>NC_139012.1:41290627-42490627 GCF_964374135.1 Grampus griseus | reverse complement strand
GAACTTCTCTAGGCAGGAAACACAAGAGAAGGAAAAGACCTACAATAACAACCCAAAACAATTAACAAAATGGTAATGGGAACGTACATATTGATAACTACCTTAAATGTAAATTCATTAAATGCTCCCACCAAAAGACATAGACTGTCTGAATGGTTACAAAAACAAGACCTGTATATCTGCTATCAACAAGAGACCCACTTCAGACCTAGGGACACATACAGACTGAAAGTGAGGGGATGGAAAAAGATATTCCATGCAAATGGCAATCAAAGGAAAGTTGGGGTAGCAATTCGCATATCAGACAAAATAGACTTTAAAATAAAGACTATTATAAGAGACAAAGAAGGACACTACATAATGATCAAGGGATCAATTCAAGAAGAAGATATAACAATTGTAAATATTTATGCACCTAACATAGCAGCACCTCAATACATAAGGAAAATGCTAACAGCCATAAAATGGGAAATAGACTGTAACACGATCAGATTAGGGGACTTTAACACCCCACCTTCACCAATGGATGGATCATCCAAAATGAAAATAAATAAGGAAACACAAGCTTTAACTGATACATTAAACAAGATGGACTTAATTGAAAATTATAGGACATTCCATCCAAACAGAGCAGAATACACTTTCTTCTCAAGTGCTCATGGAACATTCTCCAGGATAGATCATATGTTGGGTCACAAATCAAGCCTTGGTAAGTTTAAGAAAATTGAAATCATATCAAGTGTCTTTTCCAACTACAGCGCTAAGAGACCTGATATCAATTAAAGGAAAAAAATCTGTTAAAAAAACAAACATATACAGGCTAAACAATATGCTACTAAATAACCAAGAGATCACTGAAGAAATCAAAGAGGAAATCTAGAAACACCTAGAAACAAAGGACAATGAAAACACGATGATACAAAATCTATAGGATGCAGCAAAAGCAGTTCTAAAGAAGGAAGTTAATAGCAAAACAATCCTACCTAAAGAAACAAAAAAAACCTCAAATAAACAATCTAACCTTACACCTATGGGAATTAGAGAAAGAAGAAGCAAAAAAAAAAAAAAAAAAAAAAAACTCAAAGTTAGCAGAAGGAAAGAAATGATAAAGATCAGATCAGAAATAAATGAAAAGGAAATGAAGGAAAAAATAGCAAAGATCAATAAAACTAAAATGTGACTCTTTGAGAAGATAAACAAAATTGATAAATCATAGCCAGATTCATCAAGTAAAAAAGGGAGAAGACTCAAATCAATAGAATTAGAAATTAAAAACGAGAAGTAACAACTGACACTGCAGAAATAGAAAGGCTCATAAGAGATTATTACAAGCAACTATATGCCAATAAAATGGACAACTGGAAGAAATGGACAAATTCTTAGGAAAGCATAACTATCTGAGACTGAACCTGTAAGAAATACAAAATATAAACAGACAAATCACAAGCACTGAAATTGAAACTGTGATTAAAAATCTTCCAACAAACAAAAGCCCAGGATCAGATGGCTTCACAGGTGACTTCTATCAAACATTTAGAGAAGAGCTAACACCTATCCTTCTCAAACTTCTCCAAAATATAGCAGAAGGAGGAACACTCCCAAACTCATTCTACAAGGCCACCATCACCCTAGCCAGAAACAGGCAAAGATCTCACAAAGAAAGAAAACTACAGGCCAATATCACTGATGAGCATAGATGCAGATATCCTCAACCAAATACTAGCAAACAGAATCCAGTAGCATATTCAAAGGATCATACACCATGGTCAAATGGGGTTTACCCCAGGAATGCATGGATTCTTCAATATATGCAAATAAATCAATGTGATAAATCATATTAACAAATTGAAGGACAAAGCCATAGGATGATCTCAATATATGCAGAAAAAGTTTTTGACAAAATTCACACCTATTTATGATAAAAACTCTGCAGAATGTAGGCATAGAGGGAACTTACCTCAACATAATGAAGGCCATATATGACAAACCCACAGCTAAAATCATTCTCAATGGTGAAAAACTGAAAACATTTCCTCTAAGATCAGGAACAAGACAAGACTGTCCCCTCTCATCATTATTATTCAACATAATTTTGGAAATTTTAGCCACAGCAACAAGACAAAAAACAGAAGTAAAAGAATCTAAATTGGAAAAGAAGTAAAGCTGTCACTGTTTGCAGGTGACATAATACTATACATAGAGAATACTAAAGATGTTACCAGAAAACTACTAGAGCTAATCAATGAATTTGGTGAAGCAGTAGGATACAAAGTTAAGGCACAGAAATCTCTTGCATTCCTATATGCTAAAGATGAAAAATCTGAAAGAGAAATTAAGAAAACACTCCCATTTACCATTGCAACAAAAAGAATAAAATACCTAGGAATAAACCTACCTTCGGAGAGAAAAGACCTGTATGCAGAAAACTATAAGACACTGATGGAAGAAATTAAAGATGATACCAACAGACGGAGAGCTATACCATGTTCTTGGACTGGAAGAATCAACATTGTCAAAATGACTATACTACCAAAAGCAATCTACAGATTCAATACAATCCTTGTCAAAATATCACAGGCATTTTTCACAGATCTAGAACAAAATATTTCACAATTTGTATGGAAGCACAAAAGACCCCAAATAGCCAAAGCAATCTTGAGAAAGAAAAACAGAGCTGGAGGAATCAGACTCCCTGACTTCAGACTATACTACAAAGCTACAGTAATCAAGACAGTATGGTACTGACCCAAATACAGAAATATAGACCAATACAACTGGATAGAAAGCCAAGAGATAATCCCACACACATATGGTCACCTTATTTTTGATAAAGGAGACTGGAATATATGATGTAGAGAAGACAGCCTCTTAAATAAGTGGTACTGGGAAAACTGGGCAGCTACATGTAAAAGAATGAAATTAGAACACTCCCTAACACCATACAGAAAATAAACTCAAAATACATTAAAAACCTAAATGTAAGGCCAGACACTATAAAAATCTTAGAGGAAAACATAGGCAGAACACTCTATGACATAAATCACAGCAAGATCCTTTTTGACCCACCTCCTAGAGAAATGGAAATAAAGACAAAAATAAATAAATGGTACCTAATAAAACTTAAAAGCTTTTGCACAACAAAGGAAACCATAAACAAGATGAAAAGACAACCCTTAGAGTGGGAGAGAATATTTGCAAATGAAGCAACCGACAAAGCATTAATCTCATTTACAAGTAGCCCATGCAGCTCAATATCAAAAAAACAAACAACCCAATCCAAAAATGCGCAGAAGGCTTAAATAGACATTTTTCCAAAGAATATATACAGATTGCCAACAAACACATGAAAGGATGCTCAACATCACTGATCGTTAGAGAAATGCAAATAAAACCTACAATGACGTATTACCTCACTCCCGTCAGAATGGCCAACATCAAAAAATCTACAAACAATAAATGCTGGAGAGGGTGTGGAGAAAAGGGAACCCTCTTGCCCTATTGGAGGGAATGTAACCTGATACAGTCACTATGGAAAACAGTCGGTAGGTTCCTTAAAAAACTAAAAACAGATATACCATATGACTCAGCTATCCCACTACTGGGATATATATACCCTGAGAAAACCATAATTCAAAAAGAGTCATGTACCACAATGTTCATTGCAGCACTATTTACAATAGCTAGGACATGGAACCAACCTAAATGTCCATTGACCGATGAATGGGTAAAGAAGATGTGACACATATACACAATGGAATATTATTCAGCCATAAAAAGAAATGAAATTGAGTTATTTGTAGTGAGGTGGATGGGCGTAGAATCTGTCAAACAGAGTAAAGTAAGTTAAAAAGAGAAAAACAAATACTGTATGTTATCACATATATATGGAATTTTAAAAAATGGTTCTGATAAACCTAGGGGAAGACAGGAATAAAGATGCAGTCATAGAGAATGTACTGAGGACACATAGAGTGTGAAGGGTAAGCTGGGCCAAAGTAAGAGAGGGGCATGGACATATATACGCTACCAAATGTAAAATAGATAGCTAGTGGGATGCAGCCACATAGCACAGGTAGATCAGCTCGGTGCTTTGTGACCACCTAGAGGTGTTGGATAGGGAGTGTGGGAGGGAAACGCAAGAGGGAGGAGATATGGGGATATATGTATATGCATAGCTGATTCACTTTGTTATAAAGCAGAAACTAACACACCATTGTAAAGCAATTATACTCCATTAAAGATGTTAAAAAAAAAAAAGAAATGGTCAGTAAAATATGGCAAATTGAGTAAAAGAATAACTAAATTAATTAGAGTGAATAATTCTTAGAAAGATAGAATTGTAAGTTTTGAAAGAGTATGTAGGAAAATTATATTTAGCAGTATTTGGTGAAAAAATTGAACCAAAATTTTAAAAACATGTTGATCAATAGCTCCTTGTCTTGAGTAGGTAGTCACTTGGAGTATTCTGTTCATTTTTCAATAACAACTGCTAACATTTTAGGATATCTCTTTTACTCTTTTTTCTTAAAACATACATTTTGATATCCTAATGTACATTATATGTGGTAAACTGTTTTTAACTTAACAATGTTGCTATATGGTCTGAATATTTGTGTGCCCCAAAAATTAATATATTCAAATCTTAATGAGGATTGAGATGTATTAGGAGATGAGGCCCTCATGAATGTGATTAGTGGTACTATAAAAAAGATCTCAGAGAGTTTATTAGTTCCTTTCACCATGTGAGGCTAAAACCTAGAGTCTGTCATGCAGAGTGAGTAAGTCAGAAAGAGAAAAAAAAATACTGTATGCTAATGCACATATATGAAATCTAAAAAAAATAAAAAAACGGTACTGATGAAGCTAGTGACAGGGCAGGAATAAAGATGCCGATGTAGAGAACGGACTCTAGGACACAGAGGGGGAAGGAGAAACTGGGATGAAGTGAGACAGTAGCACTGACATATATATACTACCAAATGTAAAATGGATGGCTAGTAGGAAACTGCTGCATAGCGCAGGGAAATCAGCTTGATGCTTTGTTACCACCTAGAGGCGTGGGGTAGGGAAGGTGGGAGGGAGGCTCAAGAGGGAGGGGATATGGGGATATATGTATACATATAGATGATTCACTTTGTTGTACAACAGAAACGAATACAACATTATAAAGCAATTATACTCCAAAAAAGGTATTAAAAAATAAAAGAAAGAGTCTGTGACTGGGAGTAGGACCTTACCAGACCATTCTGACACCCTCCAGAACTGTGAGAAATAATTTTTTGTCAAAATACCACCCAATCTGTGGTATTTTGTTATAGCAGCCCCCCAAAAGACAAATGTGCTGTAAATGTTTTCTGAGTAATTAAATAATCATATACATCATTTTGCATAGCTGAAGTATATTCAAACTTGTGTTTATAATAATTTAAATAGTCTTCAATTATTGAACAGATAGGTTCTTTCCAATTTTTTTATCATAATAAATAATGTTCTAGTGAATATCTTGTTCATAAAGAGTATATATAAACCTAATATTATTTTCTTAAGGTAAAATTTATAAATGAGATTGCTATTCAGATTGTATGAATACTTGAAAAGTTGTTGTCACATGCTGCCAACTTGTCTCCAGAAGGATTGTGAATCAACTTATATCATCATTAACAAAATCTGAAAGAGTTTCACTGAACTGATATCTACAAAAGATGGGATTGATTTTATTCTCTCTCATATTGATAGAAAAAATTGGCATTTGCTACTAGTTTAATTTAGTTTCCTTTACTTACTAATGTACAAAAAAAGAGTCTTTCTATGTATATTTAAAAGTTTTATGTATTACTAGTATTCCTGACTTTTTCATACATCAAAAAATATACTTTCTGGTATACGAAATTGCATGATTTATGAAGTCAAATTTCCTCATGTCTTCTTTTGTGTTTTTTTTCCTTGCTGTTACATTTAAAAAAGACAAATATCTGGTTGACCTAATTTTTTTTAATTATGAGTTCCTATGTTACATTGTTTCTTTTTAATCCATCAAAATTTAATTTTGGTTGATATTATTAAATAATGTTATTACTCAGTTATATTTCTATAGAAAAATTCAGAATTATTATTCAATAATTCATCTTTAACCACTAACCTATAATATAATTTTTATTTTTATATTTGTGAACCTGATTATGCATATTTCTAAATATATGTGTGTGTGTATATATATATATATATATATGCATTCTGGGTCTGTTTTCAATTCTTGCATTCTGTTGATCTGTTTTTATACACGTATAACACCATTTTATAGTAAGTTTATATCTGTATGTCTTTGTGCATTCCAAATTTCTCTTCACTACTTTAAATATTAGTTCTTACATATTTATTATTTCATGTATTTGGATCAGCATAATTCAGTACAAAAAAATTCATTTTTAAATCACATATACAATAATGTGGACTTCTCTTAATTTCTTTGAAATAAGCTTATATGTGAAGATAGAAAGTTTTCATTATATTATCTGCAATTTCATTGCTTTCTTGCTTATTGTTAATATTTTTAAATTGTCTTGGTATGTTGTTTCAGAACTGTGAACATTCCTTAGCAAATTATATTATATAATTAAAAGGGTAGATGGAAAAATTCTAAAATATAAAACTCTAATTCTGGTTATTTACTTTCTTCCATTTCACACTTTTCAGTTTCCTATTCTGGATGCTGCAGTATTTTCCTGGAATTCAATGCTCAGTGATTATATTAAAAATAGTAAAGACTCAGGTCCTATGTTGGCTAATGAGCAAGCTATACTCACTCATCTTTCACATTAATCAGATTCCACCAACCTCTGAGTATTCTTTCAAATTATGACTCAGGATATACCATCTGCTCTAATCCAGTCAATCTGGTCATTTTACCACCCACAAAAGTATACACCTCAACCACCATCAACAAAAGCTCTTTATGCTTTTGCCTCTTTAGTGTTCTTATCCTCTTTTTAATTATAATTTCCAAGCAAAAACTTGTGAGCCCCAGGCTATGTTCATTTCTTGTGGTCTTTCAATCTGGGATTTATTCTCCATGTTTAACTAGTCCAACACTTACTGTGAGGTTATATCTTATTCTTGTGCACTAATTTTCCATAGCAAAATTGCCCCAGAATATGTTCTTAAATTCTTGAGATTTATGATTTTCTTATTTTTGTAAAAACACAAAAAAATAATGTTCTGTCATTAAATGACAGCTTCAGCTAATAAATTTCTTAATTGAGAAAATCCCACAATTTATTAATTCATCTACTCCACAATGTCAGAGACAATACAATATATTGAACCCTGTCGTTTTTGATATAATTCTTCTCTTAAAAAATAGTTATTAAATAAGTACATATTTATCAGAAATTTCATTATTGGACTTAAAGAATAATGCAACTTCCAAAAATGTTAACACAGTTCCAGTGTATAGCTTACACACTGCGAACATTCTTCTTCATTTCTCTGATGATGTTAGTAGATAATAAAGCAGGAAAACTTACATCAAAATATAACACTGTGTCCTTGAATATAATGAAAACAACAACAACAAAAGAAAACTATCATTTTTCAAAATGGTAAATTGGCTTTTAAATATATTTTTAAAAGTTACTGAAGTCTCTAAAATAGACAGGAATAAGATAAACAATGACCTGTAGGGGAAAATCAAAGACTGACAGACACCGCTGCTCCTAATAGGGGCCGCTGCTGTTAACAAACCTCCTAGATCCATCAAAAGTTGATTCAAAAAGATTGAAGAAGAGGTCTCAACCCTGATTGAAATGAAATGTCAGCAAGGATAAGAGAAGAAAGATGGAGATTGTATTAAAAGAGAAACTATGTTCAGAAATAAGCTTTGGGACATACACGAATCTAAAATGGCATCTATATCCAGCAGAGCAAATTCATGGGGTCCAGAAAACTAGGTTAGTTTGTCTTTTTGAAGCACTTGTTGAATTCAGAGTTAAATCTGAACATAAATGGATTTAAAAGAGAATCCTTTTTATTGATTTCCAAGGTAAGATGACATATGAGGCAGAGATGTAGAAAGGAATAAAAATTGTTAAGGCTATAAAAGCTTGCTATTTTTCTTCTTTCTTAAAGTTTTCAGTATAAGTACAAATTATGTGCATTTATCTACTGTAAGAAATTGTTTACAGTATGCCATGCTGAGAAAATTGGCCATTAGTTTCCTTTATTTTCTTCATATCAGCCCCTGCCTTATCCCACACACCAGAGATTATAAAATGACTAGGAGTCCAGACTCCCACTGACATGCCAATTTGAAGACAAGGACAAGAGATTTAGTTTTTCAAGGAGGCAGTTGGATGTGGTGGAAAGAATATTGCATTAGTCCTGAAAGTCTAGGGGTTTAATTTCAGTTCTGACAATTCAAGCAGTGGGTTCTGGAAGTCTCACTCGCTATGAACCTCACTGTTTCCAGACTTAAACTGAGGAGAATAATCCCTATTCTTTCCTTGACTAATTCCAAATACAGGATTCAAGTTTTAAATTATGTGGAAATGTGAAGAAATGTACAAATGTAGCATTTTACTATTTCTACACAAACAATTTTAAAAGTCTATCAACTCACTATCTCTCATGTAATCAACATTTCCTCTATCTCGCCTTGTTAAACCATCCCCAGATGTCACTTCCTGGTATATAATCATACCGACCTCAGCCCTCAGCTTGACTCCAAATAAAACTCATGGCAATGTTTCTCCTTTCTGTCATCATCTTTGCAGTTCTCTCACAATGATATATCTTCCCTTAAATTTTCCTAGGTAGCTATGTCCCTTTTTTTGAATTAACTGATACTGCTTTTTTTTTAATGTCCAAACCAAATTCCTCAAAGTATTGTTCAATTGAATTCATTCTCTTTTACACTCACTCATTCACAGCCTATATTTCCCATCATAAAAATACCACAGAAGAGACAAGAAAATGAGGATAAAATAAAACACTCCACTGTATAAGCCAAAATAAAATCTTTTCTATCAGTTCTATGCCCAAAACTAGTCAAAGGAGCATCATAAAGCATAATCATGGAATTTATCTATATGAGTTCAAAACAAATTTGCACTAAATGAAGGTAACACAAGAATGATACAATTAGTTCAAAGAATAAAAAACTAATAACCCATTGATTAATATCTAATAGCACACTTTGTTAAACCACAATTTTTCAGGCATACAATTTTTCCTTCTGATGCTTAAGTTTAGAATGAAATTGTGTTTGCCAAAAGACAAAGTAAAATAAATATAATATTACATTTTGGAATCTTACTGGAAAATTAAAACACTGTCTAGGACTTATATGCAAGACACTTAGAACAAAGTGAGGCAATTTAGTACATAAATTCAATTTTATTTGTTAAAAAAATAGTTATATTTTCAAAGTGCTATATATAATGTTATTGTTTAGATAAAGAAAAGATGTGAATACAAACATACCATTAAAATGATAACAGCTAACATTTATTGCGTATTATCATGTCCCAGAAACCGTTCTACTTTTCTTTATGTGTATTATCTTATTTAAGTCTTATAAAGTTCCCTAAACTTTATTATTATCATTATTTATATTCAAGCTGGCCAACAAATATATATGTATGCATGTGTATATATAAATTGGTTGAAAGAATATATAACTTACATTATTTTAAAAATTGGTGATAATCAAATTTTTCCTGCTAAAAGATATCAACAATATTTCATTGTCCAGAAAATTTTTCTAGATGCCCTTGTTTCATCACTAGCAATAATATGACTATAGAGCCTCAAAGTAATTTTCAAGATTTGAGATAGCCCCAACAGTAGATAAAAATTATCTCCACATTCCGTGGAGAGGAACTATGCCCACAGAGATTAGGCATGTGCTCGGTTGTATAGAGATGAACAATAACTCCTTATGGGAAAACAGTGTATAGAGCTAAAGAAAATAATGTAGCAAACCTAAGACAATGAGGACACAATCAAATACAATACTGAACATACTAAAACGTTAGCTCTTCCTATCAGTTCCATATGAGGAGACAGACAAAATGTAATAAAGGGTAACAATGTCAAGTTAAAGCAATGTGTGTTCATAGGAATGTAACATAACTCTACCATATTGTGTTTAGGTACCCAGGTAGAAAATGGGCTGGGCAATGCAGTGATTTGTAGAAAAATGATGAGATCAGGAAGCTGTCACTACCCCAAGAGCTGAATATAGTAGAGAAATGCAACACTTTTTTTAACGTAAACACAAAATCATAAAACATAAATATTCAGTATTATTTCTACTAGAGCATTCTTTTGGTAAACTTGATTCCCTCTTCTAATACAAATCTTCAAAGATTCCTAGAAGTTCATGCCTGCTATAAAAGACAGTCTTTTATTTTACTCTTTCCTCAATGTTATTAAACAGTATTAATTATTATTAAACCATAATAAATACAGATCATCAAAAAAAACTTGAACATTTGGTTGGCATTTCCATACAGACTTTAAGAGAAAACATCCACAGATTATTTTTACTTTCCAAAGAAGATGAAAACAGTATTTAAAAAGAAGCTGGGTAGGGTTTCCCTGGTAGCGCAGTGGTTGAGAGTTTGCCTGCTGATGCAGGGGACACGAGTTCGTGCCCCGGTCCAGGAAGATCCCACATGCCACGGAGCAGCTGGGCCCGTGAGCCATGTCCGCTGAGCCTGTGCGTCCAGAACCTGTGCTCTGCAATGGGAGAGGCCTCAACAGTGAGAGGCCCGCGTACTGCAAAAAAAAAAAAAAAAAAAAAAAAGGTGGGTTAAGTTGATATTATTTCAGGAAATATGTAATTAAATTGACAATTTTTGTGACCATCATGCAACATTTATCAAGCACCCACATTATGATGTGTGCTACATAAATACACACCCACTACCTCTCGCATTGCTCTTCTTTGTATTGACAAGTTCTGTGTGTGTGTGTTTCTATAGGCAAGTTAAAAAAAAATCAATAATACTTTTCAAACTATGTACAAAAAACGAAAAAGGTACATGAATATTCTCTAGCAAAGACTATAGTATTTTGAGAGAATGACCCTTAATCTCAAAATTCACCTAAATCTCTCTTCTAGATTTGTGACCTCCAAAGAGGGGTGAACGTACAAGAGAACATTTGTATATAATCAAGTGGGAAGCAGGAAAATAGTAAAACTGCTATTTACAATCATTTTTGCCAAAGGAAGGAAATTAAACTTTTGTTAATATTCAGCACATGGACCATAATTGGTCCATAAAAAACAATTTTTTTTGTTTTATACATCAGGTGGCCACATGTTATAGGACAGATTATGTACTCAGAGAAAAAGTTTAGTTTTACGATAGACAAGCAATTAGAACCTCACCATTTAGTTTCATTTTATGACAATTTATTGTAGATTTTGTGTTCCCAGTTAAGCAGTTTGCAAATTATTCTATTTAGCTTTAACCAAACTAGCCCTCCCAAAACTGATAAACAGTTTAAAAACTTCCTACCACCCTTCCTAAAATTCAGATAGGCAAACAACAAGAAAATGACAGATTGACAATCATTTAAATTTCCAGATGAAAATAATCACAACTTAATCAGATATAAAGTGGAGTTGCTCAAAAAATTCAGGAAACTATTATCTAGAACACTATTTGAAATATGTATTTATGTCTCCTATATTTAATGAGAATATTAGATTTGAAATTCATTTATTTCATTAGTCATAGATCAGTTAATACTCAAAGAAGTTTTTGCAAGAATTTGCATGTGTCATTGATGTTCCTAATTGTATAAAGTTAGCACTTTTAAAATTCAGTTAAATCCTTACAGTAAATTGCTAAAAGGTAAGGATCGACGAAGAAACATTTTTTTTTCCACATAGACATTTGCAGTTATCGACAGGGAAGAGTAAATAAGTTATAGAATTTCAAGGTGATTACACTTTTTTCTTTATACAAAATGTTGCCCTATCATTACCGTCTGATAGACACTAATAAGGTAGTATATTTTCAACAGTAAAACAGAAAAAAAAAACACATTTAATTTGTACATCTAAGAAAAATGGAACATTTTAACATTTAGAATCAGAAGGTAAATACTCTTGGAAAGAAATGTGTGCTAGGTAATATCTGTTTAGAAAATAGATATTTGGAAATGTTTCCTTTGGTATACTATTTAGTTGTTGGAAATGGCATATGTGCACCACCCATTAAAGAAACCTGTATCTGCACACTTAAAAAACAAACAGATGAAAACTTGGAGGCAGAAGTTCCTAAGATTAAAAAATCTTCAAAAACCTATCAGTCAGTTACAAAACCATCTGTAAAAAATATAAAAATGCAAAGCATTGTGATTAGTTTGAAAGAACAACTGATTTGTAGCAAGAAATATGTAAATTTTTGATGAAATTAAAATTAAAAATGGATTCTTCTGCAATTTCAATGATAATAAATCTTAAATGGTGAATATGATCTGACACTGGCGATCAAGATAAAATATAAACCGTTGCTGATAGGATTCTTCCATTTAGATATATATATATTTGAGTTATCTTTTTCATCATTGAGAAATATTCAAATTAAGTATTTAAAGAAACTGGAATGAGAATCAGACTTCAATTTAACCAAGGGTTAAGCAAAGATTTTTTAAAATAATGAAGCCTGGGCTTCCCTGGTGGTGCAGTGGTTGGGAGTCTGCCTGCCGATACAGGGGACACGGGTTCGTGCCCCGGTCGGGGACGATCCCGCGTGCCGCAGAGCGGCTGGGCCCGTGAGCCATGGCCGCTGAGCCTGCGCGTCCGGAGCCTGTGCTCCGCGGCGGGAAAGGCCGCGGTGATGAGAGGCCCGCATACCACAAAAAAAATAAAATAAAATAAAATAATAATGAAGCCTACTATTTAAAGTAATTCACTCATTCATTTTATAAATAAATAAATACACGTGTACTGGGGATACATGCTCTATTTAAAAAGTCCCTGATCAGTGAAAGGCAAACTAAACTTTATTATACTGAGGTTATTAGACAGGGTTTTTAAAAGAAAGAGTGAGTAGGATGGTGGGTTAAGAAAAAGACTAATTTTAGTAGAAGGGTCAAAGAGGTCAGTGATTTAAGTAAAATAAATGAAACACACAGGTTAGAACCAGAAACTGAATAGAAGAAAGTTTCACAAAAAAAGGGATGATAATGTTAACTAAAGCATTGTTTCATTTAATTCTAATGACTCAATAGCCATGTGGCCTAATAGCATTATCTCCATTTTTCATCTAAGGAAATAGAAGTTTATAGAGCATACTAAATTGTAAAAAAACACTAGAAAAAAAATGGAAATAATTGGAAAAATGATGCCCCATATGTGGACATTTTTGCTTTAAAGTCATTAACAACATAAATTTTAGATTCAACCACTCTAAATAAGTAGAAATACACAAAATGCATCACCCAGAAAGCACTAAATGTTAAATGAATGGTATTAAGTTATAAAAATAAATATAATAGTCTACAAGGATGTATTGTAAAATATGGGGAATATAGCCAATATTTAGTAATAACTGTAAATGGAACATAACCTTTAAAAATTGTATACAAATAAATAAATTTTTAAATAAATAAATATAATGCATACTAAATTAGACTGGATATAACTAAAATAAGATGAAAAGATAATTATAAAAGACAAAGTATTAAATAATCTATTCTGATTTTTTGATATAGTTATAAAATTTGTTTTCAAAGATTTTTTTGAAATGTCTACTAATAACTTCTGTATACATACATTACTGAAAATCACTTCAGAGTGAAAATGACATGCCCCCTTTTAGTGCCATGTTTATTAGTTTATTTTTATAAAGAAAGACAAGTACAGAAGATTTCTACCTTTGGAAAGTCATAGTGAATTACATTTTATTAATAATTGGTTTCCATATAAGACCAAAGAAGCCTAGATCATTGATTTATTTTAAATTAAAAGGCAAATTGACTGAACTTTGAAAATACACTTAAATCTGATTTTCGATTAGTGAAATCTTTCTCATCAATAATGTAACTATTAAATTGATAAATACCCAAAGCATTGCTTTAAAAACCTCATTAGCATAGCATTCCTACAATCTTCTTTCCCTGTAACTCCTGTTTAATTACAACAAAGTCTTTATTCAGACACAACCCCAGAGAAAATTTTTAAAAAGTGGTTCCCTAGCAGAGATGAGATCAAACTAAAGGTCACATGCAATTGTACAGGAAGCCTAGGGGATACTAGTGGTGGCTTAACACAGCTATTGTCCTTGGGGAAGTCATCCTTCCCAGATCTCTGAATACACAAAATATGTCATGCTGGTTAAACTTGCATATACTTTCTTTTTCAGGAAATAATTTTGAGATTAACTGCAAATCAACTAATGCCTTATTTTTTCTCATTTTCTCTGTCAAATTATGATTTTAATTGCTTTTTATAATTCATTATATGAACTTGTTTATCGTATGTAGTCATATTAATTTTTTTTCCTAAGGATTATCATTTTTTATTAAAACTTTGATACACCTACTGGTATCCAGTAAGGAAAACTTAAAGAAAATAAAAAACCTTGTAAATTCAATTCTTCAGCATTTCTTAGAAAACAGCACTAAATATCAAACATTTATCTGGCATGTCTTGGGTCTTCCTGTCATTGTCCTCTGTCTTCAAACTTCCGTGTATCTTAGTTTCCTCTTCTTCTCTAAAAAGTAATAGCCTGTTGCCTGATCAGTGAATGCAGTCACCTTTTATGCCTAGATTTGTTACTCGTTGAGTTGCTGGGTTGAATATAATCAGCTCAGATTCCTTTATATTAGCTTGACTAGCCCAGAAACTCTAATGTCATTTGTCAGACCACTCCTAAATCCAGCCCCTGGGACCCAATGTCACACTGCAACAGAACTCTTGATCATTTTCAGAAATAAAATGATTCAGTCTTGGCATTAACCATATATTTTCTTCATTAACTTAACCCTTTTCCTCAAGTCCTCTTGAAAAGTGTTTATATATGTTTACATGTAACATTCTGAAATCCATAACTTCTACAAACATTCATTCACATTTATCCTGTAATTTTTATCTATTTTCCCAAAGAGTAATCAAAGAATAAGGATTTCCTTTTAGAAATGGGATTTTCCATCTCCTATGGTATTTGTTTTACCAATGTAACAGTTATCATTTAATGACTTCAATATGGTTGCAAGAAAACTTTGATCCAAATTCACAACTATATATTAAAGATGCTTCCAATACCAGTATATTTTTTAAATGAAATAAAATAAAATAAGACTTAAAAAGTCCAGAGTGTTTGCTTTGCAGCTGAAATAATTACCAAAGGAGGTAAAGCCATATCAACTAGTATAAACTTAACATAAAGATGTAAATATTTCAAATATAAAATTCCCACATGTAATCACTTTTAAATAAAATTGTGTTTCTTCTATTTAAGCTAAGCTAATTATCAACAGATACAATCTCCCTACAGGGAACTCCCATATTTCCTTCTGTTGTCTATACTTGGAACAGATTATTTACCACCTCAGTTTCTTCAATTCATACATTGATATTCCTGATATCTAAAGATGAAATTTCTTAGAAAAATATGGTTTCATGTAGAATTTATAAAATGGTTTCAAGATAGAATTCTGTATCATTCAATAATGCATCTTGCAGTACTAGTACATGACAGAATATAATCTGAATATAGCTTTTGATGTTTGTTTGGTTTTGGTCTGATATTTTTCTAGAGACCATATTATATTAAAATGCTGCATGTAATTTTTTACTCAGCTCAAATATCAATAGAGTAATAGAATATTAGATTTGGGGAACCCATGTAGATCATCTAGTAGTATTTCCAAAGCAAGTGAGATATAATGAATGATGTGACAAGACATGATATCATATGACATTATAATATTCCTGAAGAAAATCTTCTACCCTCTACATGGGAAATCCAAGTAATTGGGTATAACTATCTCAAAGAGTAAGGAACTACTTCTAAAAACTTATGATTATTTGGAGTGATTTTACCTATTTAATTGATAACATTTCGTTGTTACATTCAAACCTTTGTTCCCTAATCTCTAGAAGTGATTTTTAGCTATCTGAATATATCATTCACTCACATACCTTCCCATTCTGCACATGTTCCTCTGTTTCTGGGATTCCCTCTCACCCCTACTTTTCATGATAAAGTCCTGTTACTCATTCTTTGAATTCCAGTGGGTTAGAATATATACTCTTCTGCCCAGGACCCCTCCTTTTCTACTCCATAGTAGGAGGAACTAATTCCAGCATCTACTGTGCTCCCATGGTCATTTTCTTCAAAGTTCTAATAGTTCTTATCTTACTCATTTATTCTTTCTTGTTCAGAATTAACCATAGAACAACAATAGTAACCTGTCACTGTTGAAATGATTAAAATGTAAACTGGTATTCTATATTTTGTGAAAACATTTATTTCCTGATCGATTAGGTTGTTAGCAAATGCTCTCATATTATAGGTCTCATATTTATTGCAAGCTTAACCAAAAATGTTAGGAGAAAAGAGAACCGTACTACATTTTCTCTGCTAGTTTGGTTTTATGTATATCAAGGGATATATTTTAGGAAATGCAGTAGCTTTAAGAACCTATGGTGGGTTATCATACCTGCAGAAGCAGACATTCTTTGCTTACTTTTCCAATCCCCCACACTGATGAATCTACTCATCTCTATTGATTATCTGCCTCTTTCTATTGCTCCCTAACTCTCTGTCATAGTTAAAATATATATATATATATATATATATATATATATATATATATATATATATATATAACTGGCTTAGTTAATCACATTTTTATCTATTCAATATGCATTTCCCCTGTCAGGCAGATTTCTTATCTCAGGTTACTAGATAAACCAGTTTTTAATTTCCAATATATATACTGTGGCCTTTGGAAGGAACCAAATTCTTCTTTAGGCAGCTGTAAAGGAATCATGAAACATATAGCATGACAATATGTATGAAAAAATATTGACTGTTTTCCTTTGCAGCATGATGTGGGGAATGGCATGGCACATCAAGTTTCATGTGTTGTCTAACAAAACATACTTACAACCTCTCTGTTTCTCTTCTCTTATGGAATTACAATTTAAGATTGAATTAATAATTATTAGCCACTTAAATTTTTTTCAGCCATCAAAATGGTTCACCTAAATAAAATCCTCTTTAATTGGCCATAACTCATTCAATTGGGAGTGTAATGTTTAAAACAAAGGCAGATATAGCGACAATTGTCCAGCTGCCCAATTCTCCATTCTAGGTTTCAGGATAAAACGTTCCTTGGTCTGAGTATGCTTACCTTGGGTGTAAGCATACTCAGACCAAGGAGTATGCTTTAAATCATGAGCAATAGTCCTTTTGAGAACTTGGCTCATCATAAGGGCCCTCATTTTTCCCCATTACTTCCAGGCTGAGGATAGCAAGAAGGATGAAACTGTATCTCAAGACATCAATAAGATGGTATGAATTTCATGTCAACAACAGTAGCACCAGTCTATGTACAAGGTTCAGATTATTTAGTTCTCTCTTGAATTTTCTCTGTAGGAACATAATATTAACACCCACATTTCTTCTTCAAGACACCAGAAATCAAGTTCTAAGTCAACTGGCTTTCTTTTTTCTCATAATATCAATGACTGAACAGGGGATCTAACTAATATTGGTTCAACAGATTTACTTGGGAAGACGATTTTTTAAAAATTGAAAATTTCTTCTGTCTTGGTACTGCTGCTGAAGCATTCTGATCTTTTGATCCGTGGTTGTGAGATCAAACTACATAAGGGGAGAAAAAATATCAATAGTGAAAACTTGCTTGAATCTTTCTGAACTTTTTTCACCTTAAATGTCAAAATTATTAATCACACGCAGAACTGTAAGAATTATACACAAACATTCCTTGATGACGTTTTCTTCTTTTAAAATATTGATGTGAGAAGAATGATTTTTATAGTAGTTACTGATTTAGTCACAGTTAACCTCTGATTATTCCTTGTAGTCTTTCCAGTCGGCAATGTAAGAAATTATATGTGGTTTTTAGGTTTGACCATCTAAAGTGATTCTTAGAGAAGCACAGTAAAGGTGTTTATAGTGTCACCATATATAGCCTACTTGTTTTAATTTAGGTGTTACTGCTGCTTTAAGTAAAAGACAAAATAATTATTGTGTATAAAAAATATTTTATACACTGTAACTGCACAAAATTAAAACCTCTTTTGTGTTTTCCTTTCTTAGGTGAGTGCTAATTATTAATGTTGTAAATGTGTTTGCATGATAGGGAAACCTAACTGGCATGAAGAATGACTCTCTGACCTCTGGCTATTTAGAGAGGATGAAGATTTCCATCTGGCATGGAAGTAACAGGAGAATAATTGAGAGTATAAAATGAAATCAGACTCTTTGAACGTGAATGAATGCCATATGGAAAAGAAAGAAATCTGACCTACGGTAGTTAATCTCTCCTTTTCTCATTTTGTAATATTTCAGTTAATTCTATCTTTTATTTTGCTTTTAATGTTTAATTTGTAATGGGGGATAGAAAGGGAAAGGACAAATTGATGGATATAAATACAGTGTGTGATGCAATCAGGTGAGTTTCTACCCTACACAAACCCTGTTTACACCTGACTGTGTATACCCTCTATGCTGCTACTTGCTGGAAACATGTGATCCTAAACTTAGTTAGATGGGAAAGACAGACAGCTTAAGTTGAAAATTCCTCATTCAGTTAATGTGGGGGAGAATCACATACAAATTACTACTACAGAAATGTGTAATATATCAAAATGACCCATGGGGAATGACTGGAACATTGGTTATTTCTTGATTGCCAGATGTGTATTATAAAATCATGAAGAATAATAATAGTTAGTAATCATAATAATAAAGGTATTACCATCACCATTGTCTACCATCATTGTAATCATCATTATCATCATCATCATAGTAAAATTTCCTCCCGCTCATTGACAAATGAGGTAACAAATAACTGTTTATCCAACAAACATTGTCTAGTTACCATGGTCCTCAAATGGTAAAGAAAAAAAAATCACACAAAATAATTGTACAATGAAAAATAATTAAGAAAATGGATGGGAGGAGAATAAGAAAATGTGGTTCTCTGACAATCTCTAATAACTAGATTTTATGCTAAAAGGTGAAGGTTTTAGGTCATCAACACTTATTTTATATATAAAATGCCAGAACATTTTCAATTGACTTTGTAGGTTTTTTTGTTGTTTGTTTAACTTAACTGACAGATTGTGCCATATTTTTTTTCCTGTCATTTGAATACATTTGTAAAGTAGTTCTAAATCGTTGAGTGCTTGCCTTGTTGAATTTTTGTTCACTCTTACAAAATGGTGCAGTAGTGACAGTCTGGTCATAATTATACTGTTGAATAAATCTTAGAATATGTGTATTCAATACTAACTCAGCTTTAAAAAATAGTAAGCACTTAAACTCCAATCAGTCTTTATATTAAATTCCTATCAGAGATCTTTAACTAAATAACATATAAAATTTATTTCCACACTATTTCTGAAAGTATATATATTGGTTGTTATACCACAGTTTCTTTACAATATGCCATGATCTGAATATGAAAATCATTTACTAAAATAAATGAAAATATCAAACTACAGGAACTTATTGAATATTCCTCAAAGTTTACATTGCAATACTACCTAATAGCCTTACGTTTATGACAGAAAATACTTGAGGAACAGCAAATAGAATCATAAGTAGGAGTTGGTACTGCAGTTAAATCCTTATAAAAGTATTCATTAAACTAAAACTTTATGTTATGGTATTTACTTCTGTAGTGTGTAAAGATGGGTGATTTATACATATGCACATACAATGAAAAAATCCTTCTGATTTAATACCTATAAACTTTGCTTAGTAAGGTTTCAATCACTATGCACTAGTTTTTAAATTAAAATTGTCACTTCAAAAATGTTCAGCAAAAATTCCCTTGGGAATTTTTTATCTTTTATCTTTTTTATCTTTATCTTTATCTTTATCTTTTTTATCTTACATTTTATCTTTAATAATACACATATCAGTTCTATAGTTGTAGTTTTAAATATAGAGATCCTTTGTCTAAGGATAAAATTGATTCAGTTTGTTACTAAATAAAAACATGAAATTCAAGTTCCCAAAGAGCACACAATGCATTTCTCTGTTTGAAACAGACAATTGTTTTGTATAGACATATAAGTTAAGTCCTATGGCACTTTCTTCAAATTCTCTCAAAACACCCACCAACATCAGGTAGCTTTGTGCATGCAAAACTATGGTAAGAAGAATTTTACTAAAAGGGTTAGCTGTCTTTATGGAATAATACATTTTCTCTAATGTACAGACAATAATGCAAGACATGTTCTGATATGATCTCCTAAAAGAGAAAGAAATTCTATTCTAGACTTTAAGACACTTAAGTTTGTGTCATGCAGTACCTGATGATTTCAGAAAGAGAACACAGTTTCAAAGTCTGTTTGGAACTGTGTGTGAACAGGTGTCTTGAGTTCTGATTGTACCTATCTCTTCCTAGGACTCCGGTCTAAGCCCACAAAAGTTTCTTTATTGAGTTTCTCTGACAGGCTTGTCAATGTCACCCCAAAATACACCCCGCCTTCAATAACTGTCAGTGGGATCATTCACTAAAACTCAACTTTTCTTCTTCTCTTGTTCAACATATGCCTTGAGTTTCCTAATCAGCTAATTTGTGTATATTTTGCGTTTCTTTTGACTTTTTTAAAAGAATACTGCTAACATGTCTGTATTCTAAGTTTTTTATTATCCTTAGAGAACATCCCTGAAAAAGATATTGGATGATTATTTGTTTATTATTGGAGCAAGTGATAGGTAATCTAGCTTTTGGGTTTTATTTAGGGGCTGATGTATAAAATGTAAATTTTGTACACACAGCCTTTTATTGAAATAATACTTTAAGCAACTTTACAAAATATCTATCTTTCTTTCTGGTATCTTTTCTACTGCTTTTGTAGTTTCTGCTGTTGTTAAAAAATTCCAAGATTTCCTTGCCCTATGCCTTTCTGTTATTTATCCTTATACAAATTTAATTGTTGCATATTTTTAAATTAAATTTCAGTAAATTCTTTAATATTTCCTTGTAACATTTCTCTTTTGTTTTTAAGAATACAGATACCAAAGTAATAGTTGTATTTTAAAATACAACTAAGCTTAATGATAAAATTGATTTTATCATTTTGTTATGTTTTATATTTGTTATCACCTTTTACTAAATAAAATTTCTATTTTGCATCATTAAACTGAGTTTAGTGCTCAATGATCTATATTTGTGGGATTCATTTAAATCAACATTCATACTTGCTGTTAAGAATTTATTAGTGTACATAAATGTGAAAGCTAAATTATTCATATCTCTGTAGAGAACACAGATTTTTCCATATCAAAGTTTGAGAATTTTTTTAGTTTACTTGTGTTACTTGAATAATAAAAAAGTAATAAGACCATCCAATTATTTTTAAATTCATGGTATTCCATTGTGAAGTTTAATTTATTTCAATATGGAAGTGTATGCTTTATATTACTTTCTAATATAGTTACCTTTTATTGCATCTTCGAATGTAAAAATTATGTGTATGTGAGAGGTGAATGGGGGCAGAATATGTATGTCACATTTAAGGGACAGAAACTGGCAAGTAGTTTCCAATTAATATCTCAGACAGTCTCTTTGGTGGTCAACTGTGGCAATGCTTAAAAACCTTAACATCTCTGGTAATACTTGCACAAGTAACTCTAGAAGAACCAAAATCTCTGGTCTTGTGACTCAAGAGGAAAAGTGCTCACATTGCCTTGCACTCCCTCCCAAGTGCGCTGCATTTTGGAGGAGGAAGCAGAATCAATTGTATTGTTTGTTTTAAATGACAGTTTACCTGAATAATAATCTTCATGACTTTCAAATCCCCCAGCAGGAAGTCATAAGTTTTTCTTTCTTCTTCTTTTTTTAAAGATTTTCCTCTGTGGAATAGATTTACTTTGAAAACTGAAATATTCCAACTTTATAAATGTAAGCACTTTATATAAACTGTCTTCTGGTGAACAGCAAACCTAGAACTCTGCAAGGGGAGAAGAGAAAAATGTATCTGAACGTTGCTATCCTCCTTCATCTCTTGAAAACATATTCTTTGTCTGACATAGTATGAAGTCTAAATCAGATATGACAGCAAAACCCAATAAATTGCAGGGAGAATTGGGATGACTTGTCATAGTATCAGTTCTGGCAGTGTTACCATTGCCTTTCAGTTTTAACATCTGTGCAAAGAAGAAAATCAGAAAATTTTGAAAAATGATGGTAATAATATTGTACCTGAAAATTGTACCTTATGTGTGCCAATCCTAGGAACAAGACTACTATCTTTCTTTCACTGCACTCTTAAAATCTACTAAGTAAACTGTTTTATTAACAAATTATAGGTGAGATGGATAATTGTTATAACTACATACTAGTGAATGCTTTATCATACTCAAACCATCATATATTTGTATTTTAATAGTTTGTATCATTGAATCACTCCTAGCTTACCTAAAATTAAAGTAAACTAATTATTGAATATATGTTATTATCACATTTTAAGCATTGTGTCAGAAGAAAACTAATATTACCATTTTACTAACTTTGAAAACATTTATAAAGATAGGAGTTACTAACATTCTCATTTTTTGTATTCATTTATCAAATATTTACCAAACACTAACTAAACACTACTATAAGGAAGTAGCCTGGATCTAAAGATTGATAATTATGACAAACAGACTGCAGTGCAAAGGATTCACGAATAATCAGGCAAAAAGAGTGGACATTACTCATCTATGCTTTCCTTATTCCTGAAGGAAGCCTGCTGAGATATTGAAGCCTTTTTCAATATCTCGCATAGAGTGAGATACAGACAGGTCTGAGTTGCCAAGAAACTATGGGTTTTCTTCATTTTATACTAGGTGTCAGCAAATCTGGCCCACCACCTCTTTTTGTAAATAAAGTTTTATTGGAATGCAGCCATGCCTACTCATCTACATATTGTCTATGGCT
The DNA here is from genome assembly GCF_964374135.1 of Grampus griseus. NCBI lineage: Eukaryota > Metazoa > Chordata > Mammalia > Artiodactyla > Delphinidae > Grampus > Grampus griseus. The sequence goes on along the minus strand of NC_139012.1, from coordinate 42,467,476 downwards.
GCTTTCACTTTGCAACAGCACAACTCAGTAGTTGTGACAGTGACTCCATGGTCCACAAAGCCTAAGTTATTTATTACCTCGTCCTTTAAATGAAAAGATTGCTGACACCTGCTTTATGTCATGAAACTAAGGAAGGGACTATGTTAGTGCTTAATTGTCTACATAATACCATCTAAGGCAAGCACTTGCTGTGTTACAGTTACATTATTCTATTTCCATTCTCTGTCTTCAGGCCCAGAGTGTGTTGGATCATGGCCCACTAAAATCCATTACTTTAGATGGGGACATGGGTATTCATGTTTCATTCCTCACCAAACTTTAACTCTTACTGATACATAGAGATATCACTTTTTTTTTAACATAGCAACAGCATATCCAAAGAAACTACAAGACAAAAGCAGGTAATATTAATTATCATGGCAACCTCAGTTGGAAAACCCAGCAAACCCAATTTAGTTTTGCAGCTCTTGATGCAGTTGGAGGGCTTAACTGGTCATTAATAAATTTTCAGGCTAAAACTGTGTGACGTTGGCCTGCCAGGCATTTCTTTCAGATTTAATGTCAAACTTCCTTTGAACAGGTTCAACAAACATGATGATTCATATGGATAGGTAGGGTGGGAGGGAGATGCAAGAGGGAGGAGATAATGGGGTGATATCCTTTCACCCAAGTGAAAGGCGATATCCTTTCACCCAAGTGAAAAGGATATAGTGAGTATCAAGGCTACAATAGTCTATGATCAAGAACACCACCCTCAGGCAATAGGTTCAGCACCAGATTGACCAGTGTGAATCTTCTCTCTTAACTGCTTGTCTTCTAGGGATATATCTATTGATGTTCCTGAAGAATTTTTATTTCTTTGCAGCAAGTTTGTCATGAGGTGGAACAACAATGTTTCATCGCTATCTGAATCTTCTCACAATCCATACACTTGAAAAGGGAACTTTCAGGCTCTTTGAAGTTGTTTGGACCATGTGACATCTCTGGCAAAGGGACTATGGGGTGAAGTGACCTAAGTCACTTTCAGGTCAAAGCATTGAAGGCTGACACATTATCTTCTAGCTTTTTTTCCTCTTCCTCAAGTGGAGATGAAAGCCAAAGTTTGCATAAATTTAAGCAGCCTGAATCACAACCTGTTGTATAAAGTTCAGTTGTCATAAATGGTTGTCCACACCCTTAAAAACTGAGTGTGAACAAGAATTAAATTTTATTGCATAAAACCACTGGGAATAGAGTTTGTATATTGGTACGCTGTTACCTTATCCAGATGACTTCTCAGCCTTTCTGTAATTTCAAAAAAGGTCTCTACTCTTCCTCTTTAAACTTGGAAGTAGAGGATATGAAGAACTGAACTATTCTATTCACTTTTTTTTTTTAAACATCTTTACTGGAGTATAATTGTTTTACAATGGTGTGTTAGTGTCTGCTTTATAGTAAAGTGAATCAGCTATACATATACATATATCCCCATATTTCCTCCCTCTTGCGTCTCCCTCCCACACTCCCTATCCCACCCCTCTAGATGGTCACAAAGCACCGAGCTGATCTCCCTGTGCTATGAGGCTGCTTCCCACGAGCTATCTATTTTACATTTGGTAGTGTATATATGTCCATGCCACTCTCTCACTTCGTCCCAGGTTAACAATCCACCTCCCTGTGTCTTCAAGTCCATTCTCTATATCTGCATCTTTATCCCTGTCCTGCCCCTAGGTTGTTCAGAACCTTTTTTTTTTTTTTTTTTTTAGAGTCCCTATATATGTGTATTTGCTTTCTCTTTCTGACTTACTTCACTCTGTATGAAAGACTCTAGATCCATCCACCTCACTACAAATAACACATTTTGTTTCTTTTTATGGCTGACTAATATTCCATTGTATATATGTGCCATATCTTCTTTATCCATTCATCTGTCGATGGACACTAAGGTTGTTTCCACGTCCTGGCTATTGTAAATAGAGTTGCATTGAACATTGCAGTACATGACTCTTTTTGAATTCTGGTTTTCTCAGGGTATATGCCCAGTACTGGGATTGCTGAATCATATGATAGTTCTATTTTTAGTTTTTAAAGTAACCTCCATACTTTTCTCCATAGTGGCCATATCAATTTATATTCCCACCAACAGGACAAGAGCGTTCACTTTTCTCCACACTTTCCTCCACACTGTCTCCATCATTTATTGTTTGTAGATTTTTTGATGATGGGCACTCTGACAAGTGTGACATGATACCTCATGGTAGCTTTGATTTGCATTTCTTTAATGATCAGTGACGTTGAGCATCTTTTCATGTGTTTGTTAGCAATCTTTCTTTGGAGAAATGTCTATTTAGGTCTTCCGCCATTTTTGGAGTGGGTTGTTTATTTTTTTGATAGTGAGCTGCATGAACTGCTTGTAAAGTGTGGAGATTAATCCTTTGTCAGTTGCTTCATTGGCAAATATTTTCTCCCATTCTGAGGGTTGTCTTTTCATCTTGTTTATGTTTTCCTTTGCTGTGCAAAATCTTTTAATTTTTATTAGGTCCCATTTGTTTATTTTTGTTTTATTTCCAGTTCTCTAGGAGGTGGGTCAAAAAGGATCTTGCTGTGATTTATGTCATAGACTGCCCTGCCTATGTTTTCCTCTAAGATTTTTAATTAGAGTGTCTGGCCTTACATTTAGGTCTTTAATCCATGTTGAGTTTGTTTTTCTGTATGGTGTTAGGGAGTGTTCTAATTCCATTCTTTTACATGTAGCTGTCCAGTTTTCCCAGCACCACTTATTGAAGAGGCTCTCTTTTCTCCATTGTATATTCTTGACTCTTTTATCAAAAATAAGGTGACAATATGTGCGTCAGTTTATCTCTGGGCTTTCTATCCTGTTCCATTGACCTATATTTCTGGGTTTATGCCACTATCACAATGTCTTGATTACTATAGCTTTGTAGTATAGTCTGAAATGTGGGAGCCTGATTCCTCTAGCTCCATTTTTCTTTCTCAAGATTGCTTTGGCTATTCGGGGTCTTTTGTGTTTCCATACAAATTGTGAAATTTTTTGTTCTAGTTCTGTGAAAAATACCATTGGTAATTTGATAGGGATTGCATTGAATCAGTAGATTGCTTTAGGTAGTATAATCATTTTCACAATGTTGATTCTTCCCATCCAAGAATGTGGTATATCTCTCCATGTCTTTGGATCAACTTTAATTTCTTTCAGTGTCTTATAGTTTTCTGTATACAGGTCTTTTGTCTCCTAAGGTAGGATTATTCCCAGGTATTTTATTCTTTTTGTTGCAATGGTAAAAAGGAGTGTTTCCTTAATTTCTCTTTCACATTTTTCATCATTAGTGTATAGGAATGCAAGAGATTTATGTGCCTTAATTTTGTACCCTGCTACTTTACCAAATTCATTGATAAGCTCTAGATGTTTTCTGGTAGCACCTTTAGGATTCTCTATGTATAGTATCATGTCATCTGCAAATAGTGACAATTTTACTTCTTCTTTTCCAGTTTGGATTCATTTTATTTCTTTCTCTTTTCTGATAGCTGTGGTTATAATTTCCAAAACTATGTTGAATAATTGTGGTGAGAGTGGGCAACCTTGTCTTGTTCCTGATTTTAGAAGAAATGGTTTCAGTTTTTCACCATTGAGACTGATGTTGGCTGTGGGCTTGCCATATTGGGCCTTTATTATGTTGAGGTAAGTTCCCTCTATGCCTACTTTCTGCAGGGTTTTTGTCATAGATATGTGCTAAATTTTGTCAAATGCTTCTTCTGCATCTTTTGAGATGATATTTGGTTTTTCTCCTTCAATTTGTTAATATGGTTTATCACATTGATTGTTTTGTGTATATTTAAGAATCCTTGCATTCCTGGGATAAAACCCACTTGATCATGGTGTATGATCCTTTGAATATGCTCTGGATTCTGTTTGCTAGCATTTTGTTGAGGATATTTGCATCTCTGCTCATCAGTGATATTGGCCTGTAGTTTTCTTTCTTTGTGAGATATTTGCCTGTTTTTGGCATTAGGGTGATGGTGGCCTTGTAGAATGAGTTTTGGAGTGTTCCTCCTTCTGCTATATTTTGGAAAAGTTTGAAAAGGATAGGTGTTACCTCTTCTCAGTGTTTGATAGAATTCGTCTGTGAACCCATCTGGTCCTGGGCTTTTGTTTTTTGGAAGATTTTTAATTACAGTCTCAATTTCAGTGCTTGTGATTGGTCTGTTTATATTTTCTATTTCCTCCAGGTTCAGTCTCAGAAGGTTGTGCTTTTCTAAGAATTTGTCCATTTCTTCCAGGTTGTCCATTTTATTCGCATATAGTTGCTTGTAGTAATCTCTCATGACCCTTTGTATTTCTGCAGTGTCATTTGTTACTTCTCCTTTTTCATTTCTAATTCTATTGATTTGAGTCTCCTCCCTTTTCTTCTTGATGAGTCTAGCTGATGGTTTATCAATTTTATTTATCTTCTCAAAGAAACAGCTTTCAGTTTTGATGATCTTTGCTGTGGTTTCCTTCATTTCTTTTTCATTTATTGTTGTTTTTTAGTAAACTTATTTATTTAGTTATTTTAGCTGCGTTGTTTTTTTTAACATTTTTATTGGAGTATAATTGCCTTACAATGGTGTCTTAGTTTCTGCTTCATAACAAAGTGAATCAGTTTTACATATACATATATTCTCATATCTCTTCCCTCTTGTGTCTCCCACCTTCCCACCCTCCCTATCCCACCCTTCTAGCTGGTCACAAGGAACTGAGCTTATCTCCCTGTGCTATGCGACTGCTTCCCACTAGCTATCTATTTTAAATTTGGTAGTGTATATATATTTATATATACACTACCACTCTCTCACTTTGTCCCAGCTTACCGTTCCCCCTCCCCGTGTCCTCAAGACCATTCTCTAGTAGGTCTGCATCTTTATTCCTGCCTTTCCTCTAGGTTCTTCATGATCATTTTTTTTTTTTTAGATTCCATATATATGTGTTAGCATACAGTATTTGTTTTTCTCTTTCTGACTTACTTCACTCTGTATGACAGACTCTAATTCCACCCACCTCACTACAAATAACTCAATTTCATTTTTTATGCTTGAATAATATTCCATTGTATATATGTGCCAAATCCTCTTTATCCATGCATTTTTGATGGACACTTAGGTTGCTTCCAAGTCTTGACTATTGTAAATGGAGCTGCAATGAACATTGTGGTACATGACATTTTTGAATTATGGTTTTCTCAGGGTATAAGCCCAGTAGTGGGATTTCTAGGTCATGTGGTAGTTCTCGTTTTAGTTTTCTAAGGAATCTACAGATAGTTTTACATAGTGGCTGTATCTGGCTACATTCCCATGAACAGGGCAAGAGGGTTCCCTTTTCTCCACACCCTCTCCAGCATTTATTGTTTGTAGATTTTTTGATGATGGCCATTCTGGCTGGTGTGAGGTAATACCTCATTGTAGGTTTGATTTGCTCTTCTCTAATGATTAGTGATGTTGACAATTATTTTATGTGTTTGTTGGCAGTCTGTATATCTTCTTTGGAGAAATGTCTATTTAGGTCTTCTGCCATTTTTGGAGTGGGTTGTTTATTTTTTTAATATTGAGCTGCATGAGCTGCTTGTAAATCTTGGTGATTAATCCTTTGTCAGTTGCTTCATTTGCAAATATTTTCTCCCATTCTGAGGGTTGTCTTTTTGACTTATTTATGGTTTCCTTTGCTGTGCAAAACCTTTTAAGTCTCATTAGGTCCCATTTGTTTATTTGTATTTCTATTTCTCTAGAAAGTTGGTCAAAAAGGATCTTGCTGTGATTTATGTCATAGAATGTTCGGTCTATGTTTTCCTTTAAGAGTTTGATAGTGTCTGGCCTTACATTTAGGTCTTTAATCCATTTTGAGCTTATTTTTGTGTATGGTGTTAAGGGGTATTCTAATTTCATTCTTTAACATGTAACTGTCCTGTTTTCCCAGCACCACTTATTGAAGAGGCTGTCCTTTCTCCATTATATATTCTTTCCTCCTTTATCAAAGACAAGATGACCATATGTACATGGGTTTATCTCTGGGCTTTCTATCCTGTTCCATTGATCTATACTTCTGTGTTTGTGCCACTATCACAATGTCTTGATTACTATAGCTTTGTAATATAGTCTGAAATGTGGGAGCCTGATTCCTCTAGCTCCATTTTTCTTTCTCAAAATTTCTTTGGCTATTCAGGGTCTTTTGTGTTTCCACACAAATTGTGAAATTTATTGTTCTAGTTCTGTGAAAAATGCCATTCATAGTTTAATAGGGATTGCATTGAATCTGTAGATTGCTTTGGGTAGTATAGTGACTTTCACAATGTTGATTTTCCAATCCAAGAAAATGGTATACCTCTCCATCTATTTCTATCATCTTTAATTTCTTTCATCCGTGTCTTATAATTTTCTGCAAACATGTATTTTGTCTCCTTAGGTAAGTTTATTCCTAGGTATGTTATTCTTTTTTTTTTTTGCATTGGTCAATGGGAGTGTTTTCTTAATTTCACTTTCAGATTTTTCATCATTAGTGTATAGGAATGCAAGAGATTTCTGTGCATTATTTTGTATCCCACTACTTTACAAAATTAATTGATTAGCTCTAGTAGTTTACTGGTAACATCTTTAGGATTCTCTATTATTTATAGTATCATGTCATCTGCAAACAGTGACAGCTTTGTTTCTTCTTTCCCGATTTGGATTCCTTTTATTTATTTTTCTTCTGTGATTGCTGTGGCCAAAACTTCTAGAACTATGTTGAACAATAGTGTTGAGAGTGGGCAACCTTGTCTTTTTCCTGATCTTAGTGGAAATGGTTTCAGTTTTTCACCATTGAGGACAATGTTGGCTGTGGGTTTGTCAAATATGGTCTTTATTATGTTGTAGTAAGTTCCCCCATGTCTACTTCCTGGAGGGTTTTTATCATAAATGGGTGTTGAATTTTGTCAAAAGCTTTCTCTGCATCTATTGAGGTGATCATATGGTTTTTCTCCTTCAGTTTATTCATATGGTGTACTACATTGTTTGTTTTGCATATATTGAAGAATCCTTGCATTCCTGGGTTAAACCCCCCTTGATCATGGTGCATTATATTTTTAGTGTGCTGTTGGATTCTCATAAAGTTCAGATCATAAATAAATGAAAAAGAAATGAAGGAAAAAATAGCAAAGATCAATAAAACTAAAAGCTGGTTCTTTGAGAATATAAACAAAATTGATAAACCATTAGACAGACTAATCAAGATAAAAAGCGAGAAGATTCAAATCAGTAGAATTAGAAATGAGAAAGGGGAAGTAACAACTGACACTGCAGAAATGCAAAGGATAATGAGAGATTATTACAAGCAACTATATGCCACTAAAAGGGACAACCTGGAAGAAATGGAACAAATTGTTAGAAAAGCACAACCTTCTAAGACTGAACCAGGAAGGAAAAGAAAATATAAACAGACTAATCACAATCACTGAAGTTGAGACTGTGATTAAACTTCCAACAAACAAAAGCCCAGGACCAGATGGCTCCACAGGTGAATTCTATCAAACATTTATAGAAGAGATAACACCTATCTTTCTCAAACCCTTCCAAGATATACCAGAGGGAGGAACACTGCTAAACTCATTCTACGGGGCCACCATCACCCTGATACCAAAACCAGACAAAAATGTCACAAAAAAAGAAAACTACAGGCCAATATCACTGATGAACATAGTTGCAAAAATTCTTAACAAAATACTAGCAGACAGAATCCAACAGCACATTTCATTTATTTCTGATCTGATCTTTATGATTTCATTCCTTCTGCTAGCTTTGGTTTTTGTTGTTGTTGTTGTTCTTCTTCTTCTTCTTTCTCTAATTCCTTTAGGTGTGTGGTTACTTTGTTTATTTGAGATATTTCTTGAGGTAGGATTGTATTACTATAAACTTCCCTGTTAGAACTGCTTTTCTTGCATCCCATAGGTTTTGGGTCATTGTGTTTTCATTGTCAGTTGTTTCTCTATAGTTTTTGATTTCCCCTTTGATTTCTTCAGTGATATCTTGGTTATTTAGGAGTGTATTTTTTAGCCTTCATATGTTTGTATTTTTTACAGATTTTTTACGTTAATTGATATCAGGTCTCATAGCATTGTGGTTGGAAAAGACACGATATGATTTCAATTTTCTTAAATTTACCAAGGCTTGATTTGTGACCCAACATATGATCTATCCTGGAGAATGTTCTATGAGCACTTGAGAAGGAAATGTATTCTGTTTGGATGATCTATCTCTTTGTGAAAGTAGGGTGTTAAAATCCCCTTCTATGTTTGTGTTCCTGTCGATTTCCCATTTTACGGCTGTTAGCATTTGCCTTATGTACTGACGTGCTCCTATGTTAGGTGCATAAATATTTACAATTGTTATATCTTCTTCTTGGATTGATCCCTTCATCATTATGTAGTGTCCTTCTTTGTCACTTGTAATAGGGTTTATTTTAAAGACTATTTTTTCTGATATGAGAATTGCTACTCCAGCTTTCTTCTGATTGCCATTTGCATGGAATATCTTTCTCCATCTCCTCACTTTCAGTCTGTATGTGACCCTAGGTCTGAAATGTGTCTCTTGTTGATAGCATATATATGGGTCTTGTTTTTGTATCCATTCAGTGAGTCTGTGTCTTTTGGTTGGAGCATTTAGTCCATTTTCACTTAAGGTAAATATTGATATGTATGTTCCTATTACCATTTTCTTAATTGTTTTGGGTTTGTTATTGTAGGTCTTTTCCTTCTCTTGTGTTTCCTGCCTAGAGAAGTTCCTTTAACATTTGTTGTACAGCTGCTTTGATGGTGCTGAATTCTCTTAGCTTTTGCTTGTCTGTAAAGATTTTAATTTCTCTGTCAAATCTGAATGAAATCCCTACTGGGTAGAGTAATCCTGGTTGTAGGTTTTTCTCCTTCATCACTTTAAATATGTCCTGCCACTCCCTTCTGGCTTGCAGAGTTTCTGCTGAAAGATCAGCTGTTAACCTTATGGGGATTCCCTTGTATGTTATTTGTTGTTTTTCCCTTGCTTCTTTTAATACTCTTTCTTCACATTTAATTTTTGATAGTTTGATTAATGTGTCTTGGCCTGTTTCTCCTTGGATTTATCCTGTATGGGACTCTGCCCTTCCAGGACTTGACTGACTATTTCCTTTCCCATATTAGGGAATTTTTCAAGTATAATCTCTTCAAATATTTTCTCAGTTCCTTTCTTTTTCTCTTCTTCTTCTGGGACCCTTATAGTTCGAATGTTGGTACATTTAATGTTGTCCCAGAGGTCTAGAGAGTATATTCAGTTCTTTTCATTCTTTTATCTTTATTCTGCTCTGTGGTAGTTATTTCTACTATTTTATCTTCAAGGTCACTTATCCATTCTTCTGCTTCAGGTATTCTGCTATTGATTCCTTCTAGAGAATTTTTAATTTCATTTATTGTGTTGTTCATCATTGTTTGTTTTCTCTTTAGTTCTTCTAGGTCCTTGTTAAGTGTTTCTTGTATTTTCTCCATTTTTTCCCAAGATTTTGGATCATCTTTATTATCATTACTCTGAATTATTTTTCAGGTAGACTTCCTATTTCTTCTTCATTTGTTTGTTTTGGTGTGTTTTTACCTTGCTCCTTCATCTGCTGTGTGTTTCTTTCTTCTCATTTTGCTTAACTTACTGTGTTTGGGGTCTCCTTTTCACAAGCTTCAGGTTTGTAGTTCTTGTTGTTTTTGGTATCTGCCCCCTGTAGCTAAAGTTGGTTGCTTGGTTTGTGTAGGCTTCCTGGTGGAGGGGACTGGTGACTGTGTTCTGGTGGATGAGGCTTGATCTTGTCTTTCTAGTGGGCAGGACCATGTCTGGTGGTGTGTTTTGGGGTGTCTGTGGCCTTATTATGATTTTAGGCAACCTCTCTGCTAATGGGTGGGGTTGTGTTCCTGTCTTGCTAGTTGTTTTGCATAGGGTATCCAGCACTGTAGCTTGCTGGTCATTGAGTACAGCTGGGTCTTAGCATTGAGATGGAGACCTTTGGGAAAGCTCTCACCATTTGATGTTACATGGAGCTGGGAGGTCTCTGGTGGAACAATGTCCTGAACTCAGCTCTCCCACCTGACACACAGCTGGAGCACAAAGTCCCTGTCAGCCACACATCTCAGAAGAAAAGCCAGAAAAAAATGAAAGAAAGAAAAAAGAAAAGATAATAATAAAATAAAATACAGTTATTAAAATAAAAAAAATGAAAAATTATTAAAAATAAAAATGCAATAAAAGGAAAAAGAAAGAAAAAAGAGAGCCACGAAACCAAAAAACAAATCCACCAATGATAACAAGCACTCAAATCTATACTAAAAAAAAAAAAAAAAAAAAAAAAAAAAAGAACAGGCAGAACCCAGGAGAAATGGTAAAAGCAAAGCTATACAGAAAAAGTTACACAAAGCATACACATACACACTCACAAAAAGAGAAAAAGGAAAATTATATATATATATATATATATATATATATATATATATATATATATATATATATATATATATATATATAAAGGCAGAGAGCAACCAAATCAATAAACAAATCTGCAAGTGATAATAAGCTCCAAATACTAAACTAAGATAAACATAAAACCAGAAAGGAATTAGATGCAGAAAGCAAACCCCAAGTCTACAGTTGCTCCCAAAGTCTACTGCCTCAATTATGGGATGATTCATCACAGATGCAGGGTACATCAATGTGATTGTGGAGATAATCCACTGCTCCTGAGGCTGCTGGGAGAAATTTCCCTTTCTCTCCTTTGTTCACACAGCTCCTGGGGTTCAGCTTTGGATTTGGCCCTGCCTCTGCATGTAGGTCACATGAGGGAGGCTGTTCTTTGCTCAGACAGGACAGGGTTAAAGTAGCAGCTGATTCGGGTGCTATGGCTCACTCAGGCCGGGGGGATGGAGGGATACAGAATGCAGGACAAGTCTGTGGCGGCAGAGACTGACGTGATGTTGCACCAGCCTGAGGTGTGCCATGTGTTCTCCCAGGCAATTTGTCCCTGGATCACGGGACCCTGGCAGTGGCGGGCTGCACAGCCTCTTGGAGGGGGAAGTGTGGATTGTGACCTTTGCTTGCACACAGGCTTCTTGGTGGCTGCAGCAACATCCTTAGAGTTTCATGCCCTTCTCTGGTGTCCACGTTGATAGCCACGGCTTGCATCTCTGGAGCTAATTTAAGCTGTGCTCTGAATCCCCTCTCCTCATGCATCCTGAAACAATGGTCTCTTGACTCTTAGGCAGGTCCAGACTTTTTCCTGGACTCCCTCCCAGCTAGCTGTGGTGCATTAGCCCCCTTTAGACTGTGTTCACACAGCCAACCCCAGTCCTCTCCCTGGGATCTGACCTCTGAAGCCCGAACCTCAGCTCCCAGCCCTCACCCACATGGCAGGTGAGCAGAAAAGCCTCTCAGGCTGGTGAGTGCTTGTCGGTACTGTTCCTCTCTGTGGGAATCTCTCTGCTTTGCCCTCTGCACCCCTATTGCTGCGCTCTCCTCCATGGCTCCAAAGCTTCCTCCCTGCCATCCCTTGTCTCTACCCGTGAAGGGGCTTCCTAGTGTGTGGAAAATTTTCCTCCTACACAGCTCCCTCCCAGAGGTGCAGGTCCTGTCCTTATTCTTTTGTCTCTGTTTTTTCCTTTTTTCTTTTGCCTTACCCAGGTACGTGGGGAGTCTCTTTCCTTTTGAGAAGTCTGAGGTCTTCTGCCAGCATTCAGTAAGTGTTTTGTAGAAGTTGTTCCACATGTAGATGTATTTCTGATGTATTTGTAGGGAGGAAGGTGATCTCCACATCTTACTCCTCTGCCATCTTGAAGGTCTATCTTTCTATTCTCTTTTATAACATTCCATCATAATCCCAATAACTCTTTCCAATACCACTGCTATCATGCCCATCCAAGAAAAAAATGAAATATGAAAAGATTTACTCCAAATCATCCCGGATAGTAAATGATTTTAAAATCAAGAAAGATGCTTGAAATATGTCCAGAATGCAACTCAGGTAAGATAGAAATTTCTATCTCCTGAAATCCAATAGAAGCTTCCAAAGAATGAAAGTGAAGTGGTAGTTGGTCAATAATACTTCATCATATCCCCTCTTTAATGGTGGTACCAACTTTATTTAATACTTCCTACTGCCAGTTAAAGATGCTTGATAAGCCTCTGGCATTTCATCAGGTTTTAACTGCCTAGTGTATTCTGCTGACATTAACCAACATCAAGTTTAAGACCCACAACTTAAGCTTCAGATCCTCTATTCTAGAGTTCACAGAGGAAATAGAAATTTAGGAATAAAATGCTTTAAGTTTTTACTATCACAAGCAGGACTGAAAGTGGCTCCAAATCTGGTAGTATAGTCACTCACTTGTTTTAACCCTTGCTCATCTTTAACATTCAAGCCTAAGATCTGCTACGTCAATTTGGGTATGAGTTTGGTTTATATTGTCCAGCTCCCCCCATAGAAGGAAGGGATGTAGCTGCTTAGTAAATTGGGCATCATAATGTGCCATATGGTTTACATGGTGTATGGACTGAATATTTGTGTTAAGTGTTAAAAATCTTTGGCCTTTGGAAGGGAGCTAGGTCATGAGAGCTAGCCCACATGAATAGAATTAGTGCCCATATATGAAGAGACATAAGAACTCTCTCTCTCTCTGCCTCCCTCTCCCTTTCTCTCTCTTTTGCCTGGCATGTGAGGATACATTGAGAAGAGAGTCATCTGCAAACCAGGAAGTGTTTCCTCACCAGACACAGGATCTGCTGGTACCTAGATCTCGGACTTCCTAGATCTTAGAACTGTGAGTGGGTTGTTATTTAAGCCACTCAGTCTATGGTAATAAGTTATAGCAGTCTGAGCTAAGACACGTGGTCTCTGTGCAATGGATAGGTACACTTCAGCACCTCAGGAAACTGTAGAACCTTCTGAGTCATCCCAGCTGCAGCTTACTCATCACCACTCAAGGTGGGAAACACATCATTTTTCTCCCCATGTGAGGAATGGTAGCTCTAAGCCACCCAGTCAGTGGAACATAACACCAGTGTACTCCTTTAACTCCTTTAGGAATGCGGGCTCACTGAATTACCAGGGCCTGGCCCAGCAATAGAAACCATATCTTCATGATGAAAATAGGTACTAACAACACTCCTCAACAGTAACTTTGATGAGAACTTCTAGATGAGAGGCTTGGTTAGTGACAGGTTAGACCACTTGATTCCAACATGTAACACTATGTTAGGTGGCCAGGAGTGCAGGCTTTTTCCTTCAGGGAAGCCTCTTCTGTGCCTCTGCAGCTGCCACTGGATGAAATTACCCCATGGTATTTCACAGCATCCTCATTTCTTTATTCCAGTTCTCCTTTCCTAATAGATCCCTAATTACCATTACCTAGATCAACAACTATACTATGCAGAGTCTGCTGCTGAGATAGAAGGCCAGGCTAGATAAACAACAGCTGGTCCATTCTTTAGTGAATTCTAGATTATGAAATTGGTAAATAGTAGTATTTCTCTGACTCCAAAAGGGGAAATGGTTAAACTTGACTTGAATCAACATATGTATTTCAGATATGTATTTGCCCCAGGTCCTTGGTCAGCACCACTATCAAAAGTGCTATAGAAGATTTGGTTCACTGACATGAAACTGCATGTAACGTCACTGCATAAGAGGGGACCTACCTTATAGTAAAGAGATGTGGTAGTAGTCACAAAGTCAAGGGTGTACCACCTACAAGTCACCCATAGTAGAGAGAATGGAATGGTTTGTTAAAGAAGCGGCTGAGATGCCAGCCTGGAAATGGTTATCTGCAAAGGTGGGGTACCATGTCAAACAATCAGGAGTCAAGTGAGTCAGTTAGGAAAATAAACTAAACTGAAAGTAGCAATCAGGCCTTATTCACTTACTATGGCAATGCATGTAAGATAGAATGCTCCAGAATGGTGAAAGTCAATCATCATATGATGCAGCATGGACAGGGCATGAACAGGGCACCTGTCTCACTGCTGAGGAGCCCCAAACAAAAGACTCCTGTCTCATTATGTACACATGGGCTAGAGGGATGGGAGGATTGGAAAAGTACAGAGAAAAGTACTTATCCAAAGTCTCTGATAAGCCAAAGCCCTCTTGGTAGAGGTGGCTGGGAAGTATCTCAGCCGAGGTCCCTGATAAGAAGGACTTCAAGTGTAAGACCTGGGCTAGGAATGTAGACATGCCTGTGAGCATAGCTGGCCTAGGGATGACACTGACTATAACTCTCTCAGAAAACTGAAATATACTGGCTATGAACCAACTCTGGTATGGGGAAGGTAGCTTCCCCTCATGAGAACTGCTAGGGAAAGACTTGTAATCTATGGTCAAGCCTGAAAGATCACACATAGGATTCTATCTGGAGCCGGACTCCCCACAGGATACAGTGTACACCTTAAACATCCAGTGTTTGAAAGTGCTGTATTTCCACTAAGTAAAATTCACAGGCCTAGGAACCATGGGTGGGAAGTAAAGTAGAATGACCCCATTTAGTATAAGCCCAGGTACCCACTTTGGGAAATTTGAGATTCCTGTCCCAACTTTAGTCTCTGTGGGTATAGAGGTTCTGATTCCTAGAGCTGTAACACTTTCAGCAGATGACACAGTAAAAGTCCTATTGAGCTTTAACGTATAGTTGCTGCTGCCTGGTCACTTCAGTGTCTTTGTGACAAGAGACCAGCAGACAAGAAAAGGGATTTCCATACAAGCAGAGTTATTTAATCTGATCATCAAGAAGTAATGGGTACCACTACACCAAAGTGGCCATGGAAGAATATATTTGTAACTTGGGTTTCCACCTGGCTATCTTTTATTGTTCTTGTGCCCAGTTTCAGTAGTAAATAGATCAAACTGGCAGGCATAGCTTGACAATAAGACATGGTAACAGGGACTCAGGTATCTCGGTATTGAGCGTTTGGGTTATCCTACCAGAGAAGTCATATAAATCAGCAAATATGTTCATCATTGGTGAGAGGAATATGGATTGATGATACAGGAAAATGATGAGGAGTATCACGTGTCCTTGAGATCAAATTCACATCAGGGCTGTGGTCTCACTAAACCTTCTAAATTTCCCAGGATACAAGACCAAAAATATTCCTGGAGATTTATTCCTAGATGGGACACATTTACAATAAGAGGCATATAGGTCTGAGCTACATTCACTATAGTGGATACTATCATGCTGTATAATAACCTCTCTTTATGGATAATTAACCCATCCCCCACTTGCTAAGAGTAACAGTGCAGCTCACAGCTGTACCCATCATTGGGATGTGCCTTTGATCTCAAGGAATTACATGATCCACCATAGTTATGCCTCTTCCTGGGACGATACCAAAAGTACACGCCAACTCCAAAGTTTCCCACAGGATTGATTAAGTTGTTATTTGCAACTCCACAGAATTTCCCACTACCAAATTGTGTCTTCATCACTTTCTTACAGCTGTATCTCCGAAGCACACATCCTAGTAATCTTCCTGCAATAACTCGGCATCTCAAAGTTGTTTTACAGGGAACCAAACAGGTAGGGATGCTTCAAATTTATATTTCTCCCATTACTCTTGACTTAAATCACAAGACCATGCTTTCTAATTCCAAAGGAACCCTGCAGATGTCAGAGATCTTGCCCAAGAATGACAACTTAGATTTGGCTGAATTTTTTTTTTTTTTTTGCTGCTGTTGTTATTGTTGCTTGTTTTTGTTTTTGTTTTTGTTTTTTTGATGTTGTTGAGATGAGTTTTGTGTGTGTGTGTGTAACTTTTAACTTCCAAATGCCAAACAGGGAGTGTAAACTCTGCACAAGTAAGAATACAAGTAAGTGCATGGTTTCGTGAATATCCCGTTGAAACTTACCTGCAGTGTTTGAAGTCAATACAACCTACTTGCAGTGAGCAACCTACCTGGTCAGGAGAACAATGGAAGATGTAAGTTCACTTTGTACTTCTCAATTCGACTGAGGGAGGAATATGTCATCACTCACAATTCTCCCTAAGGAATATTATAAGGATTTTGTAATTCACACAAGAAGAAGGATAAAGACCATTCTCTGGGTAAGGTCATGTTTTACTTCCAACACCCTCCATAGACATAAATTCATTATCTGACACTTAATAGATCACACCTTCCAAATCTGATTTTATCTAATCTTTAAATATAGAAGAGGTGGCAATTCCTACTTTCCTATTTCATTTCTGATCCAGTAATAATTGACCCACTTACAAGTCTGAAGTGTATTGTCAGTCAGTTTATTCTTGGTCTTCTTTTTGAAGCAAGAAATCTAGAGCAAGTCAAATTTATCTTTGAATATAAGGAATATCACATGGTATTTAAAAATGAAAGCTCTAAAGCCAAATGATCTGTATTTGAACTCAAAAATTACTTAACAACTTTGTTCCTCAACTCTCTTATCTGTAAAGTGAAGTAAGCTCCTGCATAGGGTTGTGGTAAAGAGAACAGAGATGAGTGTCAAGCAATTTACAGAGCCCAGTACACATGCATCCCCTTTAAGTCCCACAGATTAAATGAGATCATTCTTGTGAAGCACATGGTTGGTGCTGCCACACAGTAAGCATCCGATACATGTTATATTCTATAATTAATGCCAATAATAAGAGTAATTATAATCTGTCTATGACCACAACAATATTTATCTTACAAGATGTTCTCAAGGTTAGTGATAAGTTATATGAAGCAATCATTACAGCGTTTGGTCCATTGTAGGTGCTCAATAATTGGCCACCGTTATCAGAATTCTGGTCTCTCTTGCTTCTTAATTCTTTTGTTCATAAATCAGTATAGTCCCTGTTCACAAAAACACACACTGCCTTCTCGAGTCTTGTTTTGGAATCATAAAAATGAAAAAAATATATATATATAGAACCCAATGCAGAATCTTGTCTTAACTTCAACTGAGGTTTTATTTTTGTTTTAAAATTATTTTATTAAGTTCCAGGACTTACTTCTTACAATGGTAATGATGATAATGCTCAGATGATTTGTTTACCCCACACTTTAATTCATGTCATTAATTATAAGGAGATGGCATCTTTTTAAAATGGGTGATTTTTAGAGCATTTTTAGGTTTACAGCAAAGTTGAAATTTACAGAGATTTCCCCATATACCCCTGCCTCATATGTAAACAGCTTTTTTTTTTTTTTTGTGGTACGCGGGCCTCTCACTGTTGTGGCCTCTCCCGTTATGGAGCACAGGCTCCAGACGCACAGGCTCAGCGACCATGGCTCACGGGCCCAGCCGCTCCATGGCATGTGGGATCTTCCCGGACCGGGGCACAAACCCGCGTCCCCTGAATCGGCAGGCGGACTCTCAATCACTGCGCCACCAGGGATGCCCAACAGCTTTTTTGTTACATTACTAAAAGATCAAGTTTGACTAACATGAGCTCCCCAATATACATCTTTATCATCCAAAATATTTGTCTTTATAATATTCTCTTTTATTTTATTCTCAGATACATTGATATACTGCTATCTTTTAAGATAAAGTATCCTCAACTCCATTTTCTTCTTCATCCTCTGGGGACCCCTCCTTCAATTATCCTTGAACACAATACCTCTCAATTCATCTCTGACCTTTTACTGTCCAATGTCTAAAGCTTTGCAATATCTTCTTATGACACTTTGGTTTCCTTCTCTTTTTGTTTCATTTCCACTTCCAGATTTTTTAAACAAGTGGTATATATTGACTGTCTCTATTTATAATCACCAACTCACAACTTCTCAAGAAACATTTGAAACGTTATGGTTTCTAAGGAAGCTCCCATTACCTCTTCATCCTCAAACTCCTGTTCTCTCAATTCTTCCTCTCATTATAACTTTTTAAACATTTGGCCACTCCTTGAAGCAGTCAGAAATTGCTTAAGAAAAGGCATGAAAGCAAGGAAGCAACTATGTGTTCTGGGAACACATCCAAATTTAGTCCCAGAAGTTACAGGAACCATGAAAAAAATAAAAAAGACATGTAGGGAGGAAAAACAAACACTCACAAAATCAGAGTTAGAAAAGAAGTTTCCACCATGAGACGTCACTGTCTAAATACTTATTGTGTACAAGACAAGGGATCAAGTTTCCCTTTAACCTGTTTATGTGTGTATGTGTGAAATTGGCATAATTAGCTCAACTCAATGAAGAGTCTACAGTCATTAATAAGCTGGCTCTTTTTCCTCTTTGTGACTTCAATATTATTGATTAAAATAACAAATTAAAATGAATGTGAAGAGGCCTGTGAAAGAGGCTCAACACAGCTGGAAGTGTGACAGTAGTGAGTCATCAAGAGAACAAAACCCTTAACTACTTTTCTTGGAAAGATGAATGCTTCAAATTATCCTGGCAGTAATTGATTATCAGAAATTGATAATTGTTAATATCATATGTAATCATCCAACTTAGTGCTTGATTTTGAAATTTTGTGTCAGGTTTAAATAGAACTAGAATAGTATGAATAGAGATGGATTTGGGTAATATAAGCAGAAATTTCTGAGCAAAAAAATGAGCCTATTGCATCAGAAATCAATCTTCATGTACTAAACATAAATAGGGCCTTTTCCTCAGGCAGAAGAACCTGGAAAAAATGTGCCCTATAAATTCTTACAAAGCAGTAGTTACACAAAGTTATTTTTTAAACAAGGAATTTTGAATCCATCTTTAGGAACTTTACAACATAAGCTAAATAATGGTATTTGGTGCCCTTGAGAGATAACACTTCAGGAAAATAAGCATTAGTTTTAGAACAATTTAATGCCTTTACTTTTTCAAAAGATTGATGGGAAATTCATTCCAGGCATTTAAAGAAGCACAAAATATGCAAAATTTACTATCTAGGCAACATTAAACGATTAGTATAAGGATTATATGCATTTGAATCAGTGACTATAATTAAGATAATTTTCATTTTTTGAAAAAAGAGTGAAATCAAATGAAAATGAGTCATTCAGAAATTGGATAACAGAAGTGCAAAGTATTATGAATTTTATTTTGCATCATCTTCACGATTGTTGTCTAATTTGTATTCTAGCTCATTAATACTAATTTTACATGATATTATAAAATTAGACCTTGAGTGCTTTTTGCCTATTTTAATATGAAGCAAAAATTCACATAGAGTTAGGGTTTTGATATACAGTTATACTTTTTCTAATGCATATTAAAGAAACATATCTAACTATGAATTTTTAAAGTAGGTCTACATAACGCCTAAAATCATCTTGTAACTAGTTTTGATGGGAGAGGGAAACAATTCAATTCTTTAGATATTGTCTTAGTCAGCTTGGGCTGCTATAAAAAAATACAGGACTGGGTGGCTTAAACAACAGACATTTATTTCCAAAATTTCTAGAGGCTGGGAAGTCCAAGATCAAGCTGCCAGCAGATTCAGTTACTGGTAAGAACCCTCTTCTTGGCTTGAAGATGGCCACATTCTCACTGGGGGTCATGTGGAGAGAATGCTTGTGTCTCTTCTTAGAAGAACACTAATTCCATCATGAGGGGGTGCACCCTTGGGACCTCATCTAAATTTCAATTTGAAGAAATAATCAGTTAGCAATTTAACTGCAATAAAAACTAGTGTTTTCCCATTTTAACATAAAAGATGTTATATCATATTCTAATTTAAAATTTATGCCCATAACAAAAGTATTTCATTGTGACATTTTATTCCTAAAAGTAAACTTATTTTAATATAATTGGCATACAACAAATTTAACCCATTTTAAGTACAAGTTTGTAAGTTTGGACAAATATACACACCCATGTAACTGCAAGGCAATCAAGAAACAAGTTTTTAAATTAAATTTTAAAATTATTATCAAAAGTGTTTTCTCATTCCTTCATAGTCAAACCTCTTACCTATTACTCTATATTACTTTTTTCCTATCCTAGAATTTCATATAAATTGAATTACATAGAATGTACACCTTTATGTCTGGCTTCCTATTTTCAGCATAATAATTTTGGGATTCATCCACAGTGCTTTAATATCAACTGTTCATTTTTAAATTGATAATTAGGATTGCTTTTTATAAACATATCATAATGTTTAAGAATTTGCTTTTTGATAGACATTTTAGATTTTTCTAGTTTTAAGCTATTATGAAGAAATCTATTCTGGAGTAATGCACTCAAGATTTTTTGAGACAAAAAGTTTTTATTTTTCTTGGGTAAATACCTAGAGTGGGATTACTGGGCCATATGATGGTTATGTTAAACTTTGTAAGAAATTGCCTAATAATTTTTCCAAAATGTTTGTACCATGTTATACCCCTATCAACAATGTACCAGAAGTCTGGTTATATCACAACCTCACTAGCACTTTTATTCGCAGTCTTTTCAAGTTTTACCCATTGCAGTGAATGTGTAGTAGTATCTCACTGTCATATTAATTTACATTTCCTTGATGTTTAATAGTGTTGAACAGTTTTTGAAGAGTTTCTTTTATTATGTTTCTTTAATGTCCTTTGCACATTTTTTTAAATTTTTATTGGATTGTAAGAGGTTTTTTTTTATTTTTTTTAATATATTCTGTATGCAAGTCCTTTTAAAAATATATATGAATTGCAGATATTTTCTGCCAATCTGTGTTTTGTATTTTCATTTTGTTAATGAAATGGTGAGTTTTGAAGAGTAAAATATTTTAATTTTGATGAAATTTACCAACAATTATGTCTTTTAAATTTTGTGGTTTTCGTGTACTATTTAAGCCATTTTTGCCTGTTCCAAGCATTTTCTTCTATGTTTTCTTCAAGAAGTTTTACAGTTTTAGCTTTGACATCTGGGTTTATAGAGATTGGGTATATATGTAGCTCTAAAGTCATATCATATTGTTTTAAAATTATTTCTTGAAATGGCTATTCTTTCCCTATTTAATTACCTTGGCGCCTTTTTTTTTTTTTTTTTTTTTTTTGATGTACTTGGGCCTCCCACTGCTGTGGCCTCCCCCATTGCACAGGCTCCGGACGTGCAGGCTCAACGGCCATGGCCCACGGGCCTAGCCACTCCACGGCATGTGGGATCTTCCCGGACCAGGGCACGAAGCCATGTCCCCTGCCCTGGCAGGCGGACCCCCAACCACCGCGCCAGCAGGGAAGCTCCCCCTTGGCGCCTTTTTAAAAATCATTTCACCATATATGTGTGGATGTATTTCTCTAATCTCCATCTTTATGCCTATATTATTGCCTATACCATAATTCTTGTTTATTTTGACTTTATGATGAGTCTTAAAATAAGAATGTTTAAATTCTCCAATTTGGTCCTTTGCATTTGAAATTCTGTTTGCTGTACTATTTCATTTCCAAATGCTTATAGATTTTAGAAGCAGCTTTTAAATTTCTACCAAAACCCACACCAGGATTTCTATTGGGATTGCATCAAATCTGTAGATCAATTTGGGAATAATTATCATGTTTACAACATTGACCTTCTCAATTTGTGAATATGCTACATGTCTCACTGTGACAGTTAAATTTATGTATCAACTGGCTAGGCTACCCAGTTGTTTAGTTAAACTTCAATCTAGATGTTGCTGTGAAAGTATTTTTTAATGTGATTAATGTAATCAGTAGACTTGAGCAGAGCAAATTATCCTCCATAATGTGGGTGTACCACATCCCATCAATTGAAGGCTTCAAGAAAAAAGACTGAGGTCCCCCAGAGAGGAAGGACTCAAGACTGCCTTCAGACTCCAGGCTGCAACATCAACTCCTGTTAGAAATTCCAGCATGCTGGCCTGCCCTGCAAATTTTAGCTTCTACAACTGTGGGAGCCAATCTCTTAAAATGAATCTTCTCCTTATTTGTATATATGCTATTGGTTCTGTTTCTCTGGAGGAAATTGACCCTAGTAAATTTCTTAATTTTTAGAACTTTTAAAATGTCTTTCAGAAAAGTTTCTTTAAATTTTCACTGTAAAAATATTGTGCATAGTATTTAAAACTAATCAGAAAACATTATATGCTTTTGATGTTATTGTAAACTTTGATGCTATTATGTTTGTTGCTGGTATAAAGAGATTCAACTAATTTGTTTTATTTTCAATTTGAATTATTTAGCTTTTTGAAATACCCTAGGATTATTATTAGGATTATTTATGTATATGAATATTTTTTCTGCAGAAAGAATATATATTACTTCTTTATTCCCAATTTCTATACTTTTTATTGCTTTTTCTTTCCTCATCCAGAAAGAAAAGCAAAACCTTAGGAGAAATTATCAGTTTCATTTCGTGTTGTGAGAAATGACTTATAGAAATAAAAACAAGATTGTTACTGAGAGGAGAGAGAATAGTATTAAAGAAAAACTATGGACATATTTGATTCTATAAACATTTCAGAACTTTTCATGTAATTTTTCATACCTAAAATAAAATCAATAGGCAAATTCAATATAATACTTCTGCAATAATTTCAAACAACCTGACTATATTTTTACACATCTTTTATTTATTTATTTATTTATTTTTGGCTGCACTGGGTCTTCGTTGCTGCGCATGGGCTTTCTCTGGCTGCGGAGGGTGGGGGCTACTCTTCATTGCTGTGTGCAGCCTTCTCATTGCGGTGGCTGCGATCTTAGCTGCTCCGCGGCATGTGGGATCTTCCTGGGCCAGGGCTCGAATCCGTGTCCCCTGCATTGGCAGGCGGATTCTTAACCACTGCGCCACCAGGGAAGCCCATATTTTTACACATCTTTTAAAGATGTGTTTTTATCTAATTGGAAATAAAATATTTGCCAAATATAGACAAGTGTTCAAAAAGAATGTGTGCAATTTCAACTTCTGAGAACTTTCAGAACTGAGAATATATCAGTTTGATAAAAGACTGTGAGGAAGAAAGCAGAATCTTTTCAGGTGTGATTTATTTTCAAAGATGATTAGTAATCATCATGCATGCAAAAAGGCAGAATACGGTGACACAAAGGGGTCAAGATTAAAAAAAAAAAAAAGCAGAAGGAAATAGTGACTGCTTGTACAGCATAGTATATTCTGTTCCTGCTCCTGGGTGTTGTGTTTCTTGGCATTGGGCAGGATAGCATAATATCACGAATCCTGGAGCCAAATAACCTGAGTTCATATTCTGTCTTTCTCACTGTGTGATTACGTTGTCATCTTGGGAGATATTTTTAATCTTTCTGTGCTTCATATGTAAAATTCAGGTAATTATTGTAGCAAACTAATAAGGTTATTATGACGATTAAATGTTATTATTCAGAATGATTTAGAAGAGTTCCAGACACATATTGAGCTGTGTGTGTGTGTGTGTGTGTGTGTGTGTGTTAAATACAATTTTAAATGAATTCTACTTTGGAAAGAAGACATATTACTCATATGCCTCAAGGCAAAAGTATAATAGTCACAAGAATTATTCCCATGATTCGTTCAAGAAGTTACATGTTTAATTACACAAAGATTACAGATTTTACTATACAGAAAATATTCTTAGTCCATTTTATAGGGTATTATCATAAAAGAAAAAGATGCTACTAAAATTTTTCATGCATTCATGAAGAATTAAGATTCTCCATCAGCACTCTGTGTTCTTTCTTCCTTTCTCTATTCATTACATCACAATTTCTTGGTCTTCAAATGGCAGTGTGAATCAGAAGTCTCTGATCCCTGTCTCTAGGATACATTGGTGTTTTGTTGTTGTTGTTGTTTTTTGTATGCCTCTCACTGCTGTGGCCTCTCCCGTTGCGGAGCACAGGCTCCGGACGCGCAGGCTCAGCGGCCATGGCTCACGGCCCCAGCCACTCCACGGCATGTGGGATCTTCCCGGACCGGAGCACGAACCTGTGTCCCCTGCATCGGCAGGCAGACTCTCAACCACTGTGCCACCAGGGAAGCCCTGTAAGATACATTCTTGATTCATGTCTTAATGAACCCTACCTTCTTGCCTTTGTGGTACTCATAACAATGGTAATTAAATGTTGCTGTAATTATTCCTTTATATCTTTCTCACAGCAAAACTTTAAGCTGCTAAAATACAAGAGTATTTCTTCCACATCTTCTGTTTCTAGCAGAGGGTCTGATACAAACTATCCATAAGTTCCCTGAGAGAAGGATCTAGCTGTACTCTTTTTATCCCTAGCTGTTGAGCATATTAGTGGTATAAAGTGGTGCAGTAAATATTTGTTGCATGAATGATAAAACCATGTAACATAAAATAAAAGTAATAAATTATTATTTTCGAGTGATAAATCATAGTTTTGCTTTGCAAAGTTACCATGTGGATTTTTGGTTCTGCGATTTGAAAACACTACCTTGAGTCACTGTCTAGCAATATAATTCTAGTCAACTTCTCTGGCTTTTACTTAATGATTTGAACATGTGTTTGTATTAAGGGCTAAGTGGGAGGCAGAATTTTATGATGGTCCCCAATAACCTGGCCTCTAGTGTACATATATATTCTTCCAGTTTTCCAATAAAACGCTTATCCACGTGCTGCTATGAAGGGATTTTGAGCACATAATTAAAATTCCAGATTAGCTGACCTTACAACAGGAAAACTCTATGGAAGAACTCTTTAAAAACTAGGTCTAGAGGTTAAAGATGAGGAAGAGAGTGGTGGTGGTGGTGTCAAAGATATTTGATGTGTGAGAAAAATTCCATGCAAGAGAAATTCTGCGTTGCTAGCTTTGAAGATGGTAAGAAACAAATGGAAAAAAAAATACAGTAACCTCTAGGAGCTGAGACTGGCCCTCATCTCCCAGCAAGGAAATAGGGACTTAAGTCCTATAGCTGCAAGGAACTGAATTTTGCCAACAATCTGAATGAACTTTGAAATGGATTCTTCCCCAGATCCTCAAAACAGGAACACAGCTTGACCGACATCTTGAATTTCAGCCATTGAGATATTAAGAAGGGAACCCAACTGCATTGTACCCAGCCTTCAGACCCACAGACTTGTAAGCTAATAGTGGGGACTGTTTTCAGCTACTGAGTTTATGGCAATTTGTAATGCACCAATAGAAAACAGAAACACCTCTTTATAGAAACAAGTAGATTTGTTTTGCAAATGTAAAGAAAAGTTGTACAAGCCTCAGATGAACTAAATTTGTCTGACCATAACTTTTTGAGACTCAATTTTAACTGTTTAATAATATAAATTTAAATACTAAAAAATATAAATATATGTATATAAATACTTATATTTATATAAAGAAATAAAATATAAAAGAATAACATTTTAAAAATTGAGTCTCAAAAAAGATGAAAGAAAGCAGTTTATGAAATTACTTTATTACAAAACATCTTCTCAGTTACCTCTAGTCATTAACATAATAATGGAAATGAAGATTTGTAAACAATATTTTAAAAATAAGTATTGTATACTTGGCAAGGATTTTATCTGTGATTCCAAACACATGCTGACTCGTTTGTATATGCCAGAAACATAATCCAGATTTATAGCTCTCAAAAGTTTGTTTCCTTCAACATCCATTGACCTTCACCACTTGTGTTTCATGTGCTTGTTTGATCCCTGCCACTTCATGTGGAGATCACAAAGGGGAGAGAACAATTACAACCCCCATTGTGTTTGAACATCAGACCTGTGCCATTTTACTGTGTCCTCCTATAAAAAAAAAAAAAAAAAGGTGAATCTATAACCTCTAGACCATGATGAGAATAATTTTTCTGTGTAACTGAAACAATTCATATATTCTCAATCAGGAAAGCTGCAGGTGCAAGAAGCAAGCAGGGAAGGGACAAGATGAAGAGGAACTTCTGATTTTCTTCAGCAGTGTGACAGCTGTTCCACTTCATTATATTCAATTCCCAGCACTTCTTACTTCTTCTTCATAATGTTTTTGGAACATTACTGAGCATCCTTTATATATCTGAGTCCCTAGCATTATCGTCTCATGTTGCTTTATTACTATAATAAACTTGTGAATCATAGTAACTAACGCAGTAGGACCCCTATGGTGAATTCATTTTCATAACCTCTTTTGTTGTCACAAATGTGATCCAAAAAGGTGCCAAGTCAGCAGTTCCTCCCTGCTTATTAATGTAGCACATTACAGAGATTCATTTAAAACTTCAACAGATGTAATATAATGAAACACTCTACTTATAATTACAATTATGCTAATACTTAATAATAATTGAAATAATATATTTCATTTTGCTCTAAAGACAGTTGGATCTTTTCAAAAGTAGCTAACCCCTCAGCAGGTTTTCTGCTTAAAAAGCCAGCATAATTAAGTGAGAAGAAAAAGTGGTGATGGCACAAGCAACAAGTGTGCAACTGAAAGGTAGAAATTAAAGAGATTTGGAGATCTAGTTGTTTTTAAAGAGAAAGCAAGGTTACAAAATAAAAATCTGGAGACAATGAGATTTTATAAGTACATGGAAGTAAGAAGTAGTAAAAATGTGTCTTGTGATTAGCACAGCTTGTTGCCATTAAAGTAATATGTAGAATTATGTCAAGTGTAAACAAGTTATTCATAAACAGCTCATCAAATTCTGTTCTTGAAAGTTTAGTGATGGTAGGAACTCTAAATAGCTATTCTAGTGACTAAAGTAATACCAATTTTTCCATTATGCCATATTTACCTGTGTTATAACATCTATAGCTTATTACAAATACCACTGCGGTATAGAAATTATACACCAAATACTGATGAGACATTGGCTAACAAATAGTCAAATTTCTTCTCCAAGTGCAAAATGTATATATTTCAGATCTTATTGACCCCCAAATTTTCTGTAATGGAAGGACTTTAATCTCACAGTGAAACGTGTAATTTTAAATGGATTTTCCTAAAAGGTGCTAACACCTCCACATGCTTAATTTTAAGTAAATATGACTGAGTTTTAAATTGATGATGAAACATAGTGATAAATAACAAAAATATATTTATAGTCTATGTTTTAGGAAAATGTATTTATTTGTAAGTACCACAATTATGCTTTAATTATAAGCTAAATAAATGCCCTGATAGGCACTGGATATCAGACATCTTTCCTCTGGGGGATTTACAATCTAGAAAAAGGCATGCAATAAACAAATATATAATGATAAATTGTGACAACTGCTATGATTAAAATAAAAGTAAGTTCGGGCTTCCCTGGTGGTGCAGTGGTTGAGAGTCCGCCTGCCGATGCAGGGGACACAGGTTTGTGCCCCGGTCCGGGAGGATCCCACATGCTGCGGAGCGGCTGAGCCCGTGAGCCATGGCCGCTGAGTCTGCACGTCCAGAGCCTGTGCTCCGCAACGGGAGAGGCCGGTGAGAGGCCCGCGTACCGCAAAAAAAATAAATGAATAAATAAATAAAAATAGTAAGTTAATGTAGGAGAATAACCCGTGTATAGAGTTTAGAATAGAAGTTCTGGAACAGTGCTTCTCGCAAGGAGATATTTTAGCAGAGACCAGATTGCTAGGAAGGATAGTATGGGGTGAAGTGGATAGGAAGAGTAGCTCTAGGCTGAGAATACACACCTAAAACCTCTGAGATACAGATCAATGTAGATTTAGCAGATTGTGAATGGTCGAGGGTAAAAGTTGGAGAAAAGTTAGTTGATGAAGAATCTCTTAGGGCAGGTTAAGGAATTTCGGATTTTTTTTAAACTATATTACAAAGTCATGACAATATTTTAAGTAAATGGAGGCTGATGACAAATTAATTTTAATCTTTCAAAACATCACTTTGGATGCTCTGTGGATGCGATACTGTGAGCAGGAGACTTGAGTCCCAGTATAGAGATCAACTCAGAGGTTTCTACAATAATCTAGATGAGTGATGATAGCTCAGACTAAACATTGGAAATTAGGTCTTTGGGAACTATAACTAGGCTAAAAAGTCTCTAAACTTTTATAAGACACAAGAAAAATTATCCTGTACAAGATTATATTAATTTATGAATTTATGAGTTTTTATGCCTTGCTTTATTGCATAAGGTTCTAATGTCTAGTTTTATTAAAGATTCTGTTAATTAAAAATAAATTAGTAAAGACAAAATAATATAATATTGCTTATATGTTGAATTTAAAAACAATGATACAAGTGAACTTATATCCAAAACAGAAATAGATCCACAGATATAGAAAACAAACCTATAGTTAGCAAAGGGGAAAGGGAGGGAAGAGATAGATTAGGAGTTTGGGATTAACATATTTCCACTACTATATATAAAATAGATAACCAACAAGGACCTACTGCATAGCATAGAGAACTACACTCAATATTTTGTAATAACCTATAAAGGAAAAGAATCTGAAAAAAATAGATATATATGTATATATAACTGAATCACTTTGCTATACACCTGAAACTAACATAACATTGTAAATCAATTATAAGTCAATAAAAAAATAAATTAAAAAATGCACACCAAATCATGATGAAATGAACACTGAGCAGAAAGATAAAAGGTAAATACCAAAAATGAGGAAAATTCATTAAATTGTAAGCTATAATATCTTAATATAGTAACTAGAAGGGAGACGTGATTTGCTTATAAAATTTCTAGAAACTAATAAAAGGAAGGAAACATGATTTATCTTCACAAAGTATAAATATTCTAAAAGTTCTAAAAAAATTAAAAGTGTTTGTCAGTTGAAATGAAAGAATTCCTGATACTGTTATTCATTGTGAAATATCTTCATATGAAATCTTGCAGGCTTAAGTCCTGGCTTTGCTTAGACCATTACAAATTCAGGCAAATGGTCTGATACTGAGGAAAGATCAGAAAAAAAAATATCAACAGAATCCTTATTCCTAACAGGTTTCTGCACTTTGTGCTAAAGAATGTAACTAGTAATCACTAACAGAATAACTGCATCCAAGCCTATCTCTTAATCAGATACAACGATGGCCTGGTCATTGGGAAAGAAGCCTGCAGTGGTGAATAGCAGTGGGATACTTCAAGAAAGCAAGGATTGTGTTCTCAATGGTCCTCGCTTTGCAAACTGGCTCTGCACTCAGCAAGGTTTTAAGATTTGAGCCTCACTTACCTGGTTAAAAAATGCTGATAAGAGTGGCTGAACATAGCCATTGCGAGAATTAGAGATGATGCTAGCAAACCATCATTAGAGTGTCTGATGCATGATAAGCGCTTAGCACATTGTGACTATTTTTCTTTACTTGTTTTAAACAGAAAATAAAGCTAATTTAATGTTGCCTTGAAAATCTTAACGCTTGCAAAAATAATACCAGTAAAGATGCTGATCTAATGAAATTGGCAAGTGACAGGACACTGTGTTTTACTCTAAGATACCAGGGACCAGGAAGGTATTTTATACAGTAACTTTAGTATGTAAATACACACTGATCATCCTCCCAACTTCTAAAAAGTCACTCTCAGTATAGAAACATTCACCAGCTGCTCTTACCACAAAAGGAAAACCTGGCAGAGATACTAGGGTGTGAGGGATGGAGGACTAAAATAGGGAAGTGGAAAGGAGGGAACACACACATAAAAATATAATAACAAAACATTATCCACTTCACTATAAAGCACACCCTTCATTTCAGATCAAATTATATGCTAATCTTTCATCCTGAGAACAAAGAGTATACTTACAAAGCCATCTTTTGCCTTATTTTTCTTTCTGTAGATATTTTCACAGTGATTCATTAATTTTAGGAATCAGAGAATTTCACACATTTATGAAATTACATGTTAATTATATGAAATAAATGTGTAAGAAACAACCATGTTACGTCAAAATATCTTTTGTGATCCTTCTCAATGATTTTAGGTTACATATCTTTAACTCTGAATGACTAAACTACTTCTGTCCCAAGAGCTGAAGATCTACTCTCCATGTGTCTTAGAATATTTGAAAGCAGATTTTGCAAGATGATCTCACTCTTGTTACATTTTAAGGCTTTATTAACAAATATAAGGACTTTAAGGATAATACCATATGGAATTCTTAAACCCTACCTTTCAACTTGCTTTCCTGAAATAGCAGTAATTTGGAAAATATGTCAATAGTATCATAGAAATATAAGCGCACTTGTGCACAATGCTCTGCTTCTTTTTATCATCCTTTTATCTATTACCAGCATTTAAGTGCATGTTATATAATATTCAGAGATAAATGTAGCCTCAATTCTTTGGGTTTTTTTCCCAGTCACAATGAGTCAAGAAATATCAAAGATTTTAATAATAGACCTTAAAAAGTATAAATTATAATGCTTGTGTTCATATTAATCTTATTCAGAGAAGCCTGGGAACAAACCTCTCTAAGGAGATACTTTGATAAAAAATAGAATCTGGCTAGTAGTTATTGGTGGAATATTTTCCAATTTTCTACTAAATACTCATGGAAAGCCAAAAATAAGAGATTGAATGCAGAATGGTAAGACTGACAGTCAACCTGTTATAATGTAGGACAGGTTTTCCCAAAGTACAAGGTCTATAAAACTGGATTAAAGAATGTAATCAAGGTAAATTGGCTAGAGGATATTTTGTCCCTCTCCTTCTTCTATTCACTTGTTTACAAGCACAGGGAAAAACCACTAAGAAATTGGGTATCCAACCATGGTGCCACTCCAAAACTTCATTGTCTTGTCTCAGTGAGCAGGATAGTTTTGAGGTAAGTAAATGATAGAGGTGCATTGAATTTTGAGAGTTTGATTTTCAAAAAGTAATTCTTTGTTGGCAGCGGAAGTAAAAGACTTAGTAAGTTCTTGTAACTCCCCATATGCTCTATCTATATCAGGATCAGAGGGGCAAGAAAAATGGACAGATGGAAAGAATCATAGTTTATTAGAGCACTATGGATAAAGCCCTCAGATAGTAAAACCTAAGCCATATGTTGACACACATTGACCTACTATCCAGGTTTGGTTCAAAGAGGAGGCTTCAATCAGCCGCCAAGAGGCTGAGATTTGAGCCAAGTGAACACCAAACATTTGTTTGGTATGCATGGTGACAAATCACTATCAAGGAACAGTAAATCAAGGATCATTTAGGATTGAAAAAAGGCTCCCCTTCTCTGTATGCTGAGTTTTAGAGCATCATGCTGGAAGTAGCCAATATCTTTGCTCTGCTGTCACGTTCTCATAGTGCCCTCTGCTGCCTTTCATGTAGGCTTGGAGACAACAGGTTGGTTGACAGCTAAAGGATGTGCTTTCAGGTACGAGAGACCAATAAGAGGAAGGAAAAATAATGAGTAGATTTCCTTTTTCACATGTTCTTGATTACCTGAAGATATATTTTAAAGCCATTCTAAGTTCTTGTAAGCAGTATTTCTCCTTCAGTCCCAGGTGAAACAGCCTACATCTCAGAATATTCTATCCAAGTAAATGAAAAAAAATGTGTACTTTAATTTTGTAATTAAGAATTTATTAACAAAAATACTTTTAAGAAGTTAAAATAATTCTTTAGTTAATGATGAGTTAACAACTGATGTTAACAAGTTGTCGCTTTAAAAGTTTAACTACATAAAGATAACATGTTTATACTGCAGATTATGAACCCCCCAAAACAGTATTCTCTTCTACTAATTGTTGAAATTATCATTTTGCAAACCAGTAAATGATGCTAGAATGCTTTTGCAATTGAGAAAGTCTAGTACAGTTTAAGAAGTTGAGAATTACCTTTTTTAATCCGAATGTTTGCAGAGAAAAAATTATACAAAACCAAAATTTTCAGAAAATTGCAAAACAAATGAAACAAATGAAAAGCAATTTAGAGCAAAGCTCATAAAATAGTAGCAGACTTTCATATCACCACAGTTACACCTTTAAAGTTCACCTAGTAGGTCTCAGAGAAATCTATAATGATATAGCAAAACAGTTTAAAGCACAAAATAAATTATTCTGCACAAATTAAAATGGTGTATTGCTTTAAAATTAATTTATTTTAATGAAATTCTGTAGTAAGTTAATATGAAATGGAGCTTAAAAAGATATCAACGTGTAGATTATAAAACTGTGTCCACAATCACATTCAATACTGCAAGCCACTTTTATAACACAAACACAACAGCAGATAGTTTCATTTTGAAGTTTGCTTTAAGTCAAATCACAATTTTATATTCTTTTTATAGTGAGTAAATGTAAAAGCAAATGTCACAGTGAAAGATAATGTATTTTACATCTGGTTTGTGTTAATAGTGCACATTTATCAATGAATATTGAAACCAACAGTAGAAAAAACAACAAAAAATTATTTTTCCAAAATAGATTTGGTAAATCACACAAACACATAATTTGTTTTGTTATATATTGTAAAGGTTATGTTTACACTACCAACTGTGAACGAGATTAATGAGTTTTCTCAGCACAGTAAACCTCCTCCATGGAAACAGAAGCTAAATTGCAATAAATCATGGGTTTATGTTCACGTATTTATGGGATAGGAAAGATTTAGTGTTCCTCTGTAGAGAAAGCCATCCCAAAGTAAAAGAGAAAATGATGGCATCCATTACATAAAGGTATATAAACTGGGGCAAGCTCAAAGCTGTGCATTCAATACACTTTAATAATGTCAGTAATTTACTAAAAGTAATTATCATGGCAGAGTTGCATGGTTGTACTTCACCAGAAGTGACAAAATGCTAGTTCAATATGTTAGTTACCTTCACATGATTATGCATCAAGACCAATTAAATTAGAGCTGTCATTTTTCTACATTTCCCTTAAAACTAAACACTACCATTCCTTCCAAAAAAATATCTCATATCATTTAGGCCAAACTTATATCACTGCCTAAGGATGTTTTTTTTCATTGTTTGTTAAAAAACAAACCTACTGATGATATTTGGCTATCTAGTAAGAGCGTACTCTCTGAAATTTATATAAAAGAAGAGGTTTTGGCCACAAATTTTGTGAACAAACATCTTGAAGACAATCTAGTATCATTTTTAAGTGAATATTTTCCTGGCCTCTTCAATTTGTGTCATCTTACTAGAAAAATAAGCTGAAACCAAACACTGGAATACAATTTTAGCAATACTAATCCAGATGCCAAAAGCCTAGTAAATTTTACTTTGTCTGCACCTCTAAATGGAAGAGTCACTATTGGAAACAGTAGAGTGACCTTTCTACTCAATATCTTGAAAATAAAAGGACAATGGAATCTGATAGATTTGCTTCTGAGAATGTTATTCAATCTGGTTCAAACACACTGTAATGCTAAGAAAAGAGGAAATCAGGTTGTTTTGAAAAAATCAAGATCATTTCAAGTGAAAGACTGATAAGTAAAAAAAATCCTTATGATTAAGAAAATAATTCCAATCTCAACAAATAAAGATACAGTATTAAAGTTGAACAAAATCTTGTAAGGCCTGGAATGTCATGTTTCACACAATTTTAAATGGACTGCTTTTCTCATCTCTCTTCAGAAATAGATCAGACAAACCACGGAGATAAATTTAGATCTTCTATGCTCACATGTAAGTAAAAAGTCTTTGTTAAGATTATACAACCTCTATTAATTTGTCATGAAATAGAGATGGTTTGACGGAACACCAGAAGTTACTCAGATTGGAGGACAATGTAACTTTTCTAAGGTAGATTTTCCTAGGTCCTTTGAGAAATTTATGTCCATTAATGTATGAGCAATCACTTCAATATTCCTAAACTATTTGAATCCATTCAGTTTAAATATTTCCAAATAACATATTTAATGAACACTACTCAAGAAAGAGCCAGAAGTATAAAGATGAATAATGCATAATAGTATCTCTAAAATAGTGAACAATCCACGGGTGGAGATAATATAACATGAGAGATTTTGATATTTTCTGAAATGAAAATGTAACATTTTTTAAAACAATGTGCAATCTTGAAAAATAAAGAGCTTAATCTATATTGATTTCTAAGGTTCAGTAAATAGCAAATTGACAAGAGGTAAACTGTTTCTGATTTGGCACCTTTAAAAAGCATATTATCAAACATCTCAGTCTTTATATTATGAAAACTATTGTATGTCACATTTTCACATATGCATTCATACATTTTGACTCTCCTAGTGCTGTCAGACTATTTGTTAACAATAATTGGCAACTGAGATAAGTGCATCATTTTTGTTTTATTACAGAAACCAACAAAGTGATTTGCCTTATTCCCAGCCAAATTGCTTCATTTCTATCTGTACGTGGAAAACTATAAAATGGGTTCATTGTAGTCTTTAGTAGTGTGTTCACACTTGTTCAAAATTTTTCTATTGGCTTGATAGGAACCATATTATTATAGCAGATTTTAAAACACCACACTGTTGAAAATAAACCAATCATTGTACTTATTCATGCTTTATAAAGATGAGGTCAAAAGAGAGAATACTTCAGCTTTAGTGTTTTCTTAAAATTTATTCATTTATAGTCAGTTTTATATAGAAACATTTTTCATTTTCTCTCATTTCCAAGAAAATTATTGTATAAAAGAAGTACATAAATATTTTTCTTAATAACTTTAATGAATATTTTTTTTAAAAAGAATAAAGTTGTAACAGCAAAAGGACACTGACTCTTCTTCTCTTTTACACATGACACAGTTATGCTTTGTCAGGAAGAGTTCCAGAGCATAAAAGTTAAAAATCATTAATGTGCTGTTAACAAAGAGTTAGAGTCAAGTAAAGGAATGTTTTATAGGTTCAAGGCACATTCAAATCTGCACAACGTCCAAAGTTAGTAAAGTTATAACAAGCTTGGAATACAATAAATAGGCAGATAAACAAAACTATCACCAATCTGATGGCAGAAGCATTTATTTCATTTATTTTCAAATGATTTAAACTTTCCCACAACAAAATTTCTACACACAGACTTCACTGGTCAAATCTATCCAAAAAGAAATAAACACAATTCACCTAAATTTATCAAAGTCCTTTTAAATATAGAGGAAGTGAGACTATGTCCCAAACTCCTTTTGTGACACCAACATATCCTTAATACCAAAACATGATAAAACATCATCCAAAAAAATTACAAATATTTAACATAAGTATAGATGAGAAAATCTTTGAAAATATAAGTAAATAAAATTCATCAATACATAATAACATATAATACAGAATGTAGAAATTATGTTTATCCCAGGAATGTAAAAATAGCTAACTCAGGAAAATTAATCAGTCATTACGTTAACAGAAACAAATTAACACAATTATATGATAATCTTAATAGATATAAAGAAATCACATGACAAGATTACATACACATTTATAGCTAAAAAGTTCAGCAATTATAAATGAAGTAAAACAAAAAAAAATTAAAAATCTGTATCTAACATAGTTAGTCCTGGGGATTTAGCACTTTCCTCTCAAATACTGTAAAAAAGACAAGGAGATACTCTTTCAACACTTCTATTAAAAATTTTACTAAGGATTAAGTTAAAAAGAGAAAAGACAAGGAAAAGAAATTCAAAAAAATAAAGGGAGTAAAGATTAAAGTGAAAGAAATAGAACTATCCCTATTCACAGACAGAATTATTTATATGAAATATAATATATAAATCCTAAGGAATCCAGAAAACAGCAACTAAAACTTTAAGCAGTTTCTGCAAGCTTGTGGGATATGAAATCAATATACAAGAATGAATATAATTTCTATAATTTGGAGCAAAATAGAAAATATAGCTTAAAATGAACTTACAGTATTGAAAACATAAATATCTTAAAATTTAGGCTGTAGATGGGCAAGTTCTCTTTTAAAATCCACAAAGTATTGCTAAGATAAATTTAAAAAACCTAAATAAATGGAAAAATAAATCATATTCATGGATGGGAAGGCTACTATGTTTATTTATTTATTTATTTTTATTTAACATCTTCATTGGAGTATAATACCTTTACAATGTTGTGTTAGTTTCAGCTGTATAACAAAGTGAATCAGCTATAAGTACACATATATCCCCATATCCCCTCCCTCTTGCCTCTCCCTCCCACCCTCCCTATCCCACTCCTCTATGTGGGCATGAAGCACTGAGCTGATCTCCCTGTGCTATGCGGCTTCCTCCCAATAGCTATCTATTTTATATTTGGTAGTGTATATATGTCCATGTCACTCTCTCACTTCGTTCCAGCTTACAGTTCCCCCTCCCCATGTCCTTAAGTCCATTCTCTTTACCATCTTCTTTACCCATTCATCTGTCGATGGACATTTAGGTTGGTTTCATGTCCTGGCTATTGCAAACAGTGCTGCAGTGAACATTGTGGTACATGACTCTTGAATTATGGTTTTCTCAGGGTATATGCCCAGTAGTGGGATAGCTGGGTCATATGGTAGTTCTAGTTTTAGTTTTTTAAGGAACCTCCATACTGTTCTCCATAGTGTCTGTATCAATTTACATTCCCACCAACAGTACAAGAGGGTTCCCTTTTCTCCACACCCTCTCCAGCATCTATTGTTTGTAGATTTTTTGCTGATGGCCATTCTGACAGGTGTGAGATGATACCTCATTGTAGTTTTGATTTGCATTTCTCTAATGATCAGTAATGTTGATCATCCTTTCATGTGTTTGTTGGCAATCTGTATATCTTCTTTGGAGAAATGTCTATTTATGTCTTCTGCCCATTTTTGGATTGGGTTGTTTGTTTTTTTGATAGTGAGCTGCATGAGCTCCTTGTAAATTTTGGAGATTAATCCTTTGTCAGTTTCTTCATTTGCAAATATTTTCTCCCATTCTGAAGGTTGTCTTTTTGTCTTTTTTATAGTTTCCTTTGTTGTGCAAAAGCTTTTAAATTACATTAGGTCCCATTTGTTTATTTTTGTTTTTATTTCCATTTCTCTAGGATGTGGGTCAAAAAGGATTTTGCTGTGATTTATGTCATAGAACGGTCTGCCTATATTTTCCTTTAAGAGTTTTATAGTGTCTGGCCTTACATTGAGGTCTTTAATCCATTTTGAATTTACTTTTGTATATGGTGTTAAGAAGTGTTCTAATTTCATTCTTTTACATGTAGCTGTCCAGTTTTCCCAGCACCACTTATTGAGGAGGCTGTCTCTTCTCCATTTTATATTCTTGTCTCCTTCATCAAAGATAAGATAATCATTTGTGCATGGGTTTATCTCTGGGCTTTCTATCCTGTTCCATTGATCTATATTTCTGTTTTTGTGCCAGTATAATACTGTCTTGATTACTGTAACTTTGTGGTATAGTTTGAAGACAGGAAGCCTGATTCCTCCAGCTCTGTTTTCCTTTCTCAAGATTGCTTTGGCTATTCGGGGTCTTTTGTGTTTCCATACAAATTGTGAAATATTTTGTTCTAGTTCTGTGAAAAATGCCAGTGGTAGTTTGACAGGGATTGCATTGAATCTGTACATTGCTTTGGGTAGTATAGTCGTTTTCACAATGTTGATTCTTCCATTCTAAGTACATGGTATATCTCTCCATCTGTTTGTATCATCTTTAATTTCTTTCATCAGTGTTATAATTTTCTGCATAGAGATCTTTTGTCTCCTTAGGTAGGTTTATTCCTAGGTATTTTACTCATTCTGTTGCAATGGTAAATGGGAGTGTTTTCTTTATTTCTCTTTCAGAAGCGTGGGGTGGGGCCTCTGCTTAGGACCTGCGCAGAAGGGGAGAGGCAGCACATCCAATGGAGGGCCTCTGTAGTGTGGAGCTCTGGAGTTTGGAGACGTGTGCCTGGCAGGGTCTTGTTGCTCTGGCCAGGTGTCAGGCCTGAGCCTCCGAGGTGGGAGAGCCAAGTTCAAAACATTGGACCAGTAGAGACCTCTCAACCCCACGTAATATCAATTGGCAAGAGCTCTCCCAGAGATCTCCATCTCAACTCTAAGACCCAGCTCCACTGAACAACCAGCAAGCTCCAGTGGTGGACACCCCATGCCAAACAACTAGCAAGACAGGAACACAACTCCACCCATTAGCAGAGAGGGTGCCTAAAATCATAATAAGGCCACAGACACCCCAAAACACACCACCAGACGTGGACCTGCCCACCAGAAAGACAAGATCCAGCCTCATCCACCAGAACACAGGCACCAGTCCCCTCTACCAGGAAGCCTACACAACTCACTGAACCAACCTTAGCCACAGGGGGAAGACACCAAAAACAACGAGAACTACAAACCTGCAGCCTGCGAAAAGGAGACCCCAAACACAGTAAGTTAAGCAAAATGGGGGTGAAAACCCACCAGACCAAACAAATGAAGAGGAAACTTGCAGTCTACCTGAAAAAGAATCCAGAGTAATGATAGTAAAGCGCTCACTATGTTTAAAATGTCACTTTCTCCAAATTGATCTATAACTTCACCTTAGTCTCAATTCTACTACCAATAAGCTTTGGGGTTTTGTTTTTTTTGTAATTTAATAGCAAGAGACAAGAAGATCATAAAATTTGTATGGAAATATTAAGAACCTAGTAAGTACAGACAAATATTGAAGCAAAACAAATTTGGAGAACCTGATTTCAAGAATCAATGTAAAGCTAAAGTAAGAACTTCCCTGGTGGTGCAGTAGTTGAGAATCTGCCTGCCAATGCAGGGGACACGGGTTCAAGCCTTGGTCTGGGAGGATCCCACCTGCAGCGGAGCAACTAAGCCCGTGTGCCACAACTATTGAGCCTGCTCTCTAGAGCCCACGAGCCACAATTACTGAGCCCACTTGCCACAGCTACTGAAGCCCATGTGCCTGGAGCCCAAGCTCTGCAATAAGAGAAACCACCACAATGAGAAGCCCGCACACTGCAACGAAGAGTAATCCCTGCTCACCACAACTAGAGAAAACCCATGCGCAGCAACAAAGACCCAACAACGAAGACCCAATGCAGTGAAAAATAAATTAATTAATTTTTAAAAAAAGCTAAAGTAAAATCAAATAAGGATAAGTAAATAACAATTGGTACAGACAGAACATAGAACCAAAAATACTCATACACTGATTTTCTACAATAGGAAGCAAGCAATTCAATAACTAGGGGCAAATATATATATATATATATATATATATATATATATATATATATATATATATTTTAAATGGTGCTGGAAAAACTAAATATAGGGTGGAGTCGGGAAATCTAGACTCTTGTCTCTTTCCACATACAAAATTATTTAATAACTCTGTAACTTTGGGGTTAAGTGAAATATCCTTAGATCAGATGTAGAAATAATAATAAAAGAATAAAATAAAACCAATTAAACTTCACTGAAACTAAATACTTCTGTTCGTTAAAGATACTTTTAAAGAAAATAGACCAAAATCTGGGAGAAGCAGGGAAGAAAAGGAAAATATCTTAACATTTTATTAGAAAATTATTTATAGAAATTTCAAGAACATGCAAAACAAGTATACTGTGAAAAAAATTAACAATTATTCCCTCTAGACAGGGAATGGAGATAGTTCACTGGGAAGAGGCATGAAAGAACCTTTTGGAATGAGGCACTTGTTGTGTAACTTGATATGGGTATAAAATACAACACTGTGTATAGTCTGGATCAAATCATAAGGAAATATCTGATAACATCAATTGAGATGCATTCTACAAAATCACTGGCCTGTAGTCTTTAAGAATGTCAATGTCAAGAAAGACAAATACTGAGCCAGCATATGTTCCAAATTCAAGGAGTCTAATGAGATAAGGCAACTAAATACAATGAATGCAACATCTTGAATTTATTTTTGGAGCAGGCTAAGATAGGTATAAAAAGACATTATTGGAACAATTGATAAAATTTGAGCATAGACTGGTATAATGAAATAATGACAATTTTCCAGATTTTTATAATGGAATGCAGATATATCAGAGAATTTCCTAATTCTGAGAAAATATAGATTGAAATATTTAGGTGAAAAAGGCTCAGCATCAACTTAAATGCTCCAGAAGAATGTGTGTGTGTATATAAGAAAGAGAGAATAATAAAGGAAATAAAGCAAAATGTAAACAACTTCTGAACTGTGTAAAGAATATATAAGAATTTCTTGTATTTCTGCAAATTTTCTCTAAATTTAATGTATCAAAATAAAAATCACAATCTAGGAGCAATATGAGACAGAAAAAAGGAAATGTGTTGGGAGTGATTGAAGGCTAGGAGATAAGACAGCAGAAACTTAGAGTTCTCAACTCTGAGAACACATGATTCCTTCAGTTTTAGACAAGATTGTTGTCCAGAGAAATGATAGTGGAGGAAAGCCTCAGAGAAAACAGTCAGGAAAAAATAACTTACTATCTGGAGGATGACTGTACTTAAGGAAGATACTTTTGCTTATGAGTTTTGTTTAACAGAACGATGTCTATTAGAAGGACAAAAAATAAAGAGAACCTCAAAGGTTCAACTTACAAAGGATTTTCTTTAATGGTATATGCCTTATTCAAAGAACACTGACCAAGATATGTCAGTTTTAGTCCTAGGTCTGCAACTTAGTAGTCAAATATATAACTTAAATTTTATGTGCATAAATTTCTCACTTGTAAATAAAGCAATAAGGCTATCCAATTCATAATATTTTTATAAAAAATAATGACAATTCAAATCAAATGTTAAAACATTAACATTATTTAACAACATTAATTGACAAATACTATATGAGACATCATCATGCATCAGCATAAATATAAAAGTTATACCATCTTTTGATATTATTAGGTACAAATAGAAACTATACATCACTAGATTCCATTTTATGCACTGTAAAATCAGCATGCTTGCAAAAAATAAACATCAGTTGCAAAAGCAAACTTTTATTAAAGGTTTTGACATAATACATGACTTTTGAACATAGCATATAATCATTAAGATGTTTTATTCCGATTTTACTTCTGCCTTTTAGGATTATATTCTGTTTTGAATAGTTTGATCTGTGTTTCATTGGCAAACACAGAATTTTGCAGAAAGCAAGCAGCTTTAGGACCTCCCTTGTAGTCCAATGGTTAAGACTCTGCACTTCAAATGCAGGAGGAGTGAGTTTGATCCCTGTTTGAGGAACTAAGATCTCACATGCCACGCGGCACAGCCAAAAAAAAAAAGAAAGAAAGCAGCTTTGCAGATGTTTTCCAGATATACAACATATTTGAGCTGCTGTCTTGGGAACTAGGGCATTTTTATACAATGAATTGCTGCATATACTTGAACTGTCAAGACATGCTCTCAAGACTGTACAGGTTTTACATGAAGTCTAACTTAGAACACTGTCACATTTTTAATTCAATACACACTGATTTATGAACAATCAGGGTAGATTCTCTTGAAACTTTGTTTTACTTTTAAAGCTTGATCTAGCATTTCTAGTTAAGCACATTTTCTATTGTCTTCTATTGAATGGTTACAGTGTTAAATCTTTAATAAAAAATCACAATCAAAAAAAAATCACAATCATTATATATATATATATACACATATATACTTGCAAAGGTCATTTAACATAAAAATATTAAAATTCAGTCATGAAGTTAAATATGATAAGCACATTTGTGTATATAGGTATCTACATGCATATATAATGAAATCTGCAAATGTCATCAAATTTTAGCATATTAAGAAAGTCACATTGAATGCTTCATAAATCAGTAATAATAATATCTGTAGCTTACAGCATGAGAAGGATTTTTGGAATAAGTCACATGCATATGTAAACTATGAAAATACTTATAAAAGTAAATGTAATATTCCCTATAATTGTGACAAAGATACTGAACTATAATTTCTGATTTTAAATTACTTTCTACATATTAAGGACTTAGAATTTGGAGTTTGAGTAGTCTTTTGTAATGTGTATTACAATGCTGTTTTCTCTTTAGAACCATAGCATTTATTTATTTTGGTAATAAATATGACTATACAACACAAAAAATCTGTTATGTTTATTGAAATTAAAGTGATACACAAAACATGCTTTGATATAATGCCTAGGATATTTGGAGATCTAATTTTTTAATGATTAATTTATTTATCATCAGACCATGACTTTCTGTACTTAAACTTATTCAGATGAAAAAGAACCAATCAAACAAGATTAAAGTCTGATTCCAAAGGCATACCTTGTATACTGAATAGCTATGCACTATACAATGTAGTATAAGTTTGCATATAAATGAAAGAGATAAGGAAAACAGAAAAGAAGGATGGAACTTCAGTTAAGAATTACCAGTGATTCGGTTATTGCATGTAATAGACTACATGGAATTCCTTACATTTTTACTTGCAGTCCCGGAAGCAAACACAGTGATCAGTAAAGTGATCTATAATCATCCATCAAATAAGTACAGACTACTTGCTTGGGAGATGTTTGATTCTTCTTTGTATTTAAACCAGATATATTTATTTATTTTCCTGAGGACATTTAAGAAAGGACTTTGTGATTCTCAATAAAGGTCAAACTGAGATTCAGTGAAAGTACTTTTAAAAGGATCTGTTTTTTCTCTTGCTCCTGGACCATTCTCTCTCTTCCTGAAGATCAGACAGATCTTTATAAGATGTAAATCACATCCTTCCTTCCCCAAATCCTCTGATGGTATTTTATTACATGTGACATAGTCTGATCTCTTAACTGGTACAAAGCCCTACATGAAGTGATCCTTACTTAAATCTCAGATATCATTTTAAAGCTAGCATTTTCTCAGCTTTTCTTCCTGAGCTTCTTAAATGCCACCCTTGTTTCCCACGTTCAAATAAACCCAATTCAGTAGAACTTCATATTTTTGCAATCACTTTCCTCTTTTCTCTGAAGTCTTTCCTGCCAGATCTTCACATACATGGCTAACTCAGTTCATTCAGGCCACTGCCTAACATTACCCCTTCTGGGAGGACTTCCTCACTGACCCTGTCCAAGGTGATCCCCCTCCACAACCCAGTCCCTCTGTTATAATACTCTGTTTTATCATCTTCACAGAACTTATGAGAACATGTGATAATGAGCATGTAATGAGTATAAATGAACATGTATACTTAAAAAAATTATTTGTTATTTACCCCCCTTCCTTCCAAAAATAATACATCATGACCCAAGAAGCAAACACTTGGCTGTTATGTCACTACTATCACTTACCACCAAGAATGGTGTCTGGCTTAGAGTAGCCATTTAATAATGATTTTTGAATGATTGAAAGAATGGGGAACTAATACAATATAAGCTAAGTACACAGCTCTCTGATTACCTGGATAGTACAAGAATAGAAATTAAATTATCTGGAGTGGTTTTTGATCCACAAAATCATAGGATTCTGCATTCAGGATTAATAAGGTCCATTAGTCAAATACCAGATGAAGAACTGCAAATTTTTGGTTATTATGTAAGACATTTCACAAACTGGCTAGGCCAGCTTCTCCCTCTAACTTCCCACTTTCCTCTCCCACTCACTGTACTCTAGCCTTAGGGAAATTTGTCATTCTTGCCCATGTTTCAACTCAGTCTAATTATCACTTCCTCTTTTCAACTTTTCCCTGGTGCCTTTAGGCACTCCATCACACCCTTCTGTCTGTTCCCATGAAAGAAGCTAATTGGCTGTCAGTTAAGGATCTTATGTGGAGTATTCCAGTACTGAGACAGATGCTGGATTAAATAACCTCAAAAGTCACTTCCAATTCTTTATTGCTTTCCTACAAGCCATTATGTTTATATAGGCATTACATCAATCAACAAGCCCAATTAGAGTTGAAGATTTTACATTCAGGTTATTGGAATAAAACAAAGCTATGTCTCCTTTAACCTATTAACTGCATTTTTATTTTATCGTAGAACTTTTTGCATCTTTCAGAATGGTGGCACTACATTTTACATTGGATAGGTAAGTATATGTTAGTATAGGTACAGTAGCATATTATGTAGATATGTATATTATGTAGTATAGTATAAAATATTATATTAGTTTTCTAAGGCTGATGTAACAAAGTACCACAAACTAGATGGCTTAAACAACAAAAATGTGTTGTCTCACAGTTCTGGAGGCTAAAATTGTCAACTCGATTGGTTCCTTTCAAAGGCTGTGGGGAAAAATTTGTTCTATGCTTCTTGTGATTTACTGAAAATCTTTGGCATTACTTGCCTTGTAGAAGTATCACCAATCTCTGTCTTTATTTTCACATGGCATTCTCCCTGTGTGAGTATCTGGGTGTAAATTTCCCCTTTTTATATAAAAAACACCATCACATTGAATTAGAAGCCCATCCTACTTCAGTATGATCTCATCTTCACTAATTACCTCTACAATGACCCTGTTTCCATATAAGGTCACATTCCAAGGTAGTAGGGTTTAGAATTTCAACATATGAATTTTAAGGGGACACAATTTAACCCAAAACATACACATATATTAATATCTATACTAAACTATCTATACCATTGATATGTTACTTTATTAGATAGTATAGTTCATACTATTACAATGATAGATATAAATATAACACATAGTATATATTTATAATATGAGAATATAAGAAAATATATTAGTATGTTTTATAGTACATAGGAAGATGATAGATAGATAATCTATAAGATTGGCTGATTCCAAACAAAATCTGAGCTGACTTATTTATGGAAGTGCCCTGAAAAACTATTCAAAGCAATTTTTTCCTGAAACTTTTTCTCAATATACTAATTCTTTAAGGAAGAAAACACAAAATATTATTGAGAAATGGAAGATAGTAGTAGCATCTTATTTCATGTGTTTCAATAATTAATATAAAGTTTTTTT
The DNA here is from genome assembly GCF_964374135.1 of Grampus griseus. Classification (NCBI taxonomy): domain Eukaryota; kingdom Metazoa; phylum Chordata; class Mammalia; order Artiodactyla; family Delphinidae; genus Grampus; species Grampus griseus. The sequence continues at coordinate 42,422,883 of NC_139012.1, read as the reverse complement.
CCAGAGAAATTTTCAATTGTATATGTGTTTTAAAGCTACAACTTTCAAAGTTGCAATTCTATGACTAACTTTGGAAAGAATGGTATGGCAGTTGAATCTGTATATGTATGTAGTCCCATTTTTTTCCTTAAAGATATTCACAAACTGGAAATATTTGCCAACATAGTATTTAGACTGAGTCCTCTCTGTTTATATTAGTAAAGTGACTAATCCTATAATAGCAGTTTAAAATACAGGCAATATGAAGTATTTAGTGCTATATATAAATATGTATGTGAGTGTGTGTTTGCCATTTGCTAAAACCTATTTTAGTTAGAAGTCCAAAAATAACTAGTTACATGGTATTTGGTGAAGTAAATAGCACCATTTAAAACCAATCAAGTGTGACAAAGTGAAAAAGTATTTGTGAAACAGCTCTTCTGCTTTTTCTGTTTTATTCATAGCCTGGATCCCTTTCCTTTACTATCACATCCAATCCTTCTCTGGGCTCCCATCAGAGTTTGGGATCTAAATATCAAAATCCATCTTGTCTTTAGAATTATTGCTTTCATTTAAAAAACTAAGCCTTTGTTAACTGAGGCAAGATTTTAATGACAAACACTGTCTTCATTAGGACAAATTTCTTTTCCATAATTTTTTAAGTCTCACACACAAGCACACACACTAAAAGGAAAAATACTCTTTCCTTTCTACTGCTGTCAACACTTTATAAAGAATTCATAAACAGAAACCTCAATTAAATAAGAGTCTGGAGACCAGAAAGGGAAGCTCTCATGCCCTGCCACAATAGCAGAGTCCAATGAGCAGAAAGACTCTTCTTTCCTCGCAAGGATTCAACCAATGAAAAGCCATGGACTCTTTGTTTACAATAGCCCTCGCAATTTCCTTTTCTTCCCTATAAAAGTGTTTTCCTTCCTTTGCTGTGCGGGGGCTTTCAAATGGCTCACCATGGTTGCAGAAACTGAACTGCAATTCTCTGCTGGTCCTGGGTAAACCCATCTTTGCTGGAGACATACACAGCAGACTATGGGTTTTCGGTCAAGAACTTCTTACAACAAATGTGTAGGTTTTCCAATTCTCTGGACAACAACTGTGTGTCCTACAATAAATTCAATTCTGACACTATCTACCTGGAGTTAGACCTCATAGGTTAAGAACTCAAGTCTCACAAGATTACCCCCGCTTTAGATTCCAACCACAAGTCTGGATTTCTCATACTTTGGACTCAGGAAAGCAATTTACTTACAGTTACTCATTTATTACAAAGGAGGTAGCTCAGAAACAGCCAAATGGAATAAATGCATAGAGCAAGGTTTGGAAAAGGGGTATGGAGCTTCTATTCCCTCCCTGGGTGTGCTACCTCCCAGTTTGCGGGTGTGTTCACCAACCCCTAACTCTTTAGGTTAGGGTGTTTTATGGATGCTTCCTTATGCATGGCACAACTGATTAAATCACTAGCCATTGATGAGTAACTCAAACTCAAACTCCTCTTCCTGGAGGTTGGGGGTAGGGCTGAAAGTTTTAATGCTCTTTTTACTAGGTTAGTTCCCTTGGCAACCAGCTCCCACCCCCATTCCAATCTTTAAGGCCTTTCCAAAGGTCACATCATTAACATAAACTCAGGTGTGCTTGAAAGCGTCTTGTTATGAATGACAAAAGATTAACTTTTCACTTTTTTCACTCTGGAGTTATTTTCAGGAGCTGTGGATAAAAAACAAATATTATAACAAAGGATGCTCCTATAGATCTTAACACTTAGGAAATTACAAGGGTTTTTGGAGGTCTGACCGGGAGCTGTGACAAAAACCAAAATATGTATTTCTTATTATATCACAAAATCACACACACTAGCATACACATATGTATGTATGCATGTGTATATGTATGTATGTGTTTGTATTTCATATGTATATTACATATGTATGTATATGACCATAAATTTCTGGTAAGGTGGCTCTAATTGCAAGAAACATACAGACAGTACTTTCTAAATTCCAGTGTAGGTTCTAGCTGGAAGCCCTGCTATATCAGATTGAATGGTTTCTATTCCTGATTCTGCTTATTAACTTCTCCTTGCCTATATAAGAGGGATAATAATATTATTGTAAGTATTAAATAATACAGCTGCTATAGTCAATAATCATTGATATATAGTAAGAACACAATAAATTAGAGTTATTATCATCATCACCACCCTTTCTGAAAGAACACAATTCAAAATATTAGCAATACTTACCTTTATATGCTGGAATTAAAACTGATTATTTTATATATTTTCTGATATTATATTTTCTGGGGCTTTACAAGGACAATGAATTGCCTAGTAATAAGTAAAATGTTGTTTTGAAATGAAATAAAAAGAATGCAATATTAATCTAATAGTATTAATAAACTATATTTTTTATTATGTAAAATAATGTAACATTGACTCTGTTTCAAACCAAACTGTATAAAGTAATTACTGAGTCCGTTAAAAATGGTTATTGACAACCATGGCAAATTTGAAAGTGGCACAGATAAACATTAGCTTAATGAAGCTCAGTTCTTAATGTCTCAGTGCAGAAGGAATTCAGCAAGAGGCAAAGTGATCAGCAAGAAGTGGATTTATTAATATAGGACACTTGTGAGGGAAACAAGCGTGCAGTCAAGGGAGCTCTGCCCCAAGAATTAAGCAGGTTAGAAGGTATATTTAGGGAGATACACTCTCCATGGACAGATTGTGGGCCATCTCAGAAGGCAAGAGGCTCTGGGAGATACACATTCCCTAGACAGAATGAGGTCTGTCTCACAAAGTGAGAGTGGCTGTATATGGGGTATTTAGTTTTTATGGGCTGGGTAATTTCATAGGCACCTGAGTGGGAAGGTTATTCCAAGTATTTTGGGGAAGGGGTGGAGATTTTCAGGAATTGGGCCACTGCCCACTCATTTTCCTTTCATGGTTGACCTTGGAATTGTCATGGTGCCTGTGGGTGTATCATTTAGCATGTTAATGCATTACAATGAGTGTATAATGTGGTTCAATGTCTACTGGAAGTCTAATCTTCCACCATCTTGGGCCTAATTGGTTCTAACCAGTTTATGTAGCATCCTCAATGATTATGTCATTCATTTAAAGGTTGTGCCCTGCCCCTTTCCCTCCTTTCTCAGACCTAAGAGCCACACAGTTGTTTTCAATTGTCATTTTCCTTTGCCTTTTTTTTTTTTTTTTTGCATTACGTGGGCCTCTCCCGTTGTGGAGCACAGGCTCCGGACACGCAGGCTCAGCGGCCATGGCTCACGGGCCCAGCCATTCCGCGGCATGTGGGATCTTCCCAGACCAGGGCACAGACCAGGGCACGAACCCGTGTCCCCTGCATCGGCAGGCAGACTCTCAACCACTGTGCCACCAGGGAAGCCCCCTTTGCCTTTTATGTTTGGACAATTGATAAAACAGAAGAGCAGAATACGTAATCCCAAAATATGCCACTTTTCTATGAGGATTATTTTGAGCTGAAAGCATCAAGACCCAGCAGACTCAAGATACACTTTACCTCTCCCTTAACCGCCTAAAAGAATTTAGACAGAGAGCCTGGTCCAGGAAGAGAGTTATTACAAGAGATACTACAAAGAGTATGGGCTGGTGTGGTAAGCTGGGGGAGCTGGCAGGGTCTGTTTGTCTACATTCCTCTCTGTGTCCTGTTGTCTCTGCATGGCATGACAAACATTTGTTTACCAAACTATTCTCTTCTCATCTTCCTGTGAATGACTTTCTTCCTGACCCCTACTTTCCCTGTTGCTCAGGATGGCATATAAGCCCAGTTATCTGACTGTCTTTGAGTCTTTCATGTCTATGAGAGATTCCTGTATGTACGAAATTACTTTTTGTTTTCTGTTTATCTGTATTAGGTCTGTTTTAATGGACCAGCTATAAAGGCCTATAAGGGTAGAGGAAAAATTTTCTTTCCCAATAACCCTTTAAAACAAAACAAAACAAAACACTTAAAATGGACTCTCTGACCCCCCCTTTTTTTTTTTTTTGTGGTATGCGGGCCTTTCACCGTTGTGGCCTCTCCCGTTGCGGAGCACAGGCTCCGGACTCACAGGCTCAGCGGCCATGGCTCACGGGCGTAGCTGCTCCGCAGAATGTGGGAACTTCCCGGACCGGGGCACAAACCCGTGTCCCCTGCATCGGCAGGCAGACTCTCAACCACTGCACCACCAGGGAAGCCCTCTCTGCCCCCTTTTAACAGCATTTACCTTGCATTCTCATTTACCTTTGGTAACTTTCCTGCACCAGGATTTATGAGATAGCATTTACTATTGTGTGTTTATTTTTCTATCCCTTTACACTCAACTACTGTATGTCCTCTGATTTATTTCTCTAAAAGGAGCATATATCTGAATTTCAACTTTCACCTGATGAAAGACTTTTTATCATCTAATATGGAGTTAAGTCTGTTTATATTTGTTGTGATTACTGACAGTTTGGACTGTTTTAGTCATTTTCTTTAGACATAATTTTCTTTTTTTTGTTTGCTTTTACTCTCTTCAGACTTTTGTTAATTTTTTTCCTCCCTTAATTTTCATCTTCACATTTGCACAGTGTATATTTCTTCTTTTCCTTTTAGTTGTTAACATTTATATCTACATTTTTCCCTAATAAATGCTAATATTAATCAATGCCTTGCTTTTTATCCAGAACAAGGCAAAAAAGACACACAACATACTTCAGTTTCTTATGAACTTCTCCCCGACTCTCATGTCATTTTTGCAGATTTAGTTCACATTTATTATTAACCATAAAACCTATATTAATTTTATTCTTTTTTCTTTGTATTTTACTTCTTATTTTTTACTAATACTTAGCTAAATTATTGTTTTATTTTACAAATATGTATTCTTATTATTAATGTTTTGTCTTATTCCTTTCTTCTGCATTCACATTTTCTTTACCTACAGAAGTACATCCTTTGATAGTTCTTTTGTAAACTTCCTCTGGGAATAAACTTTCTAAGTAATCATATACATTTATTTTCTCAGCCATTGTAACTAAAGAAAAGTTTGTTTGTCCTGGTACTATTCTGTAAATAGTCTGAATTTCTCTATCTGATAGATTCTAGAATTTTCTCTCTGGCCTGATGTTGTGTGATTTCACTGTGATGTATCTATTCCAACTCTGGGTGCTCCTCAATCTGATGATTCATGTTAGTTCATTCTGGAATAATCTCAGGTTTGATTGTTTCAAATATTTTCTCCCTAACATTCACTTTATATCCTCTTACTGCTCTTCTTTTAGAAGCATGTTACAGAGATTCACGATAATCTCTATGTCTCCTTATTTCTGTTTTCTATCTGCCATCTTTTTATCCTCCCTTAATGGATTGTGGGACATTTCCTTGCTCTGCTTTTAAACTCACTAAGTATCTGTACATAGATTTTATTCTCACTGTTTCCCAGCTTTCATCTCATCATGGGATTTATAGAAAAGATTAATATTTATAGGGCACACTTGAGTAAAAGACAAGTCTGCTTATTCAAGTAATTTATTTGAAATATTTAGCAGAACAACCAACATTCTTTCAATAATGTTAAAAGATTTATAACTAGTGCTATTAACCAAGAACAGTCACTAATATCTTCAGGTGAGTCAATCTGTAATAAAAATATTTTGGATTTAAAAATCCAGTTTTGTGATTTATCTATATCAACTCACATGTTATCATTGTGAGTATTAACCTTGTTCTTCAGAAACAAAGCCTTTCTATTTCTCTTGTTTTACTGGCACCAAATGTTGACAATTTCCATGCAGGCTAGTTGAGAGAATTGTTCTGCAATTGTGTGTGCTATTGTGATTTCAGCTATTAACTGCAAGACATTGAAACTAGCTTATTAAGCTCAATCTAATACTCTTGTGATGTCTTACGGAAGAAATTTTAAATGTTCAAATCTTTTTTTTGCCAACAATGAATATTTTTATAGTAATTTGCTAATATAATTATATAAAGCTTGGCACTATTGTTGGTATAACTAATATAACTATACAATACATGGCATCATGACTTTACTTGATAAATTCCCAATAGACTGTTTAGCTTGAAAACTGAAAAAATTATTGTCACACTAAGATATATTTGTGTATCTTAATTTTAAAAAAATTTCATTCCTTCCTTTCCCTTTCCCCTCCTTCTTTCTTCCTTCTTTTCCTTCCTTTCTCCTTCCCTCCTTTTCTCTCTCTCTCTTTCTTTCCTATTTTCTGGTGTCCTTTTCTTTGGTTACTACATTTACTTGTATCTTTGATGACTGAAACCATAACATTATTTACTATGCTTGGACTATGAAGTAAAAGTTAAATTATTTTGAATGCAAGATACTCAAGTGGAAACATTTAGGCTTCAGAAATCAATTTTTTAAAAATAAGGTTTTTCAAAATTATGATGAAAGTATTGACAAATCTAGCATGTTAATAAAGTAAGGAATATTGAAATAGTAATTTTAACTCAATAAGTATAATTCTATAAAGTCACAAAAAAGCAATAATATATTTATATAATAAAGTACTAGAGAAATCAGTTTTGAGAAACTCATTTTATGTATCAACACTTTTTCATTTCTAAAAATTAATTTATTATGAAATTCTATCAAATATAAAATTGTGGCTTTTAGTATATAAAACATTAATGGTAAAGGAAAGAAAGGTCAAAAAGAAAAATCAATGAATGCAGTTAAGCATAGGAGGAATTAAGATCAGATGAGGAAAATAATAATTTCTAGAAAAATTCAACAAAAAATTCTATATTAAAAAAATTGCAGAATTAAAGAACATATTTTTTATACTCACAAAACAAGGAATGGCACTGAAAGTAAAAATTACAATAAGTAATCATCAAACTGAGATATTTAACTGGAAGATGGTGATATGACCATGCAGTGTGACCAATATAGAAAGAACACTCTCTAGTGGCAGGAACAGATCACCAAGTCACAGGGGTAAAAATACGAATTATGAATTCAGGATTTTTATGAAGTGTGATATAAAAATATTCTAACATAATTTCAAGTGTACCATTTCAATGGTAAAATTATTTTAAAATTAGAAGGTATGATAATTGACATCTCACAATAAACTATAACTTACTCAAGAACAACAGTGGTGGGAATCTCTCAGCTTGTTTCATCTTTAGCAATATATTGAATTTTAATTAAAATAACTGTTTTTGGGCTTCCCTGGTGGTGCAGTGGTTGGGAGTCCGCCTTCCGATGCAGGGGACATGGGTTCGTACCCCGATCCAGGAGGATCCCACATGCCACAGAGCAGCTGGGCTCATGAGCCATGGCCGCTGTGCCTGCGCATCTGGAGCCTGTGCTCTGCAACAGGAGAGGCCACGGCAGTGAGAGGCCTGCGTACCAAAAAAAAAATAAATAAATAACTGTTTTTTATTTCCATATTTTACAATGTTTTATGAATGTTTCATGGGAGCTATCTCATCCCAAGTCTCTTTAAATATTACAAATCACTACCAGTACCATCAACTTACATGCTTAGATTTAACCAAAACCTCTAAGCATGGGGTCTGGGCATCTGTTGTTTTCAAACACTCTGATAAAGATCCTAATAAGGACTGAAAACCACAATTTCTAATACAGATTTTTACAGTGCCTCTAATCTTCCTCTACTTTCTTTAAACTCTGCTATGAATTTTTCTAGCTTTAGTCTGTGGACAGTCTTCCATGTAGCAATACTTCCCATATATTCTCTAGTTTTTGTTTGTGAGCTCATCTTCAGCAGTAATCATCTTCCACTATGTCCTTGTAAGGGGTTTCCACTGGTACAAGTTCCTGGTAAATTCCAAAACAGTGCTTACAATTACTCATTTACTAGAGGCTTAAATGCCATTGTGAGTTCAGGTATTGTCAGTATTAAATTTTATTCCCATTTTATTTTTGCTGAAACTGACACTAGGTGAGGTTTAGGTTTTCAATCTTTTTGTGGTTGATTCTCCTATATTTCAGCCTACATAGGGAACTGTCTTCATCTGAGGTCCCAAGATAGCAGACAGAGATGTATGCTATAATCCTTATTTTTTGGCTGTGAAGTATCTTTCTGGTCTCTGGCTTTATTCAGACCATTTTTAACTAAGAGTCTATGTGAGTTTTAAATCCTATCCCTAATATCCATATTTACGCCTCGTCCCTCTTTGAGCCATGTGAATTTCACTTTTGCTCACTTTCTGGATACCCATTTGTTTCTGGTCACTTGGGGATTCCCTTTTCTTATTTTGAACATGGCTATCTAGTAAAAGTTAAATAAATATTATATGAAGTAAGAAGGATATTCCAGCATGCCATTAATAAGTCATCTTGACTTGAAATCTTGAACACTGACTCTTTGTATATAATTATACACTGCTTTGAATAATTTTGTTTTGATTAGAAAAATAATCATGCTTATTTTATTCTTGAAAGTCATGATTTCTTTGGACATATATAGTAAAGCCCCGATGTTACCCTAAAAGTGAAAAAACAAACAATAAAATTGAAAATAAATTAGTTTAACATATAACAGTATTTATTCCCTCAGAAATACATCTTAGCATACTGCTGAAAACTTTAAAACAGTACAATATGCTTCTGAAATGTGGTCCAATTTTTATCTAAGGTTCAAAATATAAAATCAGATGCCATTCACATTTTAAGTGAGATTTTCAGTGGTTTAATAAAACATTAAAGAATATATTAGACTCTCAGGACTCTTCTAGGCTTAACTATTTAAGCATATTTTTATAGTACAAACCAGACCCTGAGGTTGCTATAATAATGGTCAAATGACAACTACAGATAATGATATATTTGAGGTAGGATAACAAAAGAGACTTAATTTGCCCTCAGTGATAATATTTTCCTCTTTGGCTCAGTTAGAAGCCAAATATATTTGAGGTAGGATAACAAAAGAGACTTAATGTGCCCTCAGTAATAATATTTTCCTCTTTGGCCCAGTTAGAAGCCAAATTTTAACTACCATGTTATTTTTAGTGAAATATTAGAATAGTCAGTAATTCTGAATTACATATTAAAGATTTCAAAAAAAAACTTATCTCTTAGAAATTTTGCTATAAATCTTAAATTTAATTCCCATTTAATTACTGTGCTTCAGACATCTGAATTCATAAAAATGTAGGGCAATTCTATTAATTTGCTACATGAATGATTGAATGTTTAATATACATTCTCTACAAAAGGCTTCTGATGTTAGTCCTTCTCTCAAAAAGAACTATTCTTAGCTGATATGTTTGTCTTTAATTCACAATCTTTGTTCCCATTGCCCAGCCTTGCTTCTTTACCTTCTATTTATGAATTCCTTACAAATTTATTTTTTTTCTCTGACATTACATCCTACTTCTACCTTCAATATTTCTGATTCCCAATAATGGAAAGCAGACTTAGTCAGCAACAAAGCACTAACAATTTTTAAAATCAAGGATAGCATTTCAAAAGCCAAGTCTTTGCTTGAAAAGTTAAAACTTGGCAGGCATGCTTTATAAATTCTGATAGTCTATCCAATTTTAATCGTTTTAATTGCCTAATTATCTTCTCCAGTGCAATAATAAAGCCTTTTAATATTTCATTTTCTACTACAGGAAAAGGTATTCCAGTCTGTGCAAGAGAACCTTCTCACCCTTTGTTGAATGTTAAATTGAAGTTCCCTAGTATAATCCTGCACTTTTGTAAGCCAGCTCCATCTGTCTGTCATCCTCTTTTGCCCCCTCCTCCTCCCTCCTTACCCAAATGTTACTTGTTTATTCAAGGAATACCTCGTTTTCTTTCCTTTATCTTTGGCAATTCTGCTTTTTATATCCATTTTTATACTCTTCATTAAATTTCTCTCTATATCTATGTGTGTGTTCTTTAATTCAGGCAATATGTTTCTAAATCATATATGCCTCCCCATGCCTCTGAAAATTTTGTTCTGTACTCCCAATCTTGCCATTAGCACATCCCTCAACTGTTGGTCTGTGTTGTACTGAATAGTTAGGAGAGAATCAATGCTTCTTTTCAGGCACTGACAGGAAGAACTGCCTTGGGCACACTCAGCAGAGCAAGGGACCATGAGGTCAACAACAATAAGAGGAATTAATGACAACTGTGAGGCACTGAATTTCTACTTAGGAAATTCCGTGGTCCGTTTTTGTGTGTCCTTTATTGAACTGATCAATCTATGAGAAATACATAATAAGTATGAAAAAATATTTTATTTATTTACAACTTTGAAAATGTATTCCTCACACCAGGAATGCACAAGAAGTTCTGAGGTTTCATGCCCAGAAATGCTGTCATGAATTTTCAAAATATTACTATTTTTGTATCAAGATCAGTACTTTCGGTTTCTGTTTCCCACACAGGGCTCAGCCCATCAAGTTATTCAGCCTCACTCTTTATTTAGGTACTACCTGCTTACTCTCAAATTTTTGACACCTCACAAATGAAAATGAAAATATTTACTTTCAGTTTCATTATAAGGTAGCAAAAGAACTAATCAACTGTAATTAGGGCTTTAAATATTCAATGATGATGCTCCAATTATAATCAGCTTGGGAAACGATGTAAAATCATTTTCTTTTCTTGCAGAAAGGTAACGTTCAATTGAGAAAATGGATAAGAAACTAAAGCAGTCACATTTTTGAAAATCATTTATCTCTAACATAAGTTTTTTCTTTAGAAAAAATTAATCCATTGCAATTCACAGGAAAATATTAAACCTAAGTAAGAGATTTGTGTGAGTAATGTAAGTACTCCTATAATTAATGTGTTTCAATAATGCATCTCAATAATTATTAACTGTATTACTATTTCTACTTAATCAAAGTTCTCCTTATGACTTAGGGCAAATGAAAACTAGGGGTTAAGACTAATAACTTAAACCCATAATTGATCTCAAAATTTGAGTTAGTTTATATATACTAGGAATAGAAAATAGAGATTACATGTCTCTTCAAATAATACATTTTATGAGCATCTAAAGAAGAATCTTTCACAAGAAAGAATATTTATACGCTAACAATTTGCTAAAGCAGACTTAGATGTTTTTGCACCATACCTGGATCATTATTTTACAGACATGTTGAAAACAGCTAAGAATATCCTTCATTTGTTTCTGAAAAAGACTTTGATGAGAATTTCTGTGACAAGCCCAAGTTGAAAATTACAAGTATAAATAATCCAGAATAGAACACCAATTAAATAAAGATTTGGTTAAGAACTGAAGTACGATATTTGACAAGAAATTATCTTTATTGTGGTTTTAGTGATCACAACTCTTATTAGTAAGATACAAATAATACACATATTTCTGACAAAATAAAGATATTTAAATATTTTTTTCTTTTTCTTTGAAAATGTCTTAGTAAGTTGGTAATATTAACATAACCTAAACATATATGCTTTATTCATTACCAAACCATCTCTCTTCAAATAAATTCTTAATTTAAATATTTATTTATTTAACAAGTTTTTTTTTTTTTTTTAAATCACCATATAGATCTTAAATTGAACTCTTTCAAATCAGTGAAAAAAAAGCTTTTTAAAAAACAGGTAAGGGCTTCCCTGGTGGCGCAGTGGTTGAGAGTCCGCCTGCTGATGCAGGGGACACGGGTTCGTGCCCCAGTCCGGGAAGATCCCACATGCCGTGGAGCGGCTAGGCCCGTGAGCCATGGCCACTGAGCCTGCGCGTCCGGAGCCTGTGCTCCGCAACAGGAGAGGCCACAACAGTGAGAGGCCCGCGTACCACAAAAACAAACAAACAAACAAAAACAGGTAAACATGTAATCAGTTCTGTAATTATGCATACATAGCTGCATTAGAAATCAAATTTATGAGAAAGAAAATAGAGCTCATATCCTAAAGGAGTTTAGCCTGATTGAAAGCCTGCCACACGATTTTTGCAGGTATGTTATTTTATTACATATGTTTGTATGTTTAGCTGTATTCCTATAAGTGTTGCAATAGTTAACTTTACACCTAACCCACAGTGTGAGCTGCAGGGTGGAGTGGTCGCTAGGCAACCTAACCAGGAGAACATTAAGGACCAGATTTTCCTCACTTAAATCTGTTTGAGAGCTAGAGAAGTGAGAGATTTTTATGGGCAGAACTTTTCAAGTTGATTTGGCTAGAAACTAAGCTGCCTGCAATTTGTATGCCTGAAATCTTGTTAGGTTGACAAAGGCCGAAACTACAGAAAATGCTTTAAGGAAATACTATTACTGCAGTGAGGAGGATTTTTTTTTAAGGGGTAGATTCAGTTTTATTCTTAAGTAAAAAAGATGTATTTTTCCAATACTGTGGAAATTTCATATTTGGTGTATTTTTATCCCTGTATCATTTGGTATTCTGATAATGATTCCTTTTAAGGCAATTTATTATGCCTTTAAAATTAACCCAAACTCATATGTAACTTAATAGAAAATCTTTACTCTTCTTTATAGATTTAAGCACAGAAAATTTCTACTTCTAATAAGTTCCTGACATTAATAATTCAAGTTAAAAGGGTAGGGTGGTGGGGAGTAGATAGGTCTTTGGCTTTAAAGACCTACAAGATATTTTTTTGTTTGTTTCTATTATGACTTTTAAAAATTAATTATTTCCTTTGTCTGAGTGTATGATTTCATTAGCTATGTATATATCACCCTAGTTTATAATTGCCTGTTTTGAGCTTTATAGTAATAGAATTACACCATATATTCTTTTATGAATTAATGATTTTTCCTTAAGTAATGCTCATGAAAAACATTTGTGGTTTCATATGTGCTGTGGTTTATTATTTTTATTTCTGTGTATCACTCCATTATGTGAGTGGTGACATCAATAAATAAAATAGATAAATATATTAATTATTTGTCTATCTTACTATTAATGCAAATTTAAGGGATTTCCAATTTGGGGGTATTAAAAACAATTCTCTTGTGACTCTTGTATATGTCTCTTAGAGTACCTATGAAGGTGGGTATATTTCAAAGAATGAAGCCTAGGTCATGGGAATGCTAAAACTTTAACTTTACTAGGTAATGATAAATACCTTTCCAAAGTGGTTCTACAAATATATACTCCCACCACAATATTCGAGTATCTTATTAGTTGTTCCAAATCTTCACCAAATTTGTTACCATCAGATTTTTTTTTCATCTTTTCCAACCTGGTAAATCAATGAATCTCTCTGTGGTTTTAGTTGGCATGATCATGATTGATCATGAGATTTCACATCATTTAACATATTTCTTGCCTATGACATACCCCATGAGGGATTGTATGAACATTTTTATCTTCTCCATCCATACCTGAGGGACACTTACTAGTGGTTCTCCTCTCAGAGGAGTATACAGCATTGCCCTACTGATGTCAGAGTGAAAACAGTGTGAGTAAAAACCATGTGTGTCACTTCCGTGTTCAGTATTTAACAGCGTGATTGTAATTTTCATGACTCTTTATCCTGTGTCCTGAGGTCCGTAAGTTTCAAATGCATTTGCTCTAAGAGCCTGGGTCCCTAAATAAGATGATAGAGTAAGGTCAAAGCCACCTGTGATGAACATGCAGTGTGAGAAATTAGTTACTGATATTTTAATCCACTAATGACTTTTAGGAGTTTTTAAAATACATTCTTGAAACTAATCTTCGTTGGATTCAAGTGTTGAAAATATTATTTCCCATGTTATAATTTGTTTTTCATTCTTCTTGTGGTATCTTTTGATGAAAAAAATTATTAAATAGAATTTATATAAATGTATCAATATTTACCTTCTGGTAAGTTTAGTTTAAAAATCCTTTTCTCTCCCAAGATAATTATATTCTAAAAACCTTTATTCTAAAACACTTCACATTTCAGTAGAACTTCACAGTAAATATATCAAGCCTTGAGGCTCATTTGCTTGTTTGTTTTGAGAAATATATGACTAATGTTTTACTTTTTTAATGACTATAGAGCTGGTTATACTTTCTATTTTTCTTTTAGTCAGTTTTAGTGTTATATTCTTCTAGAAATTTATTAACTTCTTATACCTTAAATTTATGAGCATAAAGCTTTTTATATCATTCAGTAATTTTGTATTTGAAATATCTATAATTTGTTAAATATATTTGTGCCCTCTTTATTTTTATATCAATTTTAAAAGAAGTTTATCATTTTTATTAAACTTGTGTATAACCAACTACATCTTTGTTAATTTTTTCTTTTTGATTAATTTCTGTGTTTATATTTATCACTTTAAATTTTGTTTTAACAGATGTGTTTTTCTAATATCTTGAACTGGATTAATTTTTAATCTTTATTCTTCTCTATTTAAGTAGTTAGGTCTCTAATTACAAGTTTTATGAATAATATTTTCATTATCATTGTTTAAAATAATTTTTATTTTCAATTTTCAGTTCTTTGTTTAATTCCTAGGTAGTTTAGAGGCAGGTTTACTAACTTCTAACATTTTCTTCTTTTGGATATTATTAATATCCAGCTATTAATTATCTATCTTAATTACATTTTGTCCAAAATTTTAGTTCTTTAAAAAGTATTGAGACATTTTACATGGACAAGTATGTGATTAAATTTTATAACTATTCAAAGTGTGTTTAAATATTTATTCCACATTTGTGTGCAGGAATAACGTGATAGATACATAGATACATAGATGATAGATTTTTATTAGGCCAACTTTTGTGAATTTTAATGTTTAAAATGTCTTTATTCTTTCTGGTATTTTTACATGTTTTATCAATTATTGACAGTGTTACTGAGAATAGTATAATAAAATTCCCAACAATAAATATATATTTGTCTTTTTCTCCTTATGTTTCTCCTCAATTTCCATTTCATTTATTTCAAAGCTGTTTTATTGTGTGCATGCAATTGTAAAATATTTTATCTTATTCGTTAATTTTGCTATCTTTCACCTAATGTTCTGCCTTAAAATAAATTTTGTCAAATATTATACTATTAATAATTTTTTAAATATATAATATATATATAGTATATATAAAATTTGTAGAAGAGTGAAAATTAGTGTAACAGTAAATTTGTCAAAAAAAGGTAATTTAATAATATTTCCAAAACACAAAATAGTAAAATGATCAGCCTGGAACTGAACATTCAGCAAAATTCTTAAGCACGAATGTCAACCATAAACCATGAAAGTTTACCATTAAAATACCTTTTACTAAAGGAATTACTATAGTTGTAATTCAGGAATTAGGAAAGTGGTCTCAAATGTTAGCTATTAGGTGAAAAAATTGAACTGGCAATAATAACTAGCAAATGTGTAGGCAAACTTTATAAATAAACAGTGTCTAATTCATTTATTTAAACCAGAATAATACTTTTGTTTAAATTTCAATTGTTATACATGTGTTCCTTTATCTTTGTATCTCCTACTAATTCACACATAGTAGGAGAGCAAAGACTATTGATCAAATTTATCTAGGAAGCTGGGGACAATGTCATTCTTTTTCAGTACAAGGTGGCTTGTTATATAAGACTTGGTAAATTTTGTGACCTCTTGGGGAAAAAAAGGATATGTTTATTTTTACTCTTTATATTTCCCATAACTCGACTTTGCGTGGCACATAGCATGTTCTCAGGGGCTGCTACTTGAATATATGAGTGATTTAATAAATGAATTTTATAACACAACCAATAATCCAATATCAGAACCCAAACTATTCAATTATGATCTTCTTTTTAGTTGTATTTCTCATGACTGTGGCTGTGTGCACTGTTAACCTAAAATTTGCACTATATTTCTTCCAAACTGCCCTTGGTTTTAAGATGTCTTCAATATCAACCAAGACAGCATTCAGAAGGCTAGGACAAGAGTAGTAATGATGGCAACCAGGGAATACAGATCATTCAAACAGAAGCTGAAGGCATAAAATCACACAAATAATAAGTGAGGTGTTGCCTTAATAACTAATGGGATCCTTTGGTGAAGGACAAAAAAGTCACTCAGCAAAATACTTTATTAAAATCTCATAGTTAAAGTAATCTTTGGATAAGAATTAAAGCAGAGTCTAAAAATATTGGTCTTGAACCAAAGGGCATAACTCTTCTAATACAGAATGACCTTGAGCAAAACAACACAAGGTAAAAGGAGATCAGTAGTATTTGGAAGACTCAAGAGGAAGAGAAGCCAAACCCAGCCAGAGAAAGGAAAATTCAGAAATTCTAAAATTCTGATATAAAATTTCCTAGAAATTCTAGTGAAATGGTATAAGAAATTCATATCAGTGTCTCATAGTATTTAAAGATTGTTCTCTAAGTTAGCTCTAGAGAACAGTTTTCACTTACCCATTTATTTATCCATTCAATGGAATTATATTTTTTGAATATTACCATGTGCCGGACAGTAAGAACATAATAATTTGTTAATCTCTCAATGTGTCAGTTTTATCATCTCTAAAGTAAGGACAAAAATACATTTAACTCATTGGATTGCCTTAAGGATTAAATGAGTTACTCCATCTCAAGGGCTTAGGACAGCTCCTCATACATAGCAACCCCCCCCAAAAAAATGCCAGCGAACATTAATGATACATATCTGCCAAGTAAGGGAAATAAAAAGCTAAGGAATAGAAATGGCAATGAACAATGTTGTGCATTAATTTCTTTTTCTGAATTTCCACATCAAGTGAAAGTCAGAAATTGAAAAACAATGGCTGATAATTATGGACAAAAGGTCAAGTTTAAAAATAAAAGTGCATTTCAGAATATTCTTCAATCCTATCTATTCAAATGTTTTTGATGCTCCCTTCTTGGAACAGAATTCCAGTAACTGAAGAGAACTTTTCTGAAACAATATCAGCTAAGGACCTCTCTAACTGGGCTCAAAATAGTTTTATTTCTAGGGAAATTGTGACCAAACATTCCACGTTTAATTTAATTGAGCTGTGGAGAGTGAAAGATGACACCTAAAGAAGACTGGAAATATGGATTCCATGAAGACAGGTAAATGCTCAGCAACAGAGGGAGACTAAATACAGGATCCTGGTCAGCAGGTATTATTAACACTCCATGCCACTGACTTTGACAGCAGAGAACAGAGGTCATAAACTTTATGAATAGGCATGACTTTGAACTTGTCTCCTTCAGAGTTTTTTTTATGAACTATAAGGTGCCTGGAGAGGGAAAGGGAAAGTTGAAATGACATGAGTCTCCTTTTAGAAAGTGTAGATGCTTGATAATATAGCATTAGTATCAAATGGCCCCACTCCCAGAAAAAAAAAATAAAACAGAATTGGAAAATACTGAAATTGTAGTAACATTTATGAGTAATTTGTGTAATTATTGTTAAGCTCAATGATGACTTGAGCTGCAGTAATGGAATGCTTAGCACTGAAAATATCAGTATCATGAATTTTAAAATGATGACTTCAGAAGAACCTGTTAGAGTACCATTTAGAACATGTTTTCCAAAAGTCAGTTAAGGGAGTTAGAAGGCCATAGTTATTCTCTTTGTTTTGGAATGAATCCTCTGCTAATCAATTAGGGAATCTCATCACCTAGGTGCAACAAGTGTTTGATATTGCTCCAGAGAAAATAGGCAATCAGCTTCGGTTATTTTGCCTGACATTTGTTCTAGATAAGGTTTCACATCCTAGCCTGGAACAAGGTCATATTGTTGCACTGTTCCAACTTATTAAAAAAAAAAAAAAAAAGTAAAGAAAATCTACAATCTTTCATATATCCATACAAAGGAACTTTTCCAGCTATGTTCATTTGCACCTTCACCTGTACCTGTAACAGTTTAAGAGAACTGTGGTCATTATAGTCATACTGATTAGAAAGAATTAGTTATTTCCTGTTATGGCCACAGACCAGTCTTAAAGTTATGCTACTGCATGAAGTGTCAGTGCCAGCCTGTAGATGTGCACTAGTCAAGGTGAACACATCCCAGCCTTTAAGATACAATGTGAAGGGATTAAGAACTGGAAGGAGGCTGAGGCTAGCATTTGTGGAAAGAAACCAGTTGCAAAACAAGAAATAATAAAGTCCTAAAGAGATTTAGTGGTGGTTCTTAGTACAGAGATGAGGGAATTTTTTGGATCCCACAGAATCGGAGGATTTCAAAATTGATCTAAGGAAAATGGGGAAAAGAAAAGGAAAGACATTATCCACATTTCAAGGCTGAAAGAGTAAGGAGAAAGAAACTGGAACATCAAGAAGAAAAATGAGTAGTAGGGGAAAATAATGAGCTGAAATTGGACATGAACATTTTTATTGTTGGCAAAATTTTATCATGTATGGATTTAATATCTTAAAAAGAGTTAAAATTCCCTCAGTTTGAATTAGAATATGGGAAGCAATGAAACTGGAATAAAGGCCCTTTGGGTTATAAAATAATGTGTGGCTATCAGGTAATAAAAGTGGTCATTTTGTAAAATGCATAAAATCGTTCAGAAGATTCATGAGAAATATTCCATAGAAGTTTTAAACATTGATAATGTTATTGGAGTAACAACATTCCAAATTACTATTTTGATGAATTATCATTTGGACTTAGAAGTTCTACTGTAAACAGTTAGAAAAATAAACTCTTTGATTTTTTGCTGGTCTTCATACATATATTTGCATATTTTAAGTAAATGGAGATTATTAAGGGCACTCAAACTTCTTTATATTTTTAATGACAACAGATATTACTAAAAATAATGGCAGTATAATACTAGAAGTGATTCATAACAATTCAGTGAGGAGGGAGTAATAGATAAATAACTAAATTTAAATATATTCAATCCTCAAATTTGTCTTCCCAGACCCTACCCCTACTAATATATAGGTATCTTGTAAATCTAGTTTTAAAAAATAACATTTGGAATAATATATAAAGAAAGCAATGGTGTTTTCATTTGGAGAGCAAACAGTATGATCTAGAAGAAGAGAGTTTACAGAAAGCCATGCCCTAGCAATGAGTTGTGACAAGAGGATTAACCAAACCAGATATATAAATAAATTAAGGTCATCTCTCCACATTTTAAAATGATATTCATCATGAGATAGAAACAGTACACAGCATGGGAAGACCTCTTAGGTTGACTGATAAGGTGAAAACATAAAAGTTTTTTTCAAAAAAGATTACAGTGATTTCATGCTCACAAAGTGAATGAGGGAAATAAACAAAACTGAAGCTCTGCATACCAGCTACATGCGGAGGAGCAGGTTACCCTGTCATCCATGATTGCGGTTTTACTCTATTACTGCCTGATAAATTCAAGTATACCAAATAGGTATAAAATGACAATAGATGACCTCCTATGGGATTCTGTGAACAGAAAATGGGGGATGAATCAGTCTGCATTGAATTCTGTTTCTCTCTCCCACAGATAAATATTGCATACTAAATCAGTTTCAGTGTACTCACATAGCTTTCTTTTTAGCTTAATATATGCAGTGTCAACTTATTTCAAACTGAATACGGTTTGACTCTATGTACATAGTTTGTCTAAGGTAAAAATTGAAAACAGTTAAAGCAATGTAGAGTGAAATTCTTTTCCCACTCCTATAATTTTTTAGGGACTAGTGAGAAAAATCTATAAGCTGGAACACCAACTTAACTGGTATTTCTAATACTACTTAGTGCATGAAAAACCCATATCCTTCACATGCTAAGAGAAACTACTAGATTATTCTATTCAGATTCTTGTAAACTAAGACTTTCTTTAGTCACTGTCTCAGTCAATTGGAATAAATCAAGTTAGGTCACATTTTCCAATAATTTTACACTAGGTTACTATATTTCTGAAAATATTGTTATCTGCACATCTCATATCAGAGACATATTTTATGGTGCAGAACTGTTTCCCTATTTCCAATGTCTTATGGAGATAAAAGAGTGTATGTGTGCATGTGTGTGTGTGTGCATGTAAAAACAGTGTATGTGTGTGTGTGTGTGTGTGCATGTAAAAACAGTGTATGTGTGTGTGTGTGTGTGTGTGTGTGTGAATGTAAGACATGCACAACGTATTTCATAAACTTGTACGGGGTGCTGGATATAAAGTTCTTGAACAGAGTCACAGTGAAAATATAACACT
Organism: Grampus griseus; assembly: GCF_964374135.1. NCBI lineage: Eukaryota > Metazoa > Chordata > Mammalia > Artiodactyla > Delphinidae > Grampus > Grampus griseus. The sequence continues at coordinate 42,402,846 of NC_139012.1, read as the reverse complement.
GCCTGCTTTCCTTGCTTTTCTCCAGCAGACATCTTAGCCAACACCTAAAGAAAAGGTGAGGGATGGGCAGGAAAGAAATTGGTGATAACTGATTCAAAGAACTTCAAGGTAAACTCAATCCACTTACGTTGGTTGAGAGATTGGTTGGGCTGTTTTAACAAAGATCTGGGTTAACAGTGGTTTAAAGAAAATAGAAGTTTATTTCTTTTTAAGGTAGTTCCAAGTTAATATGGAGAGCCAGAAATATGAATTTTTATCAGGTTGAGGTGCTTTTTATTTTGTCATGTAACATCTCTCTCTGGATGACCTGACTTCATACTTTAAGATGACTCAACACCAAGTGTGCAGTCTACACACTGGGAAAGGAGAAAGGGGAAAGGTCACATATGACTGGATCAAACTTCTTTTTAAGGGTACAACCCTGAAGATTAAAAAAAAAAAAAAAGAAGAAGAAACTACTTACGTTTACATCACATTGCATAGAAATTAGTTACATGCCACACCTGGGTTCGAGGATGCTGGGAAATGTAGTTTTATTCTAGGAATCTTGTGCTTGGCTAAAACCTGAGTGTTCTATAACTATAGATAAATTGGATACTAATATTCATAGTAATCAATTCTACTACACTAACAAAAAATTCCTGTCATAGTTCTGTACTTTCCTCATTCTAATAAGACATATACCTTATGAGAAGTGGTATGACATAAATGTTTAGAAAAACACCTCTGAAAACCTATGCCTTTTGATTGAACCTTGCTTCTGTTATTTTCTTGCTAAATAACTTCTCTGTACCTCAATTTCCTCATCTGTGAAAAATAGGAATATTTTTTTTAGGGTACTGTAAGTATTAAATATGTTCGGGGATGCATGCATTTAGAACAATACTAGACACATAATAAGAACTCAATAAATTTAGCATGTAGAATTATGTGTCTGCTTTTCTCTAGAATGTTTTTAAAAGTCTTTTATAATTTGTTTCATTTTAATATTTGTTTATAGATTTCTATTTTTATATTCTTAAAACTCATATTGTCTAAAACAAATAAAGGCCCTAGACTTATGTGTTTTTTTCCTTAAATTGGAACTTTTCTTAACAATTTCTAACAAAATATGTTTTTATTTAATTTATATCCACCTCTATAAATGATGGCTTCATTAATTGGCTAAATAAGCTTACCAATAGGCTTATTCTTATTTTTAAATGCCTAAAAAATAATCTTAACTTTACAAACTCCTGTGTACATATTTACAAAACAAAACCAGACAGTTTTAGACAGCCGGAAACTAATAACTCTTTATTGCATACATCAATAATAAAGATTTGTGAGTATTTACCAAAGCATAACACAGCTTGAGAAATATAGTTCAGAATGTTGAAGGCATCCTGATGAAAAAGAGTCAGATGAAATTTAAGAAATTATGTAGAGTATAAATTATAAGCAAGCATTAAACACAACAAACCCATGGCAAGCAGCTGATGTTCTGCATAAGTACAGGGTTGGGCAGTAGTAATAGCGTGTGCGGTTCGTGCTTGAGCATGCGGATATACTAATACCAAAGGGAAAAGGCACTCCTGCCCATGATGGATCAATAGTGAACAGATTTTATGTCCCAAGACAGAAGATGCAGGGAAAAAACACACAGTGGGAGAGCAAACAGAAGAAAGGGAAGGAGAAAGAGTGAAATGGTAAAAGAGATTAATCAAGGTTGATGTAAAAATTTTGGATCTGAAAGGGGAAAACAGGAACAGAGGTAAATTATGAGAGAAAGAGACATAGAAGAGAGGAGAGAGAGAGAGAGAGAGAGAGAGAGAGAGAGAGAGAGAGAGAGAGAGAGAGAGAGAGAGAGAAAATGTCAACAAGAAAAAGAAAAATAGAAAATAAATCTCCCTCAAAATTCAGGCCTGAAAATAAAGGCTAACATGCCAGGCCGATCCTACCCACAAATGGCCTAACCTCCCTGGCTTGGGCCTCTACTGCCATTCTAATAGTGAATAGGCCTTCTTGAGGTTCCTTCTTGGCTTTCTTTCATAATCTGAGGCCTATGCCATCCCTTAAACTGGACATCTTCCCTCACTCTTCATCTACACATCAGCACTCAGGTGACCACTGCTGCTTGAGAAGTCAGTTAACCTCAAGTCATGACATTTTAGATACACGTTTGTCCATGGCAGGTAGATCTGAGATACGCTGGGACCTGGGATCCTTTACTGCAGTGCTTGCCTCTAGACTAACATCTCCTTGAGCAACAGAATACAAAGAAACTGTAAGGGACTAAAAATAACTGCATGCGTGCACAGTTGGGGCAATTATGAACAATAAGTTACAACAAGGCCACAGATCAACTGCCATGTCTGAGGTGCCAGGAGTAAAAGCAGGGTACCAGGCATGATCCTTGCACACAGCACCACCAAGGAGGTGGGCAGACCACCTAAGTTATGCTTCCTGCTCAGCCCTACCCTCACCCCATTTAAGAAACCAGCTTACCCCCCACTCAGGGAGTGAGCAAGGGCACTGGGTTCTTGTTCTTGCTCCTGCTCTCTCGGACTGCACTGGTCTAGAAATTTGCCCAACACAAGGCAAAATTATTTGTCTTTCTGTAACTTAGAAAAGGGGCTCCCTCCTGAGCAGAGCCTTGAAAGCTTTGTAAGTGCATCATCTGGTGCATGGCCCAAAGGGCAATGGCGCATGGTTATCCTGGACAACAACACCTGTGCCTGGTCTCTATCTAAGGACTTTGAATATGTGCAGACCAATTTTTTTAAGCCAATTAAACCAATTGCTACTTCTTACACTCCTCTAGTCACATTTTATACATTCTTCCTTACCATGATAACATAACAGACAAAGGGGAAATTTTACTTTAAACTGTATACACTCTGAGAGTCAGAGTAAAGATATTTTTAAAATATTCACTGAAAAATTTAGGTAGGTGAATGTATTGAAATGAGGCATAGAAACTAAAGTGTCCTATTCAACATTAAGTATCTGAAGTTAGTGCTCGATGGTCATGTCAGTTAGCAGCAGGAAAATCCTACAGTAGGTAAAGTATTACATTTCATCCATTACAAGTTAGATTTTTTCATATTTTAACATCTTTGAAATCAAGATGCATCTTATGATTGATTGCTTCCTATAATTTCTGCCAGACAGAGGGCACTCACACTGTCCGTGCATGTGTGAGCATCATTGTTACTTGTGGCAGGATAATACCACTGAGATGTCGACATTTCACCTCAAACTATTTAAGATCCATCTGAGTGAGGAGTAACAGTTCTGTTTATATTTTGAAACCTTCCACAGACACATCCTAGTAAGGTAAATAAATACAGGTCTTGTAGAACTGGTGTCCATAGAAGGAAATTATGAAGACAATGCAGAGCAGTCTGAGAAAATTATCTATCATAAACTAACTTGATGGTCCAAGGCACAATATATTTTGGGAAAAAAAAAAAAACAGGGACATTAATAAAATTGAGATGAACAGAGATTCAGACTCTTCATATGAAGAACTTTAAAAGTACCTAGCCAACTTATTTCACTTTTACTTCCCATTCACTTATTCACAAAGGTGATATGTGGTAAAAATCTATATATAAGTCTGAAAAACCTTTTCTGAAATGTATAAAAATACAATTCTAATTTATAGTTATGAATCAAATTATAGTTTAATTTCCAGGTATTTTTCCTTAAGATTTTAAAAAGTGATGATATTTTTGATGGTTACCATCATAACTTAATGAAGTGGGACGCCTAAACTGTAAGCTTGAAGAGGAGCCCATCCTCAGTGATAAAATATCTAGGGTATCTTTGAGTTCACCAACTTTAACTATTTATGCTTTCAGATCATTCTGTAGTTCTCAATAATATATCAAAATATAATGCTTATACTTCATCTTCTTATTTGATTGTATTTAGACAGTATTTATTGATTTCCCAACATAAGTAAGGAAATATTAGAGAATTTGTTCTACTTTTTATGATTTCTTTCCTATTAGCCTCCCAATTTTTGTTAGTTTGTTAGTTTGTTAGTTTTAATCCTTTACCTGAGTACATATGTGTCACACTAATTCTTGATCTATTAATTATAGACAATATTTATTGAAACTCTATAAATGACTCATCTATCCTATTGTCTCCTCTTGATTTCTGTTTATTGTGCTATTGTTCGACAATTTTCATGTTTAGAATATTACATTCTTAAACTACAATTCAGTTTATTGCCTTTTTCTATATGTTGATGGAACAAACTAAAAAGTAATATGAAAAAATCATAATATTATGCTTAAGTAACTACTTCTTCAGGATCAAATGCTATGATTGAATCCATAAGGAAAAAACATAAAACTATATCAGTACATTTGTGTCTCTTGATTGCTTACAAATCATACCACATTTTTTTCCAGCATAGATGGATTAAGACTTTGTTGAATAGCCTTTTATTTTTGTTACAGTTTTAGATTACTTTTTCGTCCTCTTTATAGGGAAAAAAATGTCCTCATCATAAAATTGTACCTTTCCTTGAATTGCAGTGCAATACTTTTTGGAGATATTTTTTATAGATTTCTTTATTACCTGCTATCCCTTTAACATTCAGCAGTTTAAAAAATTCTAGTCCTGGGTTTAGTTCACTGTTTAATTCTATGATTGCTGCTTTGCTTTTTTTTTTAACTTTTTTTTTTTTTTAACGGTTTGAGTGTACATCTTCAAGTTTTTTTTTTTTTTCCTACAAGAAGAGTCAGTGAAAGGTGGATTTTATGAGGGTTCTGTGGGGATTTTTTGCCTAAAAATATCTATTTTTTTGTTCTTAAACTTAATTTGGTGGATGTTACAGAGTAGAATTGGCTTACTTAATACCATTTCCTAGATCCATGCTCCCTTGCAGTCTTCTAATTTAAGGCCTAAAAAAATGAAACTCAGTACTCAGTTTTCAGCTTCTTGACAGCTATGATGCTCAAGAAACACAGTTGAATCTGGAAACCTAAGTGAAATCCTGCTAACAGAGAGACATACCTAGAAAAACTTTTGTTCCCTGAAGAAATACAAATAAAAGACTCAGTTGATGTGGTACCTCTGTCCTCTCCTCTATCCTTACTCTCTTGCACATAAATGGGAAGACTAGTCAAGAAGTGTGGCAACAATCCAAACAATTATCTATTGTTTATCTGAAATTGAAATTGATCTAGATGTCTTATTTGCTGGTTTGTTTGCTAAATCTATCAACTCTAAGGTTAAACACACACACACACACTCAGAACAGAGACCTAGAGAGAAAGTGAGTACCACAGTGTTTCCAAGGTATTGGCATCAACAGTCAACACGTTTAAAGTAGTATAAAATTGGATGGAGCAGACTAAGAATGTCCATTTCCATGGTGAGTCAGCCCAAGAAACTTCTAAAGTCTTGAGCTTTAGGAGAAGCTGAAGGAGAAAGAGGTTTGGGTGAAGAAAAGTAGAGGTAATCAAAGAATCCACTGATGCTCAGAATTTTAGTTCAGCACTGGCGCTTGAAGGTTCAGGAGAAAATGGAAAGCTCTCCCCAAGTAGAAGTTTCCTGGATTAGAAATATAACTGAAAGAAAATTTTCCCTGTGTCCTACACATTTTTTCAGGGTCACCAGTAAAAAGGGAGAGATGCTAATGTGGTTTCAATATATATTTGACAAGATAAGGAAAATGGGGAATGATAGGTATCAGTGATGTTAGATACAATAAATAGGAAAACATGCCTCCCAGAAAAGTAAGAACAAGAACATTAACATCCAAGACATTTCTTGGGCATGGGGAAAGGGCTGAGGCAACTTTTTTTTTTCTGGTTCATAAGTAGCCAATTCATTTTTACTGAATTTGTGGGATCCAGTCCCAGAAAAAAAATTGAACCCTGTTAAACTAGTCTTCTGCCCCAACCAGGTTTACGGTTTTTTGTATGTGTGTATGTGTGTGTGTGTGTGTGTGTGTGTGTGAATGTGTGTACATGAATTTGTATACAAACACATGCATGCTTCATGTGGGGTAAACATTAATTCTATATAGAACTAGACACTGTTTATGTATATATACACAGTATATATACAAACTGTATATACCTTGTGCTAGGGTTTTTAAAGAAAGAAAACTTCATGTAAAAATATACTACCTTAAGCTTCAGAATTTCTTCCTCTTCTAAACAACATTCAAAACCAGGATATATGAAACATCTTCAGAAGTATGACCCTCTGTTTTGCAGTGAAAGAAAATCTTCTGGGTTACCACCCTTGCTGCAAAATATCACAGTCTGTGAAATAAGAAAGTCAATATGTATTAGACAAAGAGAAGAAACAGGAAACCAGCGATGAGGAAAACAGCAGGGGGTTGTTTGTTGAGCCCAGTGACCTTTTTCTATTCTTAATACATAGAAGCTTGTGTAGATTACAGAAAAAAAAATCCTTAATTCTTTAGTTTTCTGTATATAGATAAGGATTTTTCTCTCTTCTTTTCTCTATTTAACTTTAGTAACTTTCTCCAGTGAGGTTATTACGCTTGTAAATTCAATTTAGTGTAAGCTAAATAGGAGAAAATAATAAGTATCTTAGAGTTTTTCCTACTACTAGTTATAAAACTCTCCAAGAACTGCAAGTATTCCTTCCTTAACAAGTAATACTATATTCACCAAGGGAAATGAAACAGAGCTTAGAGTGAGTCTTGCAGCCTATTAAACATTTAATAAGTAATAAGGATCCATCAAAATGTGGACTATTTTTTACAGATGATGACTGCAGACAGTCACTTCCCAATCTGAGCTATAGAAGCCAGGAGGGAAGCTCTTGTGATGGAAGAATCAAATATAAAGTGACTAAGAATAGCCAATTTCTTGTATTTGACATTTGTTAATGTGAACTTTCAAAGTCTGGGTCATGGATGCAGACAGATTTGTGCCATTGTCTATGTATATGTATCTCTGGCTCAATCAATATCTCACAATATTGAGATCCTATTTCATTTGCAATATCTTAATAACCACTTTGATACATTCATTAATCAGATCTCTGGATTGCAATTTGTCTTGCCGTATGATATCAAGGACTAACACCAAGATAGAAGACATTAAACATAATTTGATAATTCAGAATGCCTCTCATATTCTGATTGTCAAGCCTAGGTAATTTCATAGTTAAGGAAGTACATTTCAGGGATAGAAGCTTAGAATCCACATCCACCAGGAGCAAATCACTTGCTTCCTCTTCCCTCCACCTTCTAAATCTAGACTGCCTTCATAATGTTATGAGAATAATGCACATGTGTCACCATCATCTACTGTTCACATCCAATTTCCTGACATGTTGTGATAGGTAGACAGAATTCTAAGACAGTATCAAGATTCCTGTCCCCTGGTGCTCATGCCTTGTGTAATTTCCTCTCCTTGAGTGTGGGTGGGACCTGTGAATATGATGGATCTCACTGCCATGGTTATGTGATATTATGTGGCAAAGATAAAGAGATTTTGCCTGGGTAGGCCTCTCCTAGTGAGACAGCCATTTAAAATTGGACTTAGACTTTTCCTAATGTCAAGGATTCTCTTGATGACTTTGAAGAAGTAAGCTGCCATGTTGTGAGTGAGCAGCAGGATTAAGTGTTGAGGGTGGCCTCCAGTTACAGAGGGGGACCCTCACTGGCAGTCAGCAAGGAAACAGGGACCTCAGAAATAAACCAAAAAAACAAATTCTGCCAGCAACTGGGATGAACTAGGAAATGGATTCTTCCCTATTTAAACTTTCAGATGAGAACACAGCCTGTCTGACATCTCCATTTCAGCCTCGTTAGTCTCTGAGCAGAAGACCCAGTTGAGCCACGTCCAGACTTCTGACCTACAGAAACTATGGATTAATAGATGGGTGTTGTTTTAAACTGCTAAGTCTGTGGTAATTTGTCATGCAGCAATAATAAGCTAATAAACATTGCTTCTAGACCAGAGGCATCTTAACTTAATATAAATTGATGTTGCTTGATGTTGTTTCAAGGGCTCTGAAAAACTTTGAATGCACGACTAGGCTAATATAGGTCCTAAGCCAGTGCTGAACACACAGTACATACTGAATAAAAGTTGTATATGTGACCGAATAAATGGTTGACTTATAATGAACACTTTACACTGCAGATTACAAAGCACCTTGAGATACATTGATTTTTTAATGATAAAATATTGGTAGGAGTGTTATTAAAATACACATTTTAGAATCGAGAAAAGAAACTCACAGAGAGGTAAGTGACTTGACTGAAGTCACAGCCTTGGCAAGTGAAAAAATTTTCCACCATAATCTCTCTGTCTCTATTGAACAGAGATATTAAGAAAATAAGCAATGGAAATGTGTTTGAAAATAAATAGAATTCTGATTAATTCATGAAAGCAACCAGAAATAGCATCAGGAAACTCACTCTGGGGCATGTTACCTAACATCTTTGAGTTTCAATTCCTTCATCTATAAAATAGAATTAAAATAGTACCAAACTCACAGAGAGCAGTGCATCCACATAAGCTTGTCTCTTATAGGTTGATTCTGAAAAAATGGAAAATGTAGTGTTTTAAAATTCTACAGGTTTTATAACCTTGTAATATGCTGTCTTTATAGATATCTTCATATATACTAAAATAAAGAAAATTTAATCTCTTGTAAATGTATTTTTTAATAGATTTTACACACTTAAAAGAAAACAGTGTTAGAGGTCGTGAGTTAAATGTTTCCTTTTCTTTTTAAATATTTAAGTCAAATGTTTGGTAGGCATTTGGGTTCTTTACAAAAGTGTTTAATATCCTCCAATATTTTTCTATCCACCTCCCAAAAAAGAACATAGAAAGTGAGGTTCATTTAAAATGACAATAACAGCACAGCACAGGTCTAAGTTAGCATATCATCTTTAGAATTTCAGAAACAATAAAATCACTCTGGAATATTAAAACAAAGGATTGGATGATTTTTCAAATGATTTTTAACTTTCTGAAAGAAGGTCAGTATATAACTTTTCATTAAATATTGGAAAGAAAGTCATTTAGTAAATAGCTTTCTCAGACACTCTTCTTGAAATAAGTTTCTTCTTGAGAATAAAAGAGGAAACATCATCATATTTTCACTACTTAAAGAAAAATATTAAAATAACTTCACAAAAATTGTTTCTACTTTTAAATGGTTTGAGACTTGACAATATATTTCCAAACTTCACTTTATATTTTCCAAATTTACACATACATGTTTTAAGCCTGGTAATTGCTTTTGATATCTTCAAAAGAATTCACTTGAGTCATTTGCCCAGAATAACTCCAATGGATCTTGAATAGGACTTCCTGACAGATACACTTAGTTATGAAACATCTTGCAACATGATTGACACATTCTCATATATACACTAGAGCTACAAAAAGGATATATTTTCTGGGGCTGCAAAAAATGAGTTTAAAATATCTAGTATTAAATTTAACTAGTTATTTTCTTAACAGTCACAGAAAAGTAATAGATTGATGTATTGATTCATAAATGACCACTAACATTGTATTCTATGCAGAGGAAAAAAAATAGACTTTGTGTATGTTTATTCTTGTCACCATAACTTAGTGAGTATCTGTGTAAATTTCTCACCTTTTTAAGCATTTGGATTTATCTCTTTTCAGTAATCATTTTTGAAACATGAAATACTTGAAAAGAATCCAAATGAATCAAATTCTTCTTCATTTCCTGTAGTTTTATGATTTGTATTATCCTAAGTCCTAATAGTGCTTTATCCCATACATAAGTGTAACAAAATGAGTTATCTACTATCACAAATATTAATCTCACACAACTTAACATAAGTTTTCACACAAAGAAGAAGTCATGATTTTCCCTGTGGTGAATGGATCTTCAAACACAAGAAATTCCTATCTCCATCTGCCCTTACCAAATAACAAAGACATTGTGATTATTCTCTATCTGTATTTTCATATTTATAACACAAATGTAAAATTAATTATATCAGTAAATGGAGAGGAGAAAAGCACATATACAAAGTAGGAAGCTTTAATCTTCAGACAAGATTTGGAAGTAGACTGGTGAGGAAGTAGCTATATGTCTTTGTGCCTCCAGGCAAAAGAAAAGCCAGTTGTATTCAGCATGCCTTGAATATAGTGCCTGTTGACTGGATATCTTGACTGACAGTATAGATTTCAACATTGTTATAAATTACATTAGCAAGTACAGATGATTAATTGAGATTATAGATAAATACACATACATCAATAATTAGGAAGACAACAATAAAACAATACTTTTAATATTTTATTAGGTGGTTTTTTAAATGTTGCAATAACATTTAACTCAGAGATGATGATTTCCCATAAATAAATTCCTAGAAACTAAAAAAAAATACATTTTTACTCTAGCACTTGCAAGCGTATTGTAAAGAAGCTATAAGGGATATTGTTGGGAAGGTTGAACATCAGGAACAAACTTGAGACTTGTATATAAAACTAGGATTCATTATTAAAAAACTGAGAAATTTCCTATTACAATTAGCAGATCATTTTTACTTGGCAAATTGTTACTTTTTAAAAATTTTCTCTATCTCGGAGAGAAATTCAATTAGGTGCTTGCCAGCCCCCTTGCCTGAACAGCAGTCACATACACCTTGTCCCTGTCACAGTGCTTGATATCATCTAGAGGAGAGTGACAGGAAAGTCCAGGACTAACAAAGCCTCACTCTGATCCTGTCAGCCAACTCTGGGATGTCTTTCTTATTAGAAGTACCCAGGAGTTTTCTCTGCACAAGTAGAGTCCTAGAGTAGGTAAAAGCTGTCTCTTGTTTTAACCATTTATACTCCTGAATCAAAGCAGATCTCTCCCTTATCAGAGAAATGCTTGCCCCCTTTTGGCCAAAACCCAGCAATTTCATTTTCATTGAGAAAACACAAACCATAACGTCTTCCCCTCCCCCTGTGGACTTCTGTCTTAAATAATGGAGTGAGCAGTTCTCAAAGTAGAGAAAAAAACTAATTATCATGATGCAGAATTTAAATGAAAAGCAGTCTCCTATCTTTTGTTTTTATGAAGAAGTAAATCCTTGGGAGGAGCACATGATTTTAGTCTTAGTTTCTGAATGAAACAAACAAACAAACAAAAAAACTATGCTCACAGAAGTTCAAGTTTAAATTTCCTCCTCATCAGGCATCACAAATGTATTACTTTTCCTGGATTAAGATAATTATAATAACAACAATAGTAGCTGGAAGCATAAGGTTTAATAAGATTACAGGTTAAGTTGGAAAACCTAAAAATTTGTATTCATTTAAAAAATAATTGTATATATTTAATAACTCACGAAGGTGTCACTAATTATTGAAGCTGAAAAGAAAAAGAAAAATACTAAGTTTGTGTCAGTTGTTAATCTATTACTTGATTCTGATAGTTTGTTCTGAGAATACAGATTTGTGAAAAATATAGGATAGAATGTGAAGAACTAGAAATACCCAAGTGCAAAACTAGCTGATTGAATCATGAATGTGAATAATCTAGAAAGTCAAAAAAGGTAAAATCTTGGGAGAAAATAGAACAATTTAAAGCAAGTGTCAGGTTGGTCAAAGGCTAACCTTTGATTCTATGGTTAGGAATGATAATTATGTTGCAGTGCCTGTTGCAGGGAGAAAAACAACCAGCACTACTTGCCTTTGCACTGAAAAGGTGATTATTTAATCAAGAATGACGTTGGATTTACTTCCTTCTTTGTGTGTATTCAGTACTTACATTGAGATTGGATAGCAAGCCATTTCTCTTGGAAACAGACTGAAAAAGAAATGGTGACTTTTTAAATAGATTGTTGGAAAAACCTATACTTATTGATAAAGCCACATCATTTTATTTAGTAATTTATTTAATCAGATCTAATAAACATAAAGCAATATTTTCTTGAGCTTTTCTGGATCTCATGAACTCTAACAATTTCAATGACCCTTTGACTTGGTTTGCAGATGTTTATTTACATCCTGATTTTTTTTTTAACATTTTTATTGGAGTATGATTGCTTTACAATATTGTGTTAGTTTCTGCTTTATAACAAAGTGAATAAGCTATACGTATACATATATCCGCATATACCCTCCCTCTGGTGTCTCCCTCTCACCCTCCCTATCCCACCCCTCTAGGTACTCACAAATCACCGAGCTGATCCCCCTGTGCTATGCAGCTGCTTCCCACTAGCTAGCTATTTTACATTTGGTAGTGTATATATGTCAATGCTACTCTCTCACTTCGTCCCAGCTTACCCTTCCCCCTCTCCGTGTCCTCAAGTACATTCTCTACGTCTGTGTCTTTATTCCTGTCCTGCCTCTAGGTTCATCAGAACCATTTTTGTTTTTAGATTCCATATATATGTGTTAACATACGGTATTTGTTTTTCTCTTTCTAACTTACTTCACTCTGTATGACAGACTCTAGATCCATCCACCTCACTACAAATAACTCAATTTCGTTTCTTTTTATGGCTGAGAAATATTCCATTGTATATATGTGCCACATCTTCTTTATCCTGATTTGTATTTATTTGGATGTAGTGTCCATTATCCCAAAATAACTTTCTTTCACACACACACACACACACACACACACACACACACACACACACACAGAGACACCTATATGCAGAAAGACTCTATTATATAGGAACATAAACCCGGATTCTCTCTCCCTCATTCTGCCTTGAAGAAGTAATGTTGTTATGAGCTGATCAAGATGGAAAGAGAGCCTTAATGTTTCCCTCAGCTTGACTAAATTTTAGACAAGCATCTTTGTGACTCTAGGCTCTGATTTCCCTTTTCTTAGAGGATTTACCTTATAAAACTTATAAATGTAATTTCTTTATCTTCCTCTTTGAGAGTAAATCTTTTTAAAAGCCTCCTGCAAATTTCAGAACCTGGAAATATTATTCTCAAAGGCTGGAGATCCATAACTTTGAAATAATCAGGGAAGATATTACCCCATCTCCCAGTTTCTGTGAGAGAGTAGGAGTCTATTTTAGTAGGGACCCTTGCTCCAGGTTGTAAAACTACTGTCATGAAAATAAGAGAAAGTTTAATTTTCCTTTTAATAAAGCCTATTAACAAATATAGATGGCCTAAGATTCCCACTCAACTCTTAAAACTTCCCCAACTTTTGTTTCAGTGGAGTTTTCCATCTCTCTCCCCCCATTACAATAGCCTGAATAAAGTCTTCCTCACCTGTTTTATTTTGGCCAGTTCAATGCTTGATTTTACATAGCCAAATTCATGGTGTTAGGGAACAGTGCCTTTTTATGATATGGGATAGAATTGCAATCTACTGTTCAAATTCTTAGTCTATAACCTCTTATTGAAACCCTCTTTCAATTTGTATTTAGAGACTTTTCTTGATCCCTTTGTTGGGTTTATTCTCTCATGTGACTTATATTCCAAGATTTAGCTGTGGTGCCTCTGATTTTGGAAGTGTGCAAATTTTTTCAGGGATTCTTAGGTTTGGGTTGCTAAAAGAAACACTTGAAAGTCATGAGATGAATACTCCCTCTCACTTGCTAATCTTTTTTTTAGATTTATCTTTCCTTGTCTTTGATCCTTGGTAATAGGAAGATCATGAGGACCAAGATTAAGATGTGGGCATAGGGCAAGAGTTCTTAAACTTCTTTGTGTCATGAGCCCCGTTTGAGTCTGGTGAAGCCTATGAACCTCTTAGAATTTCCATCTAAATCCATAAAACAAAATTCATAGTATTAAAATGGAAGCCAATTACATTAAAAATTACCAAATGTTTAAAAATTGTTATATGGTAATATGTTTGCTTTTTTAATACATTAAGTAATAAGATACAGTGACTGGTCTATCATCAACTGTAACCTTGGCAAGGTGATAAGTGATATTTCGATATATCTGCAACACCTTTGTAACATGAAAAAAATTATATTGGTAAATATCAACAGATTAGCTTATGCTGCTGTGGGGTTTTTTTCCTATATTCACAATTGAAGAAAGTGTTAAATTTCAGCTGGTGGTTAATGAAAAAATGTATTTTTTTCCTATTTAAGTGTATGGATAGCCTGGCCTGGAGTACAAGGACCAGAAGAGTGTTTTGATTCTAAATCAGGAGTGCAAATGAAAACTTATGGCCTTACTGGCCCATTGTAGCTTTTCATCATTACTGGCTATGTAAAGGAGATTGTGACTGAATCCCTATTGAAATAAACTATAAATTCCTTCCAAATATCATCCTTATAAAACTGAAGCAGTACTAAGATGAAAATTCAAAAGGTTGGAATTCCAGCACAGTTTCATCACATCTTTATTTTTACTAACCTCTAACTGCACGAGCAAAAAATGTACTCACTCATCTGACTATGCTAAGTTCAAATGCCTTAGGGAAAAGCTGTTCACTTTCAGTGGGTATTTTTATAGTGTAAGATAGGAAAGAGCCCCAGGAGAAGGAAGTTTTAAGTAATGGCAGAGAAACTATATAGATTATTCACTTACAGAATGTTCTTTAACCTCATAAGTAAATGGAGTTTTATAAAAACTCCTCCCATAACAGCTGTATAAAACTGAATTTTTTAATATATTATAATGACATTACATGTTTCTCTCAAATGCGTGTTACTTTGCAGTTCCTACGTTGTACAGATTTTTGCATTCATAATTTTGAATAGACCGGGAAAAGAAAAGATAAACAGAAATACCGTTAATAAACTCTGCACTTAAGAAAGAAGCATTACATTTTACAATCATTGCTAACTGACTGATTATACTCAAGTTATGTTTCATTCTGATACCAAGAACTGTCAACTTCGTCAAAAGCAACAGGACTAGAAATTTTAAAAAAGAATTCTAGAATTCTTGAACAAAATCAGGCTGGAAATAACTAATTCCTGAATAGAGGCATAATCAGTACTGTAGTTAGGAGGGAAATGCTAGTTAATATTAAACCTAATACATTTAATCCTATGTGACTTCTAAATTCTTCCAAATTCACTGTTGTGAACCTGAATATGTTTTTTTTTATTCTTCCCTTTTCCTTAGCTTTGATGTCTTTCTTTTTTTTTAATTTTTATCTTATATTGGAGCATAGTTGATTTACAACGTTTTATTAGTTTCAGGTGTACAGCAAAGTGATTTAGTCATACATATACATGTATCTATTATTTTTCAGAATCATTTCCTATATGGGTTATTACAGAGTATATGTTTTTTATGCAGTGTGTGCTTAGTGCCTCCAGCTAATTCTTTTCTGTCTTATGAAATCATATCCAAAGTTTTAAATTTTTCTCTTTGACTATTTATTACTAAGGAGATGTATAGAAGAAAAAATAATTCAATTCATATTTGTGTTTATCAGATACATCAGATAAGCCCACCCCACTAATTCCCATCAGAAAATGCCTAGATTATTTTCTGAAAATAGAGTCATCTGTAAAAATATGACTATTAAGTTAGGCCGTAGATAATTTCCCTGCACTGGGCCAGAAACAACAAAAGGATTTGGTCAGTAGACTATCAGTTTGCTATCTCTTGTTAATTGCATAAATCACGTTGGAGTTAGAAAGAAAGGAAAAATGAAGTGGTATTATTGGTTCCATAACCACATCCGTGACCAAGAACACCTCAGTCTTTGATGTGGAGAGGTGAAGGATCACTGTGGACATTTTGATTTGATAGCTTCTCAGAGTATCTCTTGACCTAACTCCAGTCAATCAAATGCCAGAATCCCAGGAAAAGGAAGGTTATTATAAAGAACAAGGCAAATCAAAGCTGCATCACTGTGCTTTCTGTAGACAAGAGGCAGTTCCAGTTTTGACTTTAGTACAACAATAAGAATTTAATAAAAGGGAAATGTTTAAAGGACAACAACAAGACAGATGCACTTTGCAAGAAATTTTAGGTGGAATCAATCACCTGCCTACAGCATAGGTCAGGTGGTATTAGCTTCTAATATACCTGAAGACATCAGTCAGTGACTGATGTATTGACAATATATGAGCCAGGAAACCATGTAAAAATTAGGAAAAAAGATGGAGTTGTGAGACTGCTCAGTATTAATCCAACTGAGCAAGTCAGAAAAATATGAACAGGTTCCAGTTTCAGCAATTCAGCTCCTGAGTAGAAACTCCTGGTAGCTCACAGATTCCTGTCTTGTTGATGGTGTTTGTCCCTTGATCTATAATTACCTTCAGGCCACTGGCTTACAACCATGATAACAGGTGTTCAAGCACTTCCACAGACTACATGACTTACTTAGATTTATATAATACATGTTCTGCATGTAACATTATTTATTCAGAAACAAGTATTCATTTTTGCTCAAGATATCAGCCTGGCTCACTTGTCCATGGATAAAGCAATATTTGAGTTATGGTCTATGCAATATCCACAAATAGAATTAAGAATTTTTGAAATGTAGTGAAACAATATCTTCCTTCAGAAGCATTAACTTCTGGATATAATAATTACGATTCTCATGACTTAGAGAGAAAAATAAAGTAAACTATCTATCCTCTTAATCTGAGAGAAAACTATGGTCATTTATCATCAAAAGAGATAATTGAACTTACTATTCAAGTTTAAGAATCTCCTTATTCATGTTGCTCTATTAGCTCTATCAGAAGAAGATGCATGTATCTCTACCTATAAGCCTCTAACATAGTGCCTGGAACACAATCAGTGATCATTAATATGATTAAAAAAATGGGAAAAGTTCAATTGTTTTTTAAAAATTTTATTTATTTATTATTTATTTTTGGCTGCACTGGGTCTTCGTTGCTGCATGCGGGCTTCCTCTAGTTGAGGCGAGCAGAGGCTACTCTTCGATGCCATGAGCAGGCTTCTCATTTGGATGGCTTCTCTTGTTGCACAGCAGGGGCTCTAGGCACACGGGCTTCAGTAGTTGCAGCACGCCAGCTCAGTAGTTGTGGCTCACAGGTTCTAGAGTGCAGGCTCAGTAGTTGCGGTGTACGGGCTTAATTGCACTGCAGGGCATGTGGGATCTTCCTGGACCAGGGATCAGACCCGTGTCATCTGCGTTGGCAGGCAGATTCTTAACCACTTCACCAACAGGGAAGACCCAGGAAAGGTCAATTTTTTTTTTTTTTTTTTTTTTTTGTGGTATGCGGGCCTCTCACTATCGTGGCTTCTCCCGTTGCGGAGCACAGGCTCTGGACACGCAAGCTCAGCGACCATGGCTCACGGGCCCAGCCGCTCCGTGGCATGTGGGATCTTCCTGGACCGGGGCACGAACCCGCATCCCCTGCATCGGCAGGCGGACTCTCAACCACTGTGCCACCAGGGAAGCCCAAGGTCAATTCTTAACAGCTTTTCCTTATCAGAGCCACAAAAAGAAAACTTTAACAAGCATATATGTGATACTTAAATATCACTGGGGAAATTAACATCACACCCCAAAATATTCTCCTAAATTTAGTGTTTATAAGCCTTCCTTAATCTAAGCTAACAAGTTTTAAATGTGTCTCTTAAAATTTTGCATCAATGTGATATTTGTTACTCTGAGAAGGAGCTTACTTCTTATCTTTGCCCTGTTTTTGCAGTAATGACACTCATACAATTTATTGAAATCCTACTTACTTTAGAAGTGTACTCTAAAGGAAAATAAGTAAATATTTTGCATGTTAAGAAACACAGCAGGGCTTCCCTGGTGGCGCAGTGGTTGAGAGTCCGCCTGCCGATGCAGGGGACGCGGGTTCGTGCCCCGGTCCTGGGGGATCCCGCATGCTGCGGAGCAGCTGGGCCCGTGGGCCATGGCCGCAGGGCCTGCATGTCCGGAGCCTGTGCTCCGCGGCAGGAGAGGCCACAGCAGTGGGAGGCCCACGTACTGCAAAAAAAAAAAAAAAAAAAAAAAAAAAAAAAGAAACACAGCAAATGCAGTTGACATTATTTGCTATTGAAAGACACAGGAAAAATAAAAATAAAAGGAAAAAGAACTGAAAAATGTTTTTCATTTATGTGAATTTGTTTAGTTCAGTGAGACTGTTAAAACATTAAAGTTCTTTAATACCATTTTTCAGTTATTGTCTTTTTGTTTGAACTCATATACTAACATAGTACTGTTGGTTACCCTCCCGTATTTATGGCCCTTTCTTCTGTCTAAAGCATATATCACCTGAAGAGGCAAATACATCTCATATTTTCTTTGAAATACTTGCAGCATCTTCCTTATACATATTAACTACCTAGTTAATAATTATCAAATTAAATGTATGGCAAGTCTTTATGCCATTGCCTGAAATATTTGTCTCCTCCAATCCCAATCCAAATGGACATACAGGTGCCTAAAGTCTTAAGTTTCAGTGTCAAATTTGGGTAAAAGTACCAAAAATTTACTTTTTTAAAAATACTAATCCAAAGTGCTCTTCTTTTCTTTTAATTTTTTTTTAGATCTGAACCTATCTTTGTACCTGGTGGGGGTTGAGACTTTCTAGTAAGTCCAAAGCCTCCCTATCACCAGAAGTGATGCTGTTTCCAAGAGATGCTGAGAGACCTGAGAACTAACTCATCCTTTGTTTCCCTAGTCAAGTTTCCACTCCATTATCTGTCTGCTTTCTTTAAACGTGAGCAATCTCTTGAAAATGTCCACAGATCTTCCATTTCATAAACAAAATAAAAAGAAGTATCAAAGAGAAATATCACCAACTTTTAGTCTTTCTTTTTCTTAGTCTTCCAATGGATCTGCTAAGTCGCATCTTTCAGAAACCCTTCTCAATGTATTTTCAACTTCTCCCACCAATACACTGAAGATCCTTTCACTTGTTACCAAGTCATGGAATATCCCAGAGCACCTACCTTCCCAGAGCCTTCGACAATAATTATGTATTTAGTGTTCTCTTCCTTTTGCTTATGTGACAATGATTTCTTGTTCATCTTTTTCTCTCATGTCTGAATGTTCCTTTTTAGTTTGTTTTCATCTCCTCTACTTCATAAACATTGGTTTTCCTAACTCAAAAGAAAAATAACAAACTGCAAAGATATTTGCAAGGTATTTTTCTACTAAGTAATGGTAATGTTTACAACCAATGAGAAGCTCCCACAAATACTGAATTCTGAAATTCTGTAATTTATTTCATTCACACCCACAAAGTTCTCCATCACCATCAGCAGCAGGATTATTAGCCGAAACCCTAATCTATCTTAGTTGGAATTTTAAGAACTTATTGCTAATCATTTTCTCTATAAACTCTGTGACCACTTACAGTCTATCTTATATACAAAACTCAGAATTATATATATATATATATATATATATATTTTGTGTGTGTGTGTGTGTGTGTGTGTGCGTGTATGTGTGTGTGTGTGGTATGTGGGCTTCTCACTATTGCGGCCTCTCCCATTGTGGAGCACAGGCTCTGGACACGCAGGCTCAGCGGCCATGACTCACGGATCCAGCTGCTCCGCAGCATGTGGGATCATCCCGGACCAGGCACGAACCTGTGTCCCCTGCATCAGCAGGCGGACTCTCAACCACTGCACCACCAGGGAAGCCCAGAGAGTAATATATTTTAAATGTAACCTGAACATGCCCAACACACACACACACACACACACACACACACACAACCAACACCACCACTGCTTCAAATTTTGTTTTTCTAAGGATAAAGCCCCACATTTTTAACATGGCCTGTGAAGTACTGTATGGTTTTGCTTTGTGTTTTGCTGCTGCCTCACTTCACACAAGTTCCTTGACTGCTCTTTGGGCTCCATTGTCACTAGTCTGCTTTCAATTCCTCTAATATGCCCTACTTTTTTCCAGTCACTGCAAGATTAGGCAATTAATGATCTTTTTCTAGTTATGCTTTCTCCTCCACTTTTACCTACTTAACTTTTATTTCACTTAAATTTTATCTCACTCACCGTTTCTTCAAGGCAGCTCTTCTGCTCCGATGTCTCTATTGCACATTGTTTTAGCACCTTCTATCTTTCTTTGTTCTCATTATTGTAGTTTGTAACCATAGATTTAATTTTATAGCATCATTTATTTGATCAGGGCAGAAAATAAATATCCAACGATCTATTCTTGTCCCTCTGCTCCCTTAATTTCTCTCAAATCTTGACAATTCTTTCCATGCTTACTATGAAATTTCATCCAGATTATCTCTATGGACTAGTAAATGTTTACCCTGTCTTTAGTCTTGAACCATTTCATCTAATCTCCATTCCTTAATTTAAAATGGTCTTTCTAAAATGTAAATCTGATTTTGTTTCTTCTCTATTTAACTCAGTTCAAAAAGCCTCATAGCTCTCAGAAAAAAGCACAAAGTTTACTTTGGTTTACAAAACTTTTGTAGGATATCTTTTTCATCTTAATTCATTCCCCACCAACCACTTGATGTTAAATCTGTCAAGGACTTACCTGCTCCCTTACCTCTAGTTCCCCTCCTGCTGTTTCCTTGCCTGCCTGTCTCCTAGACATCTCTGTAGGGATATCCCTCCTTGATCACATCTGGCTAGTTCAACTGCTCTTAATCTTATTTCCCATAGTAGCTAGGCTTTGCTGCTTTTAGTCTGATTCTTTATATCACCTGGATTTTTATAGCACATTCTCTCTATCTACACACATATATGTATATATATATTGATATGTATGTATGTATATATTTTAAAAATTAATTTATATAATTTTATTTCCTCCTACAGGACAGTAAACTCAGATATTTACTAATATCTAAGATTTTTTAAAATAATAAAATACAAACAAGATTTTAATATAATAAATCTACAAGTCTGAGCACCCAACTCCAACATGACAGGGTATGGGGGGCTGTTTTCCCCCCATACCACTGAGCAATTCTTGGACACCAGCTGGATGTTCTACAATTCAACTTAATTCTGGCACTATCTACGCTGAGATAACAAGAGATTCCACAGGTTAAGGGCTCAGTTCTACAAAAGTACCTTCTGCTTCAGATGCCAATCATAGGCCCAGTACAAACCTGTACTTCTGATCCACTGGCTATAAATCAGAGGTTCCCACAATCCTCTCCTCGGGTTCAATTAATTTTCTAGAGTGGCTCACAGAATTCAGAGAAACATTTTACTTACTAGATTACTGGTTTATTATGAAAGAATATAACTCAGGGACAGCCAGATGGAAAAGATGCATAGGGCAAGGGGAAGGGGCTCAGAGTTTTCAAGCCCTCTATGAGCATGACACTCTCCTCAAATATACAAGTGTTCACCACCTGGAAGTTCTCCAAATTCCATCCTTTTGGGCTGTATGGAGGCTTCATTACATAGGTATGATTGATTAAATCACTGGAGATTGTGATTCAACCTCCAGGCCCTCTCCCCTTCCTGCAAATCAGCGGGGCAGGACTGAAAGTTCCAACCCTCTAAGCACCTGATTAGTTCCCCTGACAACTAGCTCCCTACCTTAGGTATAGTCCAAAGTCACTTAAGTAACATAACAAGACACACCTTTATCACTCTCATTACTTAGAAAATTCCAAATGTTTTAGAACCTCTGTGCTAGAAATGTGGGTAACAACCAAATATATATATTTTATTATAAATCACAGTATCACAAAATCAACGCCTTATCAATTTTTATTGTGATAATGTACATAATTGTCTAACCTCCCTTAATATATTATGAACTTCTTGAAAATTATATTATTAATATTTGTAAAACTTTATCAATTGCAAGTTGATTTTATTTGTATTACCTCATTTGACTTTCAGAACAAATGAGATTGATGAAGGAGAATTATTGCTATTCCTATTTTTAAGAATGAAGAATTGAGACTCAAAATGATAAAATGACTTGTTTAAGACCAAATGCTATTAAACATTATTAAATTATAATCCCATTCTTTCATTTCAAATTTTGTGCTTGTTATACCAATTGTTTCATATACATATGTCCAAAAGCACATAGCTGGGTGTTTGCATACAATTTTTTTTGAATGAATAAATGAATGCACTAGTAATCTAAATGAAAATTTCACAATTTTGTTTAAAATTATAATGATTGGAAGAATATAAAACAAGATACAGTGGATTTATAGTTCCATAGGAGCTGGCACTGTACCAGAGAAAGTTTAACATATTGTAGATTGAATGCCATATAAAATGGCATTAATTTAATTATTTTTGAAAGGATCAGGATATGAAGAAAATAGCAAGTGAACACAAGAAGCAAAACTTTAAGTTAGGAATTTTTAATTTAAATTTTAAAATTGGTTATATATCAGATTTAACTTTCCTTAATACGTAGAAATATTCTAAAATAACTCACAATTAATCTTTTAGAGGGTTTTTTCATTTTAAAGTGAGTTTACATTTAAAATCATATTGATTTAACTTAATATCTCTGTAAAGCAGGGTGAATCACACCTGCCTTTATATATCTGTTTATGTAAGTGTGAATGCAAACTATGAGAATGAAACATTATAAGCAATTTATATTTATTGTAGTCTTGTTTCTATTTCAGTGGGAGGTGACCATAATGTATGACCCTGGTAAGCAGAAATGCATTGAACATCAAAAGAGACTGCTCCCACAGAGTGCTTTCTTCAAACATAATGAGTACAAAAAGGAGAGTACAATCGTCTTTAAAACATCTTCAGTAACATGGCAAGATTTATTCACTTAAAAAATAAAATCATCATTATTAACATTTCTAAGTGTCTGTATGGTGCTCACTATTGCTGAAATCTAAAAGAGAAAGAAAGAAAGGAAAAGGAAAAAAATCAAAGCCTTTTTCATCATTAGATTATGCCCTGAGATAGACTCAATTCAGTCATTTTTAAAAGGAAGTAAATGCTCTTGATTCAAATGAAAAAAAGGAAGGAAGAAAGAACAAAAAGAAAAAGACCAAGAATCTCTATGCATCATTAGTTTACAAAGATTTTTTAGTCTTTTATTGTTAATTGATTTAATTTAATGGGATGGGACAATGGTATTTTAAATGTTTCCCCTCAGATTAAATATTTTGGAGAAAAAAAAAAATCTTCCAATTGTCAGGCATAATTTCAGTGCCCAAAGATTCTATTCTCTGCTGTTTTATACAAATATCCTATATGATTTATAATAATTACTTAATATACTTTAACTATTTCCTGAGAGATAATTATCCATTTAATTGAGTGATGTACAAATGTGTTCACACAAGCAGTTAGAGGAAAAATATATAGGATTAAATGGTTAAATATACATAAGCATTTCAAAAGATAGTAACTCTCAAAATCAATTAACAATAGTCCTTAAAATATGCTCTGAAGACACACAGTCCTGTTGCATAGACTGTAAATAAAAAACTTGATTCTAGAGCTTAAAGTCCATATTGTGCAAAGAAGTTGTAAATTAGATACACAGTTAGAATGTGGTCAAATATAAAGTTACCATATGAACAGTCAGATGACTCTGGAAACATGCTTACACTCTGCTGCTAAATAAATGTAATTTTTACTTCCTGCTTACATCACACAGGAGATCACTGAATAAAATTTTTCTTTGTTGTCTATTTTCTATAGTAAATAAGACCACACTGAGGAGGCAGGTAGACATTTCCAAAGATACTACCAGTTAGTATGTATAATGGATAACTTCATATAATGTTCCAATTCATGCCTGTAGGAAGCCTACTTCTCCAGCAGATCTAACTCAGAAGGATCCACACATTCTCTGTGCTTGATGGGATCAATTTTATGCATATTTAACTTCTTTATATTGACACTAGGCCCATTTTGGTAATGCCTTATGTGCTTGTGATTCTTTCTTTTTTCTACTATAAAGCACAATTGAAAAAAAAAATAATGATTTCAGATTTTTTTAACTATAGGCTCCACTTCTAACTTCATCCTACAGAACACAAAGCCTTAGACATTCACCCATTAGCTTCTGTGTATCAATTCAGACCCATTTTTAATCTTTCTTAACATAATTCTGAGTTCACTTATCTTACCTATACTGCTTAAACCATACCTAAGAATCTAATTTATAACATTTACCCATACAATATATTTTTCTAGTCCCATAACACTTAATTGTTTGGGTAAGAATATGGTGAAGAGTTAACAAACATTAACTACAGTTGAATAACTAAAATCCTAGGAAAAGAACAGGGGGAGGAGATCAAGATGGCAGAGTAGGAGGATGCTGAGCTCACCTCCTCCAATCAACACATCAAAAATACATCTACATGTGAAACAGTTCTCACTGAAAACAAACTGGAAACTGGCAAAAAGACTCTTATACAACCAAAGATGTAAAAAAAGAGATCCAGATGGAGTTGAGTAGGAAAGGAAGAGAAGCAATCAGGTTGGGACCTATGTCCCTAGGAGGAGACACAGAAGAACAGAAGGATTACACAGACTTGAAGATCAACCCTGGGGACTGAGGAATTAAAACTACATATTGGGCACCCCAGCCCTGGAGTCTGATATTGGGAAGACAAGTCTCCTTACCTGGTTAGAAAACCAGTGGGACTTACTGGGGGCTGTAATAAATTTAGACTCTGCTCATGAAGGGCATGCGCACACTTGCTTACTCCTGGGAACAAGGTGGAGGAAGCAGATTGAAACTCTCTGGGACTCTGGTCAGTTTCCTGTGACTGTCACATGGCACCCCAGCCCATGCCAAGCACCCGCTCCAGCTCTTCTGGCTCCAGATTCACATTAGGGAAGAAGGCTGCCATTGCTGATGAAAGTGCACGGTTGAGGATGATGGAGCCAGCTTGGACTTGGCATTGGCAACCAAATGGGGCAAGGGTGGTCATTACTGACATTCACAAAGATGGCAGATTGGGAGCCACCTGGAGCTCTAATTAGTGCACTGGGACTGCCTCGGTGTGTGACCTGGCCCATTCCAAGCTGTGACCTGGCTCATGCTCCAGCACTGTTCTCCTCTAGGGAGAAGGTGCCTTTAAGAGTGAGAACTTAGGCAGAATGGAGCCAGTTTGGGCCCAATGTTCAGGGCTTCTGCTTCAGCACCTTGAGACCCACCCCCATCCCTGATAGAGTGGTGACAGCCACTGAGCATAGAAGAACCACTGCTCACACCTGGTTCTGGCATTAGCCCCTCCATCTTCAACTCCACTTCCCCAAAAGAGGATATGAATTAGCACACCCTGGTGGAAGAAGTGACCCATATTTACTTGAGATCCAGCTCTCCCACCAAAGTCACTGGACACAAGTAGACTCCCACACAAAGACACCCCTTCAAGAGAGGAATAGGTAACTGTCTCACCTAGTATCATAGAGACAGACAAAGTAAAACAAAATGAGAAAAGAGAGGAATTTGTTTCAAATGAAAAAACAAGAAAAAAAAAAAAACCTGAAAAAACAACTAGTGAAAGAGAGATAAATAATTTTACAGATAAAGAGTTCAAAGCATCAGTAATAAGAATGTTAAGTGAACTAGGGAAAATAATAGATGAACACAGTGAGAATTTTAACAAGAAACTAGAAAATATAAAAAAGAACCAGTCAGCACTGAAGAATCCAAACCTGAAATGAAAAATGCATTTGAAGGAATTAACAATACACTAGGTGATACAGAACACATAAGTAATCTGGAAGATAGAAAGATGAAAATCACCCAATCAGAACAACAAAAAGAAAAACACATTTTAAAAATAAGAACAGTTTAAGGGATCTCTGGAAGAACATCAAGCATACTAACATTAGCATTATAGGGGTCCCAGAAGAAGAGAGAGAGAAAAAGGTCAAAAATGTATTTAATAAAATTATGGCTGAAAACTTTCTGAACCTGAAGAAGGAAATAGATATCCAAGTACAGGAAACACAGAGAGTGTCAAACAAGATGAACCCAAACAGACCCACACCAAGACACATATAATTAAAATGGCAAAAGTTAAAGATGAAGACAGAACTCTAAAGGCAGCAAGAGGAAAAACAAAGAATCACGTACAGAGGAACTCCCATAAAGCTATCAGCTGCTTTTTCTGCAGAAATTTTGCAGGCAAGAAGGGAGTGTCTTGATATATTTAAAGTGCTGAAAGGGAAAAACATAGAACCCAGCAAGATTGTCATTCATGAAGGAGAGATAAATAACTTCTTAGACAAGTGAAAACAGTTAACCAATACTAAACCAACCATAAAGTTATGTTAAAGTGTCTTCTCTAAGTAGAAAAGAAAAGGTTACAATAAGAAGTAAGAATTTATAGAAAAGGAAAAATCCCACTAGTAAAAAATATGGAGTAAAAGCTGTGGATCAATCACTTAAATAAGCTAGTGCATAAATAAAAAAAAATGTAAACTATAACTACAATAAAGAGTGAAGGGATAAACATGAAAAAGTGAAATATGACATCAAAAACACAAAACAATGGGGAGAGGAGTAAAAAAATATAAATATGTTAGAATGTGTTTGAACTTAGATAATTTTCAGTTAAACCTTTAAAGTAGATGTAGTTATAGGTTAATATATGTGAACCCCACAGTAACTACAAATCAAAAACCTATAATAGATACACAAAAATGAGAGAGAAAGAAACAAAATTATACCACTAAAGAAAATCATCAAACCACAAGAAGCAGAAAAGAAACTAAAAGAAGAAGAAAAGAACTATAAAAACAATCAGAGAACAAATAATAAAATGGCAATAATTACCTACCTATCAATAATCACTTTAGATGTCAATGGACTAAACACTCCAATCAAAAGACATAGGGTGGCTGATTGGATTAAAAAAAAAAAAAAAAAAACAAGACTCATTTAAAGGCTGCCTACAAGAAACTCACTTTAGAGCTGAAGACACATAGACTGAAAGTGAAGTGATGGAAAATGATATTTCATGCAAATGGAAATGACAAGAAAGCTGGAGTAGTAATACTCATAACAGGCAAAATAGACTTTGAAACAAAGTCTATAACAAAAGACTGAGAGGCATGGTATAATGATAAATGGAACAATACAAGAAGAAGATATAATATTTGTTAACATATATGCACCTAATATAGGAGCACAGAAATATATAAGGCAAATATTAACAGACATAAAGGGAGAACTTGACAATAATATAATAAGAGTAGGGAACATTAACACCACACTTGCATCAATGGAAAGATCATCCAGACAGGATATCAATAAGGAAACTGTAGTGTTAAAAAATATACTAGACTTGTTGGACTTAATATATATATAGGAGATTCCATCCAAAACAGCAGAATTCACATTCTTTTCAAATGTGCATGGGGTATTTTCCAGGATAGATCACATGCTAGGCCACAAAACAAGTGTCAACACACTTAAGAGGAAAGAAATTATATCAAACATTTTTTTCTGAACAAAATGATATGAAACAAGAAATAAATTACAGAAAGAAAAATGGGAAACACACAAACATGTGGACACTAAACAGCATGCTACTAAAAAAACAGTGAGTCAATGTAGAAATCAAAGAAGAGATCAGAAGATAGCTCAAGACAAATGAATAAAAACAAAGCTTTCAAAAATCTATGGGAGTCAGCAAAAGTAGTTAGGGAACTTTACAGTGATACAGACCTACCTCAAGAAATAAAAACCTAGGAAAAGATACGTATTCTGTTTCACATAGACTTTCACTAGTGTAAATCTCAATGGAAAAAAAAAATAACCCTACAATTGTCCCATAATTCCTATTTTTAAAAAAATTAATTAATTAATTAATTTATTTATTTACTTTTGGCTGCTTTGGGTCTTCGTTGCCGCACATAGGCTTTCTCTACTTGTGGTGAGCAGGGGCTACTCTTCGTTGTGGTGTGCAGGCTTCTGATTGCGGTGGTTTCTGTTGTTGCAGAGCATGGGCTCTAGGGCACATGGGTTTCAGTAGTTGTGGCACACGAGCTCAGCAGTTGTGGCTTGTGGGCTCTAGAGTGCAGGCTCAGTAGTTTTGACACATGGGTCTAGTTGCTCTGCGGCATGTGGGATCTTCCCAGACTAGGGATCAAACCCATGTCTCCTGTATTGGCAGGTGGATTCTTAACCATTGCATCACCAGGGAAGCCCACCATAATTTCTCTTGACATATAGTAATTCATTAATCTAATTCCCCCAAATTTGTTTCTGGGTTTGAAATCACTGTTGGACAAAATCATAAAAGACTCCACTGAATGAGCTACTATAATCTTTGCTATCAATCCATAATTGGTCCCTTATTTTTTCACATTAATTATTTTCTTTCATTATTTGGAGACTCCTTTTAGGCTTCTGTACAGCAGCTCTGTCCATGTTTCCAGAGATCCTTCTGTTTTCAATATTATTCCTGCTTTTCTCACTTAGCAGGTGACTTTGCCTATTCATTCTCTGGTAAGACTAAATCATTGAACTTGATATTCACAGTGTCCTTTCTCTAGACAACCCTAACACCTGTCAACATATTATCTCTTTCAATTTTAAAACATGTCCATATCTTCATCTATCATTCTTCCTAGGCCAGAAGTAGTCCTAGATCTCAGACCATCTTCCTTTCTCCTCTAGCAAATATCCTCTCTCTCTATTCCTCTCTGTTCAACAGTAAAAGTATTCTATGATCTCACATGGGGTTGAAAATTCTGTATTAAAGAGGGAGATACAAGTAACTTATCAATATCACTAATACAGCTTCCTTAATGTTAGTTCTAGGATTTTTTTTATTATTTAGAGGTCAACCTGTACTACAGAAAATCCATTCTGGCATTTCCAAGGAGCTGTCAAACAACAACATGTAAGAAATCTTTTACTGAGAATACAGGAACTGGAAGAAAAGAAAAAAAAATACTTATTAAAATTCAAATTTTGTTGCAAAAGAAACGTTTAAATTTCAATTTGGATAATTAAATATTATAGATAATGAAATATATGACTATTAACAAATGGGGTTTAAAGAACATTTATTATGCACTCTTTGCTTTGGTAATACTATCTTATTTGGATAAAGAGAAATATTATTACTCAAAATTTCCAAGATTTCACATTCTGATTGGCTGAAAAATTCAGATTCTTTTCTCTCACTATAACTCTCCATATTAAATCCTACTCTTTTTTACTCTTTGTCCCTATTCTGATATTTAGTTCTTTCCCACTCCCCAGCTATTATCACAAATGTCCAACATAATTCTAAAGTAATTTTCTATCCTATACAGCCCAAAGCCATAATGTGTTCCCACTAACAGATATCACATTCTGAGCATCTCTTGTGCACATTTACTAATTGGACCTGAGTAAGCCTATTATCTATCTTATTTGATTCTGGCTCAGAATCTGTAGCCTTACTGGAGAAAGTATGGTAATCGTATTAATAGACCTCTGTATATATTCAATTTAACTTAATTCAACAAATACTTATTCATTGCCTCTATTGCTCAGTACCTATCACATGGTTGGGCATTAGGAAATAAAGGAAAATGAGGTAATTTTTGTTTTACTTTACAGAGAAGCTTTGCATAATTTTATCAGCGCACTTTGCTAAGACAAGAATTCCAAACCTCCCAGGAAGCTGCTCCCCACCTCCCACCAAACCTAGAGCTTGCCTGTAGTGTCTGTGAGTAGTGTAGTCCCATCCTCCTGGGCTCAGCCCACCCTACCTGCTCTGTCCACACTCCAGGAATCTTATACTTTGAAGTCCAGGATGACTATAGAAAATATGTCATCCAAACCAGCAACCCCATTTACAAGAGAGCAAATTCTTTTGAGACGTGGTATTAGAGACATGGATAAAAGAAATTAGTAACATTTGTTAAATGCTAAGAAAAAAAGAATATGTGCATGGTCTGATAAGAGCACATATGAGGGACACTGCACTCAGGTTAGAGTGAGCTTGGAGAGTGTCATGAGAATAAAAGAATTCCAGGTAGAAAGATGACTGCAACCAGAAGAAATAGTCTAGGGTGTTTTTAAGAAATTATAAATACCTTCAACCTGTGTTGAAGTGTGTATATTTCACAGGAAAAATATAAATGTAACTACATAAAATTAAAAGAAACATGAACCACAAAAGAAAAAATACATTAAAGGCTGTCATCAAACCTGGAGAAACATTAGGAACAAGTATAACATGTAGTTAAAATTCTACTGTATGAGAATTCACCATAATTGACTACAGGAAACTCATTCCAATAGAAAACTAAGCAAAAAGGATGAAGAGAAAATTCACAGCAGATAAAATACTAAAATTAAAAGTATAGAAAAATGCTCCAAATTACCAATAACCAAATAAATTCAAGTTAGACCAAGAATGAAGCACCATTTTTACCTATCAAATTTATCAGACTACTTCTATGCTGGCTAGTGTGTGGTGAGATAAGAAGCCTTAAACATGGATAGCTGAGGGCAAATTGATGAAAACTTTCTAAAAAAGTGTATCAATTATTAGGGTGAGGGATTTGGTGAAGGGGGAATTTTAAAGAAGAGATTATTGTATTTTATATGATGTGATCCAAATTTTCATCTATCCAAAATCTTAAGCTGAGTATCTTCAGTACTTTTGGAGTCATATTTTTTACATTGGGCATAATCAAATGTTAATATTATATAATGAGAGAAAGGAAGATGTTCAATGAAAAAACCCAAGGTATTGGGGTTACAAATGTAAATATTGCTTTCAAGCTTTTGATTGTAAGTGCTCCCAAAAGATGTGGTTCATAGTCCGTATTTATTTTTTGTCTGTTTCTGGTTGCTCTATGTACCATACAATTTGTATCTGAGGCCCCCCAAGAACACAATTCGGTGATGACCTCATTGGCAAACATAACAAAAATTCTTTATAATTTATTCCATGTTCACTTATTCTATTTGTTGTTGATTATATATTCATTAGTTCTGTAAGATTTTTGTCTGTCAAAAATACCAGTTTTGGGCTTCCCTGGTGGCGCAGTGGTTGAGAGTCTGCCTGCCAATGCAGGGGACACGGGTTCGTGCCCTGGTCCGGGAACATCCCACATGCCGCGGAGTGGCTGGGCCCGTGAGCCATGGCCGCTGAGCCTGCACGTCCAGAGCCTGTGCTCCACAATGGGAGAGGCCACAACAAAGAGAGGCCCGTGTACCGCAAAAAAAAAAAAAAAAAAAAAAAATACCAGTTTTTAGAGCACTTGTAAAATTTTTAATTTATAGAGATATCAGTTTTTGAATACCACTGAGGGTAATGTTATTTATAAATATCTATTCCTGATGAACCTCAACTAAAAGAGTTAAGATATTGTTTCCTTGTGTGCAGATTAGTAGTATTTACTAGGTAAAAATGCAACAATACTTATTTATACCAAGATATGCTACATACTCATGAAGTTAAGTGTATCTCTATGTCTTGGGAGCCTTCTTCTCAGTTATATACTATTCCCAAAAATGTATAGACATTAAAATCTATTCTTAGCAATCCACATGCTTGGAGATAATATATTAGCCACAAATACTGTGTTAATTTAAGCCAACAGCTGATTGGAGTTAATAAAAATTGTAAATATTTTCCAAGATCTTAATATGATAACTCCCATTTGGATTGAAACCATATAAATATGAAATCAATAGAATTGTGATTAATCTTAATTTCAACATTATAATCCGTAGCTGGAGTAGTATACTATATTTTAATATCATTTCATATGTTATTTATTTAATTATTTCAGTTAAATAATATTAATGGATCAGTAGATTAAAAATCCTATATACAATCAGAAATAAGGTACTCTTGTCATATTATTAAAATATAGACAATATAGCACAGAACATAATTACTTTATAATTAATATCATCACACATACCAGTTGGATATGTCTTTTCTTTCTTATGTTTCAAAGAAGCTAAAAGGAGATTTTTATATATTGGCATCATAGATAAGAGATACTGCTTAACCAGAATAAATGTGTAAAGTGATTGGAAAAGGCAGATGTTTATGCCAGAAAGGGTAGCATGCATGCTGGTCAGGTGAATGTGTTTGCAGGTTTAAATATTTATACAATTATTAAAGCCTGTAGAGCTATAAAAATAAGTTGACTAGCTATGTATTTCTAAAAGAAATACTCAAATATGATACAATGCCTTGTACTTTAAAAAGTTAATCAATATCTTTACATAGAATCATATTGGTAAAACCAATCCCTGCCAGAAGACCTTCATTTTTTTATCTAACAAGGCACTTAAATTAATATTTTTTTTTACTTTTTTAAAATTAATTTTTATTGGAGTATAGCTGGTTTATAATATAGTGTGATTTTGTGCTGTACAGCAAAGTGAATCAGTTACATATATACATATACATATTGTAAAATCAACAAGAGAATGTACCAAAATTATTACACTATACCTTTATGTGCTAGGGCACTTTGTGTGATATTCCATTGCAAAAGCAGCAAACCAACTCAATGTCATTCATTAAAAATGAATAGGCTGGGACTCCCGGCTCGGGGTCTCTGCCCTCCGCCGTCACGGAGCTGCCCCGGAGCCCGAGGGCAGACTCACTGAGGCTGCCAGCTATGGAGGGGCCCTGGCAGCTGAAGCCGTGACAGTCCTGGGGACTGTGGGCCGGAATCATCGTACCTGGGAGTTGAGGAAGATGGCAAAAGAGTAAGACGCGGAGATCACCTTCCTCCCCACAGATACATCAGAAATACATCTACACGTGGAACTGCTCCTATAGAACGCCCACTGAACGCTGGCAGAACACCTCAGACCTCCCAAAAGGCAAGAAACTTCCCACGTACCTGGGTAGGGCAAAAGAAAAAAGAAAAAACAGACACAAAAGAATAGGGATGGGACCTGCACCAGTGGGAGGGAGCTGTGAAGGAGAAAAGGTTTCCACACACTAGAAACTCCTTCACGGGCGGAGACTTCGGGTGGCAGAGGGGGAAGCTTCAGAGCCGCGGAGGAGAGCACAGCAACAGGGGTGCGGAGGGCAAAGCGGAGAGATTCCCGCACAGAGGATCTGTTCCAACCAGCACTCACCAGCCCAAGAGGCTTGTCTGCCCACACGCTGGGAGGGGCGGGGGCTGGGAACTGAGGCTCGGGCTTCCGAGGGATCGCAGGGAGAGGACTGGGGTTGACTGCGTGAACACAGCCTGAAGGGGTTAGTGCACCACGGCTAGCTGGGAGGGAGTCCGGGAAAAAGTCTGGAGCTGCCAAAGAGACAAGAGACTTTTTCTTTCCTCTTTGCTTCCTAGTGTGGAGGAGAGGGGATTAAGAGCGCTGCTTAAAGGAGCTCCAGAGATGGGCGCAAGCCGCGGCTATCAGTGCGGACCCCAGAGACGGGCAGGCGACGCTAAGGATGCTACTGCTGCCACCAAGAATCCTGTGTGCAAGCAGAGGTCACTATCCACACCGCCCCTCGGGAGCCTGTGCAGCCCACCACTGCCAGGGTCCCGTGATCCAGGGACAACTTCACCGGGAGAACGCACGACACGCCTCAGGCTGCTGCAACGACATGCCGACCTCTGCCGCAGCAGGCTAGCCCAGCATCCTTACCCCTCCCACCCCCGGCCTGAGTGAGCCAGAGCCACCAAATCAGTGGCTCCTTTAACCCCGTCCTGTCTGAGCGAAGAGCAGATGCCCTCAGGTGGCCTACACACAGAGGCGGGGCCAAATCCAAAGCTGAACCCCAGGAGCTGTGCAAACAAAGAAGAGAAAGGGAAATCTCTCCCAGCAGCCTCAGGAGCAGCAGATTAAATCTCCACAATCAACTTGATGTACCCTGCATCTGTGGAATACCTGAATAGACAACGAATCATCACAAATTGAGGAGGTGGATTTTGGGAGCAAGATATATATATTTTTTCCGCTTTTCCTCTTTTTGTGAGTGTGTATGAGTATGCTTCTGTATGAGATTTTGTCTGTATAGCTTTGCTTTCACCATTTGTCCTAGGTTCTGTCTGCCCGTTTTTTCTTTCTTTTTTTTTTACTTTTTAAAAAAAATTTTTTCTTAATAATTATTTCTTATTTTAATAATTTTATTTTATCTTACTTTATTTTATTTTATCCTCCTTCTTTCTTTCAATTTATTCTCCCTTTCATTCACAACCATGTGGATGAAAGGCTCTTGGTGCTCCAGCCAGGAGTCAGTGCTTTGCCTTTGAGGTGGGAGAGCCAACTTCAGGACACTGGTCCACAAGAGACCTCCCAGCTCCACGTAATATCAAATGGTGAAAATCTCCCAGAGATCTCCATCTCAATGCCAAGTCCCAGCTCCACTCAATGACCAGCAAGCTACAGTGCAGGAAACCCTATGCCAAAAATCTAACAAGACAGGAACACAACCCCACCCATTAGCACAGAGGCTACCTAATATCATAATAAGGCCACAGACACCCCAAAACACACCACCAAACGTGAACCTGCCCACCAGAAAGACAAGATCCAGCTTCATCCACCAGAACACAGGCACTAGTCCCCTCCAACAGGAAGCCTATGCAACACACTGAATCAACCTTAGGCACTGGGGACAGACAACAAAAACAATGGGAACTACGCACCAGCAGCCTGCAAAAAGGAGACCCCAAACACAGTAAGATAAGCAAAATGAGAACACAGAAAAACACACAGCGGATGAAGGAGCAAGGTAAAAACCCACCAGACCTAACAAATGAAGCAGAAATAAGCAGTCTACCTGAAAAGAATTCAGAATAATGATAGTAAAGATGATCCAAAATCTTGGAAATAGAAAAGAGAAAATGCAAGAAACATTTAACAAGGACCTAGAAGAACTAAAGATGAAACAAGCAACGATGAACAACACAATAAATGAAATTAAAAATACTCAAGAAGGGATCAATAGCAGAATAACTGAGGCAGAAGAATGGATAAGTGACCTGGAAGATAAAATAGTGGAAGTAACTACTGCAGAGCAGAATAAAGAAAAAAGAAGGAAAAGAACTGAGGACAGTCTCAGAGACCTCTGGGACAACATTAAATGCACCAACATTCGAATTATAGGGGTTCCAGAAGAAGAAGAGAAAAAGAAAGGGACTGAGAAAATATTTGAAGGGATTATAGTTGAAAACTTCCCTAATATGGAAAGGAAATAGTTAATCGAGTCCAGGAAGCACAGAGAGTCCCATACAGTATAACTCCAAGGAGAAACAGGCCAATACATCTATTAATCAAACTGTCAAAAATTAAATACAAAGAAAACTTATTAAAAGCAGCAAGGGAAAAACAACAAATAACACACAAGGGAATCCCCATAAGGTTAACAGCTGATCTTTCAGCAGAAACTCTGCAAGCCAGAAGGGACTGGCAGGACATATTTAAAGTGACGAAGGAGAAAAACCTACAACCAAGATTACTCTACCCAGCAAAGATCTCATTCAGATTTGATGGAGAAATTAAAACCTTTAGACAAGCAAAAGCTGAGAGAGTTCAGCACCACCAAACCAGCTTTACAACAAACGCTAAAGGAACTTCTCTAGGCAAGAAACACAAGAGAAAGAAAACACCTACAATAACAAACCCAAAACAATTAAGAAAATGGGAATAGGAACATGCATATAGAAAATTACCTTAAACATGAATGGATTAAATGCTCCAACCGAAAGACACAGGCTTGCTAAACGGATACTAAAACAAGACCCATCTATATGCTGTTTACAAGAGACCCACTTCAGACTTAGGGACACATACAGACTGAAAGTGAGGGTATGGAAAAAGATATTCCATACAAATGTAAATCAAACAAAAACTGGAGTAGCAATTCTCATATCAGACAAAATAGACTTTAAAATAAAGACTATTACAAGAGACAAAGAAGGACACTACATAATGATCAAGGGATCGATCTAAGAAGAAGATATAACAATTGTAAATATTTATGCACCCCACATAGGAGCACTTCAATACATAAGGCAAATACTACCAGCCATAAAAGGGGAAATCAACAGTAACACAATCATAGTAGGGGACTTTAACACCCCACTTTCACCAATGGACAGATTATCCAAAATGAAAATAAATAAGGAAACACAAGCTTTAAATGATACATTAAACTAGATGGACTGAATTGATATTTATAGGACATTCCATCCAAAAACAACAGAATACACATTTTTCTCAAGTGCTCATGGAACATTCTCCAGGAAAAAATCATATCTTGGGTCACAAATCAACACTGGTAAATTTAAGAAAATTGAAATCATATCAAGTATCTTTTCTGACCACAACACTATGAGACTAGATATCAATTACAGGAAAATATCTGTAAAAAATACAAACACATGGAGGCTAAACAATACACTACTTAATAATGAAGTGATCACTGAAGAAATCAAAGAGAAAATCAAAAAATACCTAGAAACAAATAACAAGGAGAAACAATGACGCAAAACCTATGGGATGCAGCAAAAACAGTTCTAAGAGGGAAGTATATAACAATGCAATCCTACCTTAAGAAACAGGAAACATCTGAAATAAACAATCTAACCGTACACCTAAAGCAGTTAGAGAAAGAAGAACAAAAAAAAAAAAAAAAAAAAAAAAAAAAAAAAGAAACACACACAAAGTTAGCAGAAGGAAAAAAATCATAAAGATAAGATCAGAAATAAATGAAAAAGAAATGAAGGAAACGATAGCAAAGATCAATAAAACTAAAAGCTTGTTCTTTGAGAAGATACAGAAAATTGATAAACCATTAGCCAGACTCATCAAGAAAAAAAGGGAGAAGACTCAAATCAATAGAATTAGAAATGAAAAAGGAGAAGTAACAACTGACCCTGCAGAAACACAAAATATCATGAGAGATTACTACAAGCAGCTTTATGCCAATAAAATGGGCAACCTGGAAGAAAGGGACAAATTCTTAGAAATGTGGAACCTGCCAAGACTGAATCAGGAAGAAATAGAAAATATGAACAGACCAAGCAAAAGCACTGAAATTGAAACTGTGATTAAAAATCTTCCAACAAACAAAAGCCCAGGACCAGATGGCTTCACAAGCGAATTCTATCAAACATTTAGAGAAGAGATAACACTTATCCTTCTCAAACTCTTCCAAAATATAGCAGAGGGAGGAACATGTCCAAACTCATTCTACAAGGCCACCATCACCTTGATACCAAAATCAGACAAAGATGTCACAAAGAAAGAAAACTACAGGCCAATATTAATGATGAACATAGATACAAAAATCCTCAACAAAATACTAGCAAACAGAATCCAACAGAACATTAAAAGGATCTACACTGTGATCAAGTAGGGTTTATTCCAGGAATGCAAGGATTCTTCAATATACACAAATCACTCAACGTGATACACCATATTAACAAATTGAAGGAGAAAAACCATATGATCATCTCAATAGATGCAGAGAAAACTTTCGACAAAATTCAATACCCATTTATGATAAAAACCCTGCAGAAAGTAGGCATAGAGGGAACTTTCCTCAACATAATAAAGGCTATATATGACAAACCCACAGCAAACATCATCCTCAATGGTGAAAAACTGAAACCATTTCCCCTAAGATAGGAACAACAAAAGGTTGCCCACTCTCACCACTATTATTCAACACAGTTTTGGAAGTTTTAGCCACAGCAAATAGAGAAGAAAAAGAAATCCAAATCGGAAAAGAAGAAGTAAAATTGTCACTCTTTGCAGATGACATGATATTATACACAGAGAAACCTAAAGATGCTTCCAGAAAACTACTAGAGCTAATCAATGAATTTGGTAAAGTACCAGGATACAAAATTAATACACAGAAATCTCTGGCATTCCTATAAACTAATGATGAAATATCTGAAAGTGAAATTAAGAAAACACTCCCATTTACCATTGCAACAAAAATAATATAATATTTAGGAATAAACCTACCTAAGGAGACAAAAGACCTGTATGCAGAAAATGAAACTGATGAAAGAAATTAAAGATGATACAAATAAATGGAAAGATATACCATATTCTTGGATTGGAAGAATCAACATTGTGAAAATGACTCTACTACCTAAAGCAATCTACAGATTCAATGCAATCCCTATCAAACTACCACTGGCATATTTCACAGAACTAGAACAAATAATTTCACAATTTGTATGGAAACACAAAAGACCCCGAATAGCCAAAGCAATCTTGAGAACGAAAAACAGAGATGGAGGAATCAGGCTCCCTGACTTCAGACTATACTACAAAGCTACAGTAATCAAGACAGTATGGTACTGGCACAAAAACAGAAATATAGATCAATGGAACAGGATAGAAAGCCCAGAGATAAACCCATGCACATATGGTCACCTTATCTTTGACAAAGGAGGCAAGAATATAGAGTGGAGAAAAGACAGCATCTTCAATAAGTGTTGCTGGGGAAACTGGACAGGTACATGTAAAAGTATGAGATTAGAACACTTCCTAACACCATAGACAAAAATAAACTCAAAGTGTATTGAAGACCTTAATGTAAGGCCAGAACTATCAAACTCTTAGAGGAAAACATAGGCAGAGCAGTCTATGACATAAATCACAGCAAGATCCTTTTTGACCCACCTCCTAGAGAAATGGAAATAAAAACAAAAATAAACAAATGGGACCTAATGAAACTTCAAAGCTTTTGCACAGCAAAGGAAACCATAAACAAGACCAAAAGACAACCCTCAGAATGGGAGAAAATATTTGTAAATGAAGCAACTGACAAAGGATTAATCTCCAAGATTCACAAGCAGCTCATGCAGCTCAATAACAAAAAAAAAAACAAAGAACCCAATCCAAAAATGGGCAGAAGACCTAAATAGACATTTCTCCAAAGAAGATATGCATATTGCCAACAAACACATGAAAGAATGCTCAACATCATTAATCATTAGAGAAATGCAAATCAAAACTAAAATGAGATATCATCTCACACCAGTCAGAATGGACATCATCAAAAAATCTAGAAACAATAAATGCTGGAGAGGGTGTGGAGAAAAGGGAACCCTCTTGCACTGTTGGTGGGAATGTAAATTGATGCAACCGCTATGGAGAACAGTATGGAGGTTCCTTAAAAATCTAAAAATAGAACTACCATATGACCCAGCAATTCCACTACTGGGCATATACCCTGAGAAAACAATAATTCAAAACAAGTCATGTACCAAAATGTTCATTGCATCTCTATTTACAATAGCCAGGACATGGAAGTAACCTAAGTGGCCATGAATGGATAAAGAAGATGTGGCACATATATACAATGGAATATTACTCAGCCATAAAAAGAAATGAAATTGGGAGCTTCCTTGGTGGTGCTGTGGTTGAGAGTCTGCCTGTTGATGCAGGGGACACGGGATCGTGCCCTGGTCCGGGAAGATCTCACATGCTGCCGAGCAGCTAGGCCCATGGCCATGGCTGCTGAGCCTGGGCATCTGGAGCTTGTGCTCCACAATGGGAGAGGCCCACGTACCGCAAAAAAAAAAAAAAAAAAAAAAAAAAGAAATGAAATTGAGATATTTGTAGTGAGGTGGATGGACCTAGAGTCTGTCATACAGAGTGAAGTTAGTCAGAAAGAGAAAAACAAATACCGTATGCTAACACATATATATGGAATCTAAGAAAAAAAAAAAGGTCATGGAGAACCTCGGGGTAAGATGGGAATAAAGACACAGACCTACTAGAGAATGGACTTGAGGATATGGGGAGGGGGAGGGTAAGCTGTGACAAAGTGAGAGAGTGGCATGAACATATGTACACTACCAAACGTAAAATAGATAGCTAGTGGGAAGAAGCCGTATAGCACAGGGAGATCAGCTAGGTGGTTTGCGACCACCTAGAGGGGTGGGAGGGAGGGAGATACAAGAGGGAAGAAATATGGGAACATATGTATATGTATAACTGATTCACTTTGTTATAAAGCAGAAACTAACACACCATTGTAAAGCAATTATACTGCAATAAAGATGTTAAAAAAAAATGAATGGACAAGATCAAAAAGACTTCTTCAATAACAGCATTCTGGGGAATACGTGTTTTTTGCACTTGCAACATTATATTATGATATTAATTACTTAAAAGAAATCAAAAGACAAGCAGAAGCACTGGATCATTTTATAATTTATAAAATTTATAAAATTTTCATGTACAATTCCTAGTTAATTCAGTGTTATTCATTTATTTCTTCAGTTATAACACCTGAACACTCAAATTTATACAAATCATTGGCAAATTTAATTTATTTATTTCATATGCTGATTTCCTTGCTAGGAAAATATGAATTGCTATTATTTACATCCAGGGATATTAGATATAAGGAGTCATATAATTATGAAAAATTTAGTGTGCTATACTTATGTCATTGACTTGCTTATTAACTCAATAGCCCTTTCTCACACCTTTCAAACCAACTTTTTGCATTTTAATGATTGACTTTAGAAAAGTCAGAGTTGAAAGGAATAAAGCAAACCAGAAATCCTATCATAGGAAATAGTTTAATAATGTGATCCTTTTGCTTCTTTAACATTCAGTGTATCTGCAAGATTTCCTTCTGCTTGTGTGTAAAACAAGGGTTTTCTATAATATAAGCTTTTTATATCCTTTGTGTTTAGACTCTGCACAAATGAGTTTCAGATAAACATTGAACAATGCCACAGTCAAAACCCATGTCCTGCATTAACACTGACATTATTTCATCCTACTTAAATAATTATGCCAGAAGAAGTTACTGCTGTTTTTCATTTGGCAGTTATAGTTACCTAAGAATTTTTTAGAACTGAGAGAGAGAAGAAGAAATCTTTATAAATCCAATCAGCAGAGAAAAATTATAAATTATAATTAAAATTTGACTACATGCCTGAAAAGATAGATTTCTACGTAATATAAAAGTACTATTTGACTATCTATTTTCCATTGAAGACTGCAGTAGCAGAATTATTAAAAAGTCACACAGTGGTCTACTATGTGGTGCTAGGCATGTACCCAATGGGTGTTCAATAAGTACTAATTATTGCTGCTGTTTCAGTACTCTAAGGCAGCCTGGGAGCATTGTATATATAATCAATGGGAAAAGTGTACAAATTACATTATTGGATTTTTTATTTTTTATCATCTCAGGACAAGGATGGGCAGGAGTAAATGGAGCAGATACCTACTGACCCAGCATTATTAAAGGATCGTTCAGGACAGCATGAACAAAATGTCTGTCTGTTGTGTGTACTAGATACTACAATCCTTCCCTGTCCAACTTTGTCTAAAATCATCTTAATTTGTCTTCTGGGAGGCATAGGCAAATTCAAGCTCTTATTTTACTTTCTCTAATAATATACAGGATATTTAAAAATTAAAACAAAATGAAAGAAAAACAGAATACTAATTTAAAAGAAAGGAAAAGATGGAAAGAAGAAGGAAGGAAGGAAGGAAGCTCAGTGTCTTTTGATCATGGATGAAAGGCAGTGACTCTCCCTTGCTGAGGAGATTGTTTACATCCCTGGTCCCCTGTATAAAACCAGTGGCACCACCAGTCACTGTGAAAAATAAAACCTCCTGTAAACATTTCCAAATATACCCAGGCAGAGGATATATCTTGGTTTGAAAACCAGTGCAGGCCTTTTTATATCATGAAGTTCTTGTTAAACTAAAAATACACCAGAGACATTTGGCTTCTATACCAGTGGTTCTTAACCTTGGCTGTGCATTAGAATCATCCAAGGAGCTTTTAAAATTCCCAACTCCAAGGCCATGACCCAGCTCAATTATACCAGTCTGTGGAGGAGGGACCTATACATCAATATTTTTCAAACCTCTCCTTCTCCAGACAGTGATTTTAATGTTTTAAACCATTGTAGAGAACCACCCTCCTCCCCAAACCTTTAACACTGATGAGTTGACTTAATAATCAAGGCAAAACTGTAGTTTCTACACAAGGGTCTGGGTCTAGGATTTCAATGAAGGTAACAAAAGATATTAACCATTTATTGATAGCCTACTATGTATCAGAATCCTGCAAACTTACATAAAAATTACATATATAGATATGCATATACATGCATATATGTGTATATATATATAATCTCAGTCCTCAAAGCCACACTGCAAAGCACAAATTATCATTCTTATTCTTTTTAATGTGAAAACAGTTTGTAATGATTGACTCATTGAATGTCATGTGGGTGAGAGTTTCCGTTTACAAACCTGAGGCTCTCCACTTCTTTCTCTTTCAGAACACTCTGTAACATTAGAAGAGAGCAATTGCATAGGATCAACTGGGGCAGGGGCCACGGCCAGAGCCAGCCTGAGGAGGCTGCTCCCCTGAGAGAGAGCAGGAGAGGAGGTGATACGTATGCCAGCTTCTCTCTAGATCTACAAGACATACAAGTCAACTTGGTTTACATAGTCAGGTTTCAGCAGCCAAGGCCTAGGAGGAGGTCAAACATAAGAGTAATGGAACATGAACATGAACGCTTTAGAGTTCATAACAGGCCAAGTGTGACAATGGGGGTGGAGAGAAGGGCAATATGACCAGAGTAGTGCATTTTTAACTTTTAGCACTTTCCTTTAGATTCAGGGTTTATAATAGGCAAAACATAACTCAAACCCAGAGAGAATTCCTAAATAAATAATCATGTGGCTTCTCATTCTCTCATCTCAAAATGAAAGAGACACACATATGATGTAAATGTAATGATTACAGTGGTCAAAATAGAAGATGAGTTATTAAAGGAAAGCATCAACACAAAAATAAAGTTCCTGAGGAGAGTAGTTCTAAGCACTATAAATATATATTTTATTTTCAGCCATTTTATCGAAGCAAAAGGGGAAATGATGTACAGAGAGGAGAAATAAACCCGTATAACATTACCCACATAAAAGAAAGTAAAAATCTGCAGAAAACATTTCATTATGTCACTGTGGAATATCACTTAACAATATACACTGTGTTCTGCTTCGTGTTAATTATAATAGAAAATTAATGCCATATTTTGTTTTTTGAATTATATGTGCTTTAGATTTAAAGCTTGTTTTATTTTTTCAAACTATATAAAATAATTATGATATACCCCCCAAAGTGCAGCATATTCATACCAATCTGCTTTGAATTATGATTTAATATGATGATTTAATTTTTAATATGATTAGAAATTAAAGTTACTCATATGTTTCAAAGCATAAAACAGGAAAATTATATTTCACTATTGAGCTCTTTTTCTCTTTGTTTCCTTTCTTAAAAATTATTTGAGAATATTATAAACAAATTATAAAGAGGAATTACAGTTTTAAGTTTATTTTTGTAAATATGCATTTGTTCAGTATTTTCTTTTTATCAAATTATGTAACAATTGGAGTGATTAAGAGTTTAAATTTCTACTTACTTGCTTACATTAAAATATTTTCAAATATTTTAAGCAGTATATTTTAAATATCTACAAAAAAGGAGTCGGGAAAATTAATGACCTACAAGAACCAGCTACAGAGTTGGTAATCAAATCTGTACTATCGTGTCTTGAAAAGGAATCAGGGGACTGCATACTAAATACCTGACATTATTTTTCCCACTCCCAAAGAGAATATGACATTCCCCTGCAAAACATTCAAATTGTAGTTTGTATCCAGTGCTCTCAGACTCTCAAATTGTTTAAGACTTTAAAATTTAATCAAGAGATTTCTTAATGGAAGGATAAAAGGATATCCTTGACAAAAGGATAACAAATTTCTACTTAATATTAACAATGACCATATATGGCTACAGAGAGACAAAGAAGTCAGAATCTTGTGCATCAAACTCAGCTGTCTGAAGAAACAAGGGCATCAATTCGTCCTCACACCATGCAGTTTTCAAGGTTGCATCTTGTAGATCTTGATGAAATTACAAGACTAGGACCTGAAGCTTCCTGCGAGTAATTTATTGCCACAGGTCACTCTGAATTGAATGTTTTCAGGGTACAGAGACATTTGCGTGCATCTCATTTTGCTACCTAAAACATGCTTATCATCATTGTTAAAAGCCACTACTTTCAAACATTTTTTTCCTCTCTTCCTGTCTCTCTTTTTCTGTCAGTCTTTCTCTTTCTCTGCCTCTCTGTCTCTATTGCTATCTCCATATAGTTCTCTTTTTAGAATAAAACAGTTATGTTTTTCACATAGCCCAACATTAAAACAAACATCCACAAGAAATGATAGATTAAAGCAATTTAACCTACTAAGTTAGGTCAGAGTTTTTCCTTTTTTCCCGTTTAATGAGCTAGACTTATAGTACGAGTCAGATATATTTTTATAAATTTTTATTGGAGTATAGCTGCTTTATAATGTTGTGTTAGTTTA
The DNA here is from genome assembly GCF_964374135.1 of Grampus griseus. Taxonomy (NCBI): domain Eukaryota; kingdom Metazoa; phylum Chordata; class Mammalia; order Artiodactyla; family Delphinidae; genus Grampus; species Grampus griseus. The sequence continues at coordinate 42,358,713 of NC_139012.1, read as the reverse complement.
TATTGCACAGCAAAGTGAATCAGTTAAACGTATACATATACCCCCTCTTTTTTGGATTTCCTTCCCATTTAGGTGACCACAGAGCACTGAGCAGAGTTTCCTGTTCTAATGAGAATAGTAGGTTCTCATTAGTTATCTATTTTATACATAGTATCAACAGTGTATATATGTCAATCTCAATCTCCCAATTCATCCCAACAACCCTTTTCCCCTTGGTATCTATACATTTGTTCTCTATGTCTGTGGCTCCATTTCTGCTTTGTAAATAAGGTCATCCTTACTAATTTTCTCAGATTCCACATATATGCATTAATGTATGATATTTGTTTTTCTCTCTCTGACTTACTTCGTATGAGGTCTCTAGGTCCATCCACATCTCTGCAAATAACCTAATTTTGTTCCTTTTTATGGCTGAGTAATATTCCATCGTATATATGTACACATCTTCTTTATCCATTCCTCTGTTGATGGACATTTAGGCTGTTTCCATGTCCTGGCTATTGTAAATAAGGTTGCAGTGAACATTGTGGTGCATGTGTCTTTTTGAATTATGATTTTTCTCTGTGTATATGCTCAGTAGTGGAATTGCTGGGTCACAAGGTAGTTCTATTTTTAGGTTTTTAAGGATCCTCCATAATGTTCTCTGTAGTGGCTGTGTCAATTTACATTCCCACCAACAGTGCAAGAGGGTTCCCTTTTCTCCACACCATCTCCAGCATTTATTGTTTGTAGATGTTGTGATGATGGCCATTCTGACCAGTGTGAAGTGATATCTCATTATAGTTTTGATTTGCATTTCTCTAATAATTAGTGATGTCGAGCATCTTTTCATGTGCCTCTTGGCCACCTATGTATATTCTTTGGAGAAATGTCTATTTAGGTCTTCTGCACATTTTTGATTTTTTTTTTATATATATTGAGCTGCATGAGCAGTTTATATATTTTGGAGTTTAGACCTTTGTCAGTTGCTTCATTTGCAAATATTTTTTCCCATTCTGAGGGTTGTCTTTTCATCATGTTTATAGTTTCATTTGCTGTGTAAAAACTTTCAAGTTTCATTAGGTCCCATTTGTTTATTTTTGTTTTTATTTCCATTTCTCTAGGTGGTGGGCCAAAAAGGATCTTGCTGAGATTTATGCTAAAGAGTATTCTTCCTATGTTTTCCTCTAAGAGTTTTATAGTGTCTGGGCTTATTTTTAGGTCTTTAATCCATTTTGAGTTTATCTTTGTGTATAGTGTTAGGGACTGTTCCAATTTTATTCTTTTATATGTAGCTGTCCAATTTACCCAGCATCACTTATTAAAGAGGCTGTCTTTGCTCCAATGTATATTCTGGCCTCCTTTCTCACAGATTAGGTGAGCATAGGTGTGTGGGTTTATCTCTGGGCCTTCTATCCTGTTCCATTGACCTATATTTCTGTTTTTGTGCCAGTACCATACTGTCTTGATTACTGTAGCCCTGGAGTACTGTCTGAAGTCAGGGAGTCTGATTCCTCCAGCTCTGTTTTTCTTTCTCAAGATTGCTTTTGCTATTTGAGGTCTTTTGTGTTTCCATACAAATTGTACAATTTTTTGTTCTAGTTCTATCGCAAATGCCATTGGTAATTTGATAGGGATTCCATTGAATTTGATTGCTTTGGGTAGTGTAGTAATTTTCAAAGTATTGATTCTTCCAATCCAAGAACATGGTATATCTCTCCATCTGTTTGTGTCATCTTTTGCCTCCTTAGATAGATTTATTCCTAGGTATTTTATTCTTTTTGTTGCAATGGTAAATAGGATTGTTTCTTTAATTTATCTTTCTGTTCTTTTGTTGTTAGTTATAGGAATGCAAGAGATTTCTGTGTATTAATTTTGTATCCTGTGACTTTACCAAATTCATTGATTAGCTCTAGTAGTTTTCTCGTTGCATCTTTGGATTTTCTATGTATAGTATCATGTCATCTGCAAACAGTGACAGTTTTACTTCTTCTTTTCCAATTTGGATTCCTTTTTCTTCTCTGATTGCCATGGTTAGGACTTCCAAAACTATGTTGAATAATAGTGGCAAGAGTGGGCACACTTGTCTTGTTCCTTTCTTAGATGAAATGCTTTCATTTTCTCACCATTGAGAATGATGTTTGCTGTGGGTTTGCCATTTATTATTACCTTTATTATGTTGAGGTAGATTCCCTCTATGCCCACTTTCTGTAGAGTTTTTAGCATAAATGGGTATTGAATTTTGTCGAAAGCTTTTTCTTCATCTATTGAGACCATCATATGGTTTTTATCTTCAATTTTTGAATATGGTGTATCACATTGATTGATTTGTATATATTGAAGAATCCTTGCACCCCCAGGATAAATCCCACTTGATCATGGTGTATAATCCTTTTTATGTGTTGTTGGATTTGGTTTGCTAGTATTTTGTTGAGGATTTTTGTGTCTATTATCATCAGTAATATCGGCCTGTAATTTTCTTTTTTTATGATATATTTGTCTGGTTTTGGTATCAGGATGATGGTGGCCTCGTAGAATGAGTTTGGGAGTGTTCCCTCCTCTGCAATTTTTTTGAAGGGTTTGAGGAGGATAGGTGTCAGCTTTTCTCTAAATGTTTGGTAAAATTCACCTGTGAAGCCATCTGGTCCTGGGCTTGTGTTTGTTGGAAATTTTTAAAATTACAGTTTCAATTTCATTACTTGTGATTGCTCTGTTCATATTTTCTATTTCTTCCTGATTCAGTCTTGGAAGGTTGTACCTTTCTAAGAATTTGTCCATTTCTTCCAGGCTGTCCATTTAATTGGCATATAGTTGCTTGTAGTAGGCTCTTATGATTCTTTGTATTTCTGCAGTGTCCTTGTAACTTCTCCTTTTTCATTTCTAATTTTATTGATTTGAGTCCTTTTCCTTTTTCTTGATGAGTCTGGCTAAACTTTTATCAATTTTATCTTCTCAAAAAACCGATTTTAGTTTTATTGATCTTTGCTATTGTTTTTTTCACATCTTGTCATTTATTTCTGCTCTGATTTTTATGATTTCTTTCCTTCTACTAATTTTGGGTTTTGTTTGGTCTTCTTTCTCTAGTTGCTTTAAGAGTAAGGTTAGATTGTTTATTTGAGATTTTTCTTGTTTTTTGCAGTAGGATTGTATTGCTATAAACTTCCCTCTTAGAACTGCTTTTGCTGCCTCCCATAGGTTTTGGGTCATCATGTTTTCATTAAGTCAAATATTTCAGTAGTTTTATTCATAGGGAAACCCCTTAGCTTTCATACTTTGCATTATGCATTTATTAAATTTTCTCCCACAAGCAATTGCCCTGATTTTATGTTACTAAGAGAGAAAAGACATTTTCAAACCAATACTTGTTGTCCTTGAATTTAACTATATAGTACATTTATTAGCCTTGATATTTTTAAGTTTGAAGTTATAATATACATTACTTTTTAACTTTAATTTATTTGTCCCTTTGTTTTTATAGAAGTATAGTTGATTTACAATGTTGTGTTAGGTGTACAGCAAAGTGATTCAGTTTTATATATATATATATATATATATATATATATATATATATATGCATGTGTATATGCATATATTTCTTTGTCAGATTCTTTTCCCTTACAGGTTATTACAAGTATTGAATATAGTTCCCTGTGCTATATAGTAGGTCTGTGTTAGTTATCTATTTTACATATAGTAGTATGTACCTGTTAATATCAAACTCCTAATTTTCCCTCCCTCCACTCTTTCCCCTTAGGTAAGCATGTTTTTTTCCTATGTCTATGGTTCTATTTCTGTTTTGTAGGTAAATTCATTTGTATCTTTTTTTTTTTAGATTCCACTTATAAGTGATATCATATGCTATTTGTCTTCCTCTCTGATTTACTTCACTTAGTATGATGATCTCTGTGTTCATCTATGTTGCTGCAAATGGCATTACTTCATTCGTTTCTATAGCTGAGTAATATTCCATTGTATATATGTGCCACATCTTCCTTATCCATTCATCTGTTTAATTTTTTATTTTTATTTTATATTGGAGTATAGCTGATTAACAATGTTGTGTTAGTTTCAGGTGTACAGCAAAGTGATTCAGTTATACATATGCATGTATCTATTCTTTTTCAAGTTGTTTTCCCATTTAGATTATTACAGAATATTGAGCAGAGTTTCCTGTGTTATACAGAGTTCCCTGTTCCTTGTTGGTTATCTATTTTAAATATAGTAGTGTGCATATGTCAATCCCAAACTCCCAATTTATCCCTCCCCTGCACCGTTCCCCTTTGGTAACCATAAATTTGTTTTCTAAGTCTGTGGGTCTGTTTCTGTTTTGTAAATAAGTTCATCTATATCACCTTTTTTTAGATTCTGCATATAAGTGATATCATACAATAGTTGTATTTCTCTGACTTACTTCACTTAATATGATAATTTCCAGGCCCATCCATGTTGGTGCAAACGGCATTATTTCATTTAATAGTTGAATAATATTCCACATCTGCTTTATCATCTGTCGATAGACATTTAGGTTGCTTCAATGATTTGGCTATAGTAAACAGCACTGCAATGAACATTAGGGTACATTCATCCTTTCAAACGATGGTTTTCTCCAGATGTAAGCCCAGGAGTTGAATTGCTGGATCATATGGGTAGCTATATTTTTACTTTTTTAAGGAATCTCCATACTGTTCTCCATAGTGGCTGTACCAATTTACATTCTCACCAACAGTGTAGGAGGGTTCCCTTCTCACCACACCTTCTCCAGTATTTATTGTTTGTAGACATTTTGATGATGGACATTCTAACTGATGTGAGGTGATATTTCATTGTAGTTTTGATCTGCGTCTCTCTAATAATTAGTGATGACGAGCATCTTTTCATGTGCCTCTTGGCCATTTACAGGTCTTCTTTGGCTAAATGTCTATTTAGGTCTTCTGCTGACTGATTGATTGGGTTGTTTGTTTTTTGGATATTGAGCTGTATGAGCTGTTTAAATGAAATTGAATGTTTCAAGGAAATAAATGTATAGATCTCTGAAGAACTTTGTTTCTTGAAGAGGAGATATCAGCTTATTTTTCACAATTAAAGGACTCAAAGATTGAGTAAATTTTATATACGTTTATGAGTTATAGGGTTTACCTGTATGAATTAAACTTTCTGAATATACAAGTTCCTAGAAATTTATATAAAACTGCATGTATATAATCCCTGGAATAATCCAGTGTATCTAAAAATTTGCCTTATTTTCAGCATATGTAAGGGATAAAACTGGAGAATTAATCTAATGATGCAAAAAAATATAATATTGCAATTAGATTGTTAGAAAAACATATAATTAAAAATACTGTGTGAATTTTTTTAATTTCTGAAAGATAAAATCATTGAGTCTTAGAATCATATGTCTCATAATATGGCAGCTAATAGGAAATCCCTTTTATGACATTCTGAGCAAGCATCCAGTCATTGAGAGACTAAATATGAAAATATAACTCATATCTATAATCAAACCTCTTTTACTGTACATTGTATATCTTGGATTACTTACAATTGTTGAGAATTTTTATGTGTCTTCTACTAAAGCAAAATTAAGAGAGATTTCCTTGGAACTTCCTTTTCTCTTTTTTAGGGTACACATGTATATGGACTAGAGATCTCACATTTCCCATAACTAAACTTAATATATTTTAGTAATTAATTTGGTGTATTATAAACTTACACTAGATTCAGCATCCTTCATACAAAGAATAGGTGAATAATAATTAATCACTTTTAAAATTTAAGTTAATTTGAAGTGGTCAATTTTTCACAATGTTGTTTCACCATACTAGCCATCTCAGAAAATTCTACTGTTTGGTTTAAAAGATTTATACAATAGCAAATTTGAAAGACAACTTGTATAGGATAACTGAGAAACACTCACACTTAAGATAATTTTTTCCCTAGTTCCACAAGAATTCCTAAGCCATTCTATTATGGGAGGAACTATCAGGAGGTTTCATAAGGATGAGTGGAAGTGATAGATATAAAAGCATGGAAGCATGGACTTACAAAGAAATAATAGTGAAAGAAGCATAATTTTATATTTCAATAACTGTGGAGGATCTGAGATATTACTCTCTTTACAAACTAACACATTATCCTATCACACTTGCATGGATGCTGGCAGAAGACATGAGACTCCTGGGTCAGAGACAAAAGACATTATTCCTTTATTCCACACCACACATGGGATAGTGCATCAGTTCTTCTCGGCCCCCAAGTTCCAAGGAGTTGAAGTAGAGCTGGGCTCAGGTGGATGCTGTACACAGTGTGTTAGCATCACAGATGAAGAACACTGAGCTTAGGAAACCCCAACCTTTAAAAAAAAAATGGCTGCTGGCAAACCTGTCTTCACTTTTCCAGGAAGGAGATGCTATCTCTTTTAGCTGGTCTGAAAACAAACCTATCTGCAACTCTGAATGGGGGCACCTTTCTTATTTTCCAAGGCTGCTTGCTATACAAACATTCTTGGAATTCAGTCCAGTACCAAAGCTGATATATGTGCAGAGACATAATAGAGAATTGTCTCCAAACACTGATATGAGAGTTAGTATAAAACCCTGTATAACACTTTATTGTGATTGGAGGATTTCAAAATTAGTACAAGCTAGAATTGACAAAGTTTTTACTATGATCCAAAGAAACCTAAATATTTTACATGTATTTGTCACCAAGGATTGTGAAAGCATTTCATTGAATTTATCTGAAATTTTTTAGTTATAATGAGCAGTCATTTTCCCTGGTCTAATGTTTTTGGGACAATAACGGGATCAGCATAACTGTTAGATAAATATTCTAATTGAAACATTCATCCATTTTACATGAAAGTCAGCCTTGTTATACTTACATTTGTCCTAACAGTTTTATAAATTTGTAGATCATTTTAGTTTTCAAATATCTCCTGTTTTTTTCTCTTTCTCATTCTCTCTTTGAATGTAATAAGTTTTCTGTCACCATCAAATCCATCTAAAGATTTTTCCCCCTTCCCTGGATCTCAGGAGTAGATATTATAACCTGATGTTCAGATCTTTGTGTCCATTCCCATATTCTATGGCTCTCAAGTGGGAACTATGGCTTTCACATTCATGCAAGTTAAACTGTTCAGTAATCTACATACTTCTGCTGCTCTGAATCGTCAAAGTCTTTCAGGAATTTTAAGCAAAAACACTTTCATTTAGTTATTTGCAGTCTATGTGATCAGGGTTTATTTTAAAAATAAGTGTGGGTATCATAAAGAAGTAAAAAATCATAATCCACATGATGGAAGAAAAATATTTGCTTCACATCTAATTAACAAAGGAGTAGTTGGCAGAAAAATTAAAAGATACTAATTTTTTTTAAAAAATACAAACTACTAGAGAAATAGGTAAAAGTTATAAACAAGCATATCAGAAGATGACATAATGGTCAATAAATATGTGAAAATATGCTCAGCATTAGATATCAGGAAATTTATAATTAAAAGTACACTGAAATAATATTCTGTACTACTAATTTGGCAAGAATTCAAATTTGTAAGAATATAAAATGCTGGCACACTTATGGTTCTCAGAAACTCTCATATACTGCTTGTGGGTTAAAACTGATATAATTACTCTGGAAAATAATTTAGTGACACCTTGTAAACAAGTAAACCCTTGTGCATCTGTCCCAGGAAACAAAAAATAAAACACCATAGAAGCATTATTTTTAATGTTATACAACTGAAAACAACTTAATGTCTATGGAAAGAATGGTGAAATAATTTTTCATTGAAAAATGAAAGTACAAAAATAAAAATGATTGCATTATAGCAATGCATATCAAAATGTAAAAATAGAAAATACATACATTATGAAAACATTTTTATAAAACAAAGCAAAAACTGAAAATTAATAAAAATGTGATATATATAATGTATATATATATATATATATATATACACATTACAAAAATAAAAAGAACACTCAAACAAAGAAACCAGTTTGGAAACTGTGTGTGTGTGTTTGTGTGTGTGTGTGTGTGTGTGTATCTTCTCTTTCTCTGAGAGAAAGGCTGAAAGATAGATTGGTTAAAAATAAAAAGCACTAAAAATTTGGTAATGTTCTAATGTGCTCTTTCTTTAAATGGAGAGTGAGTTTACTATTATGCTTCATAATACATTCATGTATCTAACACTTTTATCAATTATTTCACAATAAAAAGATAGGAGTAAAAGTCAGTCTATGTAAACCTGGTTTTAAAAAATGGTTATATCTGAACACACGCATATGACACGTGTGCACCAGACACAGAGAGAGAGAGAGGGAGAGAGAGAGAGAGAGAGAGAGAGAGAGAGAGGTTTTGGTTTGGTTTGGGTTGGTTTTATAAGGCCAGGTGCATTCTATTTGCTGATGTCATACAATATTTAGGCAAATTTTCCATGTTTAACCTCATCTTTATTGCAAAAGTCTATGGGGCTTTTTTAGACTAATTGTCTTTGGCATTTGAACCTTAATTCCCAATTCCCTTAAGATGCATTTTCCCCCATCTTTATGGAAATTAAAATTTAGACTATTAACCCTCTTTAGTCTCGTCTGAATTCTAGGAAGAATGAAACATAAAATTAACCCTGGTTTATAAACTTGAGCAATAATTTTGTACACTGACTCTAGTGACCACCTGATCACCTTTGAAGCAACTGGAAAGCTGTAAAGCTTGCTATGACTCCTTCTCCTGTGTGTTTTATTTGCATCATTGTATATTTATTCACCAAAAATGACTTACTGTTTTGGGTTCATCACATCTTTTCCTTTAAAATTGGAATATGTTCTTGTAATATTCATTTTTCTCCAAGATGTTTCCATGCTTCATTAGTTTTTAATAAGGAACAGAGAATGAGTAGAGACTGTAGGTTTCAGAATGCCACAGATAAGAAGAGGAGTACTTTAACAGTTCTTCCCTTTTTGTGAAAAAGGGGGAGGATTTAGATTAAATTTAATTTTTCAATTAAATTTGGTATAGTGCTGATACTATTGTACAATACTTGTTTTATAGACTAATCAATTATTAATCACTAAATTTGAAAACAACTCTTGAAAACTACATTAATATTTCATGAAACTGCTGACTTTAACGGTATCTAAATACATGTTAGACATTCTGTGGTTTCCACTGATGATTGTGTTTTTAAAAACTTCATGCTTGTATGTATGTTAATACTGGGTATCATGACATCAGAGAATTTTCAAAACTTCATGTTACTGGAGATTTTCTAAATTGTAGAATTCAATGCATCGTTACTACAGACTTTACCTTAAAACCACACAAAATATGTAAATGTTAATGTCTGCAAAAAAGACAGTCTCAACATCATCATAAATAATATAAAATGCATAGAATTTTTATTCTGATTTACCCTTTTGTCTCCAGATCTTAAAATAAAATGAAAAACTAGGTTGGTTTTGATGAGAATAGATTTTATATTTAAAACTATTTTATACCCGTTAGTTATGACTATACCTTAAATTTTAAGTAAAAATTACACTTTAGGTACCATTGTACAGGATAAGTATACATACGTTTGACAAAATATATGTAAAGAAACTTAATAAAAATGAAGTTTTGTTTTTTCCAGTAATACAATTTGTGACATTGTGTCTGCCGGGTAAAATATATATGTGTATGTTTATTAACAATTTATTACGTAGTAAAATTGCATTTATTGTCTTATGCATTTTTCTCAAAATTATAAAAAGAACAAGGAATATAATTTGAATGCAGAAAAAAATCTCTAATATTTTTCTTCATTTTTATTGAAGAAATAATTTATTTTTTGTCCAGAACACTAGGCAGCACTGTGGTGCAAAAAAATTATAGACTGTTTTTTATACTTAAAAGTATAGGTACACGTGTGTGTAAATATCTGCATGTTCATATGTGTGGGCATATACAAATATATGCATGCACATGTATATGTGTGTGTGCATATGTTTATGTATGTGGATAGATAAATGATAGATAGATAGATGGATAGAAACATATAGGACAAGGTTTGCTGATAATTAATATAATCTAAAGCAGAGATTCCTGAAAGAAATTACTGTTGCATAAAAACATGAAAGTTCTTATAATTAGTTAAGCTTAGCCATATATTTTTTTAATCCCTGCAAGAATTCTGTAAAAATGACTATAAGTGTGAAATAAACTGTCTTCCCATAACCCGATGATGAGACAAATGCAGGAAATAAAATATGAAGATATTGGCTTTACTATCATATTCCTACATAAGGTCAAACACCATTACCAGCTCAAACTTCACTCTTTCAATCACAGCAAATTCTTTTAAAGTGTAAAAATGGCTCCTTGTATTCCTGCAATATGATGGAATCAAACAAGTTTTTCAATGAACACGCTAAGCTCCCTAGTCATTCATTCTGCAGTAAAAACAACTCTTATCTGGTTTGGACAAGATGGTTTTAAGGTTTACTGTAGCTTTAAGTTTCTATGGGTCTCTAGGGTAGTCAATTTAATCATTGTGTTTTCTATCAAGTTGCCATTCAAATATTTGCTAGTTCTTACATTACCTATTATCTTTCATGCATTATCACTTATTTTCATTCTGAAGGCCTATATTCGTTCAAATAGAATTGGGGCTGCTTTTATATATCAACTAAGTTCATTGTAATATAGAAATTATAAACTTGTGAAAAGGATCCCTCTTCTTCACTCCCATGATTGCTGCAATCATTCAAGCCCCAATTTTTGTCTCCTGAAGTATTAAACAGCCTCTGCCTCCAATTTCATCATACGGTCATTTAATTGGTTTTCTAAAACACAAGTCTGATCATGTTAGGATTCTTAAATTCCTGCAATGATTATACTGCCTACAAGCTAATATCCATATATTTCAACGTGATTTAAAGGTGCTTCATTGATCAGGTACAAACCTCCCTGCACCTTCCTTTCCAATTATTTCCCGATTGCACTCTCTACTTCTGAAGTACATTACGCTTCTCTGCATTTGTTCATGCTGTTCCCTCTGGATAAACATCCAACCCACTTTGTTCCTCTTATTTCTCTTTCAAGTTTTAGCTCAAACATTACTTCTACAAAATATCTCTCTGATCTATCTGAGGAGAGGAAGAGATATCCTCCTTTTTGTTTTTCCCCAAAACCTCAAATTTACAACATTCACTCAGCTACCACTATGCTGTGCTTGTTTCTCCATTTGCAACACTTCAATATTAGTATTTGTTAAATTATGTCTCTTTTATTAGATTCAAAGTCCCTTTAGGGAAAGGTCTTCATCTAATATGATCAGGCTTAGTACAGGGCTGAAAAATACTATACTTTCAATTGACATCTATTGAAAAATAGAATGAAGTGAAGCATCCACACGAGAATATTAGCAATTTGAGCTTAATCAAAAGTATGGATTATGAAAAGGACTTTATACATTTATATATATCTATATATTGATACATTTACACGAAAATTAGACACAGTACAGTAAGTAGCATCAAAATTTTTGAAGTTTTTATTATAAATATATACTTCTGGGTTCCAAGGACCAGAAATTTTGATTTGTTAGCTCTGTAGGACACAAAAATCTGTACTTTGGCTAACTCCCTAGTTGATTCTTCTTCAAACTAAAGTAAGAGAATAAATTCTTATAAAATATCATAAGAAAAATGAGGTAATTTTTTAACAGAGTGATGGACATATGAGAGGCCATGTCTCATCTTTGTTTTCATAATGAGTCAAGTTGAATTATAGAATTCTAAAGCTCTGATTCTTGACTATGGACAAGTTTCCTCATGTGCCAATTCAGCTGTCTCCAAATGTGTCATGATGGCATCTTCTAAAAACAGAGCTGCTTAATAATTTTAGAGGTCAGAGTTGTTTGATGGTTTAAACACTAAATGCCCCCTTTCTAAATTAAATCTCTGTTAATAGAATTTATTGAGGAACAACCGAAGGTTTACAAAATATACACTTTTTTTCTATTATCTTATCTATTGTATACTTTTCTATATAAATATACACACAGATTTCCTAATATAAATTTCAGTAATCAGAAAATAAGTAATGAAGGTAAAATCTCTCTGAAACTTGAAATATAGTATATGAAATATATAGTATACATTTCCAGGTATACTTACTAAAATCTATATATCTGATCCATGTACCTAAATACAATTATCATACAGTTAATAGAAAAAGATAATATAAACATGTATTGATTTCTCCACTTATTTAGTCTTCTCTTCTCAGGAACATATATGACTTGCAAAGGGGTTTGTATTTTTGTATGGACACACATACACACTCACATAAAATTTCTTGTCTTAAGTGCCATATGGTCTCTTTTTAAATCTTTTGTCTTCCAGATTGTACAGAATTTTACTATTGATTTGGCTTATCTAACTCATTTTCAGAAATGAAATGAGTTTTCTGATTAACTTGATTCATTCTTAAATGTATAGATTAAATGCCCCTTAATGTGTCTGCTCACATCTGGTATTCCAGATGTTTGCTATAATAATCATATAAAAACCAACACAGCATTTCCAAGGCCATGAAAAACACTGAAGAATGAATAAAGGCAGAATTGTATCCCTTCCTGCATATGATTCTCTAGAAATTAGGTATTCTGTACTGCACAACCCAAATCAATTCATCAAAACCCCAAAACCTAAACAGTTCTAATCCAGCCTTAAATGAACTGGAGCCCTAAATAGCATAAAAATGAATTTCTCATTCAAAGATTCTCTTGAGTACAGAAATCTTCACTGACAATGCCCTAAAAATAAGCATCTTGATTTTTTTTTAAATTTTATCATGATTTTTTTTTTTTAATCAGGACTGAGGCTTGATGAGGTATGGTGCAGTCTGGGCCAGACAACCATGACCAGGAGGTTAGATAGCCACACAGAAGCTGTGCGAGGGAAGGTCCAAGTTGCAGGTACTAGGAGAGGGGGTGGTGACACACATGTGTCACTTCACAAGAGGTTGCTATCAGACAGTAGGTGGGGACACTAATGCAGTGGGGCAATAGGAATGTTTCTGGGCGAGTTGCACTTAGATATTTTAGAATAATCAAGATAAAATGAATAATGCAGACTTCATGTATGATTAGAACAAATTAAGGGAGGTAAGTACAGAATGAGGAAGACACAAAAAACCTAATGAAAATATCTATGGAAATAATTCTATCATCTCAATATAAGCATGATATCATTTGAAGCCTCAAATTCTAATATAATTGATAATCAATTAAAAGAAGTATGGTTTTTAGCCCAAGAGGAGCAATATTCCACCACATTCCACCAACACTAGATATTGAACACATATCTAGTGTTCAATTCTGGTGGGACATCTATGTTACAGAGAACATTGGTAAACAATTATATACTGAGAAAAGCAACCAGTTCAATTCAGTTTAACATTCATCAACATGCTGGTAATTTGCCAAACACTTTCTAGATATTATAGAGTGTTTAGAAAGCATTATAGAACATATAATTTGTCAAAGTGAGACTGTACTTATCTGGAAAAGAGAAGACTTTGTACGAGGTGGAGTGAGGTTGGAAGGCATACATTGCATTGCTTCTCTTTTGAACATATAAAAGACTGAGTGCCCAGGGGAATGACACTCATTAGGAACTCAATAGGAAAGAAACTGAATGGACCATTTTATGAGGTAGTAATTTTCCAATTAATCTACATGTTCAAGCAGAGGACTTTGGTAACAATGTTTAGGCACCCCTAAAAAGATGGGGTTGGGCTTCCCTGGTGGCGCAGTGGTTGAGAGTCCGCCTGCCGATGCAGGGAACACGGGTTAGTGCCCCGGTCCGGGAAGATCTCACATGCCGCGGAGCGGCTGGGCCCGTGAGCCATGGCTGCTGAGCCTGCGCGTCCGGAGCCTGTGCTCCGCAACGGGAGAGGCCACAACAGTGAGAGGTCCGCATATCGCAAAAAAAAAAAAAAAAAAAGATAGGGTTGCATCTTAAGTTTGGTGAAAACCTCTTTGCAATTCAAAACTCCCAGCTGTTTTATGGCATGTGCAGAAGTAGAACCTAGAGATCCTGTCTTTTATTCTTTCCAATACACTTTGACTTCTGGGTGATACTTACCAGTCTGCCTCATCTCCTTCAGCAGTTGGTAATGCATTAGAGCCAATTCATATCAGACAAAAAAAATAGGCTGTGAAATGTTGCTCCAACTGTGTCTACTACTTCCTGGACTGTAGCAATACATTAGGTTTTTTCTTCTCCAGAAGGATGGAAAATGATATACCTGATGTAAAGGACCATGAGGAATTTGGAAAAGGTGGTATTATTAGAAACCCAACTAAAAGAAACATTATTGTATCTTTTATTTTGAAAAATAGTCATGGTTATACTGTTTCTGATGTCCTTAGCATACGAATTATATTATACCTCTATTTTCTTATTTTACTTGTACTATAAATATTATTTAATTTTTTTAGCCCCTTTGTGATGGGAGAACAATATGGGATAAGAATTTAATAAAATGTGTTCTATTTGCTTCTCAATTGGCTTTGAGAACAATGCAGTGTATATATAAAACATGATCAACCTGTTATATACATGTTTCATTTTGAATAATACAGAGGCTTAACATGTGCCAGACAAGATTCTTAATACATCATATATTATAAATTTTATCATTTAAGCAGTTTTCAGTTGCATAATATGATAGCACTTTGATCAATATTGAAAGGAAAGCTCATTTCACCTAATGAACATACCAAGTTAATTAGCTATCATTCATAATCACAGCAATGTGCAAGGTAATATAGCATTTAAAAATAAATTTAAGACTGTTCTTGACACAATTAGCATAATATTTTTAAAAGAGATGGAGGTTATAACCACAAAATCTTGTTAGCCTTAAGGTATCTTTGAAAGTGACCAAGGTAAAGCAATTCATATTATTGCAAGAGACAGTTTTTTCACGAAAATCTGGATAATGAAAATCATTTTTAATGTGAAACATTTCAACTGTACTTGAACATTCCATATTCCTTATTTACCAGTTTTCTCTACTTTTAGCAGATGTTTTATATGACAGTTTAGCCACCCTGTAATGTCTTTGCTCAGGAAAGATGTCCTGGTTGGCACTGGTGACTATTTTGTTACAGTACATAGATGTGAAAATATATGACTGCAAAAGAATTCCAAGCAGTTCAAACCTGAGGATATTAGTAATGAAACACTGAAGAAATGTTCATGTAGCTGAAGCAGTCTTAAAGTTTTGTGTCTCTGCTCACTATCCAGCACTTAGTGTATAATCAGTTCTGCAAATGTAAATGGCTTATTGTAAGTGGCACATTGCTACTTGAGAGAGAAGTTCTCAAACAGTTCTTTTATTATATTCCTAAATTAATCCCACATAAGTCATGGGCTTGGGTCATTGACTATAAAGTAGAAAATCTAGAAATCCAAGCTTAAAATAAATAAAGATGATCAATTTGCAATCAGTTTAAGTCTCTGTATATGTAGTATTTAAATCTTTCTCAAAAAGTATTTCAGAAAATGAAGACTAAAATTGACTAATTTATTTCACTCTAGAATTCATTCATTCTAAAATGAGTAAAAACCATGAATACAAACTGCTGGGAATCAAGTAATTGGGTCTCAAATAAGATATGTTTTTCATTAGTCATTTTTGTATGCTGACTACAATATGCATTTTGGGAAATAATTCACAATGAGTGAATATAAGTCCACAAGTCATATTGTGTATTTTCCATTCCTTATATATTGTTAGTTAGTAAACAAATAAAAATTTGAAATACACAAACTTTATTAGTTAAGATAATTATAACATTTTGTTGAACAACATTACTTAAGTGAAGCAAGAGAGAAAGGAAAATATAGAACTCTGTCCATGATTTAAATGTAGTGGAAAGAACACTTGACCTCAGTCAAAGATCTGAGTTTCAATCATGCAAGTAAGTTAAAATTTTTCGATGTTATTATCTTTGTCTATAACATGTAGAAAGTAATATCTACCCTAGATAACTCACAGTGTTGTTGTGTGTTAAAAGTGATAAAATGGATTTGTTAGAAACTATAAGAAAGCATATTATTAAGTGATTAATAAATGAATAGAGAAAGGTTGAAAAGGTTAGTTTGCTTGAAGTCTGTACATTTACAGGTATCTTAATACTATCTGAGGGTTATGTGCTTCTAAAAAGAGTCGGATTCTGAAAGAAAAAGATGCAATTCTCAGCAGTCTCGAATGGTTAGGAGTGAGCAAGTGATCAAGGTTTAGAAACTCCTAATTTCTTGCGTGAGACTTTGAATCTAGAATGAGACCCCCTAGAGAAGAGAGCTATTGCAATTCCTTTTCCCATCCCAGATGGCCAGCAGTGGCGACTGGAACATTGACTGAAGCAGGAGTAGGGGCAGGGATAGCAGATACATCAGTGACGTGGGCTCAGAGTCATCCCAGGGGTGTGGCCCTGGCTCTGGTTCCCACAGCCCACTGTCCCCTGGCTTTGGCTTATCCTCTGAGTCTGGTTCTCCAATCTTCCTGTGGTTTCTAAGACCTGTCTAACACTCTTCCAAAATGTATTGTTTTCTGCAAAGAGAGTCAGGCTTGGTTTTTGCTACTTGCAATCAAAAATCTGTCACGTAATGAATTCACCAGGAGTTTATTTGATACAAACATAGTTATAGTAATATAACTGGTACTCTCTTTTAAGGATTAAAAATATGGTTATTTATTTCATGAATTCCTCTTTGTTCCTAGAAAACACTTCTTTCTATCTCTCTGATCTTTTACATATCTTAATATATTAATACTATCTTGTATGCTGCCTTAACCTGAAAAGGCTGTACTCAGAGACACTCCATAATTCCCTTTACAGCCCAAATCCCCATCAGAACTTAAATTATATTATGGTAATCACTGTCTTAAAAAGAGCCAGTTAGAAGTGGCATGTACCAAAATAAGAGGGTTGGATATTAGTAATGCATATTTTAGTGTCTACAGTTGTTCTACTTTTCACTGCAATACAGTGTTTCTTACCCTTTACTTGTTTAATGGAATAGATGGCATATTTTTGAGGACTGATTTATTTGGCTTGGTTTGTATGAATTGATTCATTTTAGGGCATTTGACAGAATAGTTGGTATCAAAATAATGCTGTACACAAAACACATAAACACATTATTGTATGAAGAATGAACTAAAAGATCATAAGTTCTCAAAAGTGATGTTCACAACAAGAGGATTAAATTGCATAAAAATCAAGTCACTACTCTGAAATACATAGTGTAATAAAAGCTTGAGAGAAAAATGTAAGATGAACTCAATTTCTCAGCCATTGCCATGAGTCTGGATGTGCATCCTGCTGTTATGTGAACAATTACCATGCCTGGAGGGAACTGAATGAATGTTGGCACCTATTGACAGATGAAGTAAAAACCTAAGCTTATTCTCCTATCACGAGGCTCACATGCCATATGATACAAACTAATACATTAAGTCGGCATAATGAGGAAGATAACACATTGTGTTCCTGCTTGCTTACATTGCAAAAACAGTGACAACATACTATAAATTGTCCGTAATTCATTGAATTTCTTTTTTTCTTGCAATTCTTAGAATTGTAGAAATACACGAATGAGGAAAATATACCAGTTGATTTGCTTTGTTAAGAGTAGAAGATACATTGAACTTTGACCTAAATCATTTTCTCTCCATTTTTCTTGAATCATCCAAGGTCTATGCTGCATATTTGCCATTGAATACTACAATCTCTATGTGCTTTTTTTTAATAAAACAGGAGTGCATAGAAAATATACAGATATGACACTGAAAATCTTATTTTCATTAGGTGGGTTATTCTTACAAATATATTTTAATTGGATAATTTTGATTTCCATATTAACTTTATTACTGTGTCCCCTGCATGAAAGATATGCAAAACGTGTAGCATGATTTAGGTTTTGAGCCAAGGGACCAGTGAATGTTTGACTATGGATTGACAACTGATACATGGAATGTTTGGAAACTTAGAAGTTTGTATAACCACATATCATCATTTCGGACAAATCCAAGTGAGAATGTATGGGGAGGAATGAACAAGTACCTCAAATAAAAAGGAAGCAAATTTAGTCCTTCTTTCCAATTATCCCTGTGGATATCTCTGAACATAAAAATAGACAGAGCATGGTAAAGTCACCAGGAGTATAAGAGTAATGTGCATGTGATTGCTATAGCCCTAGACCTCTCATCAAATCAGCCAGTCAACAGTGTGTTCTGCATTTGGCCATGCACAGTAAAATATTCAAAGAAATATAGGACACTGTTTTTATTGTCAAGGAGTTTAAAATTCAAATAGTGTGCCAGCACATACAGGGTTATAGTGTGGAAAGTAAAAACTCAATAGAGAAAAATTAGATGTAATCTAAATGGGATGAATCAAACTACTGGGGGACTCCTGAAAAGTTGGAAGATTTTGTGTAGAAGATTGGAGTTAATTGACTGATGAAGGATGTGGAGGACATAGATAGTAAGGAAAAGGTGTAAGAGATGCCAGGGAAAGACAAGCCAAAATAAACAAAGCCACTAGCTCAATGCTAGCAATGAGCATGTTTTGTATTCAGGAGAAATGAATAGTACTTCATGATGAAATGTCACAGAATAATTCAAAATATGTTTGGTGAGGAAAGAGTAGGTAGCTCACGGAAAATATTGAAAAAGAGCAGATATTTGGACTTGTTCTGCTAGATAATAAGGAAATACTGAAGAAAACACAATTTCATTCAAAGCTAATACATATTAATGTAATTCCCAGTTACTGCCTGGCCATTGTGCAGGATGGTAAAATAGCTAAAAAGTATTCTAAATGTATCAGCTAGTATCAGTATGTGGTTTCTTCACCTTGAAAATGTTTTCTGCTTTGCTTAAAATTTTATTTTTAGACATTCAAAAAGTGAAAAAAATATGGAATTTCTGGTTAAATGACTTTGTAAATCAACACTTTTAAATTTGTATTTCTGTGATACGCTACATCCTCTGTAAAAATGTGTACCAATGATAGATAAATTACATAAAGAGGAATTTAAAAGCCCCAGAAAATAAACATTTATAGGTATCAGAAATAAATATAAATGTAACACAATGAGTAAAGGATAAAGCTATGTGCTTTCTGGGTTTCAGGTATCAATGCAGGCTGAGAAAGCCTAAAGTTCACTTTGCCTAAGTAATAAAGATGGAAACCACAACATATAAACGACGGGAAGGACCAAAGATCTGCTCATTTCTGAAAACCAGGGTTAAAGAGGATTTCCACTGGTGGTGAAAGGAGATGAAATAAATTAACACCAAATAGGTCCCCAAATCATGGCTTTTTGAAGTTATGGACCTGGGAAGTAAATGGACAAAAACCCAACTTAAGAGCAGGAACTAAAACAGTGCATCTCTGGCTTGGGATCTGAATTTACAATATCCCCAGTATCATTGTAGGATAGGAGCTCCAAGCTGACACTTTAAGAATTTGCTCTGTATCAGGGGCCTTGTGGGTTAGTTGGAGGCATTTAAATTCAGTATGCAAGATGGGTTATGAGAAAGTGATAGACAGACAGATAAAGAGAGAGAAAGAATCACTGCTCTCTTCACTGCCACATACAAGATGAACTTGAAAAATCAAAACTCTAATAAGCAAAAAGAATGAAAAATAGCAAATTACTCTACATTAATTTACACTAAATTAAGTAAGAATAAAATAATATGTAAAAAATTTGTATATTTATATTTAATATCATTAAAGAGATAAGGGAATAACATTCAAAGATTTCTGCAAAAATAGTGCAGAAATGAGACAATAGCAGATGACTATGAATAAATTCATTGGAAATATTTGAAAAAATGTGAATGTTGAAAACAAAAACTCAAGATAGGATAAATTCTAAAACGTTTAGATATGAGATCTACCATGCCAATTGGACTTGATGGTAGGGACAACTACTCTAGGTGCTTTGAAAAGATGCACTTGTACAGGGAGATGATAGATGCATCCTTCAAAAATTCAGAGGTTGCCACGTGAGTGAAGTTTTTAGGATTTCAGTAATCTTTGTCAAGCCAAAATACCCATTTATGTCAGTGGTTCTCAAACTTTAATGTTCATTAATATCACCCTCAGAGTTTCTGATTAGTAGAACTCATCAAAGCTCAAGAATTTATATTTTTTAACAATGTCCCAAGTAATGCAAAGCCATGTCATATGTAACAGAAAACAAGAAATTATTTGAAGAGTATATCTGTATAATCTATTGGGCACTAGCTGAGGCTAAGTGCCTGACCATGTAACGTCAAGGAATGGTTATTATCACACTCAGAAACTCATAATATTGGTTGAATACAGTAGCAATAAATCATGCAATTGAAATGATACACTTGGGATCCAGCCCTTCAAGATCAAGAGGACATAAGTAAAGTACATAAAGAGGTAACCCAGACTATAACGTACATAAAGAGGTAACCCAGAGGTTACCCACCTCTTTTTCATCACTGCCTCTCCCTCAGGTTTATATCTATAGCCTCCCAGAGGGTTCCCTAAGGCTCACTGACAACTGTGGATATGAATTCAGCTCTCATTTGCGGATGAGTAAAGTTATTATTAGAAGAAAATGGACTGCTTCCAAGTTACAGTCTTTTTCAGGGCTGGCCCTCAAGACACTGGGCAGGAGGAAATAGCCTCTCAGTGTGACAAGCTGTATACAGAGCACACGGTCATTTACTTTGGGAGTGAAACGGCCTTAAGTACAGATATACACTGACTCCTAGGCAGCCATGATATTTAAAAGACAAAGATAGGATAATGGGAGTCAAAGGAATATGGCAAAGAGTAAAATGGTGGATCTATGGAACTGAGTGCAAAACACTTATCTTTGTGTATCACATTAATATACACCAGAGAACATTTTTGGGGAACTCTTGACAATATAGACAGTATGGTTTACCTTGTGTATGTCTATCACCCTCTCTCTTCATAAACTTCCATGCTGGGCCAATGAATCTGCAAAAGATGTACCTGGTAGCAAGGCTAAAACTACATATGGGCTCAAGAACACATATTCCCTTTCTCCACCTATAAATCTGCAAGCAGAAGAAACAACTCTGATCTCTTTATCTTAGCACCATTCCTCAATGAAAACACTGCTGCCAGGTTGACTATATTGGACCCTTTCTACCCTGGATGGTGCAGCAATTTGTTCTTACTGGAATTGACACCTATCTCAGATAGGAATTTGTCTTCCTTGCCTGCTGTAATGCTTCTTCAAGCATTACCATCTTAGAGCCAAGAGAAACACTAACTTATTGGCGTGGAATCCTGTACTGCATTGCTTCATACCAGTGGATCAATTTTATGGCAGAAGAGGTATGACAATGTGCTCGCGATCATAGAACCCACTGCTGCTACACTATATTGCCATAACTTGCCTAATAGACTGATGGAATGGATATCAAAGTTACCACAAGAAATAGTTCAGATTACTATATCTTGTGAGTTTGAGATTCTATTTTCCAGTATTTGCACTGAACCAACAGCTTACATATGTGATAGGTACTTAGAATCTAGAATGCTTAGATCTAGGAACCATGAGTAAAAGTAGGATCCACCCCTCTAAACAGTCCTCCCAAAGGCCTACTTGGGAACACGCGGGCAAGAATAATGAAGTGGATTTTGAAGAATAAACCTGGGAAGACTCACTCTTCTGGATGTTAACACAGTCTATCATTGGTGTAGATTGACAAAACAGAGTGGCAACTTTTAAACATGCTAAAAGACAGATTTGACTTTACAGTACAGTAAAGAATGAACTTTCTATAAAGTGGAGCTAGGAATATTGGTTGTTCTGTGGAAAATATAAACTTGGATTCTTTCCTCATATCATATAACAAAAATCCTTTCCAGGTAGATTACCACTTAAGTGAGAACAGCAAAAAGTTAAAATTGTAGAAAAATATGTAAGAAGATATAACCTTAGGATAGGGAAGAGTATCTTAAAAAAGACACACAGAGCAGAAAACACACAGGAAAATATTTATAAATTTGACCATATTAATTTAAATTTTCCTACATAGACACATCATAAACAAAATGAAAAGAAAAGCCACAATCTGAAAGAAGATATTTACTGGACCTATACAAAAAACAAAAATTGAATTATTCTTTGTTAGGAACCTCTCCAATAATAATAATTGATAATAAAATGACAACCCAATTGGAAAATCGACAATAATAAAAACAATTCACACAGGAGGAAGTCTGAATTAGCAATGAACACAAAAAATGTCTAACACCAGAAGTAACTACAGAAGTGAAAATTAAAACACAATTAGATGTCATTCTCATTATTATTATATACACAAGAACTTTAAAATATTTGACAATGCCAATAACTGTCAAAGATCCAGAAAAATAAAATTAAGAATTGTCTCATGCTCCTGATGGACATGTAAAATAACAGAAGCATTTGGGAATGCAATTTGACAATATCTAGAAAAGTTTAAGAGGCAGTGTATCATTTAGAATGATGTTCAGGCGTAAGTAACTGTAAATCAGATTACAGCGGTTTAGTCAAGCAAAGGGTTTGTCTCAGACACTAAAATAAAAATGATCTGGACAGCCCTGGGCATCCCAGGGCTGGAGAAGTGGCTAACAATGCTTTCAAGGACCCAGACCTATTTTGTCACTCTGCTTTCCTGCATCTCCAGGATTACCACAATTCCAGGCAAGAAGAAGGTTAGGCATGATTGAATTGGCATCAGCAGTTTATACTGATATTGACTTGACCAGAACCATATCATAATGTAGCCACATCTAGCTGCAAAAGAGATTTCTTTTCAAACTCTAAAGTTGAGATAGCCAAATATAAAGGGATTTGAGCAGTGCTGAATTAGTCAGTTTGACATAAATATATATATATATATATATAGCCTACTGTCTTGCTACTCAAAGTGTGTTCTGTCCTCCATGAACAAGAAGATGCCTCTGCACCATTTAGTAATTTTTAAGAAATGCATAATTTCAGGCACTACCTCAGATCTACTGGATCAGTATCTGCATTTTAACAGGAGTCCCAGGTATATCCGCATGCAAATTAACCATGTAACAGTGTACATTGTACCTTACAAGGAAAAATGGAAGCCCATCAATAACAGAATATATAAATATTTATTCAATAGAATAATTTAAAGGGCAGTTGAAACAAATAACTAGATTGACTAGTACTCATATGGACAAATACCAAAAGTATAATATTGATTTTAAAAGACCAAATGCAAAATTAAATCAACAATATGATATAGTTTGTGTATGTTTTTTAAAGGATAAAACAATATTTCATATGAATACAAACATACTTATCAAAATATTTTAAAATGTATGGATGAAGGATGCTCGTCAACTTTTTATATTGATTAACTTGGGATAAAGATAAAAGGAAATGTGATTGAAAAAGAGTACAGAGTGGTTTCAATTGCATCTGTTATACTGTATTTCTTTAAAAACTGCAAATATGGCAAAATGTTAAGAAATGTGTGTATTTGCACTTGTGTGTCAGCAAAATTATTCTCTAAACTTTTTATACATTTTAAATATTTCTTAACATATTTTTACATATAAAATTAATGCAGATAATTTTTTGAAAGGATAGTAATGATGGAGCTCTTTCCACACTGGCAATTTGTTCTTAAATGATTTAGCAATAGCTGGGTAAAATGAATACATTATTTATGATTAAGTCAGCATTAGAACAACATTTGTAACTGATTTTTTATGATAGTGAGTCCATGATATTTCAATGGATTTGCGGCTCTCTCCTGGTAATAACACAGTTAACAACATATCTAAAAACATGCACACATATTTATAACAAGCATGCTTCAAACCTGCTAAGGATGACTAGAATAAATGTGGTGAAGCTGAATATTATGCCTGTTTTTGAAAGGAATCTGAGTACTCTTGGAAAGTGCACACCATTTTCCTGACCTCTTGTAGCCTTCTTCTCCACCAACTGCTTTGACTTTGACAGTGATGTTTAGTATATGTTTGCTCCTTTTCAAAACATCAAATCTCCTTGAAAAATTTGCATCCTGGTTCTTGTCATTATGTTTGCTTCATTTGTAGTGTATAACTTTCTCTGTGTTTTTAGTGCTTAACATTAACACTAGAAATGACATATTGTTTTACACTGTAGAAAACAATTCCTTAGCATATAATAGTCCTAGAGAGAAATAACCCTCGTTAATAAAAGGATTGTTCATCCAGTCTCTCTGCTATGTGTACCACTTTCATGTTTATCAGCCATAAGATAAGCAAACTCATGGGAAGAAAATTTAAGTGACATACCATGAGGACACACAGTAGTGAGTGGAAGGAACAGAGTTTGAAATAATCCCATGCTGTTTCCACTCTGTTCTCTTTGAATCTTTCACTATCTTCACAATATCCTGAAGTTAAAACCCAGAGACTTCGTTTCCTACTAAAATATAAGAGGCTTTTAGTTTATTCTGATATTGGTCTCAAGTACCACTTCTTGTCTTCTCTCCATAATAGATTTCAAGATAGTTGATTATTATAAGAAGCCAATCCATGGCTACTTGACCATTTTTACCTGCATGCACAAACGCCTGAAGCTGGAGTATTGAGAGGGTAATTAGAGAGAGAGAGAGCTGGCAAATTTTTAAATTGGTGAACCAAGAAGGAAAAAACAAAATGTCATTAGTGGCACATAATATATTTCCATTCCTTGTAAATGCAGGACCACTTAAAAACAAATAAAACTAATGAGTATTCAGTGAAATTGCCAGATACAAGGGAACATACTAAAATAATAGCTTTCCCAAATGCCAGCAATAATCAGTTAGGAACTCATACACACACACACGCAGTTTTTTAGAAAAACCTGCTAGATACTTAGAAATGAACTTCAGAACTTAGAAAAATACATATCTAAACAAAACAAAATAGTAAAAAAGTATTCATTAAAATGACCTACTAAAATATACCATATTCCTGGAAAGGAAGAATCGATAATAAAAATATGTCAAATATTCTAAAATAAACATGCTCTTTAAATGTAATCTCTCCAAAACTGTAATAAGAAGTAGATAAACATGTACTGTCCTGAAATGGAAATATGTACAATGTATATCATTAGCTGAGAAAAAGCAAGATGTAGAATAATACCTGATACTTTAATAGTTGTATATACATAGAACACGTGGAATCTGTGTGTATTTTTCTTCCTCTCTCTGTGTGTACATTTACACAGAAATGGAATGATCCACACCAGATTTTTAATTTCAGTCATTGTTGGGAGACAGTTGGGGAGGAGGAGAGCTTTTTACATATCATGTACTTCCGTGTTGTTTGAAATTTTTATGATGACCATATTATACTTGAAAAAGAAAAATGAATAAAGTATCAAATAAACAAAATGGAGGTATGTCATACTGAGGAACATAAAGAAATCATTTTTGCTAGTTTTACAGATCTGTTTCAAGAAGGGCAATAAGGCATGCTGAATAATGACCCCCCAAAAAGTCCAAATCCCTGGAACTGTGAATATGTTACCTTACATGGTGAACAGCCAGGCTAACATAATTAATCTAAGGATTTTGAGATTGGGGGTGGGGGAGGGGTTACCCTTGATTGTGCAGGTGGGCCCAATGTCACCATAGGTGTCCATACAAGAAGGAGGCAGAGGAAGATTTGACTACAGAGAGAAGAAAATGTGAAGACAGAGGCAGATATTAGGTGAAACTGCCATGAGTCAAAGGATGACAACGGCCTCTAAAACCTGGAAGAGTCAAGGAGCAGATTCCCTCCTGGAGCCTCCAGAAGGAATCGGCCCTGCCAACACCTGGATGGTAGCCTATGAGACTGACTGTGAACTTCTAGCCTCCAGAACTCAAAGAGATACATTTCTGTTGCTTTAAATCACTAAGTGTGGTAATCTGTTACAACAGCAGTAAGAAAATGAATGCAGGCAGGAAAAGTGCCCTGAGACAAATCTGCTTTGTAGTTAGGGTAACCAGATAACCCATGTGGCCCAAAACCTAAAGGTTGATGAGATTAAGTTTGGCAGTGCCAAGCAAGAGGAAAAAGAGGATGCGAATCACCATGGTATGGGTAGAGCCGACATTTAAATCACAAGCAGAACATTTTAAAAAACAAAAACCTGGGATAAAACTGAGTCAAAAGTGAGAGACCAAGATCAATGAGTCGGCTGATTAACAAATGGGTTTTGAGTGTATGCTTTACACAAGGCTTGGGATGGAAATGTAATGAGAAATGGACTGTGCCTTTACAGAGTTTGCAATCAAGGAAAGGCAAAGAATTCACTGAGTAATTTTAGGTGGATGAATGGTCATTGATAGCGGGTTGGATTGCAAAGATAATATTAACCACAAGAAGAGCAGAAGCCTGTGCCCCATGGGGAAGCCACAGGAAGACCATAGATCAGAAGCAGAAAAAAGACCAGGTCAGAGCAGTATCAGGGGTTAAAGATCAAAGGAATGAACTATGTCCATCACATCTCTGCAATCCAAAGGCCTCTCAAGAAGTGACCTGGGGCTTTGCCCTAGGGAGGGAGACCTGCAGTTGCAGGTGTCCCCAAAAGAATGACACTTATACTCTCCTAAATAGAGCGCTACTCTACATGAGAAAAAAAAAAACAAAACCCAAAAATTATATTGAACACATCAGTGTCAAACTAGAATTCTTTGCTGAGCTAATGCCAGTTTACTTCTGATTATCCCTATAACAGGGCCACTGATCTACTTCTAACCCACATAATGAAGAAAAATACACACACACACACACACACACACACACACACACACACACACACAAATATGCATATTGTTTTTGTACGATATCAGGTTTCCTATCAAGGTTTTAAAAAGATTAACTACTTAATTAATGTCCACATTTGTTTTCATCCTGTAGTATTGGTTTTAAAATATAAACGTTTGAAATGAGGGTGGTGTGGTCTTGTTAATCTGCTCCAAAGCCATTTCAGTGTCAGGCACACATTATACACTAATTGGATTCCTGATGCATCTTTAAAAACTAATTTCAAAACACTAAGTAATCAGAGGCTTTGTCTTCAATACAAGACATTGCATCAGCAAAAAGTGTTTATTAGTCAGCCACCTGTGTTCTGCACAAAGCACTTTAAGCAGACACAGTCCCTGCCCTGAGGAACTGTCTAAAGCCAGTGCCATTGTAACATTCAAAGACAGACAACTACACTAATGACAAACACAAGCTACTTACATTATTAAAAAATAAAAGAACCCACTTCATAATGTTATTTGAATCAAAAGCTGAGCTACTGTTTTGTTTTGGAAAAAAATGGTAGAGAGATTTGCAAAATAGTTGATAAATGTAGAATTAAATAATGCATTCAACAATACTATTTTGACTCAAGAGATAGAAAAAATAAAAATGCAAATATGTTTTTTTGATTAGAGTATATTATAAAT
This sequence comes from Grampus griseus, assembly GCF_964374135.1. NCBI lineage: Eukaryota > Metazoa > Chordata > Mammalia > Artiodactyla > Delphinidae > Grampus > Grampus griseus. Next base: position 42,331,197 of record NC_139012.1, on the reverse strand, counting down.
GGCACAGTCAAATGATGTGGACTTTACTTATCTGAGGACCAGGTTCTCATATGTCTTTCTGTCATTTCCATGACATTGTAATCTACCTAAGACAGGACCAAGAGATGTTACTATTTGCATATCAGTTTTCACCACAGTGTCTGTTATATGATATAGAGCTTACAGAAATGTTGAAGATGACTAATAATGAACAGTGTAGAATAATATTGGAGCCAGTTTTCTACAAGTAGAAACATTCCTCTTTATGCCTTCTTGCTAGACCTGTTTTTTAACATTTGTGGAGGATTATGAATATATTAATACCTTCAAAAGAAAGGATATGCTATATCACCCTGGCTTTTCTTATAACACTTTTCCATAATACAGATTTTACTGTTTGTCTTGTATCCTTCACATTGCAAATGTTTCTTCAATTGCAAAGAAGATGGACTAAATGAATTTCTAATTGAGTCCATTTTATGAGCCTATCATGTATGGTTGTACCTCAAAACTCCAGGGACCATCAGTTACATAGATATATCAGTATAAATGGGAGTGTTACCTCTGGAGTTTTGCATTGTAGTGGCTCTCAGTGAGTTAGGGCAGCATACATGATGTTCAGTATAGACAATGCCTTTTCTCACAAACTAATGTACACAGACCTCATGCCCAGTTAAAGCAATCTCTTCAAGGGAATACTCAGTCTCCCTTCCACTATACAAGTGTTCCCTCAAAATATAACCATTTTCCCCTTCTAGTGGGAAGAAACAGATGACAAATTAAACAACAAATTTAGAAAAGTAATAGAATCCTCATACATCTATTCTAGGAAAAAGGAATTATTTCCATCAAGCCATGGAATAACTTTATTCAATAAAGTTTTGACACCAAAAGTCATTGAATTAATTTCAATTGTTGAAATCAATTTAAAAATACTGATAATCTATAATCAAATTTATGCTGTGATACAAGGTTTAGAAAAATGTTTTAAGCATAGATTCTGCCTTTAAAGAGTTTTATGAGAAAATAAGTATTACAAAGTACATAGAGTATGATCCAGTGTTAGAACTTTCATTATAAAGACATTTGGGGAAATTCTCATAATTTGTGTAAGAGAGAATTTTGTACAATCAATTACATTATGTTAAAGTCATATCTTATATAATTTCAAAGTATATTATAGATAGATAGATCCACACAATTTAAAGAATGGGAGAAAAATAGAATCAATAAAAATAAATAAATCAGAATCAATAAAAGTTTCATTTCACCACTAATGTAGTATGCTGAATAATGGCCCCCAATGACATCAGATCATAATCCTCAGTACCTGTAAATGTTACCTTATTTGGAAAAAAGCATCTTTGCTGATGTGATTTAATTAAGGATTTTGCAGTGGGGAAATTATCCTGGAGAGGATGTGCTTTAATTGAAAACACACACACACCATTATAAGAGGGTGGAAGAGGAAGAGAGGGACGAGAAGAAAATGAGGTGTGAAGACAAAACAGATATTTGAAGGTGCTGTGCTGATGAACTAAAAGATGGAAGACAGAGGATGAGGCCATGAACCAAGGAATGCAGCCCTAGAAGCTAGAAAAGACAAGGAAACATTTTCTCTCCCGTAGTCTCCAGAGGTAGCACAGCATTCCTGTCACTTAGGTTTTAACACAGTGAAACCACTTTGGGCTTCTGACCTCCAGAAATGTAAGGGAATAAATGTGTGTTGTTTTAAGTCATTAAATTTGCAGTAATTTGTTAGTGCAGCCACAGGAAACCAATATACATATCTTCAGATACAGAACTGGACTCTTTAAACCTCCTTCCTCAAATGATTTCTCTCTCTTCTTTTTTAAAATAATTAAATAATTCCAAATACAAACACTTTCATGAAGGTTAGTAAATTAATCAAAAATATTTAACTGTCTTTCTCTTTATTGATTTCCTCTATTTCTATTTATCAGATCTTCTTTTAACTCCAGGTTTTCACTTAGGCTCAAGTCTCTCATGAGATATATATAGATATATATATATATATAGATAGATAGATAGATATAGATAGATAGATATAGATAGATAGATATAGATAGATAGATATAGATAGATAGATATAGATAGATAGATATAGATATATATAAATCAGACACATCTTGACAATTTTTTTCTTAATATTTCTATGTTATTTTGGGGATTTCTCCATAATATATATTCTGCATATTAATTTTGTGCTAACAGAAGTTACAGACAATTATATTAGTTTTTGGTTGCTACTGGAACAAATTTTCACAAACTTGGTGGCTTGAACAATAGAAAATTATTACCTTACATTCTGTAGGTCAGAAGTCAGATACAGGTCTCACTGGGATAAACTCAAGGTGTTGGTAGATCTATGTTCCTTTCTGAAGGTTCTAGGAAATATTCTGTTTCTTTGATCTTTCCAACTATAGAGACTGCCCATGTTCCTGGGGAACCTATTCTCTATCTTCAAAGCAACAACAGTGGGCTAGTCTTTCTTATGTTGCCTTTTCTCTGGTTCTCTGACCACAGCTGAGGTTCTCAGGTTTTAATGATACATGCGATTAAATTGGGTACACTTGATATTTCAAGTTTACCATCTCAAAGGTCTACACCCTTAATTACATCTGTGAAATTCCTTTTGCTACATAAGGTAACATCTTTAAAAGTTCTGGAGATTATGTATGGACATCTCTGGAAGCCATTATTCTGCCTCCATACCTATCTACTATATATTCATATATATTGTTTATACTATGAAAATCTAAAATATGTTGATTGATAGATATTTTAAATAATAATGACAGTAATTTTAAAATTATTTGCACATATTTCATTCCTAAAAAATACAATTTACAGATCACATGTATCTTTAGAAGCATAAAATTTTAGGAATTTTGCAAAATGATGGAGTAAGATGTATGGAGAAGGTATGTCCAAAGGAAGTCTGAGAAAGCCTCAGAAACCCTAGCTGGACTGACAACAGGTATTTGTCAGTTATTAAAGACCAGAAGAGGTGACTGCTGCTTCAAATATGAAAAGAGAAATGGAAAACTTTAAGAAACATGAAAAATTAAGGAAATGTGACACCACCAAAAGTTCACAATAATCTCCTGGTAACTGATCCCACAGGCATGGAGACATGTGAGGTACCCAATAAATAACTCAAAATAGCTTTTTTAAGAATGCTTAGTGAGGGACTTCCCTGGTGGTGCAGTGGTTAAGAATCAGCTCATCAATGCAGGGGACACGGGTTTGAGCCCTGGTCTGGGAAGATCCCACATGCCATGGAGCAACTACGCTCATGCACCACAACTACTGAGCCTGTGCTCTAGAGGCCACAAGCCACAAGTACTGAACCCAGGTGCCACAACTACTGAAGCCCGCAAGCCTAGAGCCCAAGGTCAGCAACAAAGAGAAGCTACCACAATGAGAAGCCCAGGCACCACAACAAAGAGTAGCCCCCGCTCACTGCAACTAGAGAAAGCCTGTGCACAGCAATGAAGAACCAACACAGCCAAAAATAAAATTAATTATTTTTTTAAAGAAAGAATGCTCAGTGAGCTAAAAGAAAACACAGAAAGGCAATTCAGTTAGATCAGGAAAATAATACATGAACAAAATGAGAAGTTTAACAGAGAGAGAAATCAATAATAAAGAACCAATCAAAAACTCAGGAGCTGAAGAATTGAATGACTGAAATGAAAAAAAATGCAATAGAGAGCATCAGAAGCAGAATGAATCAAGCAGAGGAAAGAATCTATAATACAGAACATAGCAATTTAGAAATTATCCAGTCATAGGAGAACAAAGAAGAAAGAATGAAAAAGAGTGAAGAAAGCCTCTTTTTTTGATGATCTATAGAATATTATCAAAGAAACCAATTTGTGAATCATTAAGCTTCCATAGGAGAAAAGAGGGAGAGGATAAAAGAAAGTTTATTTAAAGAAATAATGTCTGAGAACTTCCCAAATCTGAGGAGAGATTTGGATATCGAAGTTTATGAACTCATAGGTCACCAAACAAACTCAACTTAAAGACATCTTCTCAAAGATACATTGTAGTAGAATTGTTGAAAATCAAAGATAGTCTTAAAAGCAGCAACAGAAAAAAGCATATAACTTATAAGGGAACATCAAAAAAGTTAGCGACAGATTTCTCAGCAAAATCCTTATAGGCCAGGAGAGAGTGGGATGATATATTCAAAGTGCTGAAAGAGAAAACTGACAACCAAGAATATTTTAACTGGAAAAATTGTCTTTCAGAAATAAATAAAAAATTAAAGACTTTCCCAGACAAATAGAAGCTGAGGGACTTCATCACCACTAAATATGCCTTAAAAGAAATGCTGGAAGAAGTTTTTCAAGCTGAAATGAAAGGATGATAATTAGTATCATGGAAACATGTGAAAATACACAACACAATGGTAAAGGTAGGTATATAATTAAATTCAGAATACTCTAACACTGAAATATGGTGGAGTGTTAATCACTTAACTTTAATATGAAGGTTAACAGAAAAGAGTATAACTTTCTTTTCTCTTCTCCTTCTTCACAAATATGTGGAAATTAAACAACACACTTCTGAACAAACTAATGGGTCAAAGAAGTAATCAAAAGGGAAAATAAATAAATATATATCTATATATTTGATATGAAGAGATAATAAATAAATAAATATATTTGAAACAAATGTAAGTGCAAACACTACAGCCAAAAATCTATGAGATGCAATCAAAGCAGTTCTAAGGGAAAGTTTATAGCAATAAAAACCTACATTAAGTAAGAAGGAAGATCTCAAATAAATAACTTTATACCTCAAAGGAACTAGACAAAGAAGCCCAAAACTGAGCCCAAAGTTAGAAGAAGGAATGAGATAACAAAGATCAGAGTGGAAGTAAATGATACAGAGACCAGAAAAATGATAGAAAGATCAACAAAACAAAACAAAACTCATTTTTTGGGAAGATTAACAAAATTGATGAATCTTTAGTAAATTAATAGAAAAAAAGACCCCAAATAGCCAAAGCAATTCTGATAGGGAATGAAGCTGGAGTCATCACACTTGCTATTTTCAAACTATACTGAAAAGTCATAGTAATCAAAACAGTATGGTACTGCCATAAAAATAGACACATGGGCTAATGGAATAAACATGAGATTCCAAAAATAAACCCTTGCATATATAGTCAATGAATATTTGAGAAGAGAGCTAAGAATATTCAATGGAAAAGGACTGTCTCTTCCATAAATGATGTTGGGAAAACTTGATATTCACTTGCAGAATAATGAAATTGGATTGCTATCATTCACATACTCATAAAATCAACTCAAAATAGACTAAAGACAGAAACATAAGACCTGGAACTGTAAAACTCCTAGAAGAAAACATAGGGCAAAATCTCTTTGACATTGGCCTGGGCAGTGATTTTTTTTGATATGACACCAAAAGCATAAGCAACAAATGCAAAAAATAATAAATGGGGTACCCGAATTTAAAAAGCTTCTGTACAGTAAGAATCAATAAAATGAAAGGGTATCTTATGGAATGGGAGAAAATATCTGCAAATTCTATATCTGATAAGGGGTTAATCAAAATATGTAAGGAATTCATACAACTCAGTAGCAAAAAACCCCAAAACAATTCGATTAAAAAATGGGCAGAGGAATTGAATAAGCATTTTTACAAAGATATACAAATGTCTAACAGGTACATGAAAAGGTGCTCAACACCACTAATCATCAGGAAAATGTAAATCAAAACTGCAGTGAGATATCACCTCACACCTGTTAAAATGACTATCCTCAAAAAGACAAGAGATAAGTATTGGTGAAGATGTGCAAGGTAGGGAATCCTTGTGCACTGTTGGTGGGAATGTAATTTCAGCAAACACAATGGAAAACAGTATTGAAATTTCTCAGAAACTTAAAAATAGAACTACCATATGATCCAGCAATCTCACTTCTGAGTCTATATGCAAAGGAAATGAAATCAGGATCTCTAATAGATACCAGCACACCCATGCTTGTTGCAGGATTATTAACAACAGTTAAGATATCAAAACAACCTAAGTGGTCATCAATGGATGAATGGAGAAAAAGATGTGGTATATACATATGCAATGGAATATTATTCAACCATGAGAAGAAAGGAAATTCTGTCATTCATGACAACATGAATTGAGGGTATTACTCTAAGTGAAGTAAGCCAAACAGAGAAAGACATATACTGTATGATATTCAATTATATGTGGAATCTAAAAGAGCTGAACTCATAGAGACAGAGAACAAAATGGTGGTTGCCAGGGGCTGTGGGGGGGAGGTGGTAGGGGAAAAAAGAGAGATGACAGTCAAAGAATATAAACTTCCAGTTATGAGTAAGTTCTGGAGATCTAATGTACAGCATGGTTATTACAGTTAACAGTACTTTATTATATACTTGAAAGTTACTAAGAGAGTAGACCTTAACTATTCTCACTACAAGAAAGAAACCTTAATTATGTGAGGTGATGGAAATATTAACTAACGCAATGGGGTAATTATTTCACAATTTATAAGTGTATCAAACCTCTCAGTATTCACCTTACATGTATATAATATTCTATGAAGATTATGATTATATCTGAATAAAACTGGAAAAAATAAAGATTCTAGACTAGGTTTTGACATATTTTCAGGTGGGAAGATAAAGACGGTCCCTTGTATTATGAAGACAAAGCTGAAGCAATGAAGAGAAGTGGTGGGTCAGAAGTAAAAGAAGAGTTAACTTAAAACTTGCCTGGTATTAATTGCAGTTCTAAGGGGTAGCCTGGACTTTTGGAGGCCTCCTTGCTGCTCAAACTTTGTCACCTTAACACCCCTCAAAACTCCCAGATGAAAAGAGTTTCGTATCCTTGCTTTGCAAATGCACCTTTAAGATCAATATCTGCTCCAAAACAGACTGGCACTTTAAACAATTCTGTTAAAGGTTTTCATGAATTGCCAGTGAAGTCACATTACCCAGTTGCATGGGACTATCTGTGTTCACTTTCTTTCTCTTCTTACATACAAACATTGGTATTAAAACCATTTTTTTCACTTTCTAAACACAATTTCTGGCATTTGTATGTGACTTCTTTTTTTTTTTTTTTTTTTGCGGTACGCGGGCCTCTCACTGTTGTGGCCTCTCCCGTTGCGGAGCAACAGGCTCCAGACACGCAGGCTCAGCGGCCATGGCTCCCGGGCCCAGCCGCTCCTCGGCATGTGGGATCTTCCCGGACCGGGGCACGAACCCGTGTCCCCTGTATCGGCAGGCGGACTCTCAACCACTGCGCCACCAGGGAAGCCCTGTATGTGACTTCTAATTGAGAAATGTGCCAGATGACAGATTCAGAGGTTGAGATTTACCAGCATTTTAACTATCTGCCCAGGTATAAACCTACCAGTAAATTCTATCTCTTCATTTTTTAAATTTTTTCATCTTAGATGTGTATTTTCCTGTGCAACACAGCAGAGATTTGAATTTTAGCTTAAATTCAGATCCCTAAACATCTCTTAAAATGTCTTTGAAATGATAGTGCTATGATCCAGCATTGAAAAAATAATTCAGGGGCTTCCCTGGTGGCGCAGTTGTTGAGAGTCCGCCTGCCGATGCAGGGGACACGGGTTCGTGCACCGGTGCGGCAAGATCCCACATGCTGCGGAACGGCTAGGCCCATGAGCCATGGCCGCTGAGCCTGCGCGTCCGGAGCCTGTGCTCCTCAACGGGAGAGTCCACAACAGTGAGAGACCCGCGTACCGAAAAAAAAAAAAAAATTCATACACAGAAAATTGCCTATCACACACTAGGTAATGTAATAAAAGGTGGTAGAAATTGCCAAATTTCTCAATATAGATTAAACTTTTTCAAAATTAGGAGGTTATGGGGAATGGATTTATGCATGATGAAGAACTATGACACAGATACCAACACTTATCAAAAAAAAACTGTTTTGGCAGACTTTAGATAAGACTTATTTTTCAATAGTATTTAATTTAATTTTGACAAAAACAAAACAGAAACTTAAGCCAAATAGGAAATGCAGATGGAATTATGCTATTCTTTGATATTACTAGAAATCATATACTAAGGCTTAAGAACGCTTATATTATACAATGAGGCTTAAAGATATCATTTTTTTTAACATCTTTATTGGGGTATAATTGCAAAGATATCATTTTATATTGGACGTGTGTCTCAGTGATTTAATGACTATCAGTTACCTGGAGTGATTCACAAATATCTTCATCTCTGAAATTGAATTAGGTACAGGCTCAAATTCTAATTGTGACATTTAAGAGAGAAAACGGTTAGAAATTGAAAGAATAGTATTATTAATTTTTGATTCATTAAAAAGTTTTGTTTTTAACAGAGCACATTATCCAAAAACTTATTGTGTGTTTTATAACTAGCTGGTGTGTTAGCTTCAAGAAAATATGACAGTAAAATCATGATTAAGTGCTCTAACTAGATCTTAGCAGTGCTCCAAGGAATTAGGGGCCACAACTCACTGGGGTCAGTCTGGTGTTGTATGTATATGAAAATTACTGAGAGCTGGTCAAGAGAATGAGGGACTCATGAAAAAGAGTCAACTGTGTGAGGTTCAACCATTGTTCTTCACATTGGCAAACTTTAGGGATTAAGTTTTAATATTATTTATTTATTTTTGCAGCAATATTTTTTTTTATTGGAGTATAGTTGCTTTATAATGTTGTGTTAGTTTATACTGTACAGCAAAGTGATTCAGCTATAGGTATACATATATCCCCTCTTTTTTGGATATCCTTCCAATTTAGGTCACCACAGAGCATTGGGTAAAGTTCCCTGTGATACAGAGTAGGTTCTCATTAATTATCTATTTTAAACATAGTATCAGTAGTGTATATATGTCAATCCCAATCTCCCAATTTATCCCACCCCACCTTTCTCATTTGGTATCCATACATTTGTTCTCTACATCTATGTCTCTATTTCTGCTTTGTAAATAAGATCATCTATACCAATTTTTTCAGGTTCCACATATATGCATTAATAAATGATATTTGCTTTCCTCTTTCTTACTTCACTCTGTATGACACTCTCTAGGTCCATCCATGCCACTACAAATGGCCTAATTTCATCCCTTTTATGGCTGAGTAATATTCCATTGTATATATGTACCATTCCTCTGTTGATGGATATTTAGGTAGCTTCCATGTCCTGGCTATTGTAAATAGTGTTGCAAGGAATACTGGGGTGCATGCGTCTTTTTGAATTATGGTTTTCTCTGGGTATATGCCCGGTAGTGGGATTTCTGGGTCAAAGGGTAGTTCTATTTTTAGTTTTTTAAGGAATCTCCATAATGTTCTCCATAGTGGCTGTATCAATTTACATTCCCACCAACAATGTATGAGTGTTCCCTTTTCTCCACACCCTCTCCAACATTTATTGTTTGTAGATTTTTTGATGATGGCCATTTGGACAGGTGTGAGGTGATACTTCATTGTAGTTTTGATTTGCATTTCTCTAATAATTAGTGATGTTGAGCATCTTTTCATATGTTTTTTGGCCATCTGTATATCTTCTTTGTGGAAATGTCTATTTAGGTCTTCTGCCCATTTTTGGATTTTTTTTTTTTTTTTTTGGATATTGAACTCTATGGGCTGCTTATATATTTTGGAGTTTAGACCTTTGTCAGTTGCTTCATTTGCAAATACTTTCTCCCATTCTGAGGGTTGTCTTTTCATCTTATTTATGGCTTCTTTTGCTGTGCAAAAGCTTTTAAGTTTAATTAGGTCCCATTTGTTTATTTTTGTTTTTATTCTCATTATTCTAGGAGGTGGGTCAAAAAAGACCTTGCCACAATTTATGTCAAAGAGTGTTCTGCCTATGTTCTCCTCAAAGTTTTAATTTTATTTTTTAATGATTAATTTCCATTAAAGTTACCAATAAATTGTCGTGTGATTTTGAGCCCCACCCTCACATCCTGCAAAATACTAAACTTGAAAGCCCCCCATTAAACTCTTTCAATACCACAGTTGACATATTCTGTTGAAAAGTTTAGCACATTCACTAAAATATATCTATTCTGGGGGGCTTTCAGGAAAATGTACAGTAAGGTTGTTTTCCCACTCCAGGCAGCAGAAAATTAAACATTGTCTTTAGATTGTATCCACTCTGTCTGGTTATTTATGTATCTGGAAAGGAACACTTAATCTTTGGACTTTATAAAAGCATAAAATATTTAGTGAGAAAGAAAAAATCCATATTTTGGAATGAGAGCTATATAGCCTCCTGAAAGACTAGTTCAAAGAATCTGCAATGAAGATTTTATATTAATTACCATTAACTCTTCAATTTAGAATCGTTAGAGCATTTAGGCAAATATGACTAAGAACAAATGTTTCAGCTGGTCTTCTTTCATCATTGAAGAACTATATTTAATTCCTTTTTGCTATTGTGTGGCCCAGGATGTTTTGCTTTAGCAAGATTTTTTCTTTGAAGCAGGGTACTTAACTGTTTGCCCAACTTCCCATTGTCACCAAAAATAAGTACCAAGGTATGAGGCAATTAACATAAGCATTAACATTCACTATATTTCCAGTCTGTAAACCTGAAGTTCAACTGAAACGTAGTATACAGATAGCTACCTCAGCAATCCTCTGCTATGCAGCAAGAACACTGATTACATGTACAATGTCATAGTCCAGGATAATATTTCTTGCCCAGGAAAATCTTGTTGCCTCTCCTGACTCCTACCCTCTCCAATCTTCCTATAATTTAAAAAATCACGTTTTCTCCTAAGTGTCTTGAAAAATATCTATAATTTTCAGCCACCCAGCAATTCCATTTTTATCTACCGAATAGCTGTGGAAACCTCTTATTTTCATTGGTGTATGACTCTCCTTCCAAAGAGCATCTACAAAGCCCTTGGCTTTTCTTTCTCTTTTCCACTTTCTTGTAAAAAATGTTGTCTTTTATCAAGGTAGTAAATTTCCACACATCTAATATCAGAGATCTAGGAAACTTGTTATGAAAAATACAATTGTGGTTTACCTCCTTATGTGTCATGCCTGTTCCCCAGAGGCAGCAAATTTCATATCATCTTTTGTTCTATCATTTTATCCATATTTAATTTTTTTTAATCTTAGATACTGTTTACCTCATTTCTTGATTTTTAAAAATTTTAGATATTATCTATTAAATTCTGTTGATAGATATTTGGGATTTATTTCTCTTATTCTCAGATACCCAGTATACCCCTCATCCTCTCAATATAACTGTAACAAAATTTGGGGTATACTGTTTGCTATTTCCATTAGTATTACTCTTTAATTAATGACTATTACCCACAGCTGAGTTATGTGATATATTAGGATTATATTTTATCTCTTACACAGTTTTCCTCAAATTAATAGTATTAGTTATTTTTATTTTTTTAATTTTTAACTTTTTTATTGAAGTATAGTTGATGTACAATGTTGTGTTAATCTCTGCTGTACAGCAAAGTGACTCCATTATATACATATATAAATTCTTTTCTTATTTTCTATTATGCAGGGGTCCCCAACCCCCGGGCCATGGACCAGTAGTGGTCCACAGCCTGTTAGGAACCAGACCACACAGCAGAAGGTGAGCAGCAGGCAAGCAAGCAAAGCTTCATCTGCTGCTCCCCATTGCTCCCCAACGCTCGCATTACCACCTGAACCATCCCCCCACCCCGGGCTGTGGGAAAATTGTCTTCCACGAAACCTGTCCCTGGTGTCAAAAAGGATGGGGACTGCTGCATTATGGTTTATCACAGATTATTGAATATAGTTCCCTTGGTATTCATTAGGACCTTTTTGTTTATCCATTCTAAATGTACTAGTTTGCATCTACCAACACCAAACTCCCAGTCCATCCCTCTTCCTCCCCCCTCACCCTCCTTGGCAACCACAAGTCTGTTCTCTATGTCTATGGGTCTGTTTCTGTTTTGTAGATAGGTTCATCTGTGTCATGTTTTAGATTCCACATATAAGTGATATCATATGGCATTTGTCTTTCTCTTTCTGACTTACTTCACTTAGAATGAAAATCTCTAGTTGTATCTATGTTGCTGCAAATGACATTATTTTGTTCTTTTTTATGGCTGAGTAATATTCCATTGTATATATGTGCCATATCTTCTTTACTCATTCATCTGTTGATGGACATTTAGGTTGTTTCCCTGTCTTGGCTATTGTGAACAGTGCAGCTCTGAATATAGGGGTGCATGTATCTTTTTGAATTATAGTTTTGTCTGAGTATATGCCCAGTAGTGGGATTGCTGGGTCACATGGTAATTCTATTTTTAGTTTTCTAAGGAACCTCGGTACTGTTCTCCATAGTGGCTGTATCAATTTACATTCCTACCAACAGTGTAAGAGGGTTCCCTTTTCTCCACTTCTCCAGCATCTATTGCTTGTAGATTTTTTGATGATGGCCATTATGACCGGTGTGAGGTGATATCTCATTGTAGTTTTGATTTGCATTTCTCTAATAATTAGTGATGTTGAGCATCTTTTCATGTGTTTGTTGGCCATCTATATGTCTTCTTGGGAGCAATGTCTATTTAGGTCTTCTGCCCATTTCTAGATTGGGTAGTTTGTTTTTTTGTTGTTAAGTTATATGAGCTGTTTTTATATTTGGGGGATTAAGCCCTTGTCTGTCGCAGCATTTGCAAATATTTTCTCCCATTCTGTAGGTTGTCTTTTCATTTTTTTTTATGGTTTCCTTTGCTGTGCAAAAGCTTGTAAGTTTGATTAGGTTCTATTTGTTTATTTTTGGTTTTATTTCTATTTCCTTGGGAGACTGACCTAAGAAAACATTGGTACTGGTATGATTTATGTCAGAGAATATTTTGCCTATGCTCTCTTAATATTAGTTATTTTTAACTGATGAGGATTTCTTGGTACCTTTCCCTAACTTATCTCTAAACTCTCCTTCAGAAATAACTATCTCCTTTAAAACAATCAAAAACATCAAAATTTATATTCCTTTTTCTTTTTTTCCTTGGAGAAAGTTTTACTGGAAACTTCCATTCTCTTGCTCCAATGTGAATCATTTCTTGCTTCAGGACTTTTATTCTGGGAGTTTCATTTGTGCCGGTCTCTTTCTCTGAAATTAACAGTTCTCTACAAATGTTTCACATTCCTTGACATTCAGCTCCTATTTAGGAATAAGGCATAAATAATCCTATGAATTGGGGCGCATTAATTGGTGATCATTATCCTCTACTGATCAGGCCTGGGTCCATCAGCCTAGTTGGGAATGTGTAGATCTTTCCTCCTACGTTTCTAGGTCTTCCTCAGAGACAAATTTTCCAGTCTCAAATGACTCCCCCCAGTCTGGAAGCAAGTTCAAGAAGGAGGCCAGGAGTCCCCTGTTAATTATGTAGACTCTCACTTAATCTTGTTATTCTTTTGTAGAGGCCTCTGTTTCTGCATCTCCAGAGAGGAAATTTACAGAATACTCACCAGTGTCTCCTGGCTTTGCAGGATGAATAACAGAATCTTTGATAATTTCTTATGAGACAGCCTTTAAAAAAATCTTCTGATCTGTAACTACAACAGCCTCCCCCCTTTATTATAACCTACTCCTATTCCCAAGCTCTTCCATGCATAATCTATAGCTTGGCTATCTTTGTGAAAGCTTAGGTGTTAGCTTTCTCAGCTCTCCTAAGTTTCATCCACATTCCAAGTGCAAAACTTTTGTTGACATATATCTTCTGTCATCTTTAAAACTCTCTTTTCTTGGTGCTTATGTGCTCTGACTTTTTAAAATCTTTAATTGTTATATCGACAGGGTTTCCAGTTAACGTGGAAACAAAAGCATGTGTTCAACCCACCTGTTTAACTGACTCTCTGATGATTCTTTTTTTTTTTGTTCTCTGTTGATTCTTAAATCAATTTCTCATTAGTGAAAATTTCCACCTAATTGTTGTTCTCAGTACACTGCAATGCTCTTCATTTCTTTCTTATTATAAAGGTATGGAGTTTTCATCTCCTAGGAGGTGGGTAGCACCTCTGTGCAGTTTCACTATCTTTAGCACCAAACACCTAGTCAACTGTAAAGTAATCTGGGATTAGCAGTGTTTTACCTGCAACCACCAAAACAGGAAATTTAAGTAATGCAGAAATCATCCTTTTATGTGCACTAACAGAAAACAATTATTTCTCTCAGTCTATAATGACTTAAACTTGAGTTTAAATATGTAGAACCCATAGACTTTTTTCTTATGGAACTTCTGCTTTCCTAAAACATGCTCTGTTGAATCTCTATTGGAACATATTTTTTTTCAATATGCCCAATTTCCAACTTTCTTTTTCCCTTTGAGAATCTTAGTGTTGCTGCATTTTAGGAATAATAAGAAATTCATAGAATTATAATGAACCACATAAATGTGTTAACCTAAAACATGGCATCAGAATCCCTCCTAAAAAAGTAACGATTATTGCTCAGTATATTATATCACTGAAACTATACGAGGAAAATACAAATTTCAAGCTCAGTGTTGTGAAGAAAACTAAAACCAAACAAACAAAAATAAAAACTAAGCTGTATAAGTCAAACAGAGGAATTTCCTTTGCTTTGAGCAACTAAGGGATTGGAGTTATAGGAAATGGGGAGAGCTTGGGAAAGGAGCCAGAAACGTTTTGGTTATTTTGTATTAATTTGAGAATAACAAGGTCATAAACTCTAGCACTGAATTCTTGGGAAGGGAAAGGAAAATGGGATCAGGGAAAAGTACAAACAGGTCTTTAATTTTATCATTAGTGTTTCATTTCTTAAAAATAAATCTGAACTAACTTTGTTAAAATGGTAGATATTAGACTATGGTACATATTAGACTATGTAGTCACATAACTATTCATGATGTTTCTTTCTATACCTATATATATGCTTGAAATATTTCATAATTTAAGAAAAGGCAACAACAAAAGAATATGGCCTAGTGCCTCTGAATTGGAAAACCATATCCATATTACAACTTAGAGAATGAGACTTATGGTTAGAAGTTTTTGCATATCAGGCTGATCAGAATTTTCCCAGATCATGTGCCTTAGGTTAGGACTCATCCTAACATTTGTCCAAAGTTGGCCTTCTATCTGAGAGGTAAGTTAAGGAGAGAAAGAAACTACGAAAATAGAAAAGAATTCTAGTGGAATTATCATCCACTAGGAAAAAAAAAAAAAAGAAAAAAGCAGTATTATCAATGTATCAGCAGATATTAGAGAAAGGTCAAAAAATGTAATTTTTTTTTTCTCATTGTACCATACTATCCTAACTAGGCAGATTCCCAGAGTCTGCTGTACTTCCCTCATCCCCTACTTGTGCCTCTATTTTTTAAATTTTGTTTAAACTATAGAGTTGATATAGAGTTGATAACATTATCATTTAATACTATTCCTGATTTTCCTGAACTTAATTAAAGATTGGAGGAAATTTTAATTTTTTTTTTTTTAACATGGAATCTTTGTTGTCATTTCCCAGTGCTAGTATCTCAGGGAATCCACCTTGAAAATGATGGATTAAACCATTCTCTAAGGTGCATTCAAGGGCTAATATTAGATGATACCATCATTTCCTTGAAATACTGCTCTTTCCCATGCTGGTGGTGGATGTTCTGTGCAGCTTATTAAAGAGCAGATGCTTAGGTATCCTGCTGTCATCCAGGGAGTAGGTTTATTCTGTAGCAAGTGACACTTCCAGATGGTGAACTGGATGCAGTCTAGCAAGCTGTTGATGAAATGGCTCAGAAAGTGGTGTAAGGCATTTGTGGGCTATGCAAATTTCATTCAAAATTAGATACTAACACAGTGTTTTACACATTCAGTTGTTTTGGAGCTTAATGCCAGGGTTCAGCTTTACCCATTAAGCTCATAAATGTCATGCTTCATCATCAAACCCTATAAGTTTCCTCCATTAGAGTGTTATTAGTTTTTGTAAAGTGTTGTCAGTTCTGTCTTACAAACAAACAATGGCCACATCTAGTATACTAATAGTTATATGACCTTCTCTTTTAGCTCATTCACATATAGCATTTTATCTACTCTGCAAAGCAAGTTAGACTTTTTATTTCTATTTTTTGTGTATTTTTAAATAAAAGGAATTACTACATATTAACTTTTCTTTCCAACTGATTTTTCATTTAAAATTATCATTCCAAGAATGATACTGTATCACATTGAATTATATAATTTATGTGTGTTAAGGTGTTCACTAGAATAACAGAGGATAGGAAGTATAAAAACTCCTAAATTGAAGAGAAGATTAAATAAGTGAGATTACTATGCCATACATGAAAGCACATAAAGAATTTATTTTAGAATTTATTTGAGATATTTTAAAATAAATACTGTGGCATTCGCACAGTTCTCTCCTTTCTCCCTACTTGCTTCATAAGGATCATATCCTATAGTTGTCTCCCAGCAATCACTTCCCTAAATGATTTATATCAAGTCATACCCCAGCATTCACTGATTATATTGTTCTAGTTTTCATAAATCCAGCAGGATTCAGATAAAATAAGGTAACTAATTTGATCTGAGAATTTGGCTTAAGAATTTACCTTTATAAATATTATGATCCAGGTATATATTTTCATCCACATGCAAAATGACTTGTTTCCAGATAAATAAATCATGAAAAAATAAGCTCTGCTTCTACACAAAAGAAAAATTGTTCAAAACTTACTAGAACATCTGTATTGGTTAAGTATTACTATATAACAGATCACTCCAAGTATAGCAGCTTAATGCAAGGAATATTTTATTATCTCAGAGTTGGTCAGGATTCTGGTCATGATCTATCTTGATCTCCTGGCTTAGAGTCTCAATAGGATGAAATCAAACTGTTGGCAGGGGCTGCAATCCCACCTTAAGGCTCATGTGTTTTTTGTCCGAGCTTGGTTTGTCTCCACAGAACTGCAGTTGGCTTCCTCCAGGGTTAATGATCTAAGAGAGAGCAAGAGAGAGTACCCAATAGAAAAGCCAGATATTTTTTAACCTAACCTTGGAAGTGACATCCCAACACTTCTTATATTCTATTCCTCAGAAGAGAGTCCACTGGTCCTGCCCACACTCAAGAAGAATGTGTTACACAAGAGCACAGACATCAAAACTACATGGTCATTGTGGGCAGCCTTAGAGAATGACTACTGTAATATGTTTTATATCTTAAATTATCAAAGTAAATATTATTTTGAGTGATTTTAAGTGTTTTAATATGTAAAATCAGTAGGATGTAACTGAGGCATTCAGGTCTTAAGAACATGAAATTAACACCCAAGAAAGTTTAAAAAAAACAAAATTTCTTGAGGTAATTTTCCATTCCTTATATAAATTGATCTAACTATAATGCTAATAGATAATTGGCCTCACATAAGTAAGTTTACACTTGGAAGATTAGATTGTTCCATCTGTGAGATTTACCTGACTCCAGAGGAAAACAGTTATGCATATAGACATTATATATGAACATATATCTTTATGGTAAGTCAGAAAAATTCCATTTGATAAAGTACCTTTGTAATTATGCATTACTTTTAATGTTCTGAAGCAAAACAAATAAAATAAACTTAATTATTATAAAACTGTAAGAAGTTAAAGCCTTTATAAACAGGAATATTATAATATTTCATTATAAAATATATTTTTCCTAACAATTTAAAGATTCAAATCAGCATTAACTTATTACACTTCATAATTTTATTTACAATAGAAGAAAACAGTTGTGTTCCTCTGAACAAGAAACAATGATAAGAGATGATAGGAATGAGACAATGAAACAATTTAACCTTCCTCTGATACATAAAATATCAACAACCAGCTGACTACCAGAAAGATGCTTGTCTTTCATTCCTTTCCATCATATTTTCCTTATCAGGTTTAAGATTTCAGCCTAGACTGTAAGTTACACTTTATACCATTCAAAGGGACTAATGTGAAGTTATTCACAAGCAAGAGAAACTTCAGGTAATTTATTATTATATTTTCAGTTTATAAAATCTATGCTATGAAAGAATTCAATTTACAGAATTTAATTTATAAGAAATGTGTAGAAAATATTAGTTGCTTCACAAAGTCATTTTCCAAAATCAATACAGCCTCTCACATTACAGATTGACACTCACCCTTTCATATCTAAACATTGAAAAAGTAACCTGTTTTAGATCAATATTTCATCATAGCTACTTTTAATGATAACTATCCATATTGCACAGCTTTTGTTTGTTAAGCTGACAGAAAATTAGCTCTGCTTTTTCTTGCGTATGATTTGCACTTGCATGTGAACCAGATGGCAGTAAGAATCAGTTAAAAGAATAATAACCTTAAGCTAGAGAAATTGAGATTATTTGAAACAACATACCATTTCAAAGATATAAAAACACTGATGGTTAAACCCCTTCCCTTTTGCTCTTAGCATGAGCTGTCTAATGCATTTATTTCCATCTACCTTTATCGGAGAATCTGTCCATTAAATTAAACCACGGAAATGCAGGGCAGATGAGTCTTCGTTCAGGGAACTAATAAGCTCACTAAGTCATGAAGAGTACATCAGATGAGCTGTAGTTTTTCACCTTTCTTACACACCTGGGAGGCATTATACAATTTTCCCTCTGAAGGGAACTTTTTTCCTTGTCTAGAGGAAATACTTTTCTTACATAGGCTCTAAATAATGAGCCACTTTAGGTAACTGTGTAGAGAGACTTGTGTAGCAAAAGTACATCACAGGATGTGAGCTGTTAGAAACCCAAGCTTATTACTTTTATGTACCAAATGATGCCACAACTCAAAAATTCCTAAAGCTCTATCTGTTTGGCATGCAATGAGGTAAGTGACAAATAAAGATGTTCTAACATTAGCCTTGCTGTCTCCTTGTCAAGGCCTGTATGAAACAGAAACCTGGCTTTCATAAAAAAATTCTTGTGAGATACTTGCCTGAGCATAGATCCTTGGGGAGATTATAAATATGCCCTTATTGCATGAGAGGTTAGTTTTAATAGATGTTAGATATAGTTAATAAGAAATTTACTCTGAAAATGGATAAAAAGAACATAAGTTGAACTGGTAAATGAGAGGAAGAAGAGATAAAAATTTGACAGCACAAGTTACTTCAAATTATATAGTAATACAATAAATAGAGATATTCAAATATGTATAACTTTATATATCTGCATATATCAAATACTAATACAATAAAAATGGAAGAAATATGTGGAAATAATTTTAATATTTATTATTTTCAAATTGTTCAAATGTACATTTTGATAAATTAGCTACCTATTTCAAATAAGAAATGACTCATAATTCTGAGATTCTGAGGAAATGTGTGTGTGTATTTAAAAAAAGTAAACATTTTCAGGTAAGAACTAAGAAATTGGAATTGCTAAAATACCTTTTGCTAATGTAATCTGATTTTTGTGACGCTTTTTGAATTAACAGCTTCACATAATTATGTGAAGTAATTCTAACATTTTTCAATAATAAAGCTAGTTGAAATAACTAAAGGGATGGAAAAAGCAATGTATGAATATTTTATTAGCTACCATTGATTTTTTTTGCATGAATGGTAGGATAAATTCTGATAGGATTGAAGAAAGAAGACCAGTAGTAAAATCAAACACATTCAACTTCAGTCTGTATATTTCCAGCTTCAGATAACATTTCTTATATGATAATTGACTTCTATTTATTATTTTAAATAATATTTATTTAAA
This sequence comes from Grampus griseus, assembly GCF_964374135.1. NCBI lineage: Eukaryota > Metazoa > Chordata > Mammalia > Artiodactyla > Delphinidae > Grampus > Grampus griseus. Next base: position 42,311,465 of record NC_139012.1, on the reverse strand, counting down.
ATAAAGCACCTATAAAAAGATATTGATGAATACAATCCTGAATTGAGAGAAAACATACATCTGACAGAATTAAAGATCTGGATTTTTTCAAAAGTAACTAGTTTATATTTTCAAAACCAAATTTCAAAATTCTGTAAATGAAAATAGATTTAAAAATGAAAAATTTTTAAATTAGAATTTCATTAAAAGATTTAAAATTTGAAACAAATTGAATTCAGTGGTCCTTAGCACTTTAGTGCAAAGTAAGTAAAAATAAAAATCTGTGTTGTTCATATTTCAATATTTTAAGATATACATCTTAAATAATGGAATTTTTTAAAGTGTCATTATACCTACCAGTTTATAAAGTAAAATTTAACTATATTAATAGTTGTCCCAGTCTCACATAATAATTCATTTGCCTCCAGGGCAATTATAAAGCACTTTTTAAAATCTTGATCAATATAACATATAGGTGCAACACTCATGGGAAAAATGGCACCAAAATGGGGAAGAAAGAGCTAACTGAATGTCTTCCCTGGGCTCTCAGTAAATCACCACCTATAGAGAAATTGACTTAGTATGGAAGCTTAATCACTGGCTGCTGAGGAGTGAGTGATATATTTACTTAGTCATCAATTACAGAGAACAAAGAACATTTGGAGTATGTTTTAGTGAATATATCACTTGTCAGTGTGCTCCAGACAATAAATAAACTGTTGGTGACTTTATGAACTTAAACCAGAACCAAGAATACATCTAACCAACTGCTTTAATGGAGTTTAATTCTTCTATTTCAATGGAGATACTTTGAATTTCTTAACATTCACTGTCTCACATAAGAGAAGTTGTTTTCACTTAAAAGAAAAGTGAGGTAGTCATATGGCCATAGTTATACCCTTAATGCTTAAGGACTCACAGATGTAACCAATAAGTGAGATGGAGGAATTGTCAATTTGTATTCATGGAAATTCCAAAATCATTCAGAACAGAATTTAGCAGTTGTAGGCAAGTCCCTTTGAATTTCAAAATTTCTACATAACCGATTTTTGTCCTATTAAAAATCATGGCAAAGTATTTTCAATATAGCCTCTTAACATATGGAAAAGGTAAATAATAAACTTTGTGCAAAAAGTTAAACTGCTGGTTTATATTAGGTGCAGTATAGGCTTAGATACTGATATTACTTTAAAAATTAAATTTTAAAACTCAAAACTCAGTGCTTTAAATAAATAAAACCTATTTTTTTCTCTCTCATCACTGTTTGGAGATGAATGACAGAGTCAGATGACTCTGCTCCAGAAAATAAAAAAGGTCCCAGGTACATTTCACAATTTTGATTTGTCATTGCCAAGGTATCATCCTCATCTGCACTGCTGATTGTAAGTCAATGCTTTTCTATGCTGTAAGCTGTGGGGAGAGGAAAGGTAATTCAAATAAATTTAACAAGTGAGTTGGATGTTCATTCATTTTCACATTCCACGGAAGAAAAAAAATAGTTAAAACTAACTGCAAAGGAGTTTGGAAATGTCTTGGCAGTCATGTGCCCAGAAAAAATCTACTGTAATGGAAGGATGGATTTGTAACCACAGCAAATAAATGAACCCAAATACATGTGTCCTCCCTTATTCCTGTAAGCAAAGTCATCCCACAACTTGTTGCATCTTGTTCAGTTTAGGATCTTGGGGAAGCACAGTCTTCTCAATCAAGCCCAAATATGACTCTTTGCAATCTGGTAATTTATAAACGAATAGATAATTTTTTTTATGTTTAACTTATCCAGTGACTTTTTAATATCAATGACTATATGCATACATATATATCTTTTTTTACCTATGGTTAAATACACAAACATAAAATTTACCATCTTAAACATTTTTAAGCATATACTTCAATAGTATTAAATACATTCAAAATGTTTTGTAACCATAGCCATCATTCACCTCCATAATTCTTTTCATATTGTAAAACATTCATATTGCAAAACTGAAACTATTAAATAGTAACTCTCCTTTGCTCCCTCACTCATTGTTAATAGATAATTTATATGACCACCTCTTACTCAGAATACAACAAAACAAATACCATGGCCAAATAACTGGCTATGGTAGGACAGGCATTTGATTTGTTTTTCTTGGTAATAAAATTTTCTCAAAAAACATGTTTTTATTTTATTTTGTTCCAGTCAGCTTTTTGTTAAAATAACTATGCCCAAAGATTTCCTCTATACATATACTTCAAGACTGCCAATTCTTCTATTTACTGGTTCTGGACTAGGCCAATCCACTCTCCAATGATGTAAATGCAGCTAAATTGAAAATAACCTGGAACAATACAGTTGGATAATAAGGCAACATCTTCAATCTGAGCTTTATTGTGGACTGGCTCCCTATTATGCCTAAAAAGTTTAATTTGGAGGCCATGGAGTTAGGTTACAAGTAGCAATCTCATGTGCTATTTAGGATAAATAAATGCTTTTAGGGTCCAGATTATTGGTTTCTCAGTCAATCGGATTGCTGACTGCAGGCAGACTGCCTCTTTTAGCAGTGCTATATTTTCTTCTGTATAGGATTGCAAAAACTGTCATTTCTTGCCTGATCTCAGCTCTCTTTACTAGTAATTTTGCTAAAACAACAAAGAACAGCCAAACACATCATTCATTTGAATTTTTCTAACAAGTTCCAGTAAAGCTACAGACTTGGTAACATATTGTCTGCTATTGAAATTATCACAGGTGATAGCTTTACAAGTATTCTGCCATGTCCTAACATGAGTCATCATCTTTCCAGCCAGGACACTCATGACATCCCTTTTCACCTTCTTATAACAATGTCACTGCAACATGACTTGGGTTTTTGTTTAATAGCACCTCACATCATTTTCTGTACTAACGAAAGACTCAGTTGATTACAAATGGTGCACAGAATACATAAGTTTAAACAGGATTTATTTGTCTCACACATGCATTGGGAGTGGTTCAAACTTGAAGGCATCATGCCTTTGTTAAGTCCTTCCTCTGACGGAACCCTGGTTCTTTCCATTTTGTTGCCCTTTCTTCCCCTACAGTATTGATTTCATCTGCACAACCAAAAGATGTCATTTTTGGAATTCCCTGGCCATCCAGTGGTTAGGACTCCATGCTCTCACTGCTGAGGGCCCAGGTTCAATCCCTGGTCAGGGAACTAAAATCCTACAAGCCATGTGGTATGGCCAAAAAAAAAAAAAAAAAAAAAAATTCATTTTTAAGCCATGTCTCAGCCTATAGAAAGAGGAACATTGAATTGAGGGCAAGCAACTTCCTTTTGTGCAAGACATTCAAATATGACACAGATTATGTCTCCTATTCATAGTCCAATAGAGAATGTAGTCGCTTGGCAGCACTTAGCTGCAGAGAACCCTCCAGACAAATTCTTCAGTGAGGGACTTGTTGAGTTGGCTTCTTAGAATGTTGTCAGCAGATGTATTTCAGCTGTCAAGCCTTTTAGGCATTGCCAAGTTGCAAAGAGTCATTTTGTCTAAGGACAAGCCCCATCCAGGGCAACCTATATTCAAGGACCAATTCATGTGGGGATGTGGAGTCTATCTCCCTTACCAAAATCAAGGACAATGCCAAAGTGTCCTTGGACAAAGCCTAGTCAATTTTCAAAGACACCCATGGGCTCAACCAAATTTATGCATAACCTATCTCTTACTACTCTTATTTCCTTCTCTGCTTCCACAGGTATTGATCCCAAGTACCTTCCTGAACAAACATCCTGCACACTAAACTCCATCTCAGTCAGCTTCCTGAGGAACCGAAGAATTAACAGTGATAAAGTATTCCATTTAATTAAGACATGTATAAATGTATTTTTCTATAATTAGCTATATCAAGGCAAATATAATAGATGTCCCTATACATGCCTTCCTCCTGATTCAAACCTGCCATCAACTTCGGCATTTTTTTCCAATTAAGTAAGTTATCCTCCATCCTTGTCCTTGTGACTATAATATCAAATGCATAATGCAAATGAGAAAAATATGTGGCTTAAATAATTTCAGTGTACATTCCCATGCCTCCTTGACAATATACATATTATACCTGTATCTGAAAGATACTATCAGATAGGAGTAACCAGACTGCTTCTCATCACTTCATTACAAATTCACATCTATTTAATAGGCAATGTTAATACTCTAAATCTCTCTGCTTCTATTTGTAAGTACAAGCTTTTGTTTAAATGGGTCATGTCAAAGCCAATACATCATATATCACTAGTGACTAAATAAGGAAGGATTTGGTCAGCCTAATAAACAATGCTTGTTAAAGAAAGAAATGCATGAAAAGGAAGGAACATGAGGTCTATGAGGCTTTCACAAGACCAGGAGGATTCAGCTTGCTAATTTCCCCTCTTAAAGACCAATGAGGTGGGGAAAACAATAGGAAAGCTGCCAGTGGGCACAGGAGTGACTTTTCATCTGAACCAGGGGAGAAATATTCCCAGAGCAGGGGAATAAACAAAGGTGATAAACTCCTGCCAGTCGAAATATAAGACTTCACTCTGAATACCTATGCCATTTCTATCCTGCCATTACTTTTTTTTTTTGAGTCAAATGAAGGACAAAATTTTAATACATTCTACATTTCATAAATTACCATAGTGTATTTTGCTGTTTTGAACTTTTCAACATTTCTTCTATAATTTGGTTGGACAGCTATTATACTTGCTTTTTGTTTACAACATTTAACCTGAAAGGAAGAGAGGTATTGAGCCAAACAAGCAAAAACACAGAGACTTAATTAGAGGTATAATGTGTTGCAAGTCAGTAGACCAAAATGCCAGTAAATCTGGAACTGCCTTGTGAATTTCTTGATTGACAGAGGTAGCAAGAGAAGAGCAAGTCATAAGTAAACTGAGGACAACTAAACCCAATTATTGGTATTATTTAAAGGTCATTTATATTAAATTTTTCTCTAATGTATTAGATGTAATAAAAATGTTTTAAAAATAAATTCACAATTGAGAAATGTGAAATGTACCAAATTTACATTAAAATAGCCTTGGATAAATAATATTTGGCAGAACAAATGCAATCCATCTGGTGATATTACTTGAGTGCTTAGAATGTATAACAAATGCTTTGGGTTAGGGACTGAGTACAAATAAACATAATACATATTTCAAACAGTTTACAATCTTTAGCTGAATTTGCAGGAAATGAATGAGAGCTGATACAGATCCACACAATTGAGTGGTTTTCCCCCAAGAGCATTTAGCAACCTGAATGAAAAAGTAGTGGTGAAGGATGGTTAGACTGATTGAGGATTGAACTTTGCTAGACCATGTAGCAGAAAGAGTGAGGGACAAGGAAGCTGAGATTGTTTGTAAGATGGTGGTTTTAGTGAGTTCTAGGAGTATGATGATTGAGACATAGTATGTGAAAAAGGGAAAGAAAGACACAGTGGACAGTGAAGACCATATACAGTGTTGGGAAGGATGAAGCAGAGATTAGTTTGGAAATGCATGAAGCTAGCACTTATGTTTCTGATGTTGAACAAGTAAGACAGGTATGTGAGGCATAGTAGTATTAACTGATTTTACCTTCATTGAGTATAACAGAGAAAGAAGTATGAGAAGGGTGACTATTATATATCACAGTATGTAAATCTTAATTTTTAAAAGATGATTTAAAACATATAGTAATAAAAAACTGTCTTCAATCCATCCAAAAATCCTAATTATATTCTATATTTTAACTAATTAGATAACTTATATTTTCAATTTGTTATAATCCTCTAGGTGTGAAGTCTCTATTATTGTGAAATAATGAGTCTAAAAGTATTAAAAACAATTATGAAATTATGAAATTAGATCCCCAAAATATACTAATGCTCATACATTCAAATTAGCTCTGCTTTTCAAAGTAGCCTTGAGTCTAATTTCAAAATTGTGCATGGTTGAATGATTTTGGATTTCCTTTATTGATGCTGTTTCTAAATCCCAAACAATTCAATATAGGAACAAGCTTTAAAAAGAAAAAAAAATCAAAATAAGACATAAATTAAATAATTATTATAATCTATAGATTTGGCAGCCAGAAATTTCAGCTTTCTGAACCTCTGAAAATAATCCAAAATATATTTTAGCATTTTATATTCTTGCATGACAGTAGTGTAAGTACTCTGAAACAAGGTAAGGAGTTCCCTAGGGTTTCTTTCTTGCCTCATACATCCAAGACTTGGAGATAAAGAAGCCAGCAATGCAGAATGCCAATGGGTGCAGAAAAAAAAAAGCCCCAATGAAAGCCTGCTTTTTCTAGGCAGAAGAACAAGAAAAGTGCAGCATGGCAAGACAAACACTTTTAGATAGTAACTATTCTACTCCAGCCAAACAACATTAAAAAAAAAAAAAAAGTGACCCTCCCCAACCACCCATAAGAGCAAAAGCTTACTGAGGAGGCTAGACTTTCAGTCTTGCCAGGAATTAATGGGGCACCTTAACCTTCCTGCCAGGGTGGTGTCAGAGAAGGGTAAGTCAAGAGCTAGATCTTTCATCCTTTCCAGTGTATAACATTCACTGCCAACTGGCAGTATTGAGATCCCACTCCATTTCTGTGTTGGGAAGAACCAAATGGGAATTTTAGAGCTGAAAAATACAATATGCAAGGTAAAAAATGCAATGGATGGACTCAATGGCAGAATGGAGGGTATAGAGGACAAGTCAGTGAATTTGAAGATAGAACAATAGAAGTTATTCAAGACAAAAAACAGAGAGAAAATAAAGTGAGGGAAGAAATGAAAAGAACCTCAGGGACCTGTGTGACTTTAATGTAATATTCATGTCTCATCATAGTCCCAGATGGCAAGGAGAAAGAAGCTAAAATGAAACTTTCAGGGCTGAAAACAAACTTCAAGAAATAATGGCTGAAAACTGTGCAAATTTGACAAAAAAACTAGACCTACAATTTCAAGAAGCTAAGTTAACATACTCACACACACACACACACACATACACCAAGACACATTATGAGCAAACTCTGAAAATGAAGGATGAATAAAAAACTTTTGAAAACAGTGAGAGTGAAATAGCACCTTACCTATAGAAGACAAACAATTAGAATGACAGCAGATTTTCTCATCGGAAGTCATGTAGGTGTGGGGGGGACTACATTTTTATCTGCAAAATAAAAAGGAAAAACTAAATAATCTTAAGTCCCTATCAGTTCTAAAGGTGTACTATTTTCAAAGATAACAAGGATTTCTCAACCAAAAAGTGAGTATCCCCATTTAGAAGTTCAGGGGAATTATTGTATATTTTCCTTCTGTAGAAGCCGTGTGGCAAAGTTTGTAGACGTTAGCTTATGGTTTGAATTGTATTCCCCCTATGTTGAAGTCATAGCTCCCAGTGTTTCAGAATAGAAACTTATTTGGAAATAGGTTACATTGCAGACATAATTAGTTTAGTTAAGATGAGGTAATACTGGACTAGCGTGAGCCAGTGATCCAATATGCCTGGTAAACTTATAAGAGGACAGTAATGTGCAGTTAGAGACCCACAGGGAGAATGCCAAGTGATTAGAGAGACAGAGAGTGGAATTATGTAGCTGCAAATCAAGGAACACCAAAGCTTGTCAACAAACCACCATAAATTAGCAAGAGCCAAGGATGAATTCCATTATAGATTTCAGGAGCATGGCCCTACTGACACACTGATTTTGGATTTCTAGCTCTCAGCACTCTGATAAAATTAAGCCACCCAGCTTTTTTAACTTTATTATGGCAACTATTTTATATGGGATACAGATTTTTATACAAGTCTGCTATTTCCAAGATATCAGACCATGGCACTTGACCTCTATGAGCTTCAGTTCCTTCTACTGTAAATTTTGGGTTGTGAAATCTACTTCATAGTTTTATTTTGTGAATTAGAACACATAAACGTGACTCAAATATTTTCTTATCATAGTAGACAATCAATAATTTCATGCCTTATTTATATCACTGGTGCCGAAATTTGAAGTATGAGAGAAGTTTTGTAAACTGTAGATTCTTTAGCCCTATCATAACTTTATAATTTAGAATTTCTGGGAGTGTTTTCTTATAAATATATTTTTAATATGTTCCTCAGGTTATCATCTACTTCAGCCAGCCTAACCACCTTATAGATCTTTTGGGGGGAGCCACCTATTTAAATGAGAATAGGTTCATTTTTAATCTAAAAAATGTTATACATTTGTAATGCAGAATTATTTCTTTCAAATTTGGAGCACTCTCAAAACCTATAACTGGATAAATGTCTATTTAGGCCTTCTGCCATTTTTTGATTGAGTTGTTTGATTTTTTGATATTGAGCTGCAAGAGCTGTTTTTATATTTTGGAGATTAATCCCTTGTCAGTTGCTTCATTTGCAAATATTTTCTCCCATTCTGTGGGTTGTCTTTTCATCTTGTTTATGGTTTCCTTTGCTGTGCAAAAGCTTTTAAGTTTCATTACATCCCATTTGTTTATTTTTGTTTTTATTTTCATTACTCTAGGAGGTGGGTCAACAAACACATGAAAAGATGCTCAACATCATTAATTATTAGAGAAATGCAAATCAAAATTACGATGCAGTATCACCTCACACCAGTCAGAATGGCCATCATCAAAAGATCTACAAAAAACAAATGCTGGAGAGGGTGTGGAGAAAAGGGAGCCCTCTTACAATGTTGGTGGGAATGTAAATTTATAAAGCCACTATGGAGAACAGTATGGAGGTTCCTTAAAAAACTAAAAACAGAACTGTCGTATGGTCTCCAATCCCACTCCTGGGCATGTAACTGGAGAAAACAATAATTCAAAAAGATACATGCACTCCAATGTGCATTGCAGCACTCTTTACAGTAGCCAGGACGTGGAAGCAACCTAAATATCCATTAACAAGGAATGGATAAAGAAGATATGGTAAGTATGTACAATGAAATATTACTGTGCCATAAAAAGGAACAAAATTGTGTCATTTGCAGAGACGTGGATGGATTTAGAGACTGTCATACAGAGTGAAGTAAGTCAGAAAGAGAAAAACAAATATCATATATTAATGCATACATGTGGAATCTAGAAAAGTGGTATAAATGATTTTATTGGCAAAGTAGAAATAGAGACACAGACATAAAGAACAAACATATGGATACCAGGGGGATGAGGGGAAGGAGAGTGTGGGATGGATTGGGAGATTGGGATTGACATATATACACTACTATGCATAAAATAGATAACCAATGACAATGGGCTGTATAGCACATGGAACTCTACTCAATTCTCTGTGGTGACCTAAATGGGAAGGAAATCCAAAAAAGAGGGAATATATTTATACATATAGCTGATTCACTTTGCTGTACAGCAGAAACTAACAAAACATTGTAAAGCAAATATTCTCCAATAAAAAATTTGCAAAAATCAAAATAAAAACAAACTATAACTGGCTTTGTGAATGTGAATACCTATCTTTCCCTCTGAAAAGTAGTTTATATGCATATTTTGTAATTAGGGTTTTGAAACAAAATTCTAAAGTTTGCATATCAAATAATATTCTAAAATAGTGTTCCAAGGTCTCTGACAGGCTTTCAAGAGATCCACAGTAATTTAACTATTCTAAAAGGCTATGAAATAACTTTTGTCATAAACATTTCACAAATTTGAATTTTAAGCTTTATTGATATTTTCTGAAAAATATGTTATTGTCATAATAACCTTATATTCTTAAAGGTTTTTAATATGCTTTCCAGGCTTCTTTATCTTCTTCTCACTTATTCTGAGTCTTATTTAACATTAATTATAAGGTTGATAAATAATTCCACCTGAGGTGGGGGGACAGATCACTGTGCATGTTGTAAATTATATTTTTTAATTTGTATTTTTGTTGAATTGTGAAAAAGCATATATATATATATATATATATATATATATATATATATATATATATATATCACAGGCTCAAAAGCCATTCTTGAAAAGATAAAAGTTAGTAATGAAACAGTCATGTAAGTATTACAATCTAGATTTGTCATTAATAAGTAGTGAGATGATTACCAGTACTAATGTAGATTGTGAATTTGTGTGTGAGCTGGAGAAAATAAAACTGTGTAACAATTTTACACAAATAAATTAAAATGATTTAAAAATCATAGGATTGGAAAGTGGGTATATTGAACTAGAAATTCATTACCTCAAGTATTCAGCATGTTATCATTTATAAAAAATTGATAAATTTTGATAATTTTTTTTGAAAATTTATGTAATTTTCAAAGCAATTTTCTGTTTGGTAAACCAATCACATTTTTTTCCTAGAGCAAGTGCTCAGTATTGATTTCATTGTAAATTTAAGAAGTTTTTCACTATTCAGCTAACAAAACTATGGGAATATCAAAGTTTTATTTCTCTAGGAAATCATAAACAATCATATTTAAGACATGTGATTTCAGTATTAATTATGAATATTATCCTTGGAGATAACACAGTTTGGGGGAGTAGCAAAATTCCTTTATCAATGGAAATAAATATAATAAAAGATATGGCGTTTTACATTTCATTAGACCACTGAAGTGCAGAAAACAAATCAGTTCTTGGCATATATTTAGTGTATATTAGGTAGACGTGTTTAATAACAATTTACAGTCAATCTTCATTATTCCAAGATTCTGTATTTGTGAATTCATCTGCTTGCTAAAATTTATTTATAACTCCCATATCTATAATTTCAGTGTTTCCATGGTCATTTGCAAACATGCTCAGAGCAGCAAAAAATTTGATTCCCCCAACACCCACATTCCCAGCTGAGATTATACAAGTTGCAGCTCTGCTTTCAATCAGAGGCAGATGGACCAGAGGATGGAGACAGTAGCGGGTGGTGGAGTAAAGGGCAAGAAGCTCCAGTTTTAGTATGAGGATTGAACCCTAACTTTGGCACCTGTTAGTGGGGTAGCCCCAGGCAAGTCACTTAACACTTCTGAACCTCACTTTCTCTTTTGCAAAATAAAGAAAATAGAATCTACCAGTATGAGTTGTTTTAAGGATTTAAGATTATAATCTATGTTACTTATGTATGTCTCTATGTACATATTTATCCTGGGGCATTGATTCAGTACTTGCAAATTCAGTTTTTGTCAACTTTATGTAACATAACTGCTGTGCATGATGACAACTGACTGTATATTGTCTCTCACTGCAAAACTTTATTAAGGGAGAAAAAAACATTTACATATGTACTACTCTGTGATCAATTATATAGATTATAAAGGTATATTATCTTAAGCAAGTATCTTTCAATGTAATATGGAAGTTTGAATACATGAGTTTTTACTTGCTCCCCAAAACGACTAAAATAATATTTAAGAAGTAAAAATTGGAAACACAGAAGGAAAAAAAGGAGAGAAGAGACAAGATATGTGAACAAAATTTGGGGAGATTGAATATATTTAATAAAAAGTAATGATTTAGATAAGAGAAAACTGAAGTTATCAGAAGCGAAAGCAAACTCTCTCCTCCTTATTCCTTTCGGTAATAGGCCACCTCTCTTTTAGCTGGACACATGACTGCCAGGTCTGACTACATTTCTTAACATCTCTTGCATCTGTATGTGTTCGCTGAGGTATAGTGAATGAAAGTAACTTGCATGACTCCGAGAACATGTCCTTTGAGAAGAAAAATATTTTTTCTCCAACTATGTTTTCCCCATCCTTCTGTCTACAACTTGGATTCAGTGCTGGTGGTCCAAACTTTATGTGCAGAGGAATGTAGTAAGATAGACAATGACAGCAATAAGATAGAAGAAACCTAAGTCCCTGAACAACCTCTAGGAGCAGAGTTACTAATTATTTTGGACAATCTTCCTGTCCCCTGACTATGAAAGACAGGTAAAGGGTGGACCAAAACCAATAGGATCTCCAGGTTCCTTTCTCTATCCCAGCAAAAGACAGGAATTTTATTCTTTGGAGAGATTGAGTCAGAAACATTCTGAATAAGAGGAACCAGGACTTAGCTGAGGGCAGGGATAAAGCACCATACCAAAACAGCAGATATTTTCAAAGGTATTTTCTTTCATATCAAAACAACTAAAATTTTCAAGCTTAAAACTGCACAACCTGAGTTACTAGTTCTACAGCAGGCTTCCCATATAGAGATTTGAAGGACTCCTCTCTGAGGAGAATAATCCAAAGAGTAAAATCTATAAAGATTAATAGATAGGTGTCTCTCAAAAAAACAAAGTCCAGAATTTTATAAGAACCCTACACCTTTAGTTAACTGTTTTAGCATATCACTCCCCCAAATAAACTGGCAGTCAAGGAAAAAAACTACTATAAACAGAGAATAACAAAACAGAAGGAGAAACTCATAAAATGTTTGAAAAGCATACAGGGCTGAGGGGAAGATGGCGGAAGAGTAAGACACGGAGATCACCTTCCTCCCCACAGATACACCAGAAATACATCTACACGTGGAACAACTCCTACAGAACACCTACTGAACGCTGGCAGAAGACCTCAGACCTCCCAAAAGGCAAGAAACTCCCCACGTACCTGGGTAGGGCAAAAAAAAAAAAAAAAAAAAAAAGAATAAACAGAGAAAAAATAATAGGGATGGGACTTGCACCAGTGGGAGGGAGCTGTGAAGGAGGAAAGGTTTCCACACACTAGAAGCCCTTTTGCGGGCAGAGACTGTGGGTGGCGGAGAGGGGAACCTCAGCGCCGCGGAGGAGAGCGCAGCAACAGGGGTGCCGAGGGCAAAGCGCGAGATTCCCACACAGAGGATCGGTGCGGACCGGCACTCACTAGCCCGAGAGGCTTGTCTGCTCACCCGCCGGGGCGGGCAGGGCTGTGAGCTGAGGTTTGGGCTTTGGTCGGAGCGCAGGGAGAGGACTGGGGTTGGAGGCGTGAACACAGCCTGAAGGGGTTAGTGCACCACAGCTAGCCGGGAGGGAGTCCGGGAAAAGGGCTGGAGCTGCCGATGTGGCAAGAGTCTTTTTCTTCCCTCTTTGTTTCCTGGTGCGTGAGGAGAGGGGATTAAGAGCGCTACTTAAAGGAGCTCCAGAGACGGGCGCAGGCCGCGGCTAAAAGCGCGGACCCCAGAGACGGGCAGGAGACGCTAAGGCTGCTGCTGCCGCCACCAAGAAGCCTGTGTGCGAGCACAGGTCACTATCCACACCTCCTTTCCGGGGAGCCTGTGCAAACTGCCACTGCCGGGTTCCCGGGATCCAGGGAGAACTCCCGCTGGAGAACGTACGGCGTGCCTCAGACTGTTGCAACGTCACGACGACCTCTGCCGCCGCAGGCTCTCCCCGCACTCTGTGCCCCTCCCTCCCCCCGGCCTGAGTGAGGCAGAGCCCCAATCAGCGGCTCCTTTAACCCCGTCCTGTCTGAGCGAAAAACAGACGCCCTCCAGCAACCTACACGCAGAGGCGGGGCCAAATCCAAAGCTGAGCCCCTGGGAGCTGTGAGAACAAAGAAGAGAAAGGGAAATCTCTCCCAGCAGCCTCAGAAGCAGTGGATTAAAGCTCCACAATCAACTTGATGTAACCTCCATCTGTGGAATACATGAATAGACAACGAATCATCCCAAATTGAGGAGGTGGACTTTGAGAACAAGATTTATGACTTTTTCCCCTTTTCCTCTTTTTGTGAGTGTGTATGTGTATGCTTCTGTGTGAGATTTTCTCTGTATAGCTTTGCTTCCACCATTTGCCCTAGGGTTCTATCCGTCCGTTTCTTTTTTTTGTTTGTTTTAATTTTTTTCTTTCTTAATAATTAATTTTAATAACTATTTTATTTTACTTTATCTTCTTTCTTTCTTTCTTTCTTTCTCTCTCTCTCTTTCTTTCTTTCTTTCTTTCTTTCTTTCTTTCTTTCTTTCTTTCTTTCTTTCTTTCTTTCTTTCTTTCTTTCTTTCTTTCTTTCTTTCTCTCTTTCTTTCGTTCCTTCCTTCCCTCCTTTAGACAATGAATCATCCCAAATTGAGGAGGTGGACTTTGAGAGCAAGATTTATGATTTTTTCCCCTTTTCCTCTTTTGGTGAGTGTGTATGTGTATGCTTCTGTATGAAATTTTGTCTGTATAGCTTTGCTTCCACCATTTGTCCTAAGGTTCTATCCGTCCATTTTTGTTTTGTTTTGTTTTTTACTTTTTTTCTTAATAACTATTTTATAATTTAATAACTTTATTATATTTTACTCTATTTTATTTTACTTTATCTTCCTTCTTTCTTTCTTCCTTCCTTCCCTCCTTTCTTCCTTCCTTCCTTCCTCCCACTGTCCCTCCCTCCCTCCCTCCTTCCTTTCTTTCTTTCTTCCTTCTTTCCTTCTTTTCTTCTTTCTTTCTTCCTTCCTTCCTTCCTTCCTTCCTTCCTTCCTTCCTTCCTTCCTTCCTTCCTCCCATTCTTTCTTTCTTTCTTTCTTTTTCTCCCTACTTCTAATAATTCTTTCTCTCTACTTTTTCTCCCTTTTATTCTGAGCCGTGTGGAGGAAACGCTCTTGGTGCTGCAGCCAGGAGTCAGTGCTGTGCCTCTGAGGTGGGAGAGCAAATTTCAGGACACTGGTCAACAAGACACCTCCCAGCTCCACATAATATCAAATGGCGAAAATCTCCCAGAGATCTCCATCTCAACACCAGCACCCAACTTCACTCAACGACCAGCAAGCTACAGGGTTGGACACCCTATGCCAAACAACTAGAAAAACAGGAACACAACTCCACCGATTAGCAGAGAGGCTGTCTAAAATCATAATAAGTCCACAGACACCCCAAAACACACCATCAGATGTGGGCCTGCCCACCAGAAAGACAAGATCCAGCTACATCCACCAGAACACAGGCACTAGTCTCCTCCACCAGGAAGCCTACAAAACCCAATGAACCAACCTTAGCCACTGGGGACAGACACCATAAACAGCAGAAAATACGAACCTGCAACCTGCAAAAAGGAGATCCCAAACACAGTAAGATAAGCAAAATGAGAAGACAGAAAAACACACCGCAGATGAAGGAGCAAGATAAAAACTCACCAGACCTAACAAATGAAGAGGAAATAGGCAGTCTACCTGAAAAACAATTCAGAATAATGATAGTAAAGATGACCCAAAATCTTGGAAATAGAATAGACAAAATGCAAGAAACATTTAATAAGGACCTAGAAGACTTAAAAATGAAACAATGATGAACAACACAATAAATGAAATGAAAAATACTCTAGATGGGATCAATAGCAGAATAACTGAGGCAGAAGAACGGATAAGTGACCTGGAAGATAAAATAGTGGAAATAACTACTGCAGAGCAGAATAAAGAAAAAAGAATGAAAAGAACTGAGGACAGTCTCAGAGACCTCTGGGACAACATTAAATGCACCAACATTCGAATTATAGGGGTTCCAGAAGAAGAAGAGAAAAAGAAAGGGACTGAGAAAATATTTGAAGAGATTATAGTTGAAAACTTCCCTAATATGGGAAAGGATATAGTTAATCAAGTCCAGGAAGCACAGAGAGTCCCATACAGGCTAACTCCAAAGAGAAATATGCCAAGACACATAATAATCAAACTGTCAAAAATTAAATACAAAGAAAGTATATTAAAAGCAGCAAGGGAAAAACAACAAATAACACACAAGGGAATCCCCATAAGGTTAACAGCTGATCTTTCAGCAGAAACTCTGCAAGCCAGAAGGGAGTGGCAGGACGTATTTAAAGTGATGAAGGAGAAAAACCTGCAACCAAGATTACTCTACCCAGCAAGGGTCTCATTCAGAGTTGATGGAGAAATTAAAACCTTTACAGACAAGCAAAAGTTGAGAGAGTTCACCACCACCAAACCAGCTTTACAACAAATGCTAAAGGAACTTCTCTAGGCAAGAAATGCAAGAGAAAGAAAAGACCTACAATAACGAACCCAAAACAATTTAGAAAATGGGAATAGGAACATACATATCGATAATTACCTCAAATATAAATGAACTAAATGTTCCCACCAAAAGACACAGATTGGCTGAATGGATACAAAAACAAGACCCATATATATGCTGTCTACAAGAGACCCACTTCAGTCCTAGAGACACATACAGACTGAAATTAAGGGAATGGAAAAAGATATTCCATGCAAATGGAAACCAAAAGAAAACTGGAGTAGCAATTCTCATATCAGACAAAATAGACTTTAAAATAAAGACTATTACAAGAGACAAAGAAGGACACTACATAACAATCAAGGGATCAATCCAAGAAGAAGATATAACAATTGTAAATATTTATGCACGCAACATAGGAGCACCTCAGTACATAAGGCAAATACTAACAGCCATAAAAGGGGAAATTCACAGTAACACATTCATAGTAGGGGACTTTAACACCCCAGTTTCACCAATGGACAGATCATCCAAAATGAAAATAAATAAGGAAACACAAGCTTTAAATGATACATTAAACAAGATGGACTTAATTGATATTTATAGGACACTCCATCCAAAAACAACAGAATACACATTTTTCTCAAGTGTTCATGGAACATTCTCCAGGATAGATCATATCTTGCATCACAAATCAAGTCATGGTAAATTTAAGAAAATTGAAATTGTATCAAGTATGTTTTCTGACCACAACACCATGAGACTAGATACCAATTACAGGAAAATATCTGTAAAAAATAGAAACACATGGAGGCTAAACAATACACTACTTAATAACGAAGTGATCACTGAAGAAATCAAAGAGGAAATTAAAAAATACCTAGAAAAAATGACAATGGAGACATGACGACCCAATACCTATGGGATGCAGCAAAAGCAGTTCTAAGAGGGAAGTTTATAGCAATACAAGCCCACCTTAAGAAACAGGAAACATCTCGAATAAACAACCTAACCTTGCACCTAAAGCAATTAGAGAAAGTAGAACAACAAAAAAACAAAGTTAGCAGAAGGAAAGAAATCATAAAAATCAGATCAGAAATAAATGAAAAAGAAATGAAGGAAACAATAGCAAAGATCAATAAAACTAAAAGCTGGTTCTTTGAGAAGATAAAATAGATAAACCATTAGCCAGACTCATAAAAAAAAAAAAAAGGAGAAGACTCAAATCAATAGAATTAGAAATGAAAAAGGAGAAGTAACAAATGACACTGCAGAAATACAAAAGGTCATGAGAGATTACTACAAGCAACTCTATGCCAATAAAATGGACAACCTGGAAGAAATGGACAAATTCTTAGAAATACACAACACGCCAAGACTGAATCAGGAAGAAATAGAAAATATGAACAGACCAATCACAAGTACTGAAATTGAAACTGTGATTAAAAATCTTCCAACAAACAAAAGCCCAGGACCAGATGGCTTCACAGGTGAATTCTATCAAACATTTAGAGAAGAGCTAACACCTATCCTTCTCAAACTCTTCCAAAATATAACAGAGGGAGGAACACTCCCAAATTCATTCTATGAGGCCACTATCATCTTGATACCAAAACCAGACAAGGATGTCACAAAGAAAGAAAACTATAGGCCAATATCACTGATGAAGATAGATGCAAAAATCCAAAACAAAATACTAGCAAACAGAATCCAACAGCACATTAAGAGGATCATACACCATGATCAAGTGGGGTTTATTCCAGGATTGCAAGCATTCTTCTATATACACAAATCAATCAATGTGATAAACCATATTAACAAATTGAAGGAGAAAAAGCATGATCATCTCAATAGATGCAGAGAAAGTTTTCAACAAAATTCAACACCCATTTATGATAAAAACCCTGCAGAAACTAGGCATAGAGGGAACTTTCCTCAACATAATAAAGGCCATATATGACAAACCCACAGCCAACATCATCCTCAATAGTGAAAAACTGAAAGCATTTCCACTAAGATCAGGAACAAGGCAAGGTTACCCACTCTCACCACGCTTATCCAACATAGTTTTGGAGGTTTTAGCCACAGCAATCAGAGAAGAAAAGGAAATAAAAGGAATCCAAATCGGAAAAGAAGAAGTAAAGCTGTCACTGTTTGCAGGTGACATGATACTATACATAGAGAATCCTAAAGATGTTACCAGAAAACTACTAGAGCTAATCAATGAATTTGGTAAAGCAGCAGGACACAAAACTAAGGCACAGAAATCTCTGGCATTCCTATACACTAATGATGAAATATCTGAAAGTGAAATCAAGAAAACACTCCCATTTACCATTTCAACAAAAAGAATAAAATATCTAGGAATAAACCTACCTAAGGAGACAAAAGACCTGTATGCAGAAAATTATAAGACACTGATGAAAGAAATTAAAGATGATACAAATAGATGGAAAGATATACCATATTCCTGGATTGGAAGAATCAACATTGTGAAAATGACTCTACTACCCAAAGCAATCTACAAATTCAATGCAATCCCTATAAAACTACCACTGGCATTTTTCACAGAACTACAACAAAAAGTTTCACAATTTGTATGGAAACACAAAAGACCCTGAATAGCCAAAGCAATCTTGAGAACGAAAAACAGAGATGGAGGAATCAGGCTCCCTGACTTCAGACTATACTACAAAGCTACAGTAATCAAGACAGTATGGTACTGGCACAAAACCAGAAAGATAGATCAATGGAACAGGATAGAAAGACAGAGATAAACCCACGCACATATGGTCACCTTATCTTTGATAAAGGAGGCAGGAATGTACAGTGGAGAAAAGACAGCCTCTTCAATAAGTGGTGCTGGGAAAACCGGACAGGTACATGTAAAAGTATGAGATTAGATCACTCCTTAACATCGTACACAAAAATAAGCTCAAAATGGATTAAAGATCTAAATGTAAGGCCAGAAACTATCAAACTCTTAGAGGAAAACATAGGCAGAACACTCTATGACATAAATCACAGCAAGATCCTTTTTGACCCACCTCCTAGAGAAATGGAAATAAAAACAAAAATAAACAAATGGGATCTAATGAAACGTCAAAGCTTTTGCACAGCAAAGGAAACCATAAACAAGACCAAAAGACAACCCTCAGAATGGGAGAAAATATTTGCAAATGAAGCAACTGACAAAGGATTAATTTCCAAAACTTACAAGCAGCTCATGCAGCTCAATAACAACAACAACAAAAAAAAAACAAACAACCCAATCCAAAAATGGGCAGAAGACCTAAATAGACATTTCTCCAAAGAAGATATACAGAATGCCAACAAACACATGAAAGGATGTTCAACATCATTAATCATTAGATAAGTGCAAATCAAAACTACAATGAGATATCATCTCACACCAGTCAGAATCGCCATCATCAAAAAATCTAGAAACGATAAATCCTGGAGAGGGTGTGGAGAAAAGGGAACACTCTTGCACTGCTGGTGAGAATGTGAATTGGTACAGCCACTATGGAGAACAGTATGGAGATTCCTTAAAAAACTACAAAAAGAGATACCATATGACCCAGCAATCCCACTACTGGGCATATACCCTGAGAAAACCATAATTCAAAAAGAGTCATGTACCAAAATGTTCATTGCAGCTGTATTTACAATAGCCTGGAGATGGAAACAACATAAGTGCCCCTCTTCAGATGAATGGATAAAGAAGATGTGGCACATATATACAATGGAATATTACTCAGCCATAAAAAGAAACAAAATTGAGCTATTTGTAATGAGGTGGCTAGACCTAGAGTCTGTCATACAGAGTGAAGTAAGTCAGAAAGAGAAAGACAAATACCATATGCTAACACATATATATGGAATTTAAGAAAAAAAAAATGTCATGAAGGACCTAAGGGTAAGACAGGAATAAAGACACAGACCTACTAAAGAAGGGACTTGAAGATATGAGGCGGGGGAAGGGTGAGCTATGACAAAGCAAGAGAGAGGCATGAACATATATACACTACCAAACGTAAGGTAGATAGATAGCTAGTGAGATACAGCCGCATAGCACAGGGAGATCAGCTCGGTGCTTTGTGACCTCCTGGAGGGGTGGGATAGGGAGGGTGGGAGGGAGATGCAAGAGGGAAGAGATATGGGAACATATGTATATGTATAACTGATTCACTTTGTTATAAAGCAAAAATGAACACACCATTGTAAAGCAATTATACCCCAATAAAGGTGTTAAAAAAAAAATACAGAAAGAAAAACAATATTTTAAATCTGAAATTAATATTATGTGCACTAGTTATTTATGCTGATTAATAGATTATCTCAAAATTTAGTGGCTTAAAACAATGAAAATATTTATTATCTCTCACAGTTTTTAAGGGTCAGATGTTTGGGAGCAGTTTAGCAAAGTGCTTCTGACTCAGAATTTCTCTTGGTCTAAACATCAAGATGTTGTCTGAAACTTCATTCATCTGAAGGCCTGACAGGGCCTGGAAGACGCCTTTGCATGGTTGGCCGATTGGTGCTAACTTTTGCCAAGAGGTTTCAGTTCCTCCCCATGTGGGCTCTTTCCCAGGGCTATTTGAATGTTCTCATGACTCTGGTGGCTGGTGTCCCCCAGAGCAAGTGGTCTAAGAGAAGGCAACAGAGAAATTACAATGGCTTTTGTGGCCTAGACTCAGAAGTCATACAGTCACTTCCTCAGTGTTCTATTGGTCATACTGGTTAATAATTATCTATTGTGGGAGGGACCTACATAAAGTGTGGATACCAGGAGATAAATATTATCAGAGTTTATTTGGAGAATGCCTACAGCATCATCTCTAAGAGAAAAAAAAATATTAAGTTGGAGAAAAAGGGTACTGTATTCCAAAAAGACTTTCTAAAACTAAAAATGAATTCTTAAAAATTTAAATGCTATTGTCAAATATTAAGATTTCAATGGAAATTAAAATATAAACTCCAGAAATTAGAATTTTAAAAATTTCCAGTTGTTAGAACTGAAAGACAAAGAATTGGAAATTTGGGGGAAAAAATAGAATATTGTCGGGAAAAAAATAGATAAATTTTCTAGGAAGCTGCCTGCCAAGAATTCCCCCCATCTCTGTAATGTATGCAACCCCTCCAGTCATGTGATGAAACCTATTTCCACTCCCTTTGCATCTGAGCTGGCTCTGGGATTTGCTTTGATCAATAAAATTTAGAAGCAGGAAGATCAGGATAGGAAGTGGGAAAAAGGTCAATTTCCAACTGGTCACTGATTCTTAATAAATAGCACTCATTTGCTTGTTTATGCAAGACATTTTGAAAAGGGTATGAAACTACAGGTGTACAAAAATACCACAGAGTATGGAATACTGAGAGAAGGAAGAGCAGGTATTTATCTGCCAGTTCCTCCCATTTCCTATCTCTCAGGGCTTTAAGTTAACTTTATGTATGAAGTATTAGCTTTCCTATAGTTCTATGTTGTTATTGAGGACTCTGGACAAGTTTCTGGAGAAGTCAGATTCACCACTACTACCACCACCCCTCAGCAGAGAGGTGCTTTGTACAAGTCTGGAAATGGTGAGTTGTGAGCAGGCCTATGGGTTCACTAAGGCAAGACTTGGTTACTGAATATGGTCTGCTCTCTACACAGTAGGTGCTGTGGAGGCCAGATTTTCTCTGCAAGAACGTCTGAGACAACTGGTGTTAAGAGAGTAAGGGATGACAGGGGCAGCTAAGGATCTCCATTTTGTAAGCATCCCAACTCAGGAAACAGATGGGACTGAGTAAATCTGTTAGGGGGAGTCCACAAAATAGATTTCATTCAGTCCATCCCTCACACTACTTGGATCTGCTCACATTCTCCAGCAATAGTATGAAAATCAGATTGCCACCCTTCTTCGTCAAGAAAGGAGGTGAAAATGAAATCATTTTTTAGCCAGTTGAAAAATTCTAAAATGTATTACAGAGGGTTAGCACACCATGCCATAGTCCGTATTGCTGCAAGCTTCCCCCAAACTATAATTGATATTCCTCTTCCAACCCGTTCTAGATCCACCACTCCCTTCTGCTTTGACCAAGATTTCACCTTCTTAGCAAAGTAGTGAAGTGACCAAGATCTTCATATCTGAAGGTTCTGAGTGTGGCTGTCTTGTTCGTGTTCAGCTGAAAGTTTCTGCATAGACACACCAAGTAATGTTACCTTACAACTCATTCATTACATACATATTCCTTCCTGCACCCATTGTGCAGAAGCACACCCAGTTTCTCTTAGTAATAGGTTTAACTATACCAGGTAATCCAGTAATTCTTTCTTTGCCTTTTAATCACCTTGAATGAGGAGCCCAATACAGCCTAGTGATATATGCAACTTCTATTTCAGTGAAACTCTTATATTTTCCTCTGGTCGAAATTATACCCATAGTAAACAGAACCTCTGTTTTGGCAGTTACTTGCTGGGAAGAAAGGCTGTAAAAATTCTGCAATTTGGTCACTGGGAGCTGTAATGAGGGGATCAATCCTATTTCTTCCTTTTGTTATCTGACCCTTTTGGAATGCAGCTCCGTAAATCAGCCACTGGATCAGCACATATACCATCTCCAAAAGGACAATGCATTTGAACTCATTGTATTTTCAAAAATGGCCACAAAAATATCTTCTATTCCATACACTCTTCTGCAATGTAATTTGTCAGTCTCACATCAGGAGGTAGAGTCTAATTCCCCCTTCTCTACCTCCATGAATCTGAGCTAGCCTTAGTGAGTACTTTGAACAAAAATAGTGCTAATGGTGATATTATAGCCTGGATCATAAGAATTTGCAGCTTCCACGTAATGTCTTTTACAACACCTGGTATTGGAATGCTTCTTCCAGAACATAGCCATCATGCCCAAGCTGCATAAAGAGGCCATGTGTAGATACTCCAATTATCAGCCCCAGCTGAGCTCCTGATATCATGTGAGTGAGCGATCAGCCCCATCAAGCCCTCTGCAGGCCCAGCTACAGCCTCAGCCCCAATATTTAGTCTAAGCTATCTGAAAACCTCCAGTGAGGATACTGTAGATTAACTTATTAACCAACAGAAGAGTGAGAGATAATAATTTGTTTAAACAATTTAGTGTAGGAATGGCTGGTTGTACAGCAACAGATGACAAAAGAGTACCTCAAACGCTTCAAGGTGTTGACCCCAAGTTGACACTGTGCAGAGACTTCAATGGGCCATTTTGTCATTGTATGGGAACAATCATTTTGGATAATAGAAAACATTGTAAAATCAAAAAATGCCATGGTCATACACCCATTATCATGGCATTCCCATAATATGGTTCCCTTAGTTAGAAGCAATGTTTTGTGGGGCACAATGTTATTGGATGAGGCATTCTAAAAGTCATGATCATCAAATGGTGGAGCTAGCAGGAGTAGGGAAGACAAATCCATATCTTCAATCTATATCATTTTAAGTGAAAGTAATCTCTGTTCCCTCCAAAGTGCCTGTTATAATCTATCTGCCGCTAAAATGTTGTTCTGAGTAATAGTACCATATAAAAGAGCTAGAACTGTTATTTTTCAATGGTTGTACATTCTGCAGTAGGTAATTCAGCCTTTGCAATAGGCAACCCACAATTTTTTGACAAATACATAGCTTCCATCCATGCCACCATAGCTATTCTGTTTATAGGTCCATTTTGCAGGTAATAAGATGACCAAGAAAATAAACTTGCTCACAAGCACAGTATAGGTCAGCTCTCACCTAATTTTTGAGAATGTGCTCTTTGGTGTAAGCACACTGGTGGCATTTATGAGGCAAAAAGATCTTCGTACTTTGTGTCCTTTCCTATAAGTCCATCCATGTAACTCTTCTCCAGACATCCTTATCTCCAGTCTTCCATTCTTATTTCTTCCCAGTCATTATCCATTACACAGCATTTCCTGCATATCCATATGTTAGAGGATATCTTCTTCTGTAAAAAATGGATGACTGAGTATTTTGTTCACAGCTTTGCTCCCTCACATGATTTAAGTTGACTAATTTCTTTCAGGACCACCTATGAATGTGGGTATTACATGGCAGTAGCCCCTTTTCTGAAAATGTCAATGCATTGTGGTGGTCCATCTGTGAGCCAGGCTTTCTCCATCAATTGATTAAAAGTTACCCTCCATAAGGACATAGTTGTGAGATGAAGGATAAACATCAGATAAACAGAAATAAGTGACAAGGGAGTCTGGGCCATCTGTTCATTTAATTTATTTGTACTTTCTGAATCTGCTTCAGCCTACTCCTAAATGTGTCACTTCCATTAAATATTCAATTGCTATAGCACCTGCTTAACCTTAGAACTAGCTGAATTCAAAATAACTTTGTTCATGGTGGAAAGTTCTGGTTTCATAATTTCATGGTGTGTCTTGGTCAGGTGCTCAGACAAAACCAGTTGCTTAAATAAAAACAGTTGCTAACACATGCCTGCAAAGCTATGCTCTTCAAATGGAGGGTAATTCTCTGCCATGGTAATCTTGTCTTTGCTCCAGGACCCTATGTGATTGTCCCATATCCAAAGACTCAATACAGTATCCTTTTCTACCACTGATTCGTCTAGCATAAATTGATCAATGGATGAAATGGCCACAACAGCAGGGCAACCTTCACTGAAGACTAGAACTTTGAACCTCATTCAGTACTGACAGCATTCAAAATCTCCTGATCAATGGATTGGAGCTATATTCTCAAGAGATGTGCATGCTGCATCCATGGTGCAAAAAGACTTATAAAGCACAATGACTTTTTCTTAGTGGTTTATATTTCTACAAGCAACAGCTTGCCTTTAATTTAATGCAAGATATCTTGCAATACCCCAGATCTTTAAACCTCTAAAAATTTCATTAATCCAGCAGGACTTTGATTTATATGGATTTATTACCACTGCCTCTCTCTATTGCACTGCCATGACTCTCACTTTGATATAAGACACCTGTTGAGGCTACAACAACAACATCAAAACCCTTTTGCAGTTCTACCAATCCTATAATCAGATCTTTGGTCTGATTTTCAACAGAATCTGCCTGGTGACTACAAAAGATAAAAGTCTTGTTAAAATCTATCATAATGCTTTTTTGCTTTTACAGCCTACCTTAAGTTGGCAATTAGCTTTTCATAAGGTATCCAAAGCCATAAAAAAGTCATACCACCTTATTAAATGTTTAATTATCATTTGCCTTGCATTAATGAACTGTACTTGCCTTACCTTTACACTCAAGTGAAAACATGACTATGATGTCATTGAATGTAAAATGTTATTAACACACTACTGATCGTAAGTCCTTTTTCAATCAGAATCATAAAGATCAGAGCATAAATAAATGAAATAGAGACTAAAAAAATAGAAAAGATCAATGAAACTAAAAGCTGTTTCTTTGAAAAGATAAACAAAATTGATAAACCTTTAACCAGACTCACCAAGAAAAAAAGGGAGAGGGCCCAAATCAATAAAATTAGAAATGATAAAAGAGAAGTTACAACCGACACCACAGAAATACAAAGGACCATACAGGCTACTACAAGCAACTATACGCCAATAAAATGGCCAACCTAGAAGAAATGGACAAATTCTTAGAAAAGTACAACCTTCTAAGACTGAACCATTAAGAAATAGAAAATATGAATAGTCCAATTATAAATACTGAAATTGAATCTGTGATTTTAAAACTCCCAACAAACAAAGGCCCAGGACCAGATGACTTCACAAGCTAATTCTACCAAACTTTTAGAGAAGAGTTAACACCTATCCTTCCAAAACTATTCCAAACAATTGCAGAGGAAGGAACACCTCCAAACTCATTCTATGAGGACACCATTACCCTGATACCAAAACCAGACAAAGATACCACAAAAAAGAAAATTACAGGCCAATATCACTGATGAACATAGATACAAAAGTCCTTTACGGAATACTAGCAAACCAAATCCAATAATACATTAAAAGTGTCAAACTCACTTTAAAATCCATCCTGCAAATTGACTTTCCAGGGCCAGTCCTGGTCAATTTTTTCAGTCCAAATTCCTTCAAAACTGTAGCTTTAGCTAAGGTTTGCATGCTAATGCTTTGTTGGTGAAAGAAATTCCAGGTAGTACGAGGGAGGTAGAAGTAAACATGCCATAAGAATGAAGAGAAAACAAATATAAGTTTGTTATTAAAGCTCTGTTAGCACAAGGTATCATATATGGGCTTGGACTTTGGAGTTACTGTAACTTCTACTGCAGGAGAGATGATGGAGTTTCTTTAGGCTTTAACCCAAGAGAGGTGTGACAGCCAGCAGTGTTTAGAGATTTAGTGATAAGCAGAGGAGGTTGCTGTGGTCATATATTTTATTGGTCAAACAACAGAGAAGGAAAGTGGGAATTAGTGAATCTAAGTAGGTGCATAATTTGGGCCTAATAGCATAAATTATAAATTCTAAATATAGATTCTGCACATTACTCTTGGAATTATGTTTTTGTTTTTATTATTAGATTACTCAACTCACATGTGGATTAATGGTTGCAATTGGTATCACTTTCTTCAGGTATTCTGTATCCTAGAAACTTATATAATTTTTTTAAATCTTTACTACAACTATAATACAAGTGTCATTATCTCCAGTTTAGAGACACTGTAACTGAAGCCAAGAGAGATGGAATAACATTCCATTATCAGATAATTGACGTTTGTGATTCCAACCTAGGTCTGTCTGAGTTTAGTCCCATGCTTTTTCTACTACATCATGACAAGTCAATAAGAACAAATTGCTTATTGTTTATTACTTTGTAGTATAAAAAAAGTCATGAAAATCTATTTTGTCCCCTTAAAAACCTATAGAATGAGTGTGGTTTAAGTTATTACTCCTTTACTTACTTGAAAGCTGAGGCTCAGAGAGGCTCAACAGCGTACCCAGGTTCACATTCCTGGAGATCGCAAGGTTAAGGACATAATTCTAGCACCAATCTGAAAACTCAGTAATCCGCTACAAGGATTCCAGGAACACATTTTAAAATGTGGCACAACTTTATTCTATGCATCACATCTTCCAATGCTCATTCCTCACTTCTGCCTGCTAATTTGGTTATTTTTTTCTATGAAAAAGGAAGACATAATTCTATGAAGAGCTACTGTAATATAGGCTTTACTCAGAAAGCATTCCTACTAACTGAGAAGCAAAGAAAAATACAGTAACCCCTATTGCCTAAGAGGAGGGAGTCTCTGTAAGTTCTTTTAAAGATTACTAAATCAATTTTTTTCTTCTTGCATTAATAGAAAGCTCAAGATGTAACAGGATGGTCTGTGGTAATAATACAGGTGTTTGAGGGTTTGTAGTGAGGTGCTCAAGTGTGAAGATGTGCTCCGGAGGCAGAGAGACCTAGAATCTAAACCTGGTACAGCCATTTAATAGCTATGAGACCCAGGCAAAGTTAACAAGTTCTTCCTATCTCAGTTGTCTAGCAAGCAAAATGAGATTTCTTCCTGGCATGTAAAATGCACATGTTCAGATTGTGTCAGTGAAAAGTAACATTTTCAATGTGCTTAGTAGGTGCCTAGTTCAGATTCCTCAACACTTGGCAGTTCTGTGGTTTAACTGTAATAGTTTAACTGCCTATGTTATTGTTTATATATTTCACAAAAGGAAGGGTGTTTATTCATTTCACTATCATCCCTCATGCAGTCCCACACAGTTGGACACTAATAAGGTTAACTCTCAGTTGCTAACTAATTAATCTGAAATTGCTAAATACCCACATGAATTAAATCCTTGTTTTCATCATGAATAGCTCACTAAAAATGAAGAGCTGTTTAAGATTGTGTAAAACATTGATTAATTATCTTTCAAAAATAAGAGTCCAGGGATATTTAAACTCTTTGCATTTTAATGGCAGAGAGTGTTCAACTCAAATCACTAAACTGAATCATTTTATGATTAAGGGTGCAAAAAATGAGCTCTTGACTATGAGAAGGGGGTAACATGACACAAGAGAGTAATCTTATTCCCCATTTTTGTGGCAGTATGTGAAGTGTGTTGCTGTGAAGTGAACAAACAAAGTCACATATGGGGAGAGGAAACAGCTGTCCCCATAAAGTCTTTGGCCTCCTGCTGCCCTCCATCCTAGAGGCAGACACGGTGGTTGATGGCTGCCCACCATGCTCTACTTTATTGCTTCATTGACTGTTTTGCAAATGCTGACAACAGTTTACCAGCCACAAATAAATTATTTGATTTACCTCAAGTTTTTTTGCTACCACTCCAGAGTCTTGCTTGTCCTTGGTTAAATGGTGTCCTTGCAAAATTGCAAGGCAAAAAAATGTACTGTTTTCCCCTTAACCAAACAGATATAGTGCTGTGATGTGAAATTACTGAAAAAAATGTGACTTGGGGAAATTACAGTTCCTTGTTTAGTATGTGTCGTGCATGCCTTACAGCCTTCCCTAACCAGTAGCTCCCAATTTCATTTAAATTGTAATGATTTCCTTTAAGGACAATTAAGTTGCCTAAGAGCAGTGCATGAATACTAATGCAGCAGAGGCAAGGCTCAGCGTAGAAGAGAGTAATAACTGTTTATTAATATGATAATTAAGTGTTAATGCTTAGCAACCTAATGATATCTGTTAAATAACTTACACTTTGGAGCCAAATCCTGGCAAATGGAATTCTATTAAAAATAACAAAATGTAGTGAATATAAAAATAAATGATGTTAATCTGCCATTAAATCACATATCTTTTCTTATTTGCATCTCATTTGAGAGAAGTCCCCTATTCTCTCTTTTCTACCAAATATGTGAAGCCAATATAATTAGCCGTGCTTATTTCAGAGATTTTAATGCTTGTGGATGTTTATAAATACTCAAAGGAAGGAGAAGTAATAAAAAGTAGAGATTAAGGTGAATCCCGTTTTAGAATATTCTTTTTAAAACTATCCTTTTAAAAGTATGCGTTTTCTAAATTTTCAAATAATTCTCAAATAGGAAAATATAACATCAAAAACGTGGTATTCAAAATTTTAACACTTTCTATGGGTCCTCATTCTTCAGTCTCATATTATCTTTTATATTTTCACAGACAATAGTGAATATTTCTGATTTCCCCAGTGTTATCTAAAGTTTTTCAATTTTTAAAACTCATTTAAAAGTTTAAAATGTATATCCTCAATTCTTACATCTTCAGTGACATATACATTTAAGAGTGTGACTACACTTCCTTGATTTATTTGGATTCTAGACAGTGTTAAAGATGGGGAGAACAAATAGAAATTGTCATTGTTCTTGCAAAATGGGTAAAAGGGAAGATTTATTCTTCAAGTGAGAAGTCATACTTCGACAAATGCAATAAACAAAGTTTTCTTGTGTTGCTTCCTTTTGGAAGTTGCCAAACTACTTCCTAGGTTGAAATGAAACACCATTTTATTCACTGAGTGATTTCTGGTCTCTGATCTGCACTCTGAAGCCAACAGTCAAAGGAGGAAAATATCCCACCTAAGGGTACTTTCCTGAAATCCTGTTTTTTAATTACACTCTCTTAGACATCCCCTCTTTTCACTGTTCTGCTACCTGTGTGGTAAAATATGCACAAACTCACTGAATAGAGTCCTTTGAAAGAAGACAAAATGCCTGGTGAAATTTGTTCCAGAGAATGACATGTATGAATGTTGGTAGAAGTAAAAAAGTCAAATGCTTAGTGGATCAAATAAAAATGAGCACTAGAAATGCTCATTGGATTTAATTGCAAAAAAACTCCTTAATGGCAATATTAAAAGGGTAATATGTTTAGAATATTTGGAGCTAGGTCAGACTGCAATGAACTGAAGTGTGAATTGGATTAAATTAAGCCACAAAGAAATTAAAATAAAAATAATTAATTTTCACAAGGCTTGGCTATAAAGGGAGAAAGAGATGTAGGGTATTAGCTAGAGAGAGAATATATAATTGAGGAGTATTTTTAAAATAGAGTATATGTTTGCTTAAATATGTTTAGATGTGAAAGAAATATTGAAGAGAGATTACTTGAAGATTAGCAGGAAAGGAGATAGGAATGATGAAACAAGGTCTCTGATGACTCAAGTAGGAGTAGATGAAACTTAAAGCATAAATGGAGATATTGGCCTCAAATCCTGCAGGAGCACCTCTGTCTCTGAAACTGAAAGGAGGTGAGGTGGTTGTATTTGTATTGTGAAGGCAGGAAGCTCTTACTGAATCATCTCAAATTTCTCATCTCAAATTTTCTAAAATAATATAAGAAGCACTGATATCTAACCTTTTCTTTACTACAAGTAGTTTTATGTTTGGTGTATTTCTCTTTAAAATACTAAGCAGTGGCGTTTTAAAAATACAGACTTTTACATCACACCTGTCAAATTCTCCTTTAGTCTGCAAACCTCTCAACCTCAAAGGTTGTAGCTGATCTAGTTAGACTTTCTTGTTTTCAACTTCTGGCTCAAGTTATTGTCTCCTGTCTTTGTTTGGACCTCTAGAGTAGTGAGGAATTCTTTCCTATTTGGCCCCAGGTTTATCCCTTTGGCTTCTGGTCAAAATTACACTGACATACTGTCTACTTCCTTGCAAACCTGCCTGATATCCATTTTGCTAACTGGAGAAGGCTTCTGTCTCTTGGCTAACTTCTCTATTCAGACAGGGATATAAGTCTCCCTCCCTCCATTACCATGTGCTAGATATACTGTTTTTCTACTTTTTCTTCTTAACTTTAGCTATTGTTGCCTTAGCTTTTATAAAGTGAAATAAGAAGAAAAATACAGATAGAGGAAGAAGACTTCTTTTATAAATGCTATTAATGTTGAGGAATTTGGGCTTTCATTAATATTCTGAGAGCTTGGATGTCTTTTGTTATCTAATATATGTCTCCTGAGCAAAAAGTAAGTGAATAGGATCCAGAGCTCTAGAAATAGGGATAATTTGACTAATTTAGAGTTTAAATTTCTTATTTAATTTTATGATTGAGTAGAATAGAATTTGTGTATAAGGGCTAGCCATGTGAAAGTAGTGAAAATAACACACTCCAATAAAATTATTCCCAAGGAAAGTCATGGAGGGGGTCAAACCCAAGTCAGGAAAAGCTAGAACATTAAGAAGTCTAAATGGAGAAATAGCACTTCACCAAAAGTTTTCCTTGTCAGCCTAATGAACAAACATGTGCCAGTGGTTTGGAGTTAGATAAATTGATATCTAACAGGTGAGTTTACTAAGCGAGTCTAAGTGTGCACATGAAATGTACCCCTCAATACTAGATGTTTATATTTATTGTTTTTTTGCTTAATCAGATCCCTAATACAACCTTGCATCTGAGTGCTTATAAGAAATCACATGCACTGCTGAGACCAATGAGGTAAATTACTTTATGTGGACCTAAAATTGTAAAGGAAATCATAAGACACAAAACCAAAAATATTCATGCTAGTGGAGGTGTTATGAATGCTTTATTTTTATAAGAAAACACAGGGAATAAACTATTGATTTTAAGATGTCAAATTGAGCCTGAATATTTACATTTCTTCCCTTTATGTATAATAGATTTTATCAAGTAAACATGATACATTCTAAAAGAGAGCTGCTATCAACAGAAAAAAACTTGGATTAATTTTTTAAATAAAGGAACAAAGTGGGATTGGGGTAAGGAGAAAGCCAATAATTTCGAAAAGCACTTGATTAAACATATCAAAAGAGGGACAAACAAAAACAAGTGTACTTGTTTCCCCCCCAAAAAAAAATAGTCACCAGTTTTCACTATGAAGGAGTTAGTGTTACCTGTGATCATATCTTTATGTGTGTGCAGCTGTGTGTGTTTTCTGGGTGGGAGTGATTGAAGAAGTCTGAAAATTCCACCAGGACCAAAACTGATTGTGACTTACATTCTTAAGGGTCAATTGGTGAATCAAGTAGATAGTCCAAGATGGAGAATCCAGTACCAAAAGGTAAGAAAGAGGATTTCCAGTTAAGCATTGGATTGTGACTACCCCAATAAGTACAGAGGAAAGAAAACCTTCAGTAAAGCAGTGAAGTCTCCAAATCCGACTAGTCTCCACATTACCTCCTTTTCTATGTCCTACTCATAACTGCATTTAAACTGAAAGGTATTCTCAATACCCCACTGGCAGAAAATAAAAGAATGTAGATATTATTGAGTAATGACAAAGATTTGAACTAAGACTTAAGGAATTCCATTTGCACCCTTCATTGAGAGCAGCCAGTTACTGCACTGATCTCCAGGGCACGTGCAGAAGTGAGCTTTGCCCACCAGCTTCAGTCTTAAGAAAAGGTTTCTGCACCACCCTAGGATTCATTTGGAGGAGGATTTTCCAAGCATAGGAAGAGAATCCAAGTGCTGAGCAGCCAAATTCACTATGTAGCTCATATCCTCAGTATAAGAAAAAAAAAAAAAAACACAACTTAATATAGTGTCATAGTCCAAACTTATAAATGTCACATTCTCTGAACCCGTCATAATAAAACTAGAAATTAACAACAGAAAGCCAAATTAAAAAAAAAAAAAAAACTAACCATTCAGAAATTTAACAGCACTTTGTGACCTAAAACAGATTGCCAGTTATTTCTCCAGCAAAGATGGGTTTATTAAAAATCAGCAGAGAATTGCAGTTCAGGGTCTGCAAGAGGAGCCATGTGCAAGTCCCCACATGGCATAGGAAGAATATTTTTATAGAGGGAAAAAGGAAGTAGGGAAGGCTATAGTAAACATTCCATGGCTTTTTATTGGCTGAGTCCATACCAGGAAAAAAGAGGGGTCTTTCTTCTGCCCTTTGGACTGGTCCTGAGAGATCCCCGTTCTGGTCACCTCACTCAATTTAATTGAAGTTTTAATTTTATTTTTATATTTCCCCCTTTGGCTCAATATCTTTCTCTGAAAGCATCACTGTTTAAGAGTCAAGTTTCCTAGTTTCAGCAGGTTTTTGTCCTTCAATGTCAGGAAGGGCATTTCCTGGAAGTAGTGTCACATCAGAAGGAAAGTGCACAGATTGGAAACTTATTGAGGACACATTTGAGTAACAAGGAGGAGTAGGAAGAAGAATTCTCAGATGCCTTTTATCTGAAATACATATGTTATCAAGATTATAGACATTGGAGATTATCTGAAGGGTTATGTAATCATCAAAGGTTTGGCTACAAATTTCCAACAGTCCTGGTCCAGATAACTTGGGAAAGCTATCTTATCAGATGTTATCTGCTTCATTTTCGAGAAGTCTTTACTTTCAGGTCACCAGATGATGTTCAGGTCCAGTAAGAGTTTGGTGCTATCTTTAGGTGTGTCACATGAATGCAAGAGTTTATTCTTTGGAGTGGTAGTACAAGGGGTGGTTAAGAGTACCTGATAGGAACCTTTCCAGAGAGGCTGAAGAGTTCTTCCGGAAGTGTCTTTTCCAAAACACAAAATCTCCAGATTGCAAAGTGCACTGTTTAGTGACTTTGTCTTCTAAGGGCACACCGTGAAAAGATTACTCTAGCAAAACATGGTTATTTTTAATAGAAGCAATTAGGCCTTTATAATATTGGAGTATCTCTCCTTTAATCAGTTGTGGGTCAAAAGAAGCAGGAGCCAAGTACATTGGGTGAGAGATTATGAATTTAAAAAAGGGGTAGGTCTGAGATTTAGAAGAACAAAAAGCAGTGCTTTTGGCCAAGGTATTTGGAGGGCCTCTACAAATTTTGCCAGTTGAGTCTTAATAATGCCATTAGTACATTTGACTAAACCAGAGAATTGAAGGTGGTAAGCACAGTGAAAGTGTTATAAAACCAGCCATACAGCATAGACTTGTTGAAGCATCTGGCCAGTGAAATGGATTCCTCAGTCACTATGATGCTTGAGAGAAGTTTCCCATGTATGGATAATCTTTTCCAAAAGGACATTAGCCACAGATGAGCAGGAGCCTGTCTATGAGGAAAGGATTCAGTCCAATGTGAAAACATACAGACCATGACTAAGACATATTTATATCCATTAGACAGAGAAGATTGTATGAAATCCATTTGCCAGAACTTGAATGGTCCATTAGTCAGTTTAAAATGTCCAGGAACATAATAAAAAAAGCTTCTCTGGATTGTACTTTAGACAAATGGGATGAGTGACGTAGGCACTACTACCTTGTTAATGTTTCCCCACCAATATTGATTCATGAATGCTATCATTTTGCTAGTAGACCAATGGTGTAACGCCTGTATAGTGGTTAAGAGTGGAAATTTTAGAGTCTTCAGTAGGACTGGGCTGTTATTTTGTCCAAACCTGAGCTTTCTCTTTACATCAAACCAACAATTGTTGAATTTCCAAACTTGTTTTTCCTTTTCTGAGGCCAATTCTTGGGCTTCTTTAGCCAATTTTTCTAAGATATCATTTGGGGAAATGTCCCTTTGGACGATGACAGAGGTTTCGGGGCCTCTTGATCTCTTTAAGGGCATAATTCTTTGTGGAAATGTTAGCAAAGTGATGTCCCTTAGCTTCCAGTGAGTCAAATTTAAAATACCTCAGAATCTTAATAATAGTTAAAGGGTTAGGTAAAATTATTGCATCCAATAATTTCTGAACATAGGGGTCTTTTAAATTTTATTTTCATTGGAAGTAAGAAAGACATGTTGCTTCCACAACATTCCCAAATCATAAGCTACTCCACAAGCGTATCTATTATCAGTATAAATATAGGCAGTTTTGTTCTTGGCTGAAGTACAAGTCTGTGTAAGACTTTTGGGCTGAATTAGCCAAAGGTAAAGATGCTGCCTCCACAACATCAAAAGGAGTTTTAATAACATACCAGCATCATATTTGTCATTGTCACCTTTTTGTTTTTTTTTTTGTGGTACGCGGGCCTCTCACTGTTGTGGCCTCTCACGTTGACGAGCACAGGCTCCAGACGTGCAGGCTCAGCGGCCATGACCCACGGGCCCAGCCGCTCTGCGGCATGTGGGATCTTTCCGGACTGGGGCACGAACCTGTGTCCCCTGCATCGGCAGGCGGACTCTCAACCACTGCGCCACCAGGGGAGCCCCATGTCACCTTTTAAATATGATCCATCAGTTGAACCAAGAGAAGTCAGCATTACATAGAGGAGTTTCCTATAATCATCACTAGGAGTCAGGAGATGTTTTTTCAATGTCAGGTGGCCTTGAAGGACTTCATTGGTGAGGAAGGAGGCAAGAGTAGCAGGGTTAAGGTTGTTACAATGTAAGAGTTATGTGAGGAGCAGTTAACAAAAGGACTTCATATGAAGTGGCTGACTGAGAATTGTTGACTGTGATGAGAATTTAGGAGAACTTCTATTCCATGAGGTAAAATGGTTAAAGGGGATCCCACAACAATTTTTTAGATGAACTTAACCAAAAGGGTAGTGGCTGTAATGGTTCTAAAGCAGGGGGTATCCCCATGCCACAAGGTGCAGTTGCTGGCTATAATACCCTATGGTCAATGGTGTTCCCCATCTTTTTGGGTGAGCACCCCAAGGGCATCTCTTCCTTTTCATATGCAAGAAGGAAAAATGGAATCTGATAATTGGAAGGACAAAAGCATGTGGGTTCATCAAACTCCCCTTTAAGACGTTGAGGTTTATGTTACCTGGTTTTCCCCATAAATTGGGTCAGTGTTGTTATTTAGTAAAAAATACAGACAATAAGAGAGAAACTGGGAATCCAGTTTCAGCAATAACCATCTAGCTCAAGAAGACCTCACAGTTGGCACTTAATTTGCAGTTTGGGGAAACTTAGGACACCATGAAGTCTATCTGGATCTAGGGTATAGCACTTGTTCTGATATCAGATGCCCTAAATATTGAACCTGGGTTTGGGCAAACTGCAATTTTTCTTTGGTGACATTGTGTCCCTTGAAGGATAAGAGCTTTAGCAAGTGGATGCTGTCTCCTGTGGGGAGGCTTGAGAAGGAGAGTAAAGAAGCAAGGCATCCACATATTGCAACAAAGTAGAACTTCTAGGGAACTTTATGTCATCCAAATCAGCCTTCAGGATTTGTGAGAAATAATAAGGACTCTCAGTAAAACCCTGAGGCATTACTGTCCAGGTGAAATGTTTTTCTCCCCAAGTGAAGTCAAAAAGTTCCCAAGTGAACCAAAAAGTATTGGTTACCTTCATCAACTGGAATACTAGAGAATGCACTGCATAAATCAATTACAGGAAAGAATTTACTTCTGGTGGGAATGAATGGTAGTCACATATGAAGGTTAGAACAACAGGGTGTCAAGGGATAACAATGTTGTTTATTGCCCAGAGGTTTGGATAAATCTCCAACCTTGGACCTTAGGTTTGCTCACACAGCAAAATGGGAGTGTTAACAGGGATGATGTACAGGGAGTACACAAGGGATAATGAGGCTTTGAGCCTAGTAATCTTCTAAAATGGGCTTTATGCCTTGAAGGGATTCTTATAGGGTATTGATTAATTCTGTGATGAGGTTTTGAAATATCTATTTGAATCTTTTTTTAATTAATTTTTATTGGAGTATAGTTCTTTACAATGTTGTGTTAGTTTCTACTGTACAGCAAAGTGAATCAGCTCTACGTATACATATATCCCCTCCTTTTTGGATTTCCTTCCCATTTAGGTCACCACAGAGAACTGAGTAGAGTTCCCTGATATATGCAGTAGGTTGATGGAAGGTGCTCTGTGAATTTTACCAATATCAGAATTTTTGCCCATAAGGAAGATGTTAACTAATTCAATAAGGATAAATAATCAATGCTCCCAGAATTAGCTCTAGTACTGGCAGAGAGAGAACAAAAAAATATATCAAAAGGCTCATTTAGGGACTTCTCTGGTGGTCCAGTGGTAAAGAATCTGCTTTACAATTCAGGGGACCCAGGTTTGATACCTGGTCAGGGAACTAAGATCCCACATGCTGCGGAGACAACTAAGCTCACATGCCACAACTACTGAGCTCATGCATCTCAACTAGAGCCCGCATGCCACACACTACAGAGCCCACACACTCTGGACCCCGCGCACCACAACTACAAAGCCGACGCACCCTGGAGCTCACGGGACACAACTAGAGAGAAGCCCGCGCACCACAACGAAGAGCCCACGCCCCACTAAGAAAGATCCTGCATGCCTCACCTAAGATCCTGCGTGCTGCAACTAAATAAAATGCAACAAAAAGTAAAAATAAAAAAAATAAATAAAAGACAATAAAAAAGAAACACACTCATGGTTTAAAAAAAAAAGTGTCATTTAATTCATCTGGTTGATTACTTTGATGACTACTGTCAAATTCTAGAATCATTTCCCTTTTGTTGAGAGGAAGAAATTCCAACATAGTATTTATTTAAGAAGTCTTTGGCTAATGAATAGGTAGGGGCAGAGGAACTAAGGAGAAAAGGATATGTATCTCTCAAAGGGCCTAAACAGAAGGAAAGATGTTCAGAGACAGGAATTTCTTGAGGTTCATTAGTGATTCCCCACTATTTGAACATTTTTAGTTCTCCAAGGCAGGGGCTGCTTTATAGCAGTGGGATTGAGAACCAAGAGTGTGGCTTTGGTGTCAATTAGAACTTGGAGAGACTCATCCCCAATCTGGAGAAATGTTTCAACAAGCCAATTAAGAGGGATGTTGAGAAGAGTTCCTCTAATTCCTTGGAGCCCCATCGTTGAGAATTGGAAAGTTGTTGGAAAGGCTGGTTAGAGAGCTAAAAGTGCCTAAAGCACTTACATTTGTAATGATCTCTTTTCGAACATCCTGGCTTTTGCAATAATAGCAGAACGTAGGAGAATTTTGATTTCATTTAGGAGCCTTCATTTGCTGGAGTTGAAGATTAAGAATTTTAGCTGCCTTCCTTTTATATGACTCATCTAGACTGTTGGAGAGCTAGTTTGCTGTATTAATTAAATCTGGAGTGGACATAATTTCGTATTCCACCTGGTCCTTTTACAAGAAGAGAAAGGTCCCAGCTCAGTCCATTAATAAACATAGAGTTAAAAGCTACCCAAGTGGAATCAACATCTGAAGTGATGCCAGACTTTTCTTGAAAAATAATCTTAAATCAATTACAATAGTCATGAAGGGGTTAGTCAGATCGTTGTGTATAAGCCTAAATTTTGTTCGAATCAACAGGCTTTGGGAAAGCCCTAGAAATTGCTCCATGAAGTCACCTAGTGATTGCCCCAGGCTGATCATATAAGTTATAAGTTTGGGCTCACAGTTATAATTCTAGAGATCTTTCAGGATTTTTCCCAGTTAGTGGTTTTCATCCAGTTCTAGGCCTGGCCTTCAGGGACAAGACTATAAGCTATCTGCTATAAATCAGAGAAACCTGATTGATAAGTTTGAATGACTATATTAAATTTCTCAGCAAATCTGTAAGAATCTTTGGCTACTTTGGAAAAATCTTTGACTATGGCTCACAGTTCAGATTTTGTCCAGGAAATATAAGAAATTAAAGGTTTGGCCTCTGGATCCTTAGGAAGCTTAATTTTAAAGGAACAGATTCTGCCAAGTTCAGAGGAAAAGGGGGTTTGGTAAGAGAATTAGTGTAGAGGAACTGAAGGTATAGAGAAGGCATAAGTGGCATAGAAGGGAAGGAGAAAGATGGCACTGGAGACAGAGTCTGGCCACAGAGAGCTGAGGGAGACAAGAAGGCTCCAGAGGTGGCGCCAGAGACAAAGAAATCAAGGAAGATGGACCTGAGACTTCAGGCGCCATTTTATTTCCTTTTTTTTTTTTTTTTTTTTTTTTTTTTTTGTGGTACGCGGACCTCTCACTGTTGTGGCCTCTCCCGTTGCGGAGCACAGGCTCCGGATGCGCAGGCTCAGCAGCCATGGCTCACGGGCCCAGCCGCTTTGAGGCATGTGGAATTTTCCTGGACCGGGGCACGAACCCGTGTCCCCTGCATCGGCAGGCAGACTCTCAACCACTGTGCCATCAGGGAAGCCCCCTATCTTTCTTTAATTATGTGTTTGCCTCAGTTAATCTTAAAATCTAATTTTGAAGAGAGACATTTTTAGGCTCTTGATAAGATTTAAAAGCTTCAAAATACTAAACAAACTAGGAATTACACTCAGTAGTGGAAATTTTTGGGCTATTGTAACCTAATTTGTTTGCTTAAAAATTAAGTTTGGGGATTTCAAAAGTTCCCCATAATAGCCATCGATATTCTAAATTGCCTTTGGTCAGATCAATCTCTTTTGGTTATAAATGTGCATGAGAAAGGACCACAGTTTTAATCAAAATCAGCCATGGTCCCTGTAGAGGATGGGCTCAAAATATTGACAGCTGGGATTCTATTTCTCAGAGGGTTTTCTTCAGATTAAACGAATAATTTTCAAACAGCTTAAAAAACTTACAGCTCAAACACTTCAATTCAAACAACAAACACTTCAATTCAAACAACTTGCAAGCTGAAGCAGCCCCCGTTCACAAAGGAATGGGACAATGGCTGCTCAGCCAGCTTAGGTTGAAACAGTCTGATCCAAAATCAGCCCGAAGTCCCAAATAAGTATTCCCATACAGAACACGACCTTAACTGGAAAGACAAAACCTTAAAGCAGATCCTGAATAAGCCTGCAGAGCTTCAAATGCAAAGACCATGTGAACTCGAATCCAGGAGAAAGACATACCTTCAAACTCCAGGGCCAGGTAGAAAAGCAGTGAACACAGGAGTGTCAAATGTAGGTACCACACCTGTTTGCTCACCAACTGCAGAGCTGGAGCCTCCAGAGGTCTCCTCCGGTTCTTATATGGGCCACCAACATGTGGACCTAAAACAAATAACTGCCTGATATTTCTCCAGCAAAGATGGAGATCAGCAGAGAATTAAAATTCAAGATCTGTGATCATAGTGAGCCATGTTTTTATACAAGAGAAAATGAAGTTGGAGGGTATAGTAAACGGAGTCTATGGCTTTTCATTGGCTGAGTCCTTGCCAGGAAAGAAAAGGTGTCCTTCTTCCTGTTGGGCTCTGCTCTTGTCACAGGGCATGAGAGGTCCCCCTGCTGGTCTCCCAATTCTATTAATCAAAGTTTCTGTTTATTAGTTTTTTACAACTTCTTAATAAATACGGGATCAAAAACTGATTCAAAATTAAACTACAGACCTATCTACGAGGGGACTGCAGCAGAAATGAGAACTAATCTACTCTTCAAAATCCCGGAAAGGCACTGACATGAAAGTCAGCACCTACCTTGGAGGGCCAGAATAAGAAGCTGAACTGAAGAGCAGAGGACAGATTAAAGGTCAAAAAAGGAAAAACGGTGTGCAATGCTTTTCTCCATCCCACCAGTACACACACACACACACACACAGAGCATAACTTCTGGCAAAGTACAAGTGTTTTTTTGCTAAAGAAATTAAAATAGAAATAAGGTGAATTAAAGCTTTCTGATGAAATATTAGAATCCCAGAGTAAAGTCCTCAGTTCTGGGGATTCTAGAGCCCCCAGCTGATAGCCAGCTACCTTTACTTCACCCTAAAGTAAAGACTGCCAGTCAACCCCAACTTTTCCCCGTACATTGAGGTCCCTACAGACTTCCCAGTCAAGGAAAGTGAGAAATCATGCTGCATATACCACAGAAAAAAACGATACTACCTTCCCAGGGCTTAATTATTGAATATAAATGGACAGCCAGAGACTAGCAGATAGATAAACAAAGAACAGTGGTAGCCCAAAAGATAACAACCAAGATCAACAACAACAAGAAAAGGTGATTCCCAGAGAAACATGTAATTCAAAGGAGTATATTTTAAAATATCTAATTAATATACCCAGAGAGATTAGAAAAAAAAAGTTACATCTTTAACACAAAAATAGAATGCCAAGGGGGAGAAAAAAGGAAAGATCAGAGAACAAACTACATGAGAATATGTTTGTTTGCAAAACATGAGAGGTGTATTATTTCATCCATTCAACAATCCCTTATGGAATGTCTGTAGTGTGTCCATGTGTCAGGCATCTTCTCCACATGCTCTCTTGCATTTGAAAATTGTTTGGGTAAAGAAGCATGCCAAAAATTCAGGTTAAAAATGCCTTTATCACTGAGAGATGAAAGAAAATTTGCAAAGGGCCTATAATGTGAAAATTATAAAAATCAAAATGTTAAATGAGATGATCTGGGCACTAGAGGGATTAATGGGTCAAAGTCCTAAGGCATACTGGTGAATTTGTAGCCACTACTGACAAATATTATACTCATTTTAATGATTTTTTTCCTCTATAAGTATTAATTGCATTGTCTTTTTTTTCTGGAAAATATTTATGAATGCTATTATCAATATGATGCTCAGCTGCTGTTTTTATTACTCCTCTCAACACTTTTTAGTCAGTTGTCAATGTGGCCAAATTTTATAGAACAAAATGCTTAAGTTAAGAGAATGCGTATCATAATTGAGAAAAATTTTCTTTAGTCAGTAGGAGAAACTGTAAAGAATGGTTGAAAATTTTAGAATGTACAAAATCCACCAGGAAAATTTGTTAAAGAACACAGGTCCCTCTCTCATATTTGGGCTCTGGAGTAATTGGTGCAGAACCCACAGTTCTCCAATTCTCTACTTGGAGAATCAGTCTTTGCATACGAATTGTTGAGAAATTAAAATATCTTCGTCTGTCTCTGAGTCAGCTATTTCTGGTTGAGCCATTTATTACATCTTAAACTATTAATAGAGTTTAATATCTCCATCTTTACTCTTAGCTTAATTTGAAAAGAAGAGAGTTCTGCTGTAGGGAAGTCAATTAACTGCTTATTACTATAAATATGATGAAGGTAGAAAAACTTTATACGACCATCATCCTGTAAGGTACTTGCAGCCAGATTTAAGAGAAAGCTTAGCAGAATATTTATGGTGTGTCCGACTTCTCAGGTGTAAACTGTGAGTAAATTTGTAGTTGGGTGTATTTGATTAATGTTCACATTGCTGCTGTGATGGCTCAAAACACAAAATTGGGCTGGAATAAATTAAGGTGGAAGAAGGGTTAAATACGGTCAAACTGCTAGTTAAGGTTCTTGTTTGGGGCTCTATAAAAGAAAAGTCAATTACTTTACATTTCAATTTGTTGTTTTGCTATTCAGAAATCATTATTTCACTTGTTTATTTAATAAATAACTACTAAGTATGTACCAGGTGCCAAGCGATATATGAGAGACTAATTTATCTTATTCTTACACAAAGACTTTTAGTGAAAATTTACAGAGTTCAATATTGTCCTGACCTAAGAGAATAACATTGTTATTAGCAGGCAAAATTCAGTATGACTACTTCTGTCTGAAATCTATTTCAAATTCTCTTTGAAAGTTTATCCCCCGGGGAAGCAGTCGAGTAGACTGGTTCTAGAATTTTGTATTTATGAACCTCAGCCGGTTACATTCAAATTATCAATTCATCAGCACATAGAACCACACAAATGATTTCACTCTAATATATAGTTTGATTTGCTTATCAAAGGAGCCACTCCATTTTAAAACCTCAACTTTCTTTTAGGTCTCCATAGATCATTTTTTAAAGGGCTGCAGGAAAGACTAGAAGTTTCCTCAAATATGTCCGTTATTATTTAGAAAACGAAAAAAGCATTTCAGAACAACTTGACCTAGAAAAATATTTATTTCCTCCTTATATTTCCAAAATAAATATGTCTGGAATTATTAAGATAAGATTTAACTATGACAAAATATGATAACTAAGTCAATACTAAGTAATATATTAAATAAAATTGTATATGATTGTGTTTGGTAAGCTTGTTCCACTAAAACATTTGACAAGATTAAGTATTCTGATTTTTTTAAAAAATGATTCATACTGGATTAAATATAAAATATGTGGGCATCTGTTTTAAAAATTCAATGCTATACCTCTCTGTCAGAAATATTTTACCATTATTTCTATAGAAAAATCATATCTGATTTATATCATTTTGACTAAAATTACCTTTTATGGGTCTGTAACACAACTTATGTGTCAAGACTATTCTTGCCTCAATTTTTTCTGCCCTTTGGCAAATCCAGCTCAGCTCAACATTTTTTCAAGGATATCAACATTACAAGAACTACATCATCTGAGGAAAACAGAAAGGAAACTTTGAAATGACCTGAAAAGATTGCAGTGGCTGCCTGAACGCAGTGAGGTGAAAGTAATAAAACAGGTTAAAGGAAATAAATCTAATTAGATATATAGATAGTAATCTGTTAATGAAAAGATAAGCTCAAGGAAGATCTAAGAGAGATAACGGGAAATAGAATGAATAAGTCTTTCCAGACAGAAAACCATTTTGATGACAAATTGATTCAGGTAATTA
This sequence comes from Grampus griseus, assembly GCF_964374135.1. NCBI lineage: Eukaryota > Metazoa > Chordata > Mammalia > Artiodactyla > Delphinidae > Grampus > Grampus griseus. Next base: position 42,268,380 of record NC_139012.1, on the reverse strand, counting down.
GAAATTTTGATACTGAATAAAAGCAATCAAACATAAACCAGGAAATTATGGCAACTTGATGGTTATGACTTGCTTTCAGAGTAAATACTGTGGCCCAAAATAAGTCACCTTGATTATAGAAGAGTCTAAAGAACTACCCTGTTTCAATAAGTCTAGGATGAAAACGTAAAAGGATTCATGGAAAGAGTTAATATGAAGAATGCACAAATTTTACAGATACCCTAATAGGTAAGAACTGTTCCAAAAACCAAAACTGTTTCTAAACCAAAATAATAGATGATGGAAGGTCAAAGAGATAATGAAAATACTGGAATACATGTAGCTCTTTAGAGAGCTCTAAATACATGTAGAAATACCTGTAGAAATTTTCTAAACCAAAATAATAGATGATGGAAAGTCAAAGAGATAATGAAAATACTGGAATACATGTAGCTCTTTAGAGAGCTCAGTCTCTTTCACTTGATCCCCACCCACTAAGTAGGAGAGATGAGGAAGATAGAATCTCTTCAGCAGATGAGAAGGCTTACACTCACAGAGGCTCAATTGTTCAGACTGTCTTTGTATTTTTCTGATATACCCATAACTTCCAGCATCTCTTCTTTGTTCCTTTCCTTTTGATTCCTTCTGCTATGTCTTTTTACTGTTTATTTTTGCCAGAAAACAATAAGTATCATGATGATACAATGACATTATGCTCTGGATCTCTTACACCTTCCTTCCAGCAGAGAAAAAAACAAGTGGAATTTACCAGTCTTATGTTTTCTACCCACACATGGTGGTGCAGAATATCCTAAACCAGAATTATATGCTATATCTTTGTCTCTGAGCTGCCTTCTGTCTCGACTCCACATTCTCTTCCTTCATCATTTTGAGGTGAAGATTTTTTTTTCCCATTTAAACATCTGGTGGAGGTTTAGACTGCTAATAAATTACTTCCTCTCCTCCTTCTCTTCTAAACTAATGGTGCTGTTAAAAGTGAACATATGAGGAACAGAAGTGCTAGAGAAAGCAGTTCGGATGAGTCTAAATTCACCAAGCCCAATCTTGACAAGGCTCACTGAGGATAAATTTGAGTCTGTAGACCAGAAATGTTTACATAAAAAAATATCTCTTTTTCTCCCTGGATAGAAAAAAAAGAAAGGAAAACAAACCCTTCCATTTAGGAACTTTGGTACATTCAGTTGAATGAAAGATAAGAGTGATGAGTAAAGTAGAAGACAGGGATGTTTCTTTATCTGAAGTCCTTCCACATCAAGAATGAGATTATTTTCAGCTGTGAACAAGTCCAAAAATGTGGCTGAAATGTGACAGAGTTTAAATTCTTTATCACTAAATCTTGTAGGTAGTATAAGATTGTTAGCACAGCTCCAGGGTCCCGAGTGAGCCAATCATTTTTCAAATTGTGTCTCTTTCATTTTTTGTACCTGAATTCCACTTTGTGGTTCAAGAAATCTCCCTCTTGAGCCACTACTTCCACCAGCTTACAAAAATGGAAAAGAGGAAGAAAAGATTATGCACCCTCCCTTCAAGGAAACCAAACTCAAGTGCACACTATAGCATATTGGTCAAAACTAAGTCACTTTCAATAGTACTTTGCAAGAAGACTGGAAAATGTAGTCTTCATTCTGTATGCTCATGGTCTAAGCTAAAATTTAGGTTTCTATTACTAAGAAAGAAAGGGAGGACCCATAGAAAGCCAAACTCACAGAAACAGATTAGAATGGTATTTCATCAGGGGCTGGGGTTTGGGGGGAAAAAGCGAGATGTTGGTCAAGGAGTAAAAACTTTCAGCTGGAAGATGAATAAATTCTGGGGATCTAATGTACCACATGGTGATTATAGTTAAATATAATGCATTAGATATACATGAAAGTTACTAAAATAGTAGAAATTAAATGTTCTCACCATAAAAAAGAAATAGTAATTATGTTGCATGTTGTATGTGTTAGCTAATGCTATGGTGGTACTCATTTTGCAGTGATATAAGTGTATCAAATGAACACATTGTACACCTTAAATTTACACAGTGCTATATGTCAATTGCATCTCAATGAAGCTGGTGGGAGGAAAGGCTTAGGAAACATTTTGCTTCTATAGGACACACTTGCATACCAAGACTATGTATTACCATTTATTGTTAATTTTAAAGTTATTTAGCATGAACTTTTTTATTCAGGAAGATAGTTATCTACTCATTTCTGCCAGCAAAATAAAATGAGTTGTTATGTATATCTTTAGGTTCACCAAAAACAGCAAACCACATGAGTTAGAACAGGTAGGGGCACCACAGGGACAGATGAGTGCAGTGGACAATAGTGATTTGCTTGCCCATTAGCCAATAACCCTTGCTGTGGTAACAGCACCTCAATTTTTCTTTTCCCCACTCTCAGTTCAGATGACTTAGATTTCTGCTTCTGTCACTTTCTCCCAGATTTCAGGATTGGGTAGGTGACTCAGGATTGGTCAGCTGGGGAGTTCCATTCCCCCCAGCCATAGGGATGGGGATGGAGCACAAGATGGATCAATAGGAACCATTCAAAACTATTTTGAAAACAGAGTTATGTGTCAGGGGAGAACAGAATCCTTCTGGATCTACAGTCAGGACAACCCTGAGACTTTGAGACTTTTTTGTTACACAAACAAATAAATTATTATTTTGCTAAAGCCAATTTGGGTTGGGTTTATATAATTTTATTCCTTTAAAAGCCTGACAAAGTAAGAGTCAGACTGTTGGAATCTTTTTTTTTTTCTAACTTACTGTAATTGAACAATGGCATTTAATATGAATGTGGTACACAAACTTAAGATGGGTTCAATGATTCTGGCCTCTTAGTATTCACTATTTGGTATTATCCCCTCCTCTTGAATGTGGGCTGACCCACTGACACTCTTCTAATGAACAGATGACAAGCATGATGGGTTGTCGCCTCAAAGATTAATTTATGAAGTGTTGTGGTTTTTGTTTTACATGCCCTTTCACATTCTTTTGACTTGCTTGCTCTGACAGGAACCAGCTACTATTTTTGAGCTGCCCAATGGAGAGGTTCAAGTGGGAAAAAAAATGAGGTCTCCAACCAATAGCCAACAAGGATCTGAGACTACAGTCACAAAAGTGAGGTTGGAAGGGGCTCTTCCTCTAGTCCAGCCTTGATAAGAATGTAGCTCTAGCCCATAACTTGATCTCAGATTTATGAGACACAGTAGTGAGCCCAAGGACCCAGCTAAGCTGCACCAAGATTTCTGAAGCACAGGGACTATGATATAATAAATGTTTATTGTTTTAAGCCACTAAATTTGGGGGTAACTTGTCAGGCAGCAATAGAATGAGATTAACCCCGAATAGATTAACAATAAAATACTCAACTTTTAAACAAAGACAAAAAACTTAATTGGAATGATAATATTTATCAATAATAATTTATAGTAGAATTTAAATTATTAAATTCATACATGGTTTCTGGTGTAATATAAACTCTTTGGACAGTTTCAATACAAAAATTTTAAGTAAAAAAGAAAGGAAGACTGGATAGTGGGGACAATGAATAATTTCTACTACCCTTGCCACCTGCTTACACACTAACATGCTCCTGGCAGGGTAGAGTAACATTCATATATTTATCCATAGCTTTTCTTCCTCTGGCCAATGATTTTTGAACTGTCTAATATGAGTTTTTATCCTTGCTTAGTTTGATTAATGCTAGTGTATTTTTTTCAATTTTTTACTTTGTTTCTTTGCTTTTTTGCTTCATTAGGTGTGAAGAATAGGAATGTTATGACACTGCTTACTCTGCCATCTTTTCTTTGTCAGATTTCTTTGATTTATGCTACAGTACTCACTCAGGATACTTTCTAGTCTTTCAGGCTTGTGAAATCTTCTCTCACCATATAATTTTAAGGAAAGAAGTGCATATATGATAGAATCATATATATTATTCTAGCTGTGGTGGCAGTTATAAAAAGAAAACATATTTCCAGATTATTAATTTGTCAATTGATTGTAAATGAACTTTTAAAATGCATGCATCTTTTTTCTCTTAATGGATTCAAAGCTTCTTGTGGGCTGAGATCATGTATCTTTCTTAAACCCCAAATGTGCCCAGCTATATAAATATAAGGAATCAATAAATATCAATATTTGCAGAAATAAAGAAAGAAAAGTAATAACAAAAGAGATGGGAAAGCAGCTTAAGGTAAAAAGAAGAAAAGAAAGGGGAAGGAAACATGGGTAAATAATTTATGCTAAATTTCATGAAATAGAACCATCTGGTGCATAAGTAAGAAAAGGCTAGATTACCATGGAACTCAATTGGAAAAATACATATTCTTTAAAGTATCTATCTACACTGTGTATAAATTCAACGTTATTAAAAATATATAAATGAAAACATTACTTAACATGCAAGTTGTAGTCAAAATAGACAGGAAAACACAATAACAACACATTTTTATTAACATCCATAATTCTAATCAGTTGATGCATAAAATTGAAAAAAATTACACTTGCAGGTCAATTTTTTCTAGCCAATGTAAATAATCCAACTCCATGCTTTCATGAAAAGAACAAACCAAATGCTACTGAAAATAATCTTATACCTTAATATCAAAAGGTAAACCTCTGGCCAATAATACTAGCAGGCACCCATTATATATGACAGATGTGGTTTAGTTAACTCTAAGGCTCAATGATCAATGTTGTATGTGGTCTATTTTAACAAATTAAACATACTCAAAACAACAGACTTAGATTTATCAAAACAAATATTTTAGTAATGCTATCATGACTCCCTTGAAACTGTTTTTTTTTTCTTCATAAAACTAAGAATACTACATACAAAAGTGTCCTTGCCCTTTTGTGGTGTATAAGCCAGGAAAGGCTTCAAGAAGTTTAATGATTTGTCCTTGTACCGAACTAAATTATTCAATAGGGTTATAACCAACTTTATGGAAAAGCACAGAGTGTTCTAAATAATCATTCCTTTGGAAACTGGTATCAGGCAAATGCACTTTACTCAAACTACTTTTTCCATCTTCCAATTCTGAACTAATGAATTTCTATCTTCTCTTCACTTTAACAGAATTCTCCATCATATGTGTTAGGTACCTATATTATCAATTATTGCTACCATGAAATATTTGAGTGCTACTTGACAAAGAGTAGCTTAAGTGCCATTTTTGGTCTCTAGGGTCTTTGGTATTTTCTAGTAGTACATTCTACAGTAGCTAAAACTAACATTATTAAACTATACAAAGTTACCACACGTAATATATGTGTATATACAAACATACTACTTACATCAGAAAGCAGGCTATATACTGTTGCACTTTTACTCTTATTTTCAATACTCTCTACCACAGTTAAAATGGAGTTTCCAGGGTCAATACAGTGGGCCAGAGTGTCAGGGTACATCTTTAATTCTACTTAGGTAAAACTGGACATCTTTGTGGCCAAGATGAGGTGACTTTTTTTTAGAATTAGAGTGCTAGGGTAGATGCAGACAGGGTGATTGTCAGGATAATGGAGGATGCATGGTATAGTCATTGGCATCTTATTAGAAATTCAAGTTCATGGCACAGTTGTCCACACAGAGTCAAGACTTTGTATAAAACATGTTAATCTGGTTATGAACTACACTGAGAAAGCTGAGCTATCTGTAAAGATTGATTCCAGAGGTAAATCAAAGCAGACTGGAAATAGGCCAAGCAATTTGTCAAAATCCACATGATCTCAGATAGTGGTGAGCAACAGGTTTTCTATGAGAAGTAAGCAAATTCAATATCCAATGTTCAGATGGCCATGGAAGGCAGCATCCCAAAGCTATAAAATTGAGGGGTAGGGAAAAGCTTCAACCAGGTAACCAACTTCAGGACTGATTTAGTTTCACTTCAATATAAAGAATTCTAAGACACTATGCAGTTCTACTTACAAAGCCACCACATCAGAAAAAATAGAAAACAGTGACCTGGGAGCAACTGGACTCCTGCATGTTCATCCAGGGGGTTCTAATGTAGGTCTATGTGTGAGCCAAGAAGACCAAAGGATCAGTGAGCAACAATTGTCAGTCAAGACTGCAGGGGCAGAACATCAATAGTCTCACATGGCGGAGTTTGAGGAAAGCACAGCCAGAGGAAATAAGGTAAAGCACTGTAAAGTGGGAGAAGATGATCATTTGCTTTTTCATAGAATAGGATGGCCAGCATAAAAATGAAAAGATGGAAACAAGACATATAAAGGAAGTCTCCAGATTTAATAAAAATGTTAAAGGGAAATATTACATACAATTTTAAACAACTTTCACATCGATTATATAAAATTTGACATATATTTAGACCAAGAATAACTTTGAAATGGAATAGCCAAAAATGGAACTATGAGGTATTTGTAGCTATTATAGACTTGGTGAGAATATGCTAATAGTGATTTAGGAGCAGAGACTGATGATGTGTAAAGGATATACTGTGACATGACAAAGTCAGCAAATTTAAGGCTGTCTCCAACACTTAAACTGAAATTAGAAGCAAGACCAATAAAGATTTAGTATGAGATACAAGAACAGTTTGTTTATAAGCAGTAGCTGACCCAGAACTACTTAGCAATGGTAGGTTTTATTTTAATTTTCATTATAAATTAGCCATATAAGTATCTTTCTCTACCCCCATAAGAAGGCTAGTCTTCAATATTTATCATTAATATCCAGACTTCCTCATTTTCTTTAGCTATATTCAGACTTTTTGAGCTGAGGAAATCTCAGCTTTGTAGTCATTAGTGTTCATTATCCTTAAATGAAAATGTACTGGAAATAACTTTTATATCATTGGGTAATTTGAGAGAGAAAATGGTAATATTAATGCTGAAAAAGTACAGTGTAATAGCCAAAAAGCCTGGCGAAGAGAATATCGAGCTACAAGGATCACTGGAAAAGACGTGCCCTTGTATGATGTTTTACATAAGATCTGTGCTATTCCATTCCTGTTACTGGAAAAGACTCATCCCTGCTTTCAAAACAGAGAGAAGCGATGCCGACCAACACAACCTAACGCCAAAGTGGTATTCGTGCTCCCAGTGCCTTGAAATATCAGCATTCTGTAATTGTCAGAATAAATTATTCACTAAAACACTAAGTCAGACCTTAATTCTCTATCTTTTAATCTGATAATTTAATATCACTTTTACTCTCAATCTTGACCAAGCATGGTAAACAGGAAGCCCCACTTTCAAGATGCTGCCTTTACACTTCAGTGAAAACAGAGCACTCAAATGTACTGTCACTGTGTGATAACCATGAGACCTCGGTTGGACAGCAGAGGCACTCAAGAAGTCTAGGCTCAAACAGTAGTGGAAACAACACGCTAAGCAGCCCTGAAGACAGGAAGCAGGGCAAGGCACGCAGGACTCTTTTCCACTTAGACTCAGGTTATGCAACACCTATTGAGGCTGACACGTCAATCCAACTCCCTCCCAGATCAGCTCACCAGCACCCTCCCTGTCATAGGTGCTGACATTCCACTGAGTCCACTTAACGTTCATTGGCTGATACCATCCACATCTCTCATTGCTGTGATTCCTGAGGCTCGTGTACCCTTCTACTTGCCCATTTCTCCTATTCTCTGATTCATATACAGCTTTCCACTACTTCTACCTTGCTGCATAATCCAACTTCATTGCATTTCAAAAATTTTTTAAAAGTTATCTGTAGTTATAGTCTCTCTGTAAGAACTTTCTGTTTACTTCCTTCCACAAACTGAAACCTGGATTTTCCCTAGAAGCTGATTTTCCTGCAGTCTTCACCAGTGGCAATTGGTCCTTCTCTCTCACCTCACATTATTGACCAAAAAGTCAGGAGGCAAAGTCAGCAGTCTTCTAACCGAGTCTTCAAAGGTTGACTCTTATTCTTTCATCCTCATATAAAACTCTCTCCTTCACATTCACACCCTCTTGCCCTCCTTTTATTAATATTTTGGTGGGTCATTTGCTCACATTCATTCAGGAGTTAAACTGAACTAAAGAAACTTTTCATCATCTTGCTCTACGACTGAGAAATATGCATATCTATTTGGATATCCATGAAACAACCAAGTCTATTTTTTAAAAATTTTCTTCATCCAGTGACTTCTATTGCCACAGTATTTCATCAATTCACTCCCAAGAGCATACCTTAAACTTCTAAAAACTTATTCTTTATCTTAATTTTTTACCACAACTTTCTATTCCTTTCATAACCTCATTTAAAAAAAAAAATTGAATGTATCCATATAGTGGATGGTTAAAAATGTTTGATTTTGCAATGGGCAAAAAGAGATGAGAAACATCTTAAACTCTGAAAAAATATATGTCAGAGTGAATTTCTTAAAGTTGTAGAGAGAGGACATAAAAAATAAACAATTTAAAAAAATTGAAGATTCAATAGAAAAGAACAAAATGTCAAAAATCTAATTATTTATTAAGTTGAATGAAACAGAAAGAACACTGGTGAGATTAATCCAGAAAAACTCAGAAGGCACAATTAAAAGGAGATACAATCACACATTTTAAACATATTTAGAATGAGAACGTCATAGAATATATACCAAATAAATCAAAAGCTTAGATAAATAAGCAATCTCTTGAAGAGGAGATTTTACTAAAAACAGACTCAGGAAGTCAGAGAGAACTAAAAAGTCTATTATTGTTATTTAAATTGAATTTATAGCTGAAAATTTATGCCATGGACACAAAATATACTAGGCTCAGCTACTTGATGTTTCTTTTTTATCAGATTGCTGATTTTTATACAAAATTTCCTGAACTAAAATTTTAAGGGTATATTTCCCCCTGAAGAGAATTATATTTTTCAGTGCTTCTGGAAAAATGAAGTCCCCACATTTCACAAATAAGCACACTGAAATTTAGGGAGGTGAGCTATTTGGTGAAGGAGGTGTAATCTCCATAACTCTTCCAGTTGTTGTGGCTGAAAAATTAATTTTAAAACAACCTTACTTTGGCTCATGAATCTGCTGTCTGAGACAAATGTCAGAGAATTCACAGACTTGTTTTAAAGGTATCACAGTGAACAAAAAACTGTGCTTTTAAAAAGAGGTGAATGGACAGAAGCAAGATGGCCACTTAGAGCTGAGACCATATCAAACAAAATGACCCAAGGAGACTGAGAAACTAAGAGTTTCACCCTCAGTACAACAGGAAAGATCAACCCACCAACAGAGAGAGAACATAAAAACAAGTCACCTTTTCCCACTTCAAGATTCATAATTACTGATCCAGTCCTATCTTGAGTTTGGAGTTTGATTCCTGGTGAACCTGAGATCACAATTTAATGTTGCTGACACATATTTAAAAATATCTACCAGAATGAAAGTAAGAAGTTGCTCCAAATTTTCAAGCAAATAGTGGGAATAAAAACCACTTCCTGGTGGGCTTCCTGGTGGGCTTCCCTGGTGGCGCAGTGGTTGAGAGTCCGCCTGCCGACACAGGTTCGTGCCCCGGTCCGGGAAGATCCCACATGCTGCAGAGCGGCTGGGCCCCTGAGCCATGGCCGCTGAGCCTGCGCGTCCGGAGCCTGTGCTCCGCAACGGGAGAGGCCACAACAGTGAGAGGCCCACATACCGCAAAAAAAAAAAAAAAAAAACCCACTTCGTTGAATGAGATTAATATTACAAAGATAAAGTGGCAATTTTCTACTCAGTATCATTTTCCTCTTCCTACATATTAACAGAAATCCAAATTTGTTGGAGTAGCACTGTACCAAGGGAAAGAGATATATTCTTCGGGCTCCCTTATAAGCAGGGTGTGGACATGGGACTATTTTGGTCCAAGTACAGATCACTTAATCAGAATTCTTAGAAGACCTCTTAAAAGAGGGCTGACTCAACTTCTCTTGCTCGTTTGCCCTTTTCTTGTTTCATACTTCCTGCCTGGACTGCAGATATAATAAAACTCAAAGTCATTTTTGGAGCATGAAGAAGTTCACAGTTCTTGCCTACTTTGACGTCTTTTATTACCTTATCTTAAAAACATGGACTTATTGCCTTCCCTCCTCTTCTCCTTGCTTTCTCCTCTTTTCTTGTGTTTAGCACCGTATGGAAAAGTATACAACAAGCATTGCAAAAGTGATTTATTTTCCTTATATAACAAGAAACCAGGATGAGGGCAGTGGACCTAAGATACCATCAGTGCTTCAGGCAATGTCTATTATGTGGCCTGCAATTTTTGAAATGTGACTTTTCTCCACAATTGCAACATGATATCTGTGCTCCCATGCATCACAAAAACTTTCTGGAAGATAAAAGGGGAAGGGGAAAAATAAAAGTAAAAGGGAAATGACAGCTAAATCTGTCTCATTTAATCCAAGAATGAACAGCTCTCCTGGGAGTCCCTTATCGGCCACAAATAATATAACTTACACCACACTTAGATGGGCAGCATCCTGGGAAATCAAGTATTTATCTGGGCACATTACTACACCAAACAGAATTGGATTTCTGTTAGTAAAAAAAAAAGAGGTAGAATGAATTTTGAGTGCACAGCCAGCACTGTCTAGTACACATCCTCCCTTTCATCACAATTCTCATCTTTGATTTGTTTAGTTATATGTAGCAAATTGAAGTAATTGGAATATTTAATGTTTAGCCCAAATTAGACAAATGGCTATGATTTTCAAGATAGAAAAAAATCATAGAATTTCAGTAATGACTTTAATCATTAATACATATAGACCATATGTCCTGTTTTTTAAAGGGATTACATTAGTATATATGACAGCATTCAGATTATTATATTTATCTAATATTAAATCAGCATTCTGCCCCAATTTATTAGATGGAAACTAAGATAACTCTAACTTCTCAGTAAAAGTTTTTGAATATTATATTCTTAACCTAAATATCCTTATTATATTTTCCTCAGGCGTTTAGCCATTTTGTTACATCTTACAGCAGCAATAATTCTCTATTCCATAAATATGGAATTTTACAAGCAGGACAAACGGTTCCATAAATTAGGAGGAATACCTGCCTATGCAGAAACAACTCATTTCTTTCTGATTCACCCTTTTGTGATGTATTTGTCTTAGAATCACACTCTCATTGTTCTTAAATTTACAACTGTTTTTTATGGGTTGAAAATTCGGTGAAAAATTGGTTGACTCCTAGAATATCAAGAAGCATGGAATTTATAAGTAAAATGCATATTTCAGATACAAATGTTTTCTTAAAACATTTATCTCATCCTAAAATGTTTCTGAATATATTTAGTACATTAGTAAGATTTTTTTCCCAACACACTTCAAGGGCTGAGATGTCTGTTTAAACAAATACACGTATAGTTACCCGTGCAGTTGAGAATTTTAGGTTGCTTTTTCTAGACAGAGTAATCTCTGTGGCATATTATGATCATGTTTTGCTTTAGGAGAAAATTTGCTAGAATTAATCCAAATCTATACATGAGGATTGCTAAAGGAAATGAATAGTAGAAACAACAGTATAGCCACAATAATTTAAACATTAACTTATTGTATCTGATTGTATTCTCACAAGTTATAAGTGAGGCAACTAATGAATAAACAACAAGGTCCTACTGTATAGCACAGGGAACTATACTCAATATCCTGTGATAAGCTGTAATGGAAAAGAATATGAAAAGGAATATATATATATATATATGTATATATTTATAGTTGGCCAAAAAGTTCATTTGGTTTCTTATAAGATGTTATAGAAAAATCCGAACAAACTTTTGGCCAATCCAATATAACTGAATCACTTTTCTGTACTGCAGAAATTAATACAACATTGTAAATCAACTATACATCAATAATAAATAAATAAATAAAATACAGAGAAGAAAAAAATAAGTGAGGCAACTGTATCAGAATGGGTAAGCACGTTTTCATATTTTTACATTTGAATTATACAGTTATCAATAGTCAGGAATGGAACCCAAGTGTATTACACTAGCCAGACATTTCAATAAGCCATTCAAATACTGAAAATAACATTTGTAGAATTAGGTCTTTCTTTTTTCCTATTGTATAAGTACCTATAAAATTCCCCAAAAGTACAAAAATTCAAAATGTACTGAACTTCTTCAAAATGAATACAGCTTAAGAACTTCCACTTTAAGATTCTGAAATATTTCTTTTCTGATATTCTGAGGAAAACTCTTCACAAAAGCCAATACTAATTTATGTTTTTACAGATGTATAATTAATATCTCTGCAGTTGTATAGTTTCTCTGAAAACAGATTAGACTTTATTCATAAATATGTATTAAGCAACTACTATATTCCAGGTCCCATGCTTATTGAAAAAAAGTCTGTTAACCCATAAAGCTTAGTGTATAAAAAAACAAATAAACAGGTTTGAGGAGAGAAAAGTTAAAACTAAAATTAGTTATGCATTTATTCTTCATATAAATTTTTAAAATAAAATGCTTAACGTTTTATTTCTATTTCAAGTTTAGAATAAATACAGAATTAGGGCTGCAGAGAACTCTTGGAAAGCCATTCATATATATTGGAAAATCATAAGTTCTCTCCATTAACAAATATTTTAAAATTTCTATGGGAAACTATGCTGGATGCTCATGCAGACACAAAAATGAAAAAGACACATGCTGTAGTCTCCAACATTTACAATCTAGCAGGCCAAGAAAAGTAATTATAGTACAAGGAAAAATGAGAAGTGGAATGTTTGTTACAGGTGTTCTGGAGGGAGAAGGAGGAAGAGGGAGAAGGGAGATGACTGCTGTCTTTGGGACATCAGAAAAGCACTTTACATATTTAATTCTAATGACAGACTTGCAGAGGCAGACATTTTTATTCACATTTTATTGATGAGAAAATGTAAAGAGATGAAATAACCTGCAGAGTCTGTATCAATCTGTGTCTCTAAGAGACTTACTGGAACAAAGTATTCCCTCAGCCTGCCTCCTGGCCCCCACCCCCTACACAAATATTTTCATAAGGAGTTAGCCCAAAACAAACTTTTGTTAAGTTATATCACTTAGTTTGGGGCTGTTTGTTACTACAATGTACACTATAATGTACCTTCATTCGATCAAAGGCATTCTGGGTAGAGGAAAGAGTAAACATAAATATTTAAATGACTACATCATGAGTGTGAGATGGTAAGAAATTTAATTTGGCTAGAGTATACTCCCTGTGTAGGATGGTAATGTAGGACTAGACTGTAGAGACCAGTTGGCTCTATGTTATTGTAGTACTTCAATGTCAGTGGAAAGCAACTATCCTCAATCCAAGAGGTATAATTCAGTACTTAACAGGCTCAACACAATATGAAAATTAATCATTAGCAAGCAATGCATAGAATAAAAGTGTTTCTAACCTAAAATATCTATTATCCTATATTTTGAAGCTGTTCTGTATATTCTTTCCTAACTGGATACAAACAATCCTTCTCTAAAATGATGTTTATAAAAGAGATGCAATGAGATAAGCTGAAAGTAGTCATTTTTGGAATAATATTTAAAATAAATGTTAGCTATATTTATTGGATAACTAATAGATGGCAACAAAAAATTGTTAGAAATATAAATATACTAAGTTAGACAATATCTATTCAACTAACAGATGACTTGAAGAAATGCCAAAAGCTATTTTGATAAAGATATGGTTGTTTACTCTTAACTCATCTCTAGGGTTACTGATATACTCCAAAAAAACAAAACCCAAAATGCCTTCCCATAACTTATATCCAGTCAGCAGTAAGTGGTTACCATCTGCATCATAGTATATATTAAATATTGGTCATCTCTCAAACTGGAGCTACACAAGGGGGAGAATACTTGGCTGGGAAATACTGACATCACTGCAAATAAAAACTGAAGATGTGGAGCCTGGAAGTAAAAACAGAAGGGGATGGTGCTCAATGGGTTATAGCAATTGCAAATATCAGTGCCGACAAGCCAATGTCCAACTAACAAAGGAAATAGGGATGAGGGCATTCTGAAACTTACGGAGGAAGAAAGGTAGCCAATCCCACATCAAACATCCCCATCCCCAGGTCTCCATATTCTGGAATTTAGACAAAACTGTAATCTGTGAGAGCGTTACTAAAAACAAAAAAATAAATTTCCATCCAGGTCTGTGGAAATGTTATATAATGTTATATAATTGACCAGAAGAAGATTTTGAAAAGGAGGACATAACAGAACTAATAAAAATAGAACCTGGTGAAATGTCTAATATGCATTTCCCTCAGCCCTAACTCCTCCTCTGCCTAAATCATTGAGATATACACAGTTTCTTTGCAGATTTAAATTTCCAGAAATACCCTATATATTATTCTAAGACCTCTATAATACTAAATGATCAAGAAGCATCATTATTGAAATACAGAAAATCTAAATTACAAAGGATAATGCATATTTTTCAGTACATTTGATTTTTTTGAAATTAGAAAGATAATTTCAAATTGATGTTTTTTAAGTTTACTAATTTGTACATTTTACTAAACTCAATCCTAAGAAAACCTAATATCAAAAGATACTAAGATATTAGGATCAAACGATATCACTTGCCAAGAATAACAGATCTTTGTTCAAATGTTCTTTGGAATTACTACAGAATTAACTCCTCTCTTGTAGCTTCATAGTATAACTAAGATGTTAAAGTTTTGAAGATGTCCCGCAGTAAAGGAACATCTTTAACTTGATTTAAGTTAAATAAACCTACTTCCTCGGGACAAGTTTCATCACTGTTTCTTTGAAAGCCAACCTAGTAATACCCCTTTAGACATAGATAGACAAAAATGCTTAAAGTATGGTTTCTCAACCTTGGCACTGTTGACATACTTGTTTTCTATTGCTACATAACAAATGACAGATTTGGTGACTTAAAACAATATCCATTTACTAACTCACGGTTCTGTAAGTGAGAAGTCCAATATAGTATGGATGGTTCTCTACCCTGGCTGGGGCTGAGTTCTCACTTGGAGGCTAGAGGTCTTCTTCCAAGCTCATTCCTGTTATGGGAAGAACACAGTTCCTTATGGTTGTGGGATTGAAGTCCCCATTTTCTTGCTGGATGGCAGCCAGAACTGCTATTCATTCCTAAAGGCCACTCACAGATCCTTGATTGTGGGCCCGGAAATCTCAGCAGCAAAGAACCTCTTCACATCTGTCAGATCCTTCTCATGCTCAGAATCTCTCTGATTTCCTCTTCTCTATCAGGAGAAAACTCTTTGCTTTTAAAGGGCCTATATGATTAGCCTACTTGATTATTTCCCCATCTTAATGTCAACTGTGCAATTAACATAATCACAGGCATAAAGTCATATTCACAGTTCAGGGATTATACATGGTGTGTACACTGAGATGGGGTGATAAATCTTTAGGAACATCTTAGAATCCTCTCTTCCTTTAGATGAGATAATTCTTTGATGTGGGTTCTGTTCCATGTACTATGGAATATTTAGCAGGATCCCTGGCCTCTACCTACTAGATAAGAGTTACGTTCTCCACCCCAAGTTTTCACATTCAAAAATGTCTCCAGACCTTGCCAAATGTCCCCGGGGTGGGGGGCAAAATTGCCCTTGGTTAAGAATTACTGGTTAAAACTCTCTTATACTCAGTGTAAAAATAAAAATATGCATAGTCCTATTTTTTTAAGTCCCATAAAATATAGATTTTGTAAACTTACTACAATTTTATTAACTTGCTGTTAGTTTTTAAATACATACTAGCCTATATTATTACAATGACTATTTTTACTCATTTGGAGCTACAACATTGGTTTACTTTTGCTAGTTGAACAACAACCATCATAAACCCCAGTTTTAAAACATTAGGCAACTAGGAGGAAGAGTAGCAAGAACTTCAACGAATTTGGACTTAAAATTGAGACAACTCATTAATAAAAGTCATAGCTGGAGCCATATTGGCCCTCAAGTCCTAGTTTTCCTTCAATTTGTTATGAATTTGTTATGAATTTGCCACCTATGGAATTTTCTTTACTCTCTTAAGATTTATTTATATCTTCAACATGGAGCATTTTCAAGGCTTTAAGTTTCACAGTTTTACAACTAACTCTGTAAAATACAGTGTCTTTTATTAGTTCTAAAAAGTATCTTTTGTGAGTTTCTGGGGACAGACTCTTCAAATATTCTCAGATTGCTAAAAATTTTCATGTCCATCCTCTCATAATATTTTTGAATTTATGGATTTTATAGCATTCCTTCTTTAGTTTTATTTTCTCCAGGTTGAAAAATTCTATTTTTTTTCAAAACCTCTACTTATATAGAAGCATCCTTCTGCTCAATAATTCATGTGGCCTCAAGCTTTTGTAATGAGGGGATAGACTGCTTTTTTGAAGCCTTGCTATCATAGTGTGGAGAGAAGGGTGTGTGGGCTGACACCGCCAAAGCATACACTAACTAGCTGTGTGAGTTTAGACAACTTAAACTTGGGCCCTCATTGTCCTTACTCTAATCTAGTGATTATATCACATACATTTTTGTATTGTTAAAAAATTAAAGATGTAATGTATGCAAGGTACTTAGCTCATAGAAGTCACTAGTAAATTTATTTACTCATTTAAGAAATGTGTGTTGAAAACTCATCTGTGGTAATACTGAGTATTTAGGAGTTGAAAACACACACAAAAAAACAGGCATGGCCTTGGTTCTCATTGGTCTAGTAATTTTTATGCTCTTATGAAGATGAGAGACAAGAGGATAAAGGTGTTAACTGTGATGTTCTTTCCCTACTGGCTGGAAAATTGAGATTTTGGAAACTACCACACAGAAATAGGCACTAAATGACAATTCCTTTGCTGTACAGTAGAAACTAGCACAACATTGTAAAGTGACTATACTCCAATAAAAATTAATTTTAAAAAAGACAATTCCCAATTCTTCTGTCTTTTCAAACCTTAACAAGAGCCACTATTAAGAAATAGCTTAGTAGTTTATGCCCTAACTATGATCATCCTCTGTGGGTGACTTTACAAAATACAGACATCTAAACATCCCATGATATTTTGATTCATTAAGTTTCTAGTAGGGCATAAGGTTGACTCCTGAAAAACATGAGGGTTAGGGGCACCGACCCTTAAGGTGGAAAATGTAAGTATAATTTATAGCCTGTCTTCTGTATAAGGGATTCCCTGCACATCCAGGGTTCCCTCCATATTTGTGGTTCTACATTCGTGGATTCAGCCAACAGGAGATCATGTAGTACCATATTATTTACTATGGGAAAAATATCCACATAGTAGTGGACCTGAGTAATTCAAACCATTGTTCAAGGTTCAACTGTATTATTTGAATGTTCAAAGAGGGTCAAGGTGAGTTTGATGTATAATTCAAGTCCAGAAGTTATGACCCTGTGGGCAATGATTTATGGCAGATTATAGCATCATTCATTAACCAATTGGAGATTACTGCCTTAATTTATTGTGTTGTTGTGGACTTTTCTCAGTGTGGTAATTTCTTGCTTGAAATGCAGTTTCCAGAAATGGACATAATATTTCAGGACTGGGTGTATCATTATTTTATGGAAGTATACAATGTTTTCTATTTTGTGTTCAACACTCCTCATCAAAGATTCTCAACTTTCTGGTGAATTTTCTAGGCAAACATCACAAGTAACTATTTTATTTTAGAATATGACTGATTAATAGAGAAACAAATTAAAAATGAAGTAACTTTTTAATATCTAGTACAGGTCTCTATATGCTATCTACTGGGAAGTTCATATGCTTTTCCTCCTTTCCATTTACATAATCTCTCCTGATCATCTTTAGATTTTGCTACTCATGTGTTATTTCATTCTCCAGAAATTCAGTGACATCTATAAATCTAGCAGATTTACTATTCACTTTAGAAACCTTATTAAAATAGTAAATAAAGATGGTCTCATAACAATTTTTAGAAACCCTTACATTCACAGCTTTCCACCTCTCTATTTCTGATCTAGGCACATTGACATTAATTCAATTTTTTATTCATTATCTATTGTTTCCTCTAATCTTTCATTTTTCAACATTGTTTAAGTTTTCAAAAGCTTTTTAATGTTGTTAGTCTATTTTTTTTTCCCTTTTTTAAGAAAAAATAAATAAACAACCAAAAAAGAGTGCAGACAGTTTCGCAGACCAGAGGGCAGAGGTAGCAGAACTGGCAGTGCTGGGGGCGGGGATGGGGAGAGAGAATGAACGGTAGGAAATGGTCAGGGGAGGAGTTAGGATGGGGCGTGGGCCGTACTTGGGCAGACGGCTAGCGAGGTGGAGGTTAAGGTCCACCGATTTCCCATGTTCTCCTCGTCACAGTGACAGTTCTCACATTCAGTGCATCGCTGGGGACCAGAGGCGACTGGTTAGGCAGAAACGTTTGGAAGCTACCCGCCCGTCCTCCACCCTACCCGCTGGACATACCCCCAACTTCTCAGCCTCATTACTTCTGACACGGAGCTCAGTATCTTCCTCCAACCTGCTTAACCTGCTTCCCACCCCCTCATTTCCCTATTGCAAGGCGCCCTGACGTCCCCTTGTCACTGTGGGCTGGACCTTTAGGTACTCTCTTCACCCCCTCTCTTCCTATTCTCCCCATAGCCTGTCGGTCTCCAGTCCTGTCCCACCTCCCTCGGCTCTGCCTTGAATCCTCCTCCCTGTCTCCACATCTGCAAGTGCAGCTTAGGCCTCACCCTCTCTTTCCTGGACCACTGTCCCAGGCTCCTCCCCAGCCTCCTGGCCTCCAGTCTGTCCCCAACTTGGCCCCAGAAGTGTCTTTGTTTACTCGGGCCTGTGGCTCAGGGTTCTCCCAAGGCACACCAGAGCCCAGGAACAAACTCTAGGAACTGCTTGGTGGATGGAGCTGGGTTGCAGGCATACATTGCAGAAGGAACAGCAGCCACACAGGGACCCTGGCTGGTAGTTCCCGTACTCCTGGGCATCCTGCTGATCTGTGGGGACAAGAGGGCAGCAGTGACCCAGGTTGACTCCGCTCCTCCCCACCCCCATCATCCAGTCAGATCACTTACCCATGTCCTCACCACTCTCCTCTTCACTGGAGGCACCTGCATACACCTCCCTCCTGGCCGGTGGACTGGGGATGATGGTGAAGGGGAGCTCATCCTCCTCCAGCCCCTCCTCCTCATCTTCTTCCTCCTCGTGGTTTGGCTCAGTGGGACCCAAACCTCAGCCCTCTCTTCCCTCCTCTTCTCCTCCTCTTCTTCTTCCTCATCCTGGCTCAGACTGAGGCCATGACCTTCCTCCTTGTCTTCCTCATCCTCCTGGTCCAGGCTGCCATGATGGGTGCCTTCTCCTCCCTCCTCTGAACCTTCATTATCTTCTTCATGGGAGCTGTGATCTTCTTCCTTCTCTTCCTCTTCCTCCTCAGAATCACTCTCCCTTAAATGGCTTCTATACTTCACCCCCATGTGTTCTGGGGGCTGGTGGCTAATCTCCTCTTGGATGAACTCTCTGTGGCCAGTCCCAAATAAAAGAAAAAAAAAAAAAAAAACCAAAAAAGATACCTCCAATTATTAACCAAAGTGATCTCCATTTATAGTTTTCCTATCTTTTCATCAATATATACAATTCCATAAATATCCCTTAATCTTCCCTTTTATTGCATCGTATTAAGCAGAAATAAGTATGCAAATGAGACTAACTGGGCTATAATTAATAAAGTTATTCCAGATGCCCCTCTCAGGAATAAAATCAATTGGTCTTCTTTAAGATGTGGCACATATATACAATGGAATATTACTCAGTCATAAAAAGAAACAAAATTGAGTTATTTGTAATGAGGTGGATAGACCTAGAGTCTGTCATACAGAGTGAAGTAAGTCAGAAAGAGAAAGACAAATACCATATGCTAACACATATATATGGAATTTAAGAAAAAAAAATGTCATGAAGAACCTAGGGGTAAGACAGGAATAAAGAGGCAGACCTAATAGAGAATGGACTTGAGGATATGGAGAGAGGGAAGGGTAAGCTGTGACAAAGCGAGAGAGAGTCATGGACATATACACACTACCAAATGTAAGGTAGATAGCTAGTGGGAAGCAGCCGCATAGCACAGGGAGATCAGCTCGGTGCTTTGTGACCTCCTGGAGGGGTGGGATAGGGAGGGTGGGAGGGAGGGAGATGCAAGAGGGAAAAGATGGGAACATATGTATATGTATAACTGATTCACTTTGTTATAAGGCAGAAACTAACACACCATTGTAAAGCAATTATACTCTAATAAATATGTAAAAAACTAAATAAATAATTAATGCTGAAAAAAAATCAATTGGTCTTCTTAAAGGAACTATTTGTTAATTACATGGTACCACATTTTCATAATTTTATCCTGATACTTTTCTTCTCCATATTCTTGGTAATTCCCTATTTAGTAGTCTCTAGTGTTTCTTTAAAAATGCCTTCTTTCAAGTGTTTTACCACAATTATGAGAAACATTGCTGTAAGACATATATTTTACATGGTGAGCAAAGAATGTCCAGCTCAATGGCTGATGACCATAGGCAGCTTCTTACCCCAGCCTACACACTTTCCTCCAAGTTTAGTGGCTAATAGTAGCCCCAGATTAGTGCATAACCCAATGTGTATACAGGAATATATGTCATTGAGCTTTTTGATGACCCTTGTAAATGGACATCCAGAAGTGGATTTGATTTGCTTAGCAAAAATGAAATGTCACAATTCTTCCACTTCTAGTGTCCCAGAGCAATTTATGCCCATTGCAAATGCACTTCAGATTGGTTTTGCCTTTTTCTATTATTTATTGTTATCTCATACTGATTTTGAAATTCACCATTTCCTCTAGGGAATAGAGATCAGGCTCTATAACTGAATAAGAACTGGATGTGATTTGAGCTTTTATAGTCCTCTAGAAGAGATGCATGTGAAGGTCTCATTATAATGATGGACAGAGTTCTAGAGAGTTAAGAATTCTAAGGTTTGTAAACTTTGCATTTTTTTAAGAAGAAAAATAAGGCTGTTTGCATGTGACTATTGGCCAAAGGCAGTAAAAATCATTTATTCTTACAAAAGTTACTCAAGGCACAAATAGTTTGGAATTTTCTCCTTTAAATATATCAAAGTGACTGCTGTATTTTCTAAGATGATAATGAATCACTTCCAAATATATATACTTTTGAATTGAGATGTGTCACACTTGAAGAAAGCCTAAAGGCAAGTAGTTCTGATGTTTGAAATTACCACGTTTTATACGCTAACATATCATCAACTGATATACATATATATGTTACGTTAAAAATGTAAATATTAGTGAAAGATTCTTAGTTTGTCACACAGAGGTTTTCTCTCAACTTCCAGGAATATTATATTTACTGTTACAGTTAAAAATCAGGGTTCATAACATTATGCTGACTACTACAGAAATTAATACTGGTAAAATTAAAATAATTTATAGGAATGATAATCACAGTAGTTTGCTGGAAATGTCACTGACCAAAGATTAATTTGCTGAATGCCATCATTAAGCAAAATATAGTGAAGACTTCAACACCTTTTTAATCTACTTGCTTATACAGTCTCATCACTGGATACCATATTTGAATATCAGACATAATGGAAACATATTGAGAAAGAACAAAGGGGTCATTAAAATACATGTAAAAATGAGAACTAGGACACAAAATCCATTTGAGTATCTGTATTCAGAACTGGAGGTTTTCTCTTATGTAGTATTTTGGTTTATGCAGTTGATTTCATTTAACAAACTTTTCCAAGTAATAAATATATATCTTAGGCACAGTTTAAGAGTTTCAAGTATTTTTTTAATGGAATAACTACTCTAGGAAGTTGAAAATTTAGTGAGAAACTAACATGTAAAAAACTAATAATATGATTGAGCTGATTGCTACAGATTTGGAAGAAATTTTGTCTTATAGAAATAGTTTAGGCTTTGAAGTAAGAATAAAATAATTTTGAATTCCTATTCTGCCACTAATAAGCAGTATGAATTTGTCATGGCACTTAACTTCTCTAAATAAAATTATTCATCTGTGAAGTGAAGATGTAAGCTCGAAAACGCATGAAAAGGCTTACATGAGACATGGCATTTGTAAAGTACTTGCAAAAGTAGGCACTCAATAAGTGTTTGCTATTGTGTTCAACAGTGAATCATTTTTCCTAAGGTGAAGGGAGTGGGAAAGCATGTTAGAAAGGCTTTAATGCTAAGATGCTGTTGGAACTTAACTTCAGAGGATGACTTTTATATGCTGTTTGCCATCAATAACATTTATTTGCTCTAAAATTGTATTTGCCCTAGAACCTATGACCCTTATTTTAAAAAAGGGGAGGGGGTACAGCATAAAGAAAATAAAAACTTACCATTACGTTCATTTAAAAATTTTAGTTAGATAATGGAGATCAACATATGATAACCAAGAGCAGCTTATTTAAAATACAAAGAGTGACATTGAATTAACTACTTTCATATCTGAATCCGATCACCTTTGAATCACAGATGCTTTCAAATAAACCAATACTGACTTGATAAATTTGCTAGGGATCAGGACAACTTCAACTATATTTTAACAGCTTTCTTGAAAGTACCCTTTGGTATATCTAATGAGTTGCCAGGAAGAGATTCCTCAGGTTGAAAATAGGGAAAGTAAGTGACTGCAGCCCTGCCACTTTGAAGACCTCCAATCCTATCTACCCTCTTATCATGTTGGGATCTTGTTATTTTACCCTTTTCTATAGCAGCATGGAGAGAAATATTTGGAATAAAAACAGTGGTTGTCATTGTGGTTTTTGCAAAGAGGTTGAAAATGGGTGAAACTTTTTAAGGATTTAAAGGATAAAAAATAAATAGTGTAAAAGAATGACTAGGTCCTGATCCTTAGTTCCATTTTCTAATGTTAATAAGTATTGAAGTTTGCTGTGGGAATATTCAAGAGTGTTTACATTATTTACAAAATAATTTGTCAAACAGGTAATTACTAAGTGCCTATCAGGTGCCCAGGAGATAAACAGCATCCAAATAAAAAGAGGAAAACGCAGCACACTCTCCTCACCTTATAAAAATTAGTTTGTTGGGTCAAAGGAAATGCATATTATGTATCGATAAATATGTATAGAGGGCACTCAATGAAATAGACAACACAATGAGAACAGCAGATGACTAAAGAAACTGATGGGGGCCAGTGATACAAGGGAAAAAGTCGTTGTTAAGGCTGTAGGTTTTCTGGATGAAGAGATGCCCTACTTGAGAGTTCCTTGCCATGGAGGCATTAAGGAAATGAAGAAAGGGAAAATGACATGGGGGGAGGGGGTGGTAAAGAAGAAATCTGAGGGTAGGAGAAAAATAGCTCTGATAGAGTTGAACTTTGAACTAAGTAAATACTTAAAATGTGCATTCTTAAATAAGAAAAGACTGGGATACTTTTAATTGGCAGACTTGAGTCCCTCTCTGCCCTCCAATCATTCATCATTATTCGGTATAGAACAGTGGGTAATAATGTTTAGGGTTAGGGTTAAGGTTAGGGGTGACTATATTTAGATCAGATATGATTAATTTGTTCAACTGAAAATACTGAGTGAATTTGTGTCATCACTTCATGGGCACAGAGACACACATACTGGGTGCAAATGTTGGGCTCCTGTACCTTTCACAGCCGCTCTGTTCCTCTGGGTAGACAGAGTGGCTTTATGAAGGCTCTACACCAATGAAAAGAGAAGGCTGTCCACATGCAGCAGTTCAGTTGAGCTGAGCAAAACTTCAGACTCAAAAGACATCAACTCCACTGAACTTTCAAGGGGCAATAGGCTAGTATCAAAGAGTGGTAATTGCACAACAGAGATGAGAAGGACAAAGTAGTTTCTTGGCCATGTGGTTGTGAGTAGTAGTCACTCACATAGCAAAAGAGTGTTTATTCTCTGCGTGTCCATGCAACTGCCTGGAGCTGGAACTGGAGAGAGGCAGAGCTTGATCACATGAAGCTGGCATAGACTTTTAAATGATGGTTCTGCTGGAGCTCACATCTAAGACCCCACAGACTTTGAGGGCTTAGTTCTCAAATCCAAGCTTTTGGAACTCAGTTTTTGTTTCTCTCAAATTAATGACTTTGAGATGAATATTAAAGCATGTTTTTAAATTCAAAAGGTAAGCATTGTCTTTCTAGTTATCTGAACTTTTCCTTTCCCAGAGGCAGCAAAGGTGGAAAAATCAGAATTTCCCAGATTACAGAATACTCAGGTTATTGTGTGTATATAGCTATACATATACATATAGAACAAATACTTGTTTATTATATTTATATCATAAACAATTATACCTATTATTGTTTTCTGGAAAAACATTTCTAATTACTGCTCCTTTATAAGAGTGTTCTATCAAAAACTCTTTCTTTTATTAAGTGATAATACCTGTTACCATATGAAATGTTTTCTGGAACCCTGAAATATATATATTTTTAAGTAGACTATTTTAAACTTATTTGACAATGGAACCCATTTCTTGAGATCTATATTTTATCTTCTCATAAGAGCTGAGGAACTACTGATGGGAAATACTGCTAGATGGAACATAGAAATCATATAAAACATAGAAATCGGCTTTTTAAGTGAGTTTTTCTTCTCTCTCCCATCACCTACCTCCACCTAACAGGTCTGAGAAGACAGAAAAGCTATCTTATTCATCCTGTATTCTCAATATCTGACATGTTGTATAAACTATAGTTGGGCTCAATACCTGTTTTGTTCAAATTTTCTTCAAAAATTGGATGTATTTCTGGTAAAAATGTATTACCATTCCTTGCTAAAATATTGTACAGGTTTGAAAGTTAGCTTTTATTATTATTGTCATGTTAGTATAGATTTGTATAAAGATGGAGAATAGTTAAGTAAAATATGTTAAAAAGCCTGTAGCTACTTAATAAATATTTATTATCATCTTGGGATGGGTTGGACTCTTGTAGCTATGATGTGAAACTCAGAATTGGAATGGAACGCTTGACGGATTTGATTACATTTAGATTTAAACTGGTTCTTAAAAAAGATAGCATAATTAAAGTTGAAAGGCAAACAAGGACAAAAATAGTTGCATTGGACTTCCCTGGTGGCGCAGTGGTTAAGAATCCACCTGCCAATGCAGAGGACAAGGGTTCCATCCCTGGTCCCAGAAGATCCCACATGCTGTGGAGCAAATAAACCCGTGTGCCACAACTACTGAGCCTGCGCTCTAAAATCCATGCTCCTCAACAAGAGAAGCCACCACACTGAGAAGCCTGCCCACCGCAACAAAGAGTAGTCCCAGCTCGCTGCAACTAGAGAAATCCCGCATGCAACAATGAAGATCCAACACAGCCAAAAATAAATTAAAAAAAAAAAAAATAGTTGCA
The DNA here is from genome assembly GCF_964374135.1 of Grampus griseus. Taxonomy (NCBI): domain Eukaryota; kingdom Metazoa; phylum Chordata; class Mammalia; order Artiodactyla; family Delphinidae; genus Grampus; species Grampus griseus. The sequence continues at coordinate 42,243,053 of NC_139012.1, read as the reverse complement.
TTATCTGACAGTCTTACTTTTCAAAATGCATTATTATCTCCTGTATTTCAGTAAGAAATACATAAATTTGTTAGAAAACAAAGTAACATAAACAGCCATCCACCAAAAATAAAAATACAAACAACAATATACATTGTTTAGAAGTCTCAAATCAACGAATGATTCAAATAAATGAAAAGTTAAAAAATAATATTATCCTATCAGATTGATAAAAATTAAATAGATTGATCACACTCAATGTCAGAAAGATTTTGAGTATATACTCTTGGTATATCTTTAAGCTGATACCTCCAGGGAAGGTGATTTGGAAATAGTTATCAACATGTCATATGCATTTCCTTTGACCCAACAATCTCAGTTTTAGATATTTATCTATAGGGATACAAAATAAATGAAGACATATGTATTGTGATGGCCAACATACCTTAGAGTTTTAGAAAAAAATTAAGTATATGGGAATGATTAAATTTCTAGAGTGTTCCCATCAATACTGATAAAGTTGATTTCTAAGTATTTATATACAAAGATGTCTTTTAAAATAGGTAAAATAGATATAAATATGTAATGCATCTTTATCTGTGTGTACTAGTGGGGTGGGAGTGAGGTTGGGGGCAGGGGGAGCCTGAGAGGGTCTTGAGGTGACAGCTGAAGTGCGGTAATATGAAAAAGACAAGTTAAGAGGAGACATTCATCGTCTACCTCAACAGTCCCCAACCTTATTGGTACCAGGGACCGATTTTGTGGAAGACAATTTTTCTACGGACTGGGGTTGGGGGGTGGTTCAGGATGATTCAAGTGTATTACATTTATTGTGCTCTTTATTTCTATTATTATTACACTGTAATATATAATGAAATAATTATACAACTCACCATAATGCAGAATCAGTGGGAGTCCTGAGTTTGTTTTCACTTGCCACTCACTGGTAGGGGTTTGATATGAGTCTGCAAGCAATTAATTTATTATGGACTCTGTGCAGTCAAACCTCTCTGCTAATGATAATCTGTATTTACAGCCACTCCCCAGGGCTAGAATCACTGCCTCAGCTCCACCTTAGATCATCAGGCATTAGATTCTCATAAGGAGCGTGCAACCTAAATACCTTGCATGTGCAGTTCACAGTAGGGTTCGAGCTCCTGTGAGAATCTAATGCCGCTGCTGATCTGACATGAGGTGGAGCTCAGGCAGTAATGCGAGCGACGGGGAGTGGCTGTAAATACAGATGAAGCTTCGCTTGCCCGCCACTCACCTCCTGCTGTGCGGCCTGGTTTCTAACAGGCCAGGGACCAGTAGTGGTCCATGGCCTAGGGGTTGGGGACCCCTGCTTTATATTATACTGTTTTTTAAGATTTCCCTTTGCCCTCAGGGGTTTGTATAGCTTTATAATTTAAGAAGCTATTGCAACTCCGGAAAACATTTCATATATGAATACCATATTTTGGTGGGGAAGAAGAGTATTAAAAGTAAGAATAATTTAAAATGGAATTTAATCATTAATGTGAATAGGTCACAACTTTTTTTGTATGGCACTAAATAAAATAATTGTGTTACTAACCTGGACTCATTAAAAGGTTTACAATGTACTTGCTTAAGTTACATGGGGAACTATTTCTCAGCCATTGAAAGCATTGTATTAGGAGTTTGAATTTAAAAGGGTTATATAAATTTAAGATACAAAGTGGTAAATGAAGACATTGCAGGCTAACAGTATCAGAATTGCAAACAGCAAGTATAATTCATACTGATAACATTTTAAAATATAAAAGAAAGGAAAATACTATTGAAACAAAATCAATAAAAATGGCCACAACTGGAAAACTGCAAAACCCGTGTAATTAAATGCTCAATGTATGTGATCTTTTTTTAAGAATAAATTATTTGAGTTGGAAATACCTCTATGAATCTCATAAAGTATGAAGTCTTAGTAATAAATCATATTTTAAAGAAAGATTACATATTTTTTTCATGTAGACTTAATTTCCTCCATTCTTTTTTGGAGCCTTTAAAAAAGACTTTCAGAGAAAAATAAACTATTTTCTTGCTGGGTGATTGAGACCTCATAAAAGGTTAACGGAATGCTAGAACCTGATCATTGCATATATTTATTTCACTTCCCTCAGGAAGCTGAGTTTGATTAAGTAGATAATTCCATGTTGCAAGAGAAATGCATGTGGTGTATCTGTGCAGTAACTTTAAAAGCCAGATGAGAATGGCTTCAAACTAATTTGAAAACCACTACAACCCCAACAGGAGATTTTTTTCTAACTTGCGGAGGGAGGGAGTGAAGAGGAAGGAAGAAGAACGGAGAAGCACAGAGGGCATGGAGGTAAGCAGCGGAGTTCAGTATTGGAGGTGTAATTGAGTCGTAGGGTGTTCCCCAGGAAATGCAGAAGTGGGAGTGGGGGACGGGGAGGAAGATGGAAAGCATTATAAACGTTAGCATCCAAGACAAATTGATGAATTCGAGTCTAATCAAAACATAGAGCACATAATCCAGCAGGTTCGTATTTGGTGGTCGGAGTCCCTTTACCATGATGACGCCAGAATCAGGCCAATGACAGTATTTGGTTCTTCTGATGTTCTATGAATTAAGGCCTATTCCAACCAAAAAGGGAAGAGAAGCCTAGCACATCAGGACGAGGCTTCAGGATGTCTGCCAAGCAGGCTGAGATTCTGCACAGGTGTGGGAACATGAGGGGCACTGAAGTGAAAACCAGGAAGGTGGAATAGGGCTGGGCCAGTGGAGGTGGACACACTGATGCAGGCCGAAACCCTGGGGAGTTCGTGCTCAGGCCTCACCCTGTCATTGAGGATTCCTAGTGAATTCTCCGGTAGGTTGCTGGCCTCACCTGTTGGTGGACTGGGCTCCCAATCTACTCCAGGTAATGCTATTGATTGAGGATATGTGGGCTGCCTGCCGCGGCTCAGGACTGAGGTAGCATTTCAGAGCTTGGGGAGGTCTTTCTGTTTGGTTTACTTTTTGTTTGGTCTTGTTTTTGTCCCTCTGTTTTCTTTGTTATTTGTTTTCCCATATATGAGCAATGATTATGTTTAGGCTTTTCAAGACTGTGCAAAAGCCCTAGCAACTAAGATGGCAGAAAAGAGATTCTCTTTATTAAGGCTCTTTCTCAAATGGCTTTGCAAACATAGAAACTTACCTAGCCGTGAATTCATTTGTTCAATTACAAGTGACCCTCTTTCTTCTAATGTTTAATATCTGCCAAATGGTAAAGTGGGGAAAACTGTCTTTATACTCTGATGCTGCGTGATATCCAGGTTATCACGCTCTTCATCTCGGATGCACAATAGCTCTGGATATCATGCTCTTCATCTTGGATGCACAATAGCCAGGCAGACGAGCAGGCAGGCATGACAGAGCCGTGAGAGGTGCCGGTTTCAAAGTGTTTTCTGTGAGTCACACATTCTACATGCAAAATGGCAGAGGAAATTAGATGTGCTGAATTTGTCTTATTAAGGCAGAAATAATCAGATGACTGGAGGCTGTTCTAAGTGCAACCAGCAGAGGGGATGCTGTATTCAGATTAATGCGAATTAAGCAACCCATTTCTGGGATCTATTTCTAAATGTAATATAGGGTGTGTGTGGTGGGGGGACATTTTTTTCCAGATGAGGGAATGACGGCATGTTCATTTTAACTCCTTCAAAAATCTGTCTCACAATGACAAAGAAATGAAATGGGGCAAAAGCCACAGGAGTGAGGAGCACAGAAAGTCGCACGTAGATGTGGAATTTCAATACATTTACAGAAAGTCATAAAACAAAGAAAGCATGTTTCTAAAGTGAAGGAAGCTGTAGTTCAGGACACAGAAAGTTTAGGGTAGAACCTACAAGAATCCCAGACTCACAACAAGTTTAGGAATAAGTAAGACTATATCTGACTTCAGGTTTTGCCAGCTGATGCGTGAGAGAACCCTGAAATCTCAGTCTTACCATTTCAGGCTTGTTCCTTAGTGGGTGCTCCTGACCAGGGGTTGGGTCTCCAAGGCCTGTGTCCTGGAACCTATCTACCTCCATCATGGGCTTCAGCCATCTTCACAATGTGGATTCAAAATTAATCCAAACCAAGAACTAACTAGTACACTCAGAGCAATTTGAGAAAATTTACATTCAAGAAAAAAGAACAGAATACTATAAAAAAGAATCCCTCAGAGAATGTGAAGGAACATAGAAATTTGAAAGTATGATTGTTTGGAAATTTTCAAAAGATGATAGTAAAAGAAAATGAGGGAGAAGGAAATCTCTTCTCTACTGAAAAAAAATGACATCTAATAAAGGAAAAAATGTTAATAGTATTAGAAAATTCCCATTTTTACAACATGTAATGTAATTATTAATTGAGGGATACAGGTCAAAGATCATAAATGGATGTCAGAATCATTTGATATCAGTTTGTCGTGTATTAGAATATTGGAATGGAGCCAATGCATTGTCCCACAAATCATTTACTTATTTAAAGAAGAGGAAAACCACTACAATGATAAAGATTACAGTTACTTTCTGCATAAAATGACCATACTTCATATCGTGAATAATTAAACAATCTGAAATTATGTCTCCTGGTGTGATTAAATATGAAGAACACAACGTCATCTATGAAATCATATTGCCCAGAATACTCAGCTTTAATCAAGACTTAGTCCTGTGCTAAACATTATGACAGCCACTAGACACATGGCTATTGAGAACATGAATTGTGCCATAAGTGTAAAGTATACACCAAATTTCATAGATATAGTACTTTTGAAACAGAAGGTAAAATATATTAACAAATATTATTAACATTTTTATGTTGGTTACATGGTGAAATGTGTTTTAGATATATTGGGTTGAATAAAATGTCTTATTAAAATAATTTCACCTTAGTTTTTTTTTTATTTTTTAAAAGTGATTATTGAAATATTTAAAATTATGTATGTGGTTCAAATTATATTTTCACTGCACAGCACTGCTTTAGATCTAACTCCCAGTTTACAAAAATACAGGTCACAAAGAATCAGGTTAATGACCCCAAGAAGAAACAAGCAAATACAGATTGTGGAATAGTCCGCTGTACAAAGTCCCTAAAGTGTCAACGAAAAAAAAAATGAGAAAAGTGTTTTAAACAAAGAGGTTAAAGAGGTATAACAATAAAGGCAATGTGACCATAAATTAGATTGGATTGTATTTAGAAGAGCCATTTGTGAATGGCTATAAACTTTTTTCTGAGAATGAGAAGAAGAAATTGAATAATAAACTAGATATTAGATGATATTATGGAATTATTATTACTTTTTAAAGTGTGATAATGATACTGTGATTATGGAGGAGACTGTCCTTATTCTTAGGAGATGCATTCTGAGTAATTTTGCAATGACAGTTCTGTATCTTACTTTCAGATGTTTGAGCAAATGTTGCGAGAAAGAGATCAAGAAAATTGGACAAGATACTAAAAACTGATGAATTTACATAGAGGATGGTACTATTTTTCTACACATAACATTTTTCTTATCAATAGGCAAGGGTCCAAAGCTTAAAGTACAGAAAGGTGGCCAACATTTCCACATTTTCTTTTCCTCTGTGGTATACTATTTTCTTCCATATGTATTTCTTACTTTGATTAAAAAATACAGTATGTAAATGTGTAATATCAAATAACATAAAAATATCAGAAGTCTCCACTGGAAAAAAACACTATTATTCTTATGTCCATTGATATTGATTTAATTCCTTCCTTTCCCACCAGAAATCATTTACAGTTGAAACACCAGATGCAAAACAGTGATAGTTATGCCAGTCAGCATCCCATAACTGTCATTAATATTGTAATTTTTTCTCACATAAATGTAAAACAATAATCGAATAAAATTGTATTGGACTCTATCCTGGATATTCATTGTAATTAAAACATCAAATTATGAAAAGAAAAATTACTTTTATACTCACTTGTCATAGATTTTCCCTTCAACTAGGCATCTGGACAGCTTTACAGCAACTTCACAGAACTACATTTTAATGCTATGTATCTGTCCCGTTTGACTTGATTTGAAATTTACACTCCTCTTTGTCTTCCTAATAACAGAATTAATAATCTCCAGCAGTTTAAGTGCAGATTTAACATAAAGATTATACTGAAATAAAGTCCTAGTCATCTCAAAAAATTGCAAATACACATCACATGGCTACAAGTGATACAAAGTACAGTGTTTGACAGATTTCATTAGTAACCAATCTGGAATTCAAGGAGCATATAAAAATAAATTTCAGTAAGCACCATTTGTATACTTTTTAGCGATATGCATATATTTGATAACCACTTAACTTTAAAATGTTTTTGTTTTCACCAACTTTTGACAATGGAAACTTCATAAGTGTTAAGGCACAATTATTTCTATTTAAATAGGCAACATAGCAAGGTATCTCTCTTTTTGTACCTTTTTAGGTAAGGAGTACCCTGCAGAATCTCAGCCACTATTGATGAATGAGTAACTCCTCAAAAAGCGGACGTTAGAAATCAGCACAATGAGTAAGTTAATGAAACAGGACTGAAAAATGTTCACGTTAAAACCAACACAAAAGAGGAAAGAAAGGAAGAAATAACAAGAATAGGCAATTCTATCACTTTTCTGAAAGAAACATTTGTTGTAAGCTGTATACATGATATATTGACATCATTGTATTGCTGTTTTTTCTAACTATTGACTCTAATATATTTTCTGCAAGGACATGACTAGAATTCTGATATTATAATCAGCTTATTAAATAGCAAAAAGTAAATTACTACCTGGCAAATGTGAGTAAACAACTTAATAAAAAATTCATTCAAATGATATCTTTGACAATGTATTAGTATTTATACTTGAAATCATAGCAAAAAAAATGGTTTACTGGTTCAAGGTTTCAACTAAGTTAATTTCATGAAAGATAGAAAATAACTTGTCAGGTTTATGAAATTTATAAAATACAATTTATAGCATAAATCCATATATTTAACATTTTTAGACATTTTAGTTTTAATATTTATTGCAAAAAAAGTCCTCTAGATGGCAGTGTTTACCACAGTTAGAAATTATTTTAGCTTTTAAAATGATTCTTAAATGAATCAAATAGTATAGAGTTAAAAATTGCTTTTTCTAGTAATCAGTATTTCTTCAGCATTTTTGTTTTGCTCTGAATGAATGTTTAACCTAATTCAGCAAGTTTTTGCTCACTTATTAGGTTATTATTGCAATTTAATGTGCAAATTTCCAGGAACAATTAAATTGACCCCAAAACTTTAGAATAAACATATGTGTGATCAGTATCCTTTGGAGGAATTAAAATAAGTTGTTGAGACTATTGTAACCAGGATGAAAGAAATCTTAGCAACTAACCAGATGAATTACATTACTCTTTTTTTTTTCAAGCTTGTATGTAATTGCATATATGGATAGATTTATCTATACTTTTGGGACTTACAGTCTTATAACCAAGGGAGGTTTTCATCTCCTTTTTGAAGTAATTGCAGTTTTAATTTTTTGACTTGATGAACAACCCAAATAAGTCACAGATATGTCAGAGAATCTAGGGCAATCATATTTTGTCAGAGAACTTGAGAGTAGGGTAGATATTTTTTAAATTATGAAATGATAGAAATAATGATTTAAAAATCTGAAACTTTTATACTGGATATATTACATACTAGTATAAAACCAATAAAAATGTCTCATTAAGAATCTTACATTTTGAAAACAAAGATGGACAGAAATGGCCAAGATTAGGCCCAATGGTTGGTTTATAGATTTGCTGTGCCTTCTATAAAAATTGAATATTTGTCACTAATGGTTGGAAGAGAGATTTGTTTTTTCCAGATTTCAATTAGTGTTCCAGAGACATAATTTATAACATATTTTGTCCATTTTTCTGAAGGTCATCGAATGAGCTCCAGTAATATTTTAACTCTTGGTTTGGCTATTAAGAGATGTAATTAGAAATAAATTTGGTGAAACTAATCATAATATATAAAAATGCAAATGCTACACATCTGTTTTCCCCAACTTTGGCACTACAGCCAGTTTCAGCCAGATAATAATTTGGGTTGTGCCTGAGTGAGTGTGTGTGTGTGCGCGCGCGCGCCGCGCGTTGGGGTAAGTGGGGGAGGGGCATTTCTATGCATTGTGGACATCTGGCATCATCTCTGGCTTCTACTCCACTACAGGGTCTCCTAAGGGGTAAAATCACCTCAAGCTGAAAACCACTAATGCAAACATTTGATTGTTTTTCACTCTTCTTATTCTCCCTTACAATTATAACAGGTAAATCATGTTATCATAGTTCATATTTTAGTCCTTCATAGGATAAGTTAATCAGGAATAGAGTCAAGCAAAACTACCAAGTTGCTGTGGTTAGTTCTTATATTAGTTAGGACTCTTGGTTGCAAGTAATAGCTATTATTAAAGCTAATAGCTCTTAAGAAGCAGTGGTGGGGATATAATCGGACATCAACAATGAACTGGAATCAATTAATTAACTACCATAAGTGGTTCTCCATCTCTGGTTCCTTCTTTGCATCATCTTCATTTTTATAACTCTTTTCTCTCAATTTTCCTTTGGGTTTCTGGTCTATGTAATGAAAACTACTGTTTCTAATTACTCCTGAGTATACATCACTTCCTGTTCAGAAAGTTATTAGATTGATCTTGGAGTATCTCTGTTGTAGAACTAGGTTCTGCGATAAAGGGGTTCATTGGTCCATCTTGAATTTAGTATCTTCATAAGCATAATCAAGTGTTGTCAAAATGGAATGCCAATTTCTGGCAGGGTAGGAGGAGTCCACACCATGTGGCTATAGCTGCTTTGCTTTTCATGTGTATGGAATATGGGGAAAATCATTTCAAAAAAGTAGGAAACCTTTGTGAGCTTGGGAGTCCACACATGTATTCTATCACCTCCTTGCTGACACCTCACGTACTCGTTCAGTGGCCTGGTACCCTCACATTGCTCAGTAAATGCCCAAAGTACTCCTGCTCTGTTTCATGCAGTCTGCCTTCCCCTAAAGGGGGCCAGGCTCCAAACAGCTTCTTCCTCACTCCCAGTGAGTTGAAGTAAAACAAAAATTTAGCTCAAGATATCTAATCTCTGTGGGGAAGAAAACAAACTAAATCAATTTAGTACATGAGTGATATGTAAATTTCTTGTGCCCTTGAACAGCACTTGTGTCAAAAGTATGCTTGGTAACAGAATTAATCCCTGCATAGTACAGTGGTAGATATAGAGCTTTTTCCAATGCTCTTTTTTTTTGTTTTTCTGTGAGCCATGGCACTGTGTATCTAAAATGGCTTTTAGGTCCTTGCTACTTAAAATGTGGTCCACAGATCAAGAACATCAGAATGCCCTGGGAACATGATAGAAATGCAGGACCTCAGTATCCACCCCAGATCCAACATATCAGAACCTGCATTTTAATTTAGCAAGATCTCTGGGTAATTTGTATTCACATAAAATTTAAGAAACACAGAGCAGTTTAATTAATTGTTATTTGACACATGAGTAGAAGGCAACTTTAGTATACTACTTGGTTGATGATAATAAACTCAGTAAACATTCTGGAACAATATGAAGATTAGACACAACTAAATGCTAGTGTATTTATGTATATTATCAAGAACTTGCTACTGAGCCTTAGAACGATTGATTAATATAATAAGCAAATTTTTTTAAAGTCTAAAATATAAAGGAGAGATATTGTGATGAGAATTATCAAAGTAGAAAGGACTCACAGTATAGTATTCCTCACTGCAAACAAACGAACCGTAAGAGCCCTCAGCTGAATTATGCTTGAAATATAGCTATTTGAATATTTCTATGCTGAGTCTATAGGATGGTTTTTAAAATATAGTAGGGATTTTTAGGCATTTTTACATAGTGTGGTCTTTAAATTAGATTTTTGAATGAATTAATGAATAGATTTATGACACTAAATTTGTCCCATATGTGTTTTATAATCTTTTCATGTAATTCTCACTTTCCACTTTTTCCTACGAATTGTGGTGTTTACCTAAAGTGTTACCTGGTCTTTAGGATCTACTTATCTATTGTAATACACCAAAAAGTCAGCCTACTTCCATAGTGAGGGACAAATATTATTGGAAGATAGTTAATCTTTTGTTTCATTACTCTTCCAGTATAGCTGTTAATGACACTTGCATTGGTATAGTTGTTACTTTTAAAAACTAAACAATGAATTTGCAATTAGGCCTTAGATATACTGATATTGCACTCAAACATGGGTGCAATTCACTCCCCAAAATAAACACATTGCATAAATATCTTTGTGACATAAAGAAATGTTTATAATCATTTCGAAATTGTTTGGGGTATTTATTGCTTTTTCTTATATTTTACAAGTTATATTTTTCCAAGGAAAACTTTTCTAACTAGTCTTTCTTGTAAACTCCACGTATAATGTTTCTTGTAACATGCTATTTAAAAAAATAAATCTCTCTTATGATGACCCCATTCCATACAGCCAAGAAGTTTCTTTGAGGCTCTTTTAATCCATTCTAAAAATTCACCAATCTGTTTGAGGCTGACACACAGTCAATTCATAAGCATAGGCTTGAAAAGATGATGTGCATTTTAGGATCTTTTAAGGACTGTATTAGTGTGTACTGCAAAATAAGATTTTCATTTAAGAAAAAAACATTATTTTAAAGAATTATGTATATACACACACACACAAAAACACAATTTTTGTAAGCAGAGTGTTATTGACTTAAATCCCAAGCAAAGCATATCACTGTCTTGTAAAGGCTGAGCAAGCCTATCTCCATTATTTGGGTGTCATCAGTGATATAGAGGCTGCAGGAGTCAAGGGAATATGCATGGTCTCCCTGACTCATCCTAATTCAGTTCAAGGGGGACTCTCGGTTGAATTTGGTCCCTGTGAGGAGACTATATGAGAAAAATGAGGCTTATCTATCCTGCCCTATATTAGTAAGTCTATTTATATGCACATTATGTAACAAATTGGGCTCCTAGAAGAATATTATGTGAGCTTATTATTTTTTTTAAAGAGGACAGGGAAAATAGGCATAAAAGAAACATATGCATGAAGAAATTGGGGGTAGGGGAACAAGGAATGAAAGTGACTAGAATGATGTTGTTTCAAGTGATATAAACTCCTATGTTTAACAACATATTCCTATGATAAGAAATAGTACTACTGAAAGAGAATTTTAAAATTTATACTATATTTTAACTTAAAATAGTTCTAATATCTATGAAAAATAATTTCCCAATTATCTTTGGGCAAATGCATTTGTGCTTAAAACATGTTCTTATCTCAACATTTTTCTATCTCTATTTTTAGTGTAAATAGAGGTGCTTTCAAATAATGTGCATGCTATATTTGGACATTTATCATTTATGTAAATATGAATTGATCATACTTGATATTCTAATTGAACAAGTCTTACAAAAATAAATATCATACAGACACAAGAATAGGAAGTTTTGTATATTTCCCTTGAAATTACATGATTTTAAAATGATCAAATTATTTAAACTTATATTTATTCTCTCTTTACTATCATTAAACCAGTTTTTCATGTTTCCTAAGTGATTGCTTGAGCCCTACGTGTAATGGGGAAACCATTTGTTATGAGAGCTATGTCTATATGAAGTCTTAAACAACCAATAATGAAATCTGAAAATTCAATATTTTCTTTATTTATATAGTAATCATGATAAAATAGTGGCACTGGAAAATGTCAGTTTATATTGTAGTAACTGTTAGAGCTACAAACCTGACATCTATAATCAGTCAGTGATAAAAATATAGCAAATTGGGATAAATTTAGTTCAGTCATTCAAAGAGAGTGAAGCTTCTTGTCACCTGCTTTCTTTGTCATTTGAATACCTTGGTCTAAGTTTTCCTTAAAAGAAAAGAAAAAAAAAAAAGAAAGAAAGATGTTCAAAGAAAAGAGCCAATAGTAGAGCAAAAGAATGATTCAAGGAGCTTACTACACTTTGCCAGTTTGCAGCTTTAAAAGGTGTTAATTTTCTTTTTGTGGTGTTAAAATTCTGCATTGTCATTTTCTAAATAGTGGTAACACAAATAACCCTTAGCATTTTTCACACAATTCCCGCTCTACCCCCAGGAAATACAGTACAATAGTCTAGCCTCTTCCGCGAAATGGGGACAATAAAACCTGCTGTGACATAAAAGTCCCTGTGATTGATTGATTAATGTCGGTTAGCCACAAGAAAACATCTGGATTAAAGGAACTTTTGAAGTACAGGGCACAATAGAATTTTATTTTATTTTATTATTTTATTTTATTTTATTTTATTATTTTATTTTTACCTTTGATTGGAATATAGAACTAGTACATTAGAGTTGAAAATTTTAGTCTTGAAATCCTTGAGGAGGTCGTTTGATCATTCCAAATACCACAGTCTATGTCATTTATAGAAAATGTAACATGAAAAAGCTTTTATGATCTCTGTGTGAAATGTAATTTTAAAATGCTGAGTGGTAACTAGAAAATCATAGGTGAAAATCCAATTAACAAACTGAACTGCGTAGTAATTCAGGTTATTAAATGCCATTACATGGAAATTATTGTTTAAATATATAAACAACATTAAATTCTTGCAATATAAAATAATTTTACTAACTCGATATCTCTTTCTGTATAAATCTGTAATAGTATTTTAGTCTTCGCTTAGCTGGCCGAAGGTGACTTAGCTTCACAAGTATCCCATGACCTATATAACCGGCAGAGAACACGAAGGTAATTTTACTACAGCCTGGATGGCATAATTCTTAAAGTACTAATCAGGTACAACACAGGTGATAATTCCTTGCTGTAGAAAACATGCATTGACAAAGATGTATAAGGGTTAATTGAAGAGATCTAATCAGAAATGTAACATGTATATTGGAAGATGTGTACTGGAAATCATATAAATGAGAATCTAACATTTTATTAAATTCATGAAAGAAAAAGGTGATTAAAATTCAGCAAAAAAAAAATAGATGCTCCCCTACGAAAACTAAAACTAATGAATATTATCATTTCCCTAATTCATAATTATGCAGATATACCTTTTTAAAACAAAATTAGGAGAGGTGGATTGTGAGCAGCTCTCAATATGCAAATGTTTTATATTGTGGTTTGGGCAGAAGCCTCAAGTTAAGATAGCAGAGAGTTAGGAAAATGACCCTTCATATTTAATTTTCTTCCAGGAATATTAATAAGATCTCTAATAACATTTCTCTTTCAAGAGTTTAGCAGTTGAAATATAATAGGGCAAACAAGCTTCAACTATTCTAGCTTTAAGAGGTAAAACTATTATGATTAAAGAATCCCACTAATTTATACATGCCAAATAAACACCCATAAGATGGAATGCAATGAAATCAGTAGCTCTATTTCTATATTATACTCAATGGCCTTTGAAAGGAATCTACATGGGCTTCGTTTTGGGGCTTTGACCTGTGGTTTCTGTTAATTGAAGTCTCATGGTCATAATTTTTTATAATGTGATGATATTTTTCTCTTCCTTAACTTTCATCTGTGTTCATACTAAGATTTCATTTATGAGCATAGGATAATAATGGGTCCTGACTACAAGCAACTACCCCTTAGCAGACAGAAACAATTCCACTTAGTGATAATGTTAATTATGGCTAAGCTATGTGTTGTGACTTTGAAATGACTACGGTATGATTAGAATAAGAGTGTGAGATAACTGATGCTTACAAAATGAACTGGAAAGTGGCTGTGCTGCTATGTTTATTGTAAATGTATCATAATGATGGTTCATTTACCATTTTAAACTAGTTCAGAGCATAAAATCTGTGGCAATTGGAAAAATGCACTAGCTTTAATTGTAGATTTTGTGAACGGCAAAATGATCATTCACTGTGGTAAAATAAAAGAATCTTCAACTCACTTGCATTATTGTATGAGGTAATATTTTTCTTTTGACTTTTTAGCTACTTAAGCAGTCCTTTTTGTTCTTAAATTTTGTATATTCTAATCATACAAAATACTACCATAAGAGTTATCTAGCCATTTAAAAACAGTATCAACCTATGGTCTGCTAGAAACCTGTTTTATATTTCACATAGAAGGGATTCATGTATTTTACAGTGGGCTTTGAGGCACTGCACTTTTACTGTGTATATTCACCTGAGGAAAAGTCCGAAAAAAATCCTTACATTTCCATAGATGTGGAAAAATTGCAATGTCAAATGAATTGGTTAAATAATGGAATTATTTATACAATATCTAAGTTTGGTAGGTTTGCTTAGTGATTTTTTTTTTACTTTTAAATATCTAAAAATAAGTGTTCATATTTAAAAAGGAAAGCCATTGTATTCAAAAACAAAAGGTGTTCCTGAACACGCCATCGCAGTGCATAACTACATGAAAGAGCCTTCAAGGCATCTTCAGCCCAATACAGAATGGGAAACACGGAGGTTTAAAATAGATGCCCTTTATCCTCCCTGTAAGTTAGAACAAGTTATTCAATCATGCATTAAGACCTTCTCAGACAACCTTTATAGGTCATGCAAAAAAAATATTATATTTTTTGTTCCAAGTGAACTGTTACTATTATTAATGCTTCTAACTTTACTCAGGCATCTGGCGTCGTAGGTACAACCCATAAAACAAACCTTCGTGGTTTACTGATTTTAAAAGATCAATCAAATATAGATAGTGCTTTCGGGGCCAATATTTAAGGAAAAAGGGTAATCCTTTCGAGAGTCATTCTATCCGGCTCTTGCATGAAAATGAGAAACGCGTGAGGATACTCGACGGAACAGGAGTCAGAGAAATGAATTGCACAGGGAAAGACAAGTACTACATGTCAAGTTGGAATCAGCAGAAAGTGTAAGAGGAAAGAAAACGTTCCACAGCTTGGGGAGCAGCTGGACAGGACTCCTTCCAGCCTCTCCCGAGCAAAGTTTGCAGTTAGGTGAGGTGAAGTGGCTTTTGCCGCAGCCGCACGTTCGGGCGAGCTCGGGTTCACAGGTTCTGGGCGCGGCGGGAGCAGAAGTGCAAGGACAGCCTGGATCGGCCGCCGCGGCCCGTCCTGCTACTGGAGACAAGACTTCGCCCCGCTAAGCAGACTGGCCTAGGGCTGACTAGGGTGACTAGGGGATCCCAGAGGCTGTCATTTTCCCTTTCTCCCGGCAGCTTCCGTCACCCTGCACGTAAGGAGGGCTCAAATTAATTTTCTTTCCGGTCTTGATTGAGATTCGAATATCCTCCGTCCCGACCTTTCCTATCCGCCCTCTCTGCCCTTCTTGCCAATGTCCTCGCCAGCAAAAGCCTCTAGTTGCGGCACCGGGAATGTAGCCCGTTTAACGCGCTCCGGGGATCTGCTGGGCCGTGCTCTCCTCCGAGGGCCGACAGTGAGTCTTGGACCCCGGGTGGACTCTCCCATCTGTGCATTTTGGTCCCTCCATTTAGCAAAGAGAAGTGTGGAACGTGCGCCGGCAGCTGAGCCGCCTCGGCATCCCCCAACCGCCCGCAACGGTGCCCGAGGCTGCCGGATCCCCGCCCGCACGCCCGGCCGGCCTCCCGCTCCCCCTGCTCGTGCGACCGCCGGGTCTCGGCCGCTCGCTGCCCTGTGCCGTCCGGAGCAGCCGCCAGCCCCTCAGCGCCCGTGAGAGCCCCGTCCGCGGGGGCCTGGGGAGCGTCGCCTTTTTCCTCCCGGGCCGGACCCTGCTGGGCATGCTCAGTGCACCTCCTGGAACCCGGCTCTCCCGGGGCCAGGATCGGGTCTCCGGGTTTTCGCGGCTGCCGAGGGGGCGATGGGGAGGAGAGGCTGGCAGATAGTCAGCGCCTTGTTCCACGCCCAGCTGCGGCCGCCCGCACCGCAAGATACGGGCCAATCAGGGGCCGGGGGAGGGGCTTAGGCCGTCACGCCCTCCCTCTGGGTTATTGAGAGTTCTATCAAGAAATTCAGTTCAGAGAGAGAAGAGAGAGAAGGAGAGAGGGGCAAAGGAGAAGGGAGAGAGGGAGAGCGTGCCAGACAGGAAGGAGCGCCCTAGAGTCTCCGAAGCACGAAAGAGATAACCAATTAGGAATTTTCGGGCACTGTCACCCACCCCGAGAGCAGCCAGAGACTAACCATCACCCCAACTCTGACGTTTCCTACAAGAAGTTAGAGACTTAAGCAGTATTGACATCGGAGGGAAATGGTATGTTTGATGCTGTGGAAAATACCCCCGAGCTGAAGAAGTGCAACTGGATGTTGTGTGTGCGTTAAATACCAGAAGAGCTCAGACCCCGTGGGTAATAGAGACGAAATGTGGAGAGAATGACTAACGACAAATCTGTGAATTTGTTCTCTGGAGTTGCTAATTTGCCAGCCCGAAGCAACACATTTTACAAGGAGGAAACGTTTTGCTGCTTCTGATTTCTCCCCAAACTGGTGCTACCAGACGCATGGCTTTCTATATGTTGGAACAGCTCATTTCTAACTGCAGCATACCGGGAAAGGGGAAAGGTTGAGGCAACTAACGTAAGTGTAAAGTTTCGCATGCACAATTGTAAATTTTGTGTTTAGATATGTCCTCGGTGTAGACGAGGGATGTTTGTAGTTGGGTAGACTGTTGGGGCAGAGCTCACCTACTAGGCTGTATCTGCATCCCTACCTGCATCACTCTGCCGGAACTAATCGCGGGCATCAGCTACCGTGCAGCCTAATGCCGAGAAGATTAGAGCCTGGGTACTGACCAGTTCTACTCAAGTAGGTAGCTGTCTGGAGCCTTGCACCCGTTTAAATTGCAGTTAGGAGGGCATCTAAGCAGAAGGCTTTTTACCTGCGTTATTGAGTTGCAGTATTTACGTGTGGCCGATGTTACTAATACTACAACCGGAGATCGGGGTTAAGAAACTGCGTTTTTTTCCTCTCTTTTATGCTCAGTAGAAAATATTGTGCTGTTACATGGAAATGTTAGCTGCGTTTCACTTGTATCTTGGCACTCTCTTCCACCTCTAGGATAAGGAATCTTATGTTATTATATATATTCTAAAAGTTTTAATGTGTTTCTTAATTCTAATGGTGATAATTTGGCAACATGGAGAAATGAGAGCAAGGTCTGGGTAAGAAACTGAAGGTCTTGGTATTGTGCTTTTAGGCAATGAGGTTATACAGTGGCCAGAGACTTGCTTCTGTCGCTGCAGCAGCATGTCCGGATGCTTGCTTCCCAGTAAAATTGTATTTAGAAGGCAGTTGAAGAACTGGGAGGAAAGAAAAAAGATAGTCTTTTTAGAAGAAAGAGATGACTCAGTGTGGCAGAGAAGAAAACGCATCACGTATGACATGTGAGAAAGCAATTAGCAGGAACCATAGCTAAGTTAGTGTTTTTCACTGGCTCCCCAAAAAACTAAGGGAGGTCGGTTAGAAGCCAGGAGGCGGGTAAGCCGGGGGGAGGGGGGTGTGAATGGGAGGAGATGGGGGGTGGGGGCGTGGTGGTGGTGGTGGAGGGGAAGAGGAGAACAAGAATGCATGTTTTGAATTAAACAGTATCCTGAAAACAGTGTGGGTGAATACAGGTAAAAATAGCAGCTGTCTAATTCAAAAGTAGATAATTTCATTTTCTCTGGGCAAATGCAACAAGCCTGGGATATTTAGTATTTTTATCCACAGAGTTAAGTTGCAAACAGTGGCAGAACAAACTGCCATGTTTACTAATATGCAGTGGGAAAATGTGTTGTGATATTTCGTGACTGTGTGCTTTTGTTTACTGAAGAATAATATTGTCTATATGATTGTGTTGACAGTGGCTGTCTCCAAATAAGTCATGAGATGTAATGCATCCTCCAGCCCATGCACGCTTCCTCTTGCAATTTGTGCATCATTCCTCAGTGGAAACCTTTAAACCCTAAAACCCAGGAAAAGAAAATAAATACATTATCATGGACCTGAGGGATTTTTACCTGTTGGCTGCTCTGATTGCCTGCTTAAGGCTGGATTCTGCAATAGCTCAAGAACTTATTTACACTATTAGAGAGGAATTGCCTGAAAATGTGCCCATAGGAAACATACCAAAGGATCTGAACATTTCTCACATCAATGCTGCCACAGGGACCAGCGCTAGCCTTGTCTACAGACTGGTTTCTAAAGCTGGGGATGCCCCTTTGGTGAAAGTATCCAGTAGCACTGGCGAAATTTTCACGACCTCCAATAGAATAGACAGAGAAAAACTCTGTGCCGGAGCCTCTTACGATGAGGAGAATGAGTGTTTCTTTGAACTTGAGGTGGTGATCCTCCCCAATGATTTTTTCAGGCTGATCAAAATTAAAATAATTGTCAAGGATACCAATGATAATGCCCCCATGTTTCCATCTCCTGTCATCAATATTTCCATCCCAGAAAACACTTTGATCAACAGCCGCTTTCCAATTCCATCAGCAACAGATCCTGACACAGGCTTCAATGGTGTACAGCATTATGAATTGTTAAATGGGCAGAGTGTTTTTGGACTGGATATCGTGGAAACTCCGGAAGGAGAGAAGTGGCCACAATTGATTGTTCAGCAAAACTTGGACAGAGAACAGAAAGATACCTATGTGATGAAAATCAAAGTAGAGGATGGAGGCACTCCACAGAAATCCAGCACAGCCATACTGCAGATCACAGTAAGTGATGTAAATGACAACAGGCCAGTGTTTAAAGAGGGTCAAGTGGAGGTGCACATTCCAGAGAATGCTCCCGTAGGCACCTCTGTAATTCAGCTCCATGCCACTGATGCAGATATAGGCAGTAATGCTGAAATCCGGTACATTTTTGGTGCCCAGGTCGCCCCTGCAACCAAAAGACTCTTTGCTTTAAATAATACTACTGGGTTGATTACAGTTCAGAGGTCCTTAGATCGAGAGGAGACAGCCATTCACAAAGTGACAGTGCTGGCCAGTGATGGCAGCTCCACTCCCGCTCGAGCAACGGTTACCATCAATGTTACTGATGTAAATGATAACCCTCCAAACATAGACCTCAGGTACATTATAAGTCCCATCAATGGCACAGTGTATTTGTCTGAGAAAGATCCTGTCAATACAAAGATCGCCCTAATTACAGTTTCAGATAAGGACACAGATGTGAATGGCAAAGTGATCTGTTTTATTGAAAGAGAGGTCCCGTTTCATTTGAAGGCAGTATACGACAACCAATATTTGTTAGAGACCTCCTCTTTGTTGGACTATGAGGGCACCAAAGAATTCAGCTTTAAAATCGTTGCCTCTGATTCTGGGAAGCCCAGTTTAAATCAGACTGCTCTGGTAAGGGTTAAGCTTGAGGACGAAAATGACAACCCACCAATTTTCAACCAGCCTGTAATTGAGCTGTCAGTTTCTGAAAACAACCGACGTGGGTTGTACTTAACAACTATTAGTGCCACAGATGAAGACAGTGGGAAAAATGCAGATATTGTTTATCAGCTTGGACCGAATGCCTCCTTCTTTGATCTGGACCGAAAGACAGGAGTTTTGACAGCCTCCAGAGTCTTTGACAGAGAAGAACAAGAAAGATTCATTTTTACAGTAACTGCCAGGGACAATGGGACCCCTCCCCTCCAAAGCCAAGCGGCTGTGATAGTTACTGTTCTGGATGAGAATGACAATAGCCCCAAGTTTACTCATAATCATTTTCAATTTTTTGTGTCTGAGAATCTGCCAAAGTATAGTACCGTGGGGGTAATCACAGTGACAGATGCAGATGCTGGAGAGAATAAAGCTGTGACTCTTTCCATTTTAAATGACAATGATAATTTTGTGTTGGATCCCTATTCTGGAGTCATAAAGTCAAATGTCTCATTTGACAGAGAGCAGCAGAGTTCCTACACTTTCGATGTCAAAGCCACTGATGGGGGACAACCACCCCGTTCCTCTACTGCAAAAGTAACTATAAATGTCATGGATGTCAATGACAATAGTCCAGTTGTCATTTCGCCACCTTCTAATACTTCTTTTAAGTTGGTGCCTCTCTCAGCCATTCCTGGCTCCGTGATAGCAGAAGTTTTTGCAGTGGATATTGACACTGGGATGAATGCTGAACTTAAGTATACAATTGTGAGTGGGAACAACAAAGGCCTGTTTCGGATTGATCCAGTAACAGGTAACATCACTCTGGAAGAAAAACCAGCACCTACTGATGTGGGCTTGCACCGATTGGTGGTCAACATAAGTGACCTGGGATACCCTAAGTCTCTGCACACACTTGTGCTTGTTTTTCTTTATGTTAATGACACTGCTGGCAATGCCTCCTATATCTATGACTTGATTCGCAGGACTATGGAGACCCCATTGGACAGGAACATAGGTGATAGCAGCCAACCCTATCAAAACGAGGACTATCTCACCATCATGATTGCCATTGTCGCAGGTGCCATGGTGGTCATCGTCGTGATCTTCGTCACCGTTCTGGTGCGCTGTCGCCATGCATCAAGATTCAAAGCAGCTCAGAGGAGCAAGCAAGGTGCCGAATGGATGTCCCCCAACCAGGAGAACAAACAAAACAAGAAAAAGAAAAGGAAGAAAAGAAAGTCTCCCAAGAGCTCTCTTTTGAACTTTGTTACCATCGAAGAGTCCAAACCCGATGATGCAGTTCACGAACCCATCAATGGGACAATAAGCCTGCCGGCTGAGCTGGAAGAGCAAAGCATAGGTAGATTTGACTGGGGTCCGGCACCTCCAACCACCTTCAAGCCAAACAGCCCTGACCTGGCCAAGCACTACAAATCCGCTTCTCCACAGCCCGCTTTCCATCTTAAACCAGACACTCCGGTTTCTGTGAAAAAGCATCACGTGATTCAGGAGCTCCCGTTGGACAACACCTTTGTCGGGGGTTGTGACACCCTTTCCAAACGCTCTTCCACTAGTTCAGATCACTTCAGTGCCTCAGAGTGCAGTTCCCAAGGAGGCTTCAAGACAAAGGGCCCCTTACACACCAGACAGGTAAATGAGCACTTTTACTGGTCTATAAGTACTGCATACAAGTGCCCAGTCAACCAGTATTAACGTGCCAGTGTGTCTCTTGTTTTGGTCTAACTTTAGCTTAGTTATAAAGAGGGGAAAAAAAACTTGACCCCTTTTCTATTCCTCTGGGGCTCAGTCAAGAATTTTTAGAACAGCTTTGAAATTTCTGAGTTCTGAGAATTATTTAAACTCCCAGTTTCCTTCAAATGGCAAAAGATGAAAAGAGGAAATTATTCCAAAATGTCCCAAGATAACATTTGCTGAAGAATAAAACCTGTCCTGATAGGCCAAATTCTGCTCCTGGGGTTTCCAAATTGACTGCTTCAAGATTTTCACATTACCATTTGATCTCAAAAGTCACCTTCAAATCTCAAGTTTTAAATGATGTTTGAAGGTGTGACTATAATTATGTTACAGCTGTGGTTGCTAAAGGGGTTAATTTTTTTTTAGTCTCTAAAAAAGATAGTAGAATATTAAATGTATATCAGCTGTGAAGCACATGATTGTTGATAGATTGCGACTAAGCCATATAGGAAGTCTTCTCTTTAATTTCAGATGATTTTATTGTAATATAGTAAATTGGGGGTTGAATAGAAAGATTTGCAGATTGTCCACAATGGCCAAAGTACTCTTTCAAAAAAAAAAAAAGAAAAGAAAAGAAGAAGGAATACTTTCTCCCTAATAGAACTGGTTTATACAGAAAAGAATGAATCCATTGTAAATATTCTCTCATCTTAGTAATGCATAAGTGATCTGTCTTAACTCATTTTAAACTGTGAAATATGCCATATGAAGAGGGATTAAGAGGCTGAGAAACTCATATTTCAACCAAATCCAGAATTAGTTTTTCTTAGGTCTAATAATTCCTTGTTAATAAAGATTTAAATGCAGCGCTGTCTAATTTATTTCACTGGTGCTTGTCTGTTGCCATGAAATTTGAGTGTCAATAATAGCCTGTAGATGGCACTAGGGTATCATGTCCCTTGTGCTGGCCAGCTGCCAATCCCACAGTAGCAAGGAAAGGGAGAGGGAAAGATCAAGCTGGTACTATGGCCAAAGATACCTTTTATTTAATGATAGTTGCTCTGGAGCAACTAGCATGTCAGTTCATTTGCTTGCTCTTTTGTGATCAGCTTTCACACACCAACTTTCTAGGATTTTGTAATCCAAGTTCTTTGTTGGTATTGAGTCCACCTATGGTGATGACCCATCTGAATTTGTTAAAAATAAGGAACATACAGATTTTAGAGAATCAAGTAAAGCAAGATAAATTTTCAGGATAGTATTGACAGTCATTGCTTAGTATTTGAAAAGTCAAGAGTTTTTCTTTTTTTCCTGTGGTGGTGGGACTGGTGAGAATGGTCTATTGAAACTCTGTCTCTCACCATCCAATGTTTGTTGCTCTGCAGTGACTTTAAGGTTTCATGGTAGTAAGATATTTATTAAAATCATTTTGGCAGTGAATCACAGAGATTCGTTCAGAACATTAAGTATAACGCCTACAATTTTACAACTAAAATCTACATTTCTTAAAAGATTAAATATCTACAGCATTTAGAAAGTACAAGAGCTTGAATGCACAGGATGAAAGGATTAAAATAAGTCAGTTTGGAGGTTCTAGAGGAGAATACGGAAGTTACTGGATATACATAGAGTTTGGAATGAGTTATTTTCATGTTAACTTCATGAGCTTTTTAAAAGAGGTTTGATGTTTTAAAGTTAAGAAAATATCTGAGTTTAGTAGAGGTTTATAAATGTTGGTAAATAGTTAATCATGATGATAAAAGTAACTTTTGAAACTAAGTGGATTTAAATATAAAGTTGCTATTTTAATGAAAAGAAAACATGGCTTTTTATTATTTGCTTTTAATGGGAAAGTCACTCAAAATACTGATGATATTTTATGATTTGCATAATATCTTGAAAAATATAACACGATTTAAAACTTTTCATATAAAATCTGAAATTTGTTTTCCGAAGAAACATGCTGATATTATTCCCACGTCGTCATCTTTCTTTTCATATTATGTGTGGTGGGTATTATGAGCATTGATGTACAGACACACTTTTTCTGACTTCTTCCCCAAAGTTGAATCTATATATAGTACAGTGACATAAACGTTAAGTGCATTTCAGCAAAGTATGGGAAAGATCTTTTGTCGAGGCTTAGTCAGTCATAGGAAATTTGTTTGTATGATGTAATCTTTGAAATAAGATGCTGAGTAATTCTCTAACTGGAACTAAAGTGCATTTTAGACATTCCTTGAGACCATGTGTTACTATGCTGTTCTCCTTGTAGGCATTTCAATGTTCAAATGTAGCTATAATTCACTATTATGGTAAAGAGCTACTGAAATGGCTTTTCTTATTTACACCTTTTAGAAGTTTTCATGCTGAGAAAGAAAAATTGCAGTGTTGTAGAAAAGGAATACTTCTGGAAGTAAGGACAGGTGATGGTGATAGAAATGTGTACAATTTTACTATGAAAGAGGCATATTTTCTATGAATGAAGAACACACATATATATATACTATCCTTTAAATTATTTTTTCACTGAACTATATGGCTGTTATTAAAGATGTCCTAGTTAAGCTAAAAAGTAAAAATTCTTTTTTTTAGCTCCTTCACTTCAACTAGTGGCTTCACATAAATACAAAATGTGCTCCTGAAGCAACACAATTTTGAAAAAGTGGGGCTTATTACAACAAAAGCTTTCAAAGGAATTTATAAACTAAGGTATAATCTGTGAAGATTTTTAGTTGAGTGGGCAAAGATTGCTGTTAACAGAAACACATTTTCACTTTATGGTGCTAGTTGAAGTGAGTAAAATGCAAGATTCTTGAGCAAAGGGTTAACAAACTTAAATATCATGAGTTTGTATTGTCTGTACAATGAAAACATAATGTCTGACATTTACACCATGAGTTTGGTTATAGTGCATTGATTCTTATTTTGTCTGACTTTTTTCCCCCTGCTGTTTCCCCTCATGTGTTATAAAACACTCATAAACCACGTTCCTCAACCACTCTACTTTACTAAACTTTCATTTTCCTTGAATATAACAAATCTGTCACTGAATCTTCCACAAATTATTTTTTATGAATTTTTGGAAGTATCCTTAGTATTCACAGATTGAATGAAATGTCCCTTTTTTAAAGAGCTAAATTATATCTTGATATTTTTTCATAAATAAACAAAGTTCACTGTTATAAGGTTGAGAAGATGACAACATTATCATTTCCAGTAGGGCTTTAAATGACAAAGCTCATTGGCATATTTTCTCTAAAAGGAAAATATCTCCTTAATAAGTATGATTTTTAAAATATAATATTAAGTTTTCAAATTTTAAGGTGTCTCAGAAGCATTTGGAATGTTTCTTAAATCATGAGTTGTTGGTCCCTAATCCCAGAGGTTAGGTTCAGTATCACTAGGGTCAAGCCTGAAAATTTGCATTGCTGACAAGATCCTAGGTAATACCGATGCTGCCAATCCAGGGACCACACTTTGAGACCCACTGCCTCAGCATATTGGGACGAGAAATGTCAGCCCCTTTCCCTTTCAGATTATCATTTCCAGAGGACCTGTTTTTGCATACTCCAACTCTCAGCTCTTATTGAAAGCAGTTTTATTGTAGCTGGAGGCTTTACAGTTAGCTGTTTATTGCTGTTTCCCAACCTGGTTGACAGCATTTGGGGAATTAATTTTCTTGGCCCCATTGTGCTTTTTGCAGGGGTATAAATGAAAATGTTAAAGAATTTAAAAAGTGACCTATTTACACTTGACAACTTCTTACGGTAATAAAACAATTTGTAATAGTTGTACTGTGAGTTTGGTTCGGGGTAAACAGTTACGTTTAATTTTCTAAATGAAATGCTTATTTTAGAGCTTAAACATCCTTACTTTAACTTTTCACAATCTAGAGTATTTGCTCATATATACATTTGTGTATATATTGAAGAAATTATATATTGAAAATGTGTTTGCATGCCATACTCAAGTGTATACATATACTTTTACAGCATAAAGGGAATTACTTTATTCCCAATCATTCAGAGATACTATATTACTTTTATGATTACTTCTCATTTTTGAGACTCCCACTGCAGCTGTTACTGAAATGCTGTTATGTCATGCAAAATGCACAAGATAGTCATAGAATTTCTATTTAGAACAGTAAGAAAGAAAAATGAAATTGAAAGTGAAGGGAGCAAATGTTAACTAATGTGAAGCTAGCAAAAACTTTAAGATATTTTAAACTGTTAAATTTTGCAGTATACTGTGAGGGATGAACATAGGTGGCATATGGAAAAAAATTGCTCCTCAAGATGCAAATTATATTTAAAATGTTATCAGTTGTGATTTTTGTTTCTACTCCTTTGCTAAGTGATCTATGTCATGAAATTAGTAGATACCCAGACCCCTTGGATATTCATTCAGAAATTTGAAATGAGCGTGGGCCATCCATTCAGCCTGGCTACCTTTCCTGTTGGTTTTGTGAGACAAATATTTTATATATTTTTTCAGTTTGATACACCTAAGGTATAAAATTGAAGTTACATTTTAGCCTTTGTTGCTAATAACATTAAGGAGAATAAAAGTAAAAAGTTACCACTGTATTGGGCATGGACATGTCTACTGATTACTGAACATTTGTTAACATAGAGAAAATAATTTCAGTAGTTAAACTATTCTATTATCTTATTTTTTTTTAATTTTGTTGCAATGAATTCTATATATATGCAACACCATAAACTGATGTTCCCTTAGCTTCAGATTAGTCATCCTCATGTTGTCACAGAACAGGCTTTGGCATCATTAAAATTACCTTGTAAATATTGTACTTATACTAATGTGTTATATTCTTATGGTATATGCATAGTCTTGTTAGTTAAATATTTCAAGCTAAAATTTATCTTCTCATAATAGTACAAATTAAAATATAATACATGAAATAGTAAAACAGAATTTGGACTTAATACAAAAGCTCAGATCTAAAATCAGATTTCCTCATAACCAGTTTTGAATTATTTGACTCTTAAAGTTTCATTTTCTTATTGACATATAGGAGATGTATGTAAGTTACACCCAAAATATTAGAAATGACATCTTCATGAATTATTTTTCACATTACATTATTTTACATGACAGTACTGAGATAGGAAAATAAAACCTTTAAATTATCTTCTTATAAGCTCTGTTTTCACAATTATTTTTAATATGTTATTTAGATTGTTCGATTTCTAAATTTTGTGGGTTGGGAGTGGGGTAATGCAGAAATCCACCAAATGGGAAAAGCTATAGTGCTTGTGTTGGTCCAGCAGTACCAGATTGAGTGTTTGCAGAATTTGAGACCATGTCAACTGCATGGCTCATCTTTAGTACTTTCTCAGTTTGATTTTGTCAGAGTTGAGCTCTTAGCTTGCATGCAGTTAAAACAGGCAAAAAGACAACTGTGGATTGTTTACCACTTTCACTTAAAATCCTTGCAGTAAGTTTTCTCTGAATTTAGTCTGGTGTTTTCTTGAAGGGGACCCTCTGTTGAAACTATAAATTTGTCTCGGTAATATTAACACATCAGTTAATATCATATATTTCATGTAGTTGGAAACTAAGCAAGAATTGTTTTATGTGTATTTTTAAGTTTTTGCTTTCCTGACAGCTGATTTTATGTTTAATATATTTCTCAGAATTTATTACATACCAGAGCCCTAAAATTTATATCAAGTTTGTTGAAATATGACACTAATCACAGACCAGGTATTCGTGAAAATTCAAGAATGCAAGTCAACAAGGGGCTCGCTTTAAAGTTGTAAGTATCTAGAGGCATAGGAGTCATGTTCAATAAGTAATAATGCTAATGTGTTATGGCCTTTTTAAAGGTTAGCTCCCCTAAAATTTATATCGGATCACAAAAGCAAATCCAAATGTAGAAATATGACGTCTCAATTACAAAAAGAAATATACTTCACTGTTTAAGATTTCATGAGTTATTTCAGATAGCTGTTAAATCTGTCCAACATTTCATTGGAAAGGAACACATGCTTTTTGCCTTTGTTTGATACAAACCTATTGGGCTGTCAGCCATCAGAAATATAGAACAAGAAAGATATATTACCATGATTGACATTTTGGTTTTGATTTATATTCTTTTTTTCCCTAAGTCAAGATTCATTAAAATGTGAAGTTCATAAATAAGTTCTACCCATTCCTTAACAGTAAAGAATGATGGCAGGAATAAACTGGGAAAACAACCCATACGTAATCTCTCTCACTCATATTGTTGTCCTATAGGCAGTTTGTTGCCTATAGAAAAGAATAGTGGCAGAATTGGAATTTTCTGAGCCATAATATATAACTTTAAAGCATTCAGAACTTGAAGTCATTCATTAAGGATTTGTTTTTACATACTTATCCATTATTTAAATGGCATGTGAAAATATTTCCCCCCTATCTTTATTGGTTTGATTGAGTACAGTGCTATACACACACATCACATTTAAAATGATGGACTTGGGACCACCTGTATAGCTGGGAGTGGTGAAGATACATGCACAGGCAAGATCTGTGAAGCACATTTGATTGATTCTTTCTAGTCATTTTACACTAATTATCCCGGAATTCCTTGAGAACATATATGAAATTAACTTATCTGTTATTGAAAGGAGTATACTATAGCCTCACCACTCATTAATTTATGTAGATGTTGGGGGCTTCCCTGGTGGTGCAGTGATTAAGAATCCGCCTGCCAATGCAGGGGAAACGGATTTGAGCCCTGGTCCAGGAGGATCCCACATGCCGTGGAGCAACCAGGTCTGTGTGCCACAGCTGCTGAGCCTGCGCTCTAGAGCCCGCACGCCTAGATCCCGTGCTCTAGAGCCCACACGCCTAGAGCCCGTGCTCTAGAGCCCGCACGCCTAGAGCCCGTGCTCTAGAGCCCGCACGCCTAGAGCCCGTGCTCCGCAACAGGAGAAGCCACTGCAATGAGAAGCCCGTGCACCGCAGCAAAGAGTAGCCCCCGCTCGCCTCAACTAGAGAAAAGCCCGGGTGCAGCAACGAAGACCCAGTGTAGCCAAAAATAAAATAAATATTAAAAAAAAAAAACACCATTCACTTTACAGCAGTACACCATATATACTCAATAAATATTTGTTAATAAAAAAAATATGTAGATGTTTAATTATGTAGGCTGCAGGAAGGAATGGAAATTTGTTCAGTTTTACCATGTTTGTATAATATCTTGTATTTTAACATTCTTCCTTAGTTTGTCTTTCTATCTGACCATCTCTACATTTTGGTATTATGCAGCTTTGTTAATATCCAGGCTCTGGCCTTTTTCAGTCTGTTAGCAGTTAAGAAATACTCTAATCCCTTCCAGGATATTGAGAAACTAATGGATTGCAGAGTATTTGGGTCTTTAAGCTTCAATTGTAAATGGTATGAAGAATTGTCATTGAGCTGATATTTGCATATATCTCTTCCAGTGCTAGTTATTTTGCCTCCTTTTTTTCCTCCTAATCTTCAGCTTTCATTCTAAGAATATCTATTTTAGTCGGAAATAAGCATGCCAGTGATAGAAATTTGGGATTCACTTCCAAATGAATGCCATCACAGACAGGGAAGTTCTGGCACATTTTGCATACATCGGTATGAACACAGTGAACCCTTCATAAGCTCTTAGATTGCAGGAAATCAGTGCTGAAAATTAAATGGAGTTTTAAAGATTTGCAAAGTAGAGAGCTTTGTATAATGCTGGTATTGCCGGTGCCTATTAAATATGAAGTAAAGGCTTTGTAATACAACTAGCTAACAAATTCCCTTCCACATTAGAGTGATTTATACCTTAGGGAATTAGTCTTGCCTATTTTTTCCAAATGCAGAAATATTGGATGTGTCTGAAAGAATAAAATCTCAAATACATGCCTTAGAATGAACAGATTTGCTCTTGGATAATTCTAATTATTCAAGATAGATGTTGCAGGCACTCTCATACTTACTCGTGGTACCTCTGTCCATGGTGTGGCCTTCACCTCTCCTAGAAGAATCTCCCAATTGTGTGTATATACTCTCCTCTAAACATAAATCAGATTATAACCCTAGGTATCTATAAAACTGTAGCATTACCATAATGAAGAGGGCTGGCTACTAAGTGAGTGCTTTGATCCTCAAAGGAATTGCTATTGAGTCATTTCTCAAATTGTATTTTTAGAATTCACCTTTCTCCATTTGTAAACAGTGTGTATTTGGAGCACAGCAACTCATTCCAGACATACATGGGTTTCAATATATTTACTTTCATGACAGGGTTCAGTAAAATGCCTCACAGTTCTTCAATGCTTAATGTCTTTGACAGGACAGGTCCTGTTAGATATAAAATCAGTGGAAATAGCCATGCCTATTTTTTAAAGATTTTACAAATCCTATATTTTTGCCTACTAGAAAACATATATATAATCCATGTGCAGACCACAGTAGGTACTATGGACTTGTTGAGAATCATCACAGATGATTGATTTTGAAAACGAAACAGTTTTTGTGCAAGACAATAGCAACTGCAATTCAGTAAATGAGGATTTTTTCCTCATTAAATAAACCTCAAGAAGGAGAAGCATGGAAACACAGGATATATATAATGAAGATGTATCTTTTATAGGAAGACAGTGTCTTCTGCTGACTGGAGTTCCCTTGTAGATCTTTTCTTGAGGAAAAAAAGTGCTGGTGCTTTTTTTGGATTTGGAGGTTGCAACCAACCTGTGCCTCCATGTGATAGCAGCTGCATGCTGAGGACTTTCAAATACACAGCTGCATAGGATTCTCAGGAAAGTTCTTGTAGGGGGTGCAAGTGACAAATGGAGACAAAATGGAGTGAGTTCTGAGTTGTGAGTTGATGCCCGCCTGTGTCATGTATTCATGCCATTGAACCGATTTTCACATTGGAAGCCTGGAATCACAGTAGCCTTCCTTGTTTGTCAGCTGTGAACACACCTGGACTGGCAGCTTTTCTTTGCTTCATTTCTTGTCATTCTTTAGGTGGACTTTGTTCACTTATGTTACCTTATATACATCCGCTTTCTTAATTTCTAGATATATTTTTAAATGACAATGACACCAACTTATTTCTGTGTATCTTCCCTCCAAAAAAAAGAAATCAAACAGAAATATTTTGCTCTAGAACATCCATAAAGGGTCAAATAAAACATCCACAATGTGTCCATTCTTCCTAGAAACAGAAAATCTCTATTTATGTTTTTCCTTTGCAATTTTCAAAATTGTTTTTTTTATACTGATAACATTTGCAAAGTTAAGAAATCATAATAAATTTAGCTGTATAGATTAATAATGTTTCAATGCATTCAAATTTCCAATATAAAAAAAGATGTCAGAATTTTTATGAAAATACTTTTTTTTGCTACACACTGAAGTGAGTATCAAAATTACATTAAACCATAATAAAAACAGATAAAGTCTTCAGGATATTTTAGTTTGACATGAACTCATTTTCATTCACGGTCTTGACCCCAAAATCTGCCAAGCAGTGATGGCAAACTATGCTGAATTCACTGATTGATTTTTAAACATGGTAATAATTAAGAAGGATCATTTTGACACCTAAAGTCTCTGTTTTAGACAATTAAATTCTGCTTTAGCTAAGGGTTATTGACTTCTGGATGATACTGGGAGCAGCACTCCTCAGGGTTTAAACTATTCCTACAGGACCATCTGTTATTGGCGGGGCTGAGTAGCCTCTCCAGCCATGCAGTGTCAACCCCAGGTGTATATTCAGGCTCATTCAAAACACAACCCAGGTTCCTCATGATCTTTCAGTCTCAAATGACAACTAAGTTAATAAAATACTGGTATATCATAACTTAAAGCTTAATAATTAAGGAGAATATAAGAAAGTCCCTCGAAGTAGAGACAATGTCTTACTTACCTTTGTATTTCTAAGACTAAACTTACAACAGCTCCTAAAAGAGTGAACTTCGTAGTCATTCAGTAAATGTTTACCCAATGAGAGTGATCAGCTGATATTGGAATCATGCCTTATATATGCATATTTCCATTGATAATCTCTATAACAACTACAGAAAGAAGACATTACCATTCTTATTAAACTTATATAGAGACTGAGAGACAGAAAATGTGTTTTTTTCAAGTCACATGGCTAAAGCATTTATTTCCAGTTTAGAACCTTACCTCTGCACTGGTATTTCTTCCTCATATGTGCCTACTTTTACTTGAAAAACACTATTTTTAGGCCAGATATAAGTTTGAAACATTTTCTTCATTAGGGACATTATGCAATTCATTGCACCCAAAATTGTTCTTCCTGCAATACCTCCCAGTAAACTAACTCTAGACCATAAGATTAAACTGTGGTAAGCATATGACGACGAGGCCTAAACAAATAAAGTATATATGGGGAGAGTTCTGATTGTCTGGTTTCAGCTACTGTCCCTATTTTCTTCTGCAACAGCTGGGACTTGATGACAAACTCTCTAGTTAGGTTTAAGGGTTTTTTTGGGTTTTGGGTTTTTTTTTTGGTGGCTGACGAGTCCCCATAGTCTCTAATCTAAGAAATTTTGATCTCCCTAGACACCTCCATTCATATTTCTGGAGGTCCAGTGAAGACCAACTAACCTAACCTCATCCTATAGATGAGCAAGTGTAAGCATTCTTAGACTCTGCATTTTGACATTTTGATTTTTGTAAACAGTGAAATATAATTAACACCTTTATATGCTTTATCAGTGTCTTGACTCACTAGTGATTTCTGCATTTGTATGAGAGAGAGAGAGAGAGAGAGAAGCAGAGAGTTAAAAAACCGCTGATTCTAATGTACATGAGCACACTCTCATATCACTTAATTAGAGATATCTGTGGTTTCCGTTTTCTCCCTCACTTCTTCCACACCACTGTGTCTGCCCATCATAATATCTTTATTCATGTTAGGCTATAATAAGAAGGGAAAGAATGAACATAAACAGGATCAGATTTCTTTTCTTCGAAAATTCCTCATCCAAAATTTTTATTTAAACCTTTGATTACTTAGATAATTGAGTGATTACTTCTAAACAATAATCAATAGATTCACTTTGATATCTGCTTAATAGAGACAGTGTGTTCTGGAGGAGAAAAAAAAGTCATCATTAAAGTTCACTTAATAGACTTTTGAGCCATCCAGACGACACCATAGAATCACATATGAATCCTATAAAAAGCAGCAAAATAATAATTGAATAGAAAGTGGTGTCTAGCTACTATATTAATTTTAGAAAGATAAATTTAGTGTCTAATAGAATTTACAGAATAGTTTCTCAAGACTCAAAATGGACCTTTGAGAATATTTGGCCTATTTAATTCCTTTTCCACATGAAGAAAACTGAGATTACTACAAAAAAGTAGTTTGATATTTGAAGTAAAAAAAAAAAAAAATGACTTGGAGAACTGCTATTTTAAAAACTGTGTCACATTAGGATATATCATTTGTACCATTTCTTGCTTTCCTAGCCTGTAAAATGGATGTAATCAGGCCTAATACATAAGGTTGTTATTAAATTGTGTGCATACATGGGTGCATGTAGATTTCTGGCCCATGGTAGGCAGACACTCCAAAAACCTACCTATTTTTCGCCTATTTTTTCCAAGGATACCAACTTACCACTGACAGAGGTGCCCAATTTCATTTAATACATGTTCTCTAAGTTTTGTTTTTGGTGGTTTTCTTGAATTTAAGTTTTGTATCTTTTTTTAAAATTTTATTTTATTGAAGTATAGTTGATTTACAATGTTGTGTTAGTTTCTGGTATACAGCAAAATGATTCAGTTATACATATATATAATGCAAACTATCTTTTTAAAAAGCAAGTTATCTCTGTTAATCTGTTTTAGGTTTAAAACACTGTTTTTGAGTTATCTAGGATTTATGAAAAGTTGATCTTTGTAACAGCATCAGAGAACAGCAGATAGGATGTTATATTTTCTTTTGATCTCAGTCCCTATTGTTTCATATTTGTATAATTGCTTCATCTTTCATTTTGTGTATTTCACATTTTCATTTGCATGTTGTGTTTTAAAATTATCTTGCTTCTTTTAGTTTTTGTTATTAATTTACTTCCCCATGAATTACCCATAGGAACTCCACCCATCTGGGGATTTTCACCTTATACATCACTCTATTACAAAACAACATACAAGAGAGGGAATCTGTTTCACAGTCAGTACGTAACACAGCTGGAACCATTTGAAACCTGCTGGGTTTTGCTTCCAATTATTCCATAGACTAGAAAGCATCCCTGTTGAAGTAATGGCATACATGGTATAATCATACTAGTTAAAATGCCTTGGAGTACATGGATCATTTTTCTGGGACTCATCAAATTTATGCCAGAAGCACAATAATTTTTTTTTTTTTTTTACTATTTCTCTGAGTCTAAATTAATATATGTTCATTTATAAGTAAGATTTTTAAAATATTTATTTATTTATTTATTTTTGGCTGCGTTGGGTCTTCATTGGTGCACACTGGCTTTCTCTAGTTGCCGCGAGCAGGGGCTACTTTTCGTTGCAGTACACAGGCTTCTCATTACGGTGGCTTCTCTTTGTTGCGGAGCATGGGCTGTAGGTTCCGTGCTGTTTGCTGGGGAACACGGGCTCTAGGCGCGTGGGCTTCAGTAGTTGTGGCACGCGGGCTTCAGTAGTTGTGGCTTGCAGGCTCCAGAGTGCAGGCTCAGTAGTTGTGGTGCACGGGCTTAGTTGCTCTGCAGCATGTGGGATCCTCCCAGACCAGGGCTCAAACTCATGTCACTTGCATTGACAGGCGGATTCTTAACCACTATGCCACCAGGGAAGTCCCTATAAGTAAGATTTTAATGTCTTAATATGCAAGTTTATAATGTTTGAGTATGTATGTGACACTATAACATAAATGAGACCAACAAATAAAAATATTACACAAATGATAGTACCTGAAAAAATATTTTTTCTTAATATCCTGAGGCCAAAATCATTGCTTTATGTTGGAATTGGTGAAATCATCAAGATAAAGTTAATGATTTGGATTTGGAGCAGAATGTAGTGGGGATTTGTTATTCATTTAGTTAATTTTATCAACTAAATAGAAAGTAGATACAGTCAAATTTCAATTGGCCTTGCTGTGACTTCGATCGTAAAAATTAAATTTTTAAGTTCTTGTTGACCTTTACGACCCTCTCAGTGCTGTTTGATTGTTTTTGGACCAGTCTTTTGTTTTAGTTATAGACAGTGCCTCAATAGGTAGAAAGGACTTTAAAACAAAACAAGCTATGATAAGAAAACTCACTCTTTGTGCTTGGAAAAATTTAATCTAACAGAGAATGCATGGCAAAGTGGCATGATTTCCTTTAAACCACTGCCTGTTTTATGCTAAGATGAGATGTCCATCATACAGTATTGGGGTACAGAGCAGGGTGGGGACATAGGATGGATGTTACCTTGGGTATCAGACATCATGGAGTTGTAAGAATTATAGCATGGCATATAGGCAGTGTTTAATAAATTCTAGTTAATCCCACCACAAGGGCAAAAGGAGATAATCAGGCAAAATGAGGGTGTTAGACACATTCTAAATGGCAAGAATCAGGCTTTAGGTATTTGGGTTCATAGTTGTATTTGTGATATTTAACGTTCTCATGGCATCAAGTGTATATACGTGTTTACTACATATATATAGCTAAATTTAAATTAAGATGACCACCATTTTATGTTGTCCCTATCAATGATCTATTCTGTTAACTCTTAGAATGGAGAGGTGAATGTGTATCCCAGGAATTTTATGTAAATTCCAGTTCAGATAATGACTAATTACTTTATTCTATGAGGAGAATTATATTTCTTGCACCATTCACGTCTTTCTTTATGTGATCAGGGCTCACTTGATTTTCTCATTTAGCAATGCAAAGGAGTTTTTCTGCCTGCTCAGCACTTATCTTATTCAGGCATAAACCTGACAACTAGACAATATCCAACCTTATCACTAGAACACTGAACTATATTATATTTTCCTTAATGGATACTAAAACTTATTCCAGAATTATATATTATAGTTTTAAAATGTGTATTCTATTTAAATTCTGCCTTATAGAACTATGAAACTTTTCTGCTGCCAAAGAACTGTGATGTGATCCACTGATATAAACGCAAATTAATCTCTTATTTTTCATTAATTCTGTTATTCAACAGACATCTATTGAGTAATAGCTGTGATCTAGGAACAGTGTTAGACAATGGGATTTTTTTTTTTTAAATGAATAAGACATTGTCTTTGCTTTAAAAGATTCCAGTGCTTTTAAACACAATACATTTTTTCCCTTGGAATTCCCTTATTTAAGAAAAAAATATATGAGTTCTCTCTCTCAGTTTTAAATTGATGTCATCATTTCCCTGAAATATATTTTTTAAAGTCTTTTTTTTTTTAACTAGTGCTGGAGACTTGATCTTTCAGTAGGGCAATAAAATTCTAAGATCTATTACTTTAATTAGAAACATGCCAAGTTTAAATTTATCCTTCGGTTAATTTAGAGGGAAATACACTTTTCATCCTTAAAATCACACTTCTTCTACAGGCAAAGGTGTTAATAAAATATGGTTGCAAGTAAAACTTCATTTTTGTAACTATATAAGATTAGCATATTTGCTATATTAAAAAATCACTTTAAAAACATGGCACACATTGATAATGTTGAATAATAACTCGAGTTAAAAAGGACAGTGTTCTCTAAAAATGGAGTTTCATAGGGATCCATTTTGAAAGGGATATTTTGAGTCATGATATTCTGCAAAAGAATGTTCAGCCTTAGCCCTCAAAAAGACATAAGCCTAACATAGACATGGAACATAGATGTTAAACTCTAGCTAGAATAAATGTTTGGTTTAATTGGCTTTTACCTCCAGATGGTTCTGAATTGGACAAGTCCATTTTCTTATGAATATTTATCACAATATTTAAAAGAATGGATGCAATGACATAAATTTGAAAATAGAGACCTTTGTTATATAAACATTTTTCTTAAATTAAGAAACATTCATATCCTGAAATTTTGGTTTTCTTTAATCATAGAAGAAAATGTCATAATTGAGCTTTACGTTTCAGGCAAGACAGTATTGTTATTTTTAACTTAATCATTTCTAAAGCACTAATTTACATATGGGTGAATGTTTATATGAGCAGGTTGTTTCAAAGTTTCAACATAATATTCGAGAAAAAAATCTTTGTTTTTGCACTTTTTTGCACATTTTTGTGCAAATGTATTTTTAAGAAAAAATCTTACTGCCAGAAAATGTACTATTTTAATTGTAGATAGGCTTCAGTGATAACCATCAAGCTGGTGCCTAACTCCAAAAAGATCTTTCCAACTGTTCTGTGGATATTTAGGCAACTGTCTCCAAGTAATTACTGTAATATACATGAACTACAAAATTGAAACCTGGTAAAATATATAGACCTCAGGAATAAGGTGTGTAATAGCTCTTGTTAATTAAGTTTATTGATTAAAACATAAACATTTTTTGGAAATTATAAATGTATTATATGACCAGTCATGAAAAAAAATGTAATTCACTTTTCAATAATGTGAAAATATGGATAATTTGGAAATCTAATTTAGAACCAAACAACAGGATAGATTACGCTTAGTAACACAGATACATTTAAATAAAGGATGGTGTGGAAATCACATGAGGATTACCCTGTCTGTTTTAACTAACTTCTACATAAAATCAGAAATGTGGCAGTCTCACCATCACTCACAATGACAATGACATTTAACTTGGTGTTATTATGTAGTTTTAATTCCTTGCTTATTATGATTTTTATAAGTAACTATGCGTTGCTTTACCAAAGAAAATAAACCACTGGTGGTTAATTTAAATAAATACTTAGATTTTCCTATTTTCAAAACTTTGATACACATTATTTTCTAATTTTTGGCAACAATAATATCTATTCTAAACCAGTTATACTTTGCTAAAATTTCACTTAGCATCTTGAGAATTCAATTTTCTCATCTGAAAAATAGATCATTGGATTCAGTCATTTTAAAATTTCTATTATTAAAATTTAAACTACAGCTTTTGTTAATTACTTAGGGAAGCATCACTCTTTGGCAGGTTTCCTCTTACCACCCAACATGTGCCTGGCCTTCTTTCTATCATCAGTTGATGTATGTTCAAACGGTGCAAATCAATGTTAACATTGGCTCAAGAAAAACAATTACAAAGTAAATCATATGGTTCAGTCTCTCCTGACGATGAACGATTTGCAGTATTCTCATTGTTTGCAAGATGTATGTTATCACTCTCTTGCATTAGTGTTG
This sequence comes from Grampus griseus, assembly GCF_964374135.1. NCBI lineage: Eukaryota > Metazoa > Chordata > Mammalia > Artiodactyla > Delphinidae > Grampus > Grampus griseus. The sequence continues at coordinate 42,205,726 of NC_139012.1, read as the reverse complement.
ATAACAGACTGTTGCCATTATCTTCTTTGAGGTCTCTGCCTAATTAATTTTCTCCCTCTGAACTAGAAATTTAACATTTTCCTCCTAAATCAGAAATCACAAAACAGATGAACTTTAAAATCTCAAGATTATTAGTGCTTAGAGTTTGATTAGAAAACTGTCTATTTAAAATAGTATGTAGCTACCATATTTTTATCAGTAACATTAATTATGTTTGATTTTTTCTGTAGTAAGACATTAAGATGAATTTAGTATTTCAACTTTTGTGAATATTGGAGAATTATATATAGTTTGGGGATAATGTGTAAATACAATTATTTTGAAGTCAGACACTGGTAATTTTGATTAATGGTATCATTTGTTCTTAGGATAAGTTTTAGAAAAGCTAATTAAATCGAATAACACTCAACGATTTTATTGGTAACCTGTTCATTCAAAGACAAAATAGAGTTAAGTTGAAGAAAAATGTAAATAATCATAACTGTCCATCTGAAGGAAAATCAAGTTTGGGAATAAAAGGATTGAATTTCAAATTAGCTGAAGTAGCCCCCAAATATGCCACCTGAATGTCAAATGACAAGTGGTATTTGCTTAGAGGAATATGAACTAGAACTATGTATTGCCATAGCACAGCCTACCACATTTTCTCCATAACACTGCAGAAACGGCCCTACAAGGATGATTCTGAAACTTGGAGAGAAGCCTAGGAGTACTTGCTCCCATAATATCTCAATGATTTCTGGACCTCAAAATTTGCTTGCATTTATCACTATTTACTTCATTACACTCTTTCATCTTATCAAAAACTTTAGGAAAACTCAATTCTATCCGTGTTTTTGGTAGAAGTATTACAAAAAGACTGCTTTATGCTGTAGGTGGATGAGTTTAGAAGTTACTTTGCAAGTTTGGGAAGTTGATATAGATGGAGGAGGTATATTTGCAGAGATGCCACATGTTGGCCACAAGACATTCTTTTTTTCATTTTAAGCAACTTCATCCAATGCTCACATCCTGAGTATACAGCAACAAAGATGCCTTCCTTAACCGTATGAGTATATGGACATGATCTGTTTTCTAGGTATTTATTCCCTGGATGTAAGGTCATATGTAGGTTATTTAAAAAATCGCAAGACTATTTAATGTCACAATGCAGGTGACAGCAAATTATAAAGAATGTATAAGTAATATAAAAGAAATAGATGAATGTCAAATGAATACCGTATGATTTTTGCATAAGAGGCATTTTAGCTATTTTGGGCAGTAATTGGTGGAATGAGATGTAAGCAATCTCTGACAAAGTGAGAAACTGGACAGGCCAAGGTTTAAAATCTCTTGAGTTTATGGAGCTTTGTCAGAGTCAGCCATTCTGTGGACAATACAGTGAATCACAGCTATATGATTAATCAAATCAGTTCTCTATTGTAAAAGGACAAAGAGATGATGCCCACTGGCATCTGATTTGGAATTGGTTGCTTGTAGATTAATGAACTTGTGCAGACTGTGCCTTCCAATGTTTTGCCTGGAAGAGAAATAAATTTGTTAGGAATTTAGACAAAAGCAACATTAGAAAACCAAAACAGAGTTAGAGTAGCCTATATAGGGGAAAAGCTAACATTAAAAAGAATAAATTCATTAATCTTAATGAATTGTGATTGAAACTAACTATTGAGTAACAGGATTAGTCATTATCACTAAAAAATGTAAAACATGCTTTTAAACATTTATAAAAGTCACTGGCCAAAAAAAAACCCACACTAATTTCAGCTAAATAGCAAACAATTTCATGGGAGAAATGGAAGATATTTGGGAATCTGTAAAGAGAAGATCGCAATATTCCCTTTGGCACTGTTATCCCTTTATTTCTAGTAACTTCATTTGCAATGCTTTGAAAGTAGATTTCCAACACCAAATAATGACAATCAGCCAGCATTTACTTGAGTACTCACTGTGCTCCTGGCATTCTTCTCTGCCCTTTACATGTATTAACTTCTTAAATAGGAACAATAACATTGTGGGTCAGGTAGTATTGTTAACATCCCTCTTTTCCAGCTGAGGAGAAGTTACATGATTTGCTTAAGGTCACAGTTCTTGTAAATGGAGAGTAGTCTAGGACTTGAACCCTAGCAGTTTTACACCGGAGGCTTTGCTTGTAGTTGCTAAGCAATACTGCCTCTATGATTGAACTTCTAGTTTAAAAAATAAAATTGTGGCATGTCACCAAGAGTCACTTGTGCCCAAAATAAATTATTTGTATAAAGATAAAAAAGAAGAGCTGAAGTCTAATTTAACATTTCTGTTTTAAATTCCTTTAGGGTACATATTTCGACAATAAGCATATGGCTTGATGATACAGCCATACCTGAGGCATGTGTGGCTCTTTGCAGTGTACAGTGAACATTCATGGACATTACATAGTAAGAGTAGTAATAGCATTAGTGTGATTTATGCAGTAGCATTCTGGATACTTTTGACAAACAGTATATTTTGGCAGTGAATTTCAAACATTCTGCTAATTTCAAAATAGAAGAATTTTGTGATTTTTTTTAACTACTCTTTATAAGGAGGCATCTAGAAGAGGGGGCGGTCAAGCAATAATGATGATAAAAAGATCTCTCTTCTCCACTAGACTAGAATGATGCTTTCCTGTTTTAAATTTTTTTTTTTATTCCAGCCCCTGCTCTCCAGTGTATCAGAAGCAACATCCACCTCTGCACAAACTTGTCCACTAAGCTCAGCATGTGCCTTTTCCCAACCTATCCGTAATGCACTAGGAGACATATCTTCATGTGTATTTAGAAATGTGTATAATAAGCTTTTATTATTGTTTATAAAATTTTAGCCCTAAATTTTTTCCAGTTTTATCACCTACAACTACAAAAAGTATCCAGTAATTCCATACAGTTTTATAAATCTACCATATTTCATTACTGGTTTCTTAATGTGTCCTTGCCTAAAACTCTAACAAGAGATGGGGAACACTTGTCAACCACATGTTGGACATTCAGGATCCCCCTTAAATCTGAGAATTGGAGAGAACCATTTCAGCCATATAGTCAGATAAAATTTGTTTATCATGGATTATTATAATGGATGCATTTTGGTAAAATTCCTAAATGAGAAAATTGCAGTTTTAATTTGAGGTGCATTTGAAGGTGAAAACGAAATAGCTGAGAGTTCTGGTTGCACAGTTTTCCCTATTCCATTTGGCAAAGGAAACTGATCCTTGGAACAACATGCTAACTTTGTGTCCACTGTGTGTAGTGCATGTGGATCGTTGCATTACTCATGGATGCTATTCTTATTTAGAATATAAATTCTGCCACATTCCTAGAGAATAACAAGGATCTGCTCTTTTGAAAAATGTCTCTTGATATGAGACAGATTGACTTAAAATTCCAAAAGTCCATATTTTTGAAGCTCACATTGCTTACATTTTGATTGTGCTTACTTTGTTTTGGGCAGCAGCTTTTTCTTGATGACCCTTACTAATAAGCTTCAGTAGGCAGAAAAATTTCAATTATTCTAATTAAAGACCAGTATTGAACATGTTGACCAAATGTAGATTTTATGTTGTTAATTAGACAAGAATTTGGTAAGATTTTAGATCCACCATTGATACAAGAAAGCTAAATTCACCTGTGAATTTGTCAATGAACTAGAGTGGCAGGATTTCCTTGGTTTAAATTATTAAGGTAAGAGATTGGAAAAGCATAATTCTTCGATATGTACTCAAAGACATACAGGCAAGTTTACTTTGAACTCAAAAACATATGCAAGGCTAGAAAGCAATAGGGATGACAGGTATCATTTTTGTCTGTATATTTGTTTAAAGAGTCATTTATAGAGAAGTAATTTTTTTAAACGACACTTTTTGATGTAACTCACATTTCATGAGACCAAACATAAAAGCAAAAATACTTGTAGTAATCACTTTTTATCAGAATCAGGTAGAAGAGTGCCAAACTGTTTTGATTTCACGATAGGTTATAGTCCTGTGATGGAGTTCCCAGTTGGGGTTTGGAAACTAAAACCCTGGCATGCTGATGTTACTGCCCTAACATGATGTGTTGATTTAGCTTTCCAGATGACTTAAAATATAGCTGGAGTTCTCCTTTATCTAGGGACTAGACACACAAGGCTTTGTGAGAAACTAGATTAATCTTGCATTGACGTTCTGGGTGTTGCTGATAATTTGTAGAGACATTATGCCTATTGGTTATGACGGTGACAGGCAGACTCTATCCAAACGAACATTACAAGAGCCAAATTTAATAGTCTTAGCATTGGAAATTTCTGCCTTGAGTAGAGCAGAAGCTTTCCAGCATGTGCTTTGTTTTCTGCTCCCACAATTATGCATTAATATACATCAATTCCAGACAGCTGAGGAATGACATAAGAGGATTAATTAGAACTAGACAACATTACACTAGTGGAGTGAAAATTCTGTAATGGTTTTTTCTGCAGTGACGTGGTAGAAAAGGCAAATGGACACCAATTTCTAGCCTTTACACATTCAGAATTTCAAGAAAGTGGATGAAAAGGGAAGTGGAGAATAATTCTGTTACTCAAGCTGGTATAATTTTTCTCATCAAATACATAACTCATTTTTCGCAAATATCAAGAATTGATTCAACTGAGTGATTCAGTATTGTATTCAGTGTATGATTTTGTCCATTTAATTACAACCACTTTTATCTGTTAAAAATAATCACAGAAAGGGTATAGTTAGTCTGTGACCACAGTAAGAAAATGAGATGCAATGAATACACGCAGGTCTCATATACTGTTATATACCTATTGCTGTATGAAATATCTCTGAAGTGAAAATATATTTTCATACCTTACCAAAAGTTTTAATAAAAACATTTAACTATAAAGTGTTGACGTCTCCCCTACCTCCAGCTGTTGTTTTTTTCTTGCTATGAAGCTTATCTATCATAGAAGTAGATTTATGGCAATATTTTTTACTACTAAGATTGTATATTTATTGATTCAAGTTATCTGAGAACTTTTTAACTGTTCTTATTGCAAATTGATTTTTTCTGTAGTTGCACTTTAATAAAATTAGTTTTGGGATTTTAATTTGGCAAGCTGTTGAGTATACTTTTACATAGACTTCTGATGTGGGTACTAATTTCAGATTTTTGACAGTGTGATTTTTTAAGATGTCTCTTCAGTAAAAAAGGGTTTCTTATCCTTAATTGCGTGCATTCTATTGTTTTAATCACAAAATGTAATTGAATGCCATGCATGGATTGGCAAAAATGAACTAGAGCAATACGGAAATGACTTACTCGGTATCACTTTTACACGTTCACTCACTTAGGCAATGGATTCTAGTAATTCACAGAACTTTTTAAAGCTTTTTAAAAAAAATATTGTCTCTTAAAATAGTAATATTAAAACTAAAAGGATCAGGAATATGCTAAATTTAAGATGATCATTTGAAAAGGAAATCACAGACTTGTTAATCATACTGTATTTGAAGTGATTGTAAATGAGTTTTGATATACAGAATGGTAGTAAAATAGAATTATAAAGTCTATTAACCATAATGATGGAGTTCTAGATGTAGATAAAATGAGATGATTGTATTTAAGCTTTCAATAAATTTGTTACCCAGTTTAGGGATATTTGTAGTTTATGAAACCTTGTTTATATTCACTTAACTTCAAAAAGTTAAGAAAGAATATTTGAAGCTCTATTATTTAGTATCCAAGTTTCTGAGAGAGCGGTCAAGAGACTGGAACTGTCTTCACTGAGTGTGAATGTCCACATACTTTATAATTAAACAAATCATGCTTTGCTCCTGTCAAGGTTTTAAAGCACAGAGTGCTGAGAAGACATAGCAATTTGCTTAATTAACCCTGTTCATTTTACAGGGGAAGAAATAAGATTACTCTTTGGCAATCACATGTTACTTGAAGTATATTTAATCTTTTACTACCCTGAAAACTTAACAACACACACACACACCCTAATGCAAATATGAACAGAAGTAATACCCCTACTCATAAGTGAGCACATTTATTCCTAACATAAATGAATTAATAGCTCTGATGGCATTTCTCTCTGACAGAAAAATAAGGTGCCATAGTTAGTAAGGCAAAGCTCATGCTTCACAGGTTTATGGCCTACACTAAAAGTAGGTTAAGTCTGCATGTGTGTGTGTCCTCCATATCAACTGACTTCTGATAGAAAATGTCTATGCTTTTCATTCTGACCAATAAAAGGCAACTTGGTGAGTTATAGAGATTGACTGGGTGCTTGACATGTGGTGCTGCTCTGTTAAAACGGTGGGCAATTGGTACTGGGGAGGTTTAGGAGAATTTAACTTGTCTTGCTTGTTTTTAGATATGCTTTTAGATATGTTTATCTCCTAATATTCTGAAAACATAAAAATGCAATATCAGTTCACAGCCAACAAGTTTCTTTATGTTGCTTTTCTAGTCCAAATGTAAAAAGAAAGTGATAATGTGCTCCTAATCATTCTATGCTTGTGTTCTAATATTACCAGGAAGCTTTTGTAGACATACTCAAATAAGCACATTTTTCATTATTTAAATGCAAAATGCATCTTTTCAATTATTATTGTCCAAATAATTTTTAGAGAATGATCATTGCATGATCCCTCTCCCCACTTCACTACTCTAAGATAGGTGGATATGTTTAATTCTTTTTCTGTACTTTCCTTTATTATTAAAAGAACCCTACAAAAAATAAAACATTTGTTTTCAATTAAACAACAACAACCCTGGTAATTTATATTCAGTTTTACTTCTGCAAAATAGCCACATTTTTACATAATCCAAACAAATTGTCATGTTAACTGTATGCTAAATATGATGAAATGTGGCTTAAAATAATCTCTCTTATTGTGTTACAATGTATCAATAATTTTAAATGTAAACACTTGACATCACCTGTTTCTATAATATCATTATTCTGTAGGTAGTATTCACAGTACAGTATATTCTATTGCTACTTGGTGAAATGAACTCTTGAGATTCATAATAGGGCACTACACAAGCGTTATTATTAAAGAATTATAGGGAAAATTTTCCCAATGGAAAACTGATAATTAAAGGTATTATTTAAAATAAGTATAGTGAAGAGTAGATAAGAAGTTCAATGTAGCAATATCTTTCTATTTTGATTTCAAATTAAATTTTTATATACACACAAAAAATTTGGCTCAAGAATTAGCTGATATAGTTTAGATTTTAACTAGCCAAAATAATGTTGCAGTGTGTTATATTCATAATTTATCAATAAAATGATTACTGTTAATAACTGGTAGAATTTTTTCTTCCCTGTGCTAGTGATTTAAGTTGAATGGGAATTTAGTAACGTGTAGGGATGCATCTTAATATCTATATTTGTTGAACAGTGTTAAAAACACAAAACTTGTCCTCATTAAAATGGACTTCTGTACACTATAATTTGAATTAAGTAATGCATATATAAAGTATTTAAAAAGTTGTATATCAAAATGTATAACGTTCCATTTTTCACTATATTTTGTAAAACATTTTTGGTGTAATCAGTATGACTCACATATGTCAAACAAGTATTCTACTATTTATTTAAACAGATATATACCTAATGTATTTGGAAGCTTATTGCACTCATATAATTGTATATATTGTGGCCTCAAAAGTCTGTACTTATCCTTGCTTTAAAAAAGTAGTATGTGCATTTCTTTCCAATTTATTTTAATTAATTATATTAAGGAAAACATCCTTTACTAAATGTACCTTAAAATTCACAATAAAGTTTCAGAAATTGTTTTCTACAACTTTGAGATTTTGTGTTGAATTTATTTGTGAACATTTTTTGAAATTGTTCTCTGATTTTCTAATAAGGAGTCCCTGAATTTAATCTTATTGATAAAATGATGAGTCAAAACATGCAGTGTGGTGAAGAGCTAGCCCTTGTTTAATCGGGAGGCTGCTCTCCTAAGTGATGAATTGCTCACACCTGTGCAACCTGGCTAAATGACACCAAATGGGCTTCCCCCTCAAAGCCCTAGTTACTCATTATGTCCACTTTCCAAACTGGAATGTCAAGCAATTTGCACTTTAACTGAGTGTTCTAGACTACAGAGAAGAAGTTACATGGAGATAATGTGGAGAAAATATATGTAGGTCTGTTCATCAAACTTTTTTATGCTCTATTTACTGAAGTTACATAGATATTTAAGAAAAAATTTGGCATATGTTACTTTTGACATCCCATTAAAATGTAAGGCTAGACTCTCAAATATAGTAAATATAAATATCCACATTTGGTTCAGGTTAGTCCACTGAGGGATAGACTCACTTATTTTTCTAAGAAAAATCAGATTCTGGGGCAATCCCTGTATCATCACATTTTTTTTTGTTGTTTGTTTGTTTGTTTGTTTTTTATGGTACGCGGGCCTCTCACTGTTGTGGCCTCTCCTGTTGCGGGGCACAGGCTCCGGACGCGCAGGCTCAGCGGCCATGGCTCACGGGCCCAGCTGCTCTGCGTCATGTGGGATCTTCCCAGACGGGGGCACAAACCCGCGTCCCCTGCATCGGCAGGCGGACTCTCAACCACTGCGCCACCAGGGAAGCCCCAACACAGTTTTTAATGTCACTCTTGAAACCTGTTGGAATACAACCACTTGGCTATTTGCACAGAGAAACACATGTACTCTGCATTGCTAGGGAGGGATAAATATGCATTTGCTGTGTTTTATGTTTAGATTTACAGCTATAAAAAATGGAGAGTTGAATTAAATTTTATCACACATAATCTTCTCAGTTGCAGATTGATTATTTTATTTATGTATTTATTAAAAACAAGCAAAAAATTGTTGTCATTAGAAGGTCCAAATAGTTTTTATATGAAAACCATTTTGTAATGATATTCATTTGAATTAGCCAAGATGAAAACTTACTAATTATAAATGTGGAAGTCATGCTACAAAATTGCTGTTGGTCTTAAAGTTATCTTGAGTTTAACCCAGAGAGATTTAGCCCATTCTGCCCTTTTTGCCGGATTTTGTTTTGTTTTGTTTTTGCAGATGCTTTTCCCTTAAAAACGTAAGTTCACTCAGGTCCATTCAGCAAATGTAATTAAATGAAAATATTTTTAGCTTGCATTGACATTTTCATGCTACACACAAAACAGAACACTTTTTAAAATTTACTTTCCATCCATGTAATGAAACGTATTTTGAATACTGAAGTAATCAAATCTTAGAATCATCAGAAGCTGGGCAAGTGGCTTGTTGGTATCTTAGTTAAATAATAAACAGCCAGGGATAACAAGGTGCTTTTCCCGTAGGAGAAGAAAAAAGTGATTCCAAATATGTATTTTCCCCTTTGATTAGTTCTTTGAAACTGTTTACTGTTTTAATGCTATCCAGCATTTCTATCCATTCCTTTCCTCTTTCATATTTTGTCATGAGCTATAATTCCCTACAAGGATTTTGCCCATATTTTTTTATTCATAAATAATGCATATTTTGTTAAAACATTAAAACACATTAACACAATAAATCCAAATAATTTTCACCACTTACTTTCACTTCAAAAATGCATTCTGACGTTAACGTGGAGGATTAAATAAGTATTATTAGTCACATTTTAGAAGAAGCAAATGATTTTTAACTGATAAGAACTGGGAGGAGAAAAGGAATGAATATTATACCTAACAAGATATTCTGATAGACAACACCAGCTAATTTAGTATATGCTTTTAATTTTATTTTTGGTAACTAGAAATAAAGTGCCTAATCTCAGAGATGTATCTGTATATTGGTATATGTTCATATATTTACATGTACAGATATAAATATCTTATAATCTGTATGCATGTGTATATAGAAGAATATATTTCTATACATATATTTATAGAGAGAATTATTGAAACATTAATTCTGCACTCTAAAAATTTAATTTTTGTTATTTATTAAATATAATCAATTAGTTACCTATTATATAATCAGAATTTAATATATATTCTAAAGCCAACATTTACTTTTGTTATTATTTGAATAATGTATCAATTTTCTGTTTTAAAGTTTTGAATAGGTGGAATCTTTGGAATTATTATCATTAATTAATTTTTATCAACCTAAGTATCATAGACTGTCATTATTTTTGCTATATCTGCTTTTGATATTTAAATATATTTCCTTTAGCAGAGCACAACACTTAGTTTTTGAAAATGTACAAGTAACCATTTTCTCATGAATACATAAAAAATTCAGAATTTTCCAGTTAGTGTAAATGAATCATTATTTTAACTTTTGACTACTTAAAAAAAAACTACATCAGGGAAAAAAACAATTCCACACATCTTTTATTTAATAAATATTTATCGCTCACCTATGTTATGGTGCTTGTTTTTGCCAAGTGGTATCTTTACGCATAATTTGATGTGTTTCTAATGCTGCACTTACAACCTTTTGCATAGAAGATCTGTAAGGTAACTGGGTTTCTTTGGAATGGAGGGAGTAAAATTGAGAGTTTTGTATACCAAATGAGATTTAATAACATACTGAAAATTCAAAAGAAATCTGGCAGAATTCCTGTTCATAGTAGGTGCATAAATATGGACAAATGAATGACCAAACACTCTGATGATGGAGTTGTTCTTTTAATGTATATAAGTAATTATAACTTATACTTTCTCAAATAAAATTTCACTTTATCTTGTTATATGGTAAGATGCATGTTACAGTTAATTAAATTATTTTATTTTATTTTTCTCCTAAACATATATACTTGCAAAATAGAACAAAGTGTGTTCCCTATACAATAAGGAAAATAACAACTAACTTTTTTGTTGCTTCGTTATACAAAATAATACTTGATATATAAGTGCAATGTCCTTGTAGCCCAGAAAAGTCGTCTATTTTCTACTTTAAGTATAAATATATATTTAATAATAAATTAAATATTTAAAATAATATTTTTAAAACACTGAAAACAATAAATGCTGGCAAAATTTTGTTTTGATAATCATTTGTGACTTTCTTTACATAATTACCTCTTGTCTTATATAGAAGATTAACAGTGTTAGAATTAACCCATTTATAAATCATAACTATTAATTGCTACATTTAAGAGGTTATTCTTAAATATATGTATTAAATGCATGCATGTAATATTGTGCCTTTTGGCAATTACTTATTTTAATCATTTTGGAAATGTGAGATAGCCTTAAGCATATAAATGGTTATTAATATAACAGAAATATATTTGTTACTTTAAATATTTCATTTCAAAACCAACAGTGCTTAAACATTTGCATTCTGGACTACTTTGAGCATCATTTAAAAGGTATAGGTGCATTCTCCAGAAAAATTCATACACCCACATATATTTTTTCAGAACTGCAAATAGTTCAAAGTTTCCATAGACTCTGTGAGCCCATCTATGAAATCTTCCAGGGGCCTGTGGCCCTGGGTAATAACCAAATTTATATAAATTATTTGACTCTTTATGCAACTTCTACTAAATATTCTTTGAAAAAAGTTTGAAATATTTCAAGTGAAAGGAATTTAATATTCTTTTCTCAGCACTAGCTATTGTTTTAGAAAATGAACTCTCTTTGGAACCACTTCCTCTTATGATAATGGTTAAAATCCAGAAATATTTCTGCTTCCTCATCTTGTACAGTAGAAAAATAACACATTAAAACACACATTTTGCCATAGGAATGAAAACATTGATCACTTTAATGAAATGCTCTCTGCAGAATATATATAATTGATGCTGTTAGCAGACATGAACATAAACAGTCAGAGCCAGCCAAGTGAAATAGGACAGCTTTAAATTTAAACTTGATGTATGCAGTTCTCACTATTTGTTAAGAAGTTTGATTTCTTTTTTATAGTTTGTCTACTGTCCTTTTGGTGCTGTCAGGTGCACAGATAATCCCTGTGGAGTGACATAATACAGGTGTAATTTCCTGTTCACCCTCATGTTTCCAACCTAGACTTTGCCTGATGTCTCCTTTCTCCTTACAAAGAGAATAATAGAAACATGATTTTCTTTTTGTCAATAGCCATATAAATTGATAAATTAATTTCACATAAGATTGTGTGTTTGAGTGCCACAAAAATGTTTAAATTTGATTTCTATCCCCATTTCTAAGAAAATTAAAGCTCAGCGTTTGAACGTTTTTCAAGGTCACACAGCTCCTACATGGCTCAGTTAGGATTCTTTTTAATCTTCTACCACTCATTCCAGGAATCAAGATTGATTTGAAAAAGAGACAAAAGTATTTTAAAGACAATGAAATGAAACCTTATGTAAGCATACATCAAAATGTACTTGCCCAGAATTCTTTGAAAATATGCACAAAACTTTAAATGTTGTTTATTTATAATATTTTAATAGTATTTGTCACATATGCAGAGATATTTTGCACACTACATTTTCATTATTTGTATTTTTCTCTAACTCAAGATCAAAGACATTTCAAACTTGGTGAATTAGTAAGGCTTCCTTCCTCCCTCCCTCCCTTCCTTCTTCCCTCACTCCCTCCTTCCTTTCCTTCTTTCTTGTGAATCTTTTGCCAGAATTTGAGATGAGAGTAGTTACCACTGAGTGGTAAGGTGTCCTGTATGAGAATTCTAATTAATACAAACCGTTTCATTTTCTGACTACCATTCTCTACCAGTCAATTAAGGATAGGTTTTTTGTTCCCCTCGGGTTAAGATACCTCTTTATTTTTGGTGAATCCATATCAGTACCCAGAGCTACTATACCTAGTAATTATTATGTGTTAAATACTTCACACATGCTTTTATTCATGGATTTTTTTGACCCTCAAAATCACCCTATGAAGTAGTTGTTCTTATCCTCATTTCATTGATGAAGAAACTGTTTCATAGATGATAAGTAATGTACCCAAAACATTAGTTTCAACTTCACAGCAAACCACTAGTTTAAGTTGTAAACTTAAACTTCACCTTTAAAGGTTAGTGACTATTTTTTTACAGCTTTTTTGAGTCATATTTTAGATATCATTTAACTAATTCATTTTAAGTGTACAATTCCACAATTTTTAGTAAATTTAGCAAGTTGTTCAACTATCACTGTAGTTTGGGAACATTTGCATCACCCCAGTGAAGATCCCTTGTTCCTATTTACCGTTGACCTCTATCTCCCCAAATTTGCCCCCAGGCAACCACTAAATTTACTTTTTTCTCTGGACATTTTATATGCACGGAATTATACCATATGGAATCTCTTGTATTTTGCTTTTTAGTGATCATTTTTTATACTGCTTAAAAATGAATACATCTTTCAATATCATTACAATTATTAATACTGTGAAAATGTACTAACACCTACCTATATCCCCATGAACATGAATCATTTCCCCCAAAAGCTTTCCTAATTGGCATTGATTCTTATTCCTGAAAAATATTTGATAAAATCTAGTGACTTTTCATGAGAGTGACAGATGATTATTGCACCAAAAACTGGTGTTTGCAACTTCATTACCTATTAAATAATAGATTACCTACTAAATACTAGGTGAAATAATTACTTTTAAAAATCTTGAAATGTGTGTAAACTAACAATGTTAATTTTCCCATTGAAACTGTACTTACTGCATTTTCATTTTTGTCAGTGGTTTGGGCTCAGCTCTGATGACCTCCTGTTATGGATATTTCTCAGTTGACACAAATGATCCAGGAGTCCACTCTCAATTAAACTGGCAATTTAATTGAGGCATATATCACACCCATTGTTGTAATTACAACTGGCTCTCTTGGTAGACATTTCCTTCTTTATATTAATGGTGTTTCTTCATTATGCTTTTGAAACATTTTGTTTTTTCTACATTTCAGCATACACTTTAATTGCTGAGTGGTTTCAACTGTGTCACTCTTGTCAGAAAGCTTCAGAACCAGAAAACTTACTAATTTTCCCACAGTAAATTAAATGAATGGAAACAAAATACTTACTATTTCCTTGCAATTATTTATAGAGATCACTAGAAAACAAAAACTTCAAGTTTTAAAGGGTAATAATCTAATAGAATGATAAATATTAATACTATTTTATTTGACAAGTGTAATAATATATATTGCAAAACAGCAAATAGTCCAAATTTTATGTTTTTTTCCTAAGATACCATTCCTGCATTCTTGGTAGCAAGTTTAATTCCTCACTTTTAATTTTTGAGCAAATATTTAAATGATTTTATTATTGAATGAATATTAAACAGGTAACATGAGGAGATGAGTAGACATGGTTAATAACAGAGGAATAGTTCATTGAAGAGTCATCATATCTTTCAAGGGTGGAGTTCGTAAAGATAATGGAGATGAAGGTGGAATTACAAAGCTTATTTTAGTCTTCAGTGGTCACTATTGAATTTTTGTCTTTGTCCCCTATGTTTTAATTTGAAGCCAATGATTTTGTGAGTGTCTCAACATTTGTGAAACAAAGAAATAGTAAATGTGTTAACATCTCTATAGTGCTTATATGAGTGCAATAATCAGTGAATTAATATTTGAAAGAGTTTAGTATATTGCCTGGAACATAGAAACTATCATAAAGTGTTTGATAAATAGTATTGCTAAAATTTCCAAAACAAAGCTTTCTTTTCAACTTAACTTTAACAACTATTTTTGCTTAAAAGTATTCTGTCATACAGGATCTTTAGTTGCGGCATGCAGAATCTTTACTTGTGGCATGTGGGCTCTTAGCTGCACCATGGAGGTTCCCTGACCAGGGATCAAACCTGGGCTTGCATGCCGCAAAGAAGGTACCATGTGCCTCAACTAAGACCCGGCGCAGCCAAATGAATAAATAAATATTAATTAAAAAAAAGTATTCTGTCAAATCAGCTTTTAAAAAATGCATCCTGTGTTATATGGCAGAAAATAACTGAAGTAATCTAAATGTACAAAATTGGGAAGACATTGATTCTATGTGTGCATGTCTAACTTACTAGTGATACTAAAATTAAATGTTTGTACAATAAAATCTGATTTAGCAGAAATATTTAAAACTAGTTTCACTTCCATAGAAATATGGACGTAGTAAAGAGCTATTGCCATGGGGATTAAAAGAGATTATGAAACTGAAAAATCACAACAACCTTTCTTTGAATCTTCCATAAACCCATAACTGTAGGTTTTCTCTTTAATCATTACTTGTAATTAAAGTATTTTTCCTACTTATAAGGAAGTGAACTGAGAATATACATTCAAGGTAATATATAGTAATATAGGCTTTGCATGAAAGGTTATTTTTATGATTTATATCTTTTGGAAAAACTCATATTTCAGAGTTTAGCAGATAGGTAATATACAGGGATTCATATTCATTTCTTAACTCTATTCAGCATCAAACCAGATCTGAGATACCCCGCTTACTTTTCTGCATTGATTTTTCTTATATTAAATATAGTGAAAACTGTAAAGAGGAAAAATAGCTGAATTACTATACACACATAAAAAATGTGTGAATGGAAAGGACAAATTTATAAGGGAAGTGTGCCAGAGGCTTTCATTTTTTTTCTGTTTCTTTTGTATTGGGTATGTTTTTAATCTCCTATAGCAGATAGCGTGATTCCTTATATATAGTTGACCAAGAACTAAAGCCTCAAGGAGAGGGAAGTTCTTATGATAACAACCACTTAGGTGTGGGCTTACCTTATCAGACTTCTTTATTTCACTAGACTGAAGGAATTTATCCTAGATGTAGTCTGAATCTGGCATGTCACTGGATGTATGTTTGATTACAAACAAATGTGACTTTAGTCAGACATATATGGGCTCAGTAATTATGCTGTAATTGGGTTTTCATGTACATATTTTCAGTATATCTCTCTACTTTTTACAAAAGCAACATGGATGTTGATAAATTGGGAAAGGAGCAGCTTGAGGAAGGAACTCTCCACAGAATTGAGCAGTGAGGATGGTTCCTGTTAAGAAATCTTCCCTTCCAGCTACCTGATGAAAGATGTTAGAATCTTACATAAACATTCTTTACAAAACACATGGAAGTTATGCATGCTTCTGGCAATAACTCAATGAACAAGGAATTTAAATTGAGTGATTTTAAAAGTTGCAGCTTTGTACACAAAAATAAAGGACTATCCCTCTTATAGTTTATCTATATTATTGTAAATGACAACTCCTGAGGAATCTGCTTCACTGATGAATTCTACTTTTCTGAGTTTAGCCACCAATGCCTAATCAGCTTTCCTTCCATTTCATGAACTAGCCCAGGACCTTTCTGGTATATTTCTAACCCTTCCCCTCTAGTTTTGAATTCATTTTTACTAAGTCATACTGAGTATGTTGTTGTCATTTGGAATCCAGGATCCTAAAGATATATTATAAAAACACATGTAAATCCATGGATTTATATTTATAATATTAGGAAATATATATGTAGCCAACATATACTATAGGAAAGTAAACTTTTATTTATGACTGGGATGGTCAGGAAAACTTCACAAAAGAGACTGAAGCTCAACGAAAGTGTCCCAAAGTTTAAATCAATAGTAACTTTTAATATCACTTAAATTTTTTTTTCTCTCAATTGTTCACAAAAACATTATGGGTTTGAATGGTCAGGTATTTTTTCCACATCTTTTCATTGACAAAAGCAAGGTTGAATGATGGAATTCTTGGTAGAAGAAGAATATATATTCTTAATAGGTGCTAAGACCTGCATGAACCCCTTTTGAGTCTTTCAGCAATCCTTTTAATTATAGACTGAGTTACCCCAATTTTTACCAGTAAGAAATCACAGTAGTAAAGTGACTTGCTAGGGTCACATGGAGAGCAGGTGGTTTAATTCCAGTAAGACTCTTGTTTCTGATTCAATTCAGATTTCTTTCTTTCATATAGTTTCTTGAAGGAGAATTAGCAGTGAAGGAAAAAGAGGGAGAAGGCCTGAGGCAGGGCTGGTAGAGGAGAGGTAATAGCATTCAGAAGAATGTAAGGCAGGTCTAGGTAAGAGTGCAGCTAGTTTGATCAGGCAGAGATTTGTGCAGAAAAGTGGTTAGACATATGCCGAAGTGTCAGACTGACATTAGATTATAGTGAGCCTGCAATAACTTTCTAGGTGTTCCCATTGTTCCAGCGTTTTCAAACTAAATTGTGGGGATATGTCCCTAAAATTATGTAAGATGATGTATTGTTTTCTTTCAAAATATTGGAAATAGTTTTGGCCAGTGGAAGCAATTCAAGAGTTCAAGATTGTGAGCAGAAGAGGACAAGAACAAAGTAGTAGACTGTATAGAGAAATTCTTCAGATTCATTCAAATAATTATCAAGTATTTATTGAAAACTTGTTATATATTAGAATCTGGAACAATAAAATGAGCAAGACTTCCTCCCTATTTTCAAGGAATTTATATTTTTCAAAGCATGTACGTTTTCTAAGGAGTTTGCATTCTAGACAAAGAAATACAGTAGTGATATAATGTGTTAAGTATATATTTGTTTTACTTATGGAATTGAGATTTAGCTCATAGTAAAGACTACAAGCTCAAAGAATGAATTATTTTCCTAAAAGAGAGTATTTTCCTAAAAGAGAGTATTTTTAGAGTATTCACCAAAATATTAGTGGATATTAAAGCATCAAAAACATAATTCATTGCTTTGGGAGATTCAGGCTTAAGAGATCACATATGAGTAACAAAGCCCTGAGAACTTGTTGTGCAATCATCCCTTAGTATTCTTCAATAGGAGAGAAAGTAGAAATTACCAATTTGACTTTTTTCCCCATCTTCTACTTATCTACAAGAAGGTTAAATGAAAAATTAGCCTTCATTTGTCATTTTTAAATATTACTATTGGGAAGGATCAAGAATTTAAGGGACATAGAACACTGAAAAAGCAATGTTTATTCTAACTAGAAGGTAGAAAAAAAGTGTTTTGCTATGGTATAAAATATATCATTTAAAATTGCAGAAAAGTTTGAGTTATAAATAGAAAAACTATTCATATTAAGGAAAATGTTTTTGACGAATCTATATTATTTAATGCATTTGAGCACTTATCTATAATTGAATTACTAATTTTACATTAACAGCTTTTTACTGGATTCTGACCACCCAGTATGTTGGATTCAGCGTTCTTAAAATAGAAATCCAAAGTTCTTTCTTGGAAACTGTATTATTTGATTTGCTAGTGCATCTTTCTCAAAAGGATCCATTAATTGCTCATATCTCCCTTGATATTGAATTCACTACAGACACAACAAAATAAAACATTTCTTCCAAATTTAAAGTATCAATGTCTAGGTGAACGTGCCATAAAGAAATCTGGTAGTTTTAAATTTGAGGAAAGTAAAAATTAGCCTTACTACCATTCATCCATTAACTCACTAACTTAATAAACATTGCTATTGTATTCACAAGTCACTACTATCTAAAATTTGATGTATTAGAGATACCAGGCATAGCACCATCAAGCAGGAAGCAACAGGGCTGGATGTCAAAGGGCCTGGTGATGGGAATCAGGTAATACCCTGATGTCTCAGGCTCTTTATCTGTACAATCAGGAATTTTGAGTAGAATTTCCAAGATTCTATGCATATTAATTTCAAGAGGACTTCCACAAAACTTTTTTGATATTTTAAGCCTTACAAAATTAGATTTGCAAATAAGCTTTTAATTGATAAATGTTAATGTCAAAAGTGTCATAAATGTTTGATGTGCCTTTGTGACAGTATCTAAAGTTGTATTACTTTTAATCATTTTCTATTAAGAATATTTGTTTAGTGGATTAGTTTACACTCACTAATTCTATTTATGTAGATAAATTAAAACATCACCCGTGTCTCTTGAAGCTTACTTTTTCCTCAGAGTATTAGTTTAGTAACCCCTTTTGCTCTTGCTAAATTCCTTAAATGTGCCTGGAACATTCTTTATCCCATTGTCATGTGGCATTTTCCTTCATTTCATTCACATCTCTGTTCAGTACTCCTCCTCCAATGCTCTCTATACTTTCATTTATTATTGTTTTGGCAACACTTAATATTACTTATATTGTACAATTATTTATTTTTTAACTGTATTCATATTTATAACTAATGAGAAATAAGCTTTATGAGGCTAGTTTCTTTGTTTACAGCAAGGTTGTATCTCTATTGCCCTGATTTGCTATGCTGTCCAATAAAGTATATCCTAGTCATATGTGACAATTTAGTTTAAACTAATTAAAAGTAAATAAGATAAGAAAAATATTTCCTCAGTCACATGCCACATTTCAGCTACTTAATAGTCACATGTGGCTAGTGGCTACTGTTGCTGACAGTGTAGATGTAGAATATTCCCATCATCCCAGGAGTTTTCTTGGTCAGCACTAAAATGATTGATACATAAATGATGCACAAATAACAATGAACGATCAAATCCAAAACCTTACATATAAGTGAATGTTTTCAATTAAGATCTATCATTTTTTCTTTTACTTTAGATGGAATTATTCCCATACAGTGAAAGATACTGTAAAAGTGAAAAGGTGAAGACAATTTCCCAGACACTTGTTCACTGGTAAAGTCAAAGATTTCCAGGACAACTCACTGCTTTTTCCCTCTTTTCAAATGTTATTGAAATTATGTCATTGAAAGAAAAGATAAGTTTCTTTAAAGGTAAATACCTTACTGAAATTAACAGGGAATTATTTTATGTTAGGAACATAGAATTAACATTACCATACATGATCACATGAGGAATTATACCTCCCTTGTCAATTGAAAAATACTTTTACTAAAATGGTTTATGATTTCTTAAGTAATAACATTATCAAAAAATGTCCACAAAACTTTATTTTTAAAAAAACCAACATTTGCTTCTCATAGGAATAAGAGGGCTGAGTATTTATGACAGAAAATATTGTCTTTTATAATAATACTAGTACAGCTTTGCTGACACAAAAAAGTGACTAAAGTCAGTAAATTATTATCAGTAAAATCAGAAATCTCACAAAGTTGCATATAAATTGGTATGATAAATATAAGGCACAGTTTTTTTTCTACTACTGCTTAAAATTAAACTTCATTAGTAAATCATAAGACATAAACTGCCTTGTTAGTTTTAATACCAAAATTTCTTATAAATTTTTACAATTAGATTTTACTCTTGAAATTGACTTGCTCAACTGAAGAACATGGGCTTGGAAATCACTGTCTTATGGATATAGTTGCATTTTCCCTTAGCCTATATCAATAAAATGAAAATAGGTGTGATTTATGAATTTTATTACAATGTGCATATACATGTGATAACATTTATGATTATATGTATTCATAGATAAAGTTGTACAAAAACTATGATGCAATTCAGTAAGAGCATTTTTTGGTCAGTTATCCTTTAGGGAAACAAATTTATAGAGATACCATTTAAAGAAGTTAGAAGGCCTTCTGCTGGAAACATAAAGTATAACTAAGAAAACCCATTATCTAATCTACAGGTTGTAGCAGACCATACTGTGTAAATCAAACCCATCTGTGCACCATTTTGGTGCATGTTTCTATATTCTATCTTTCCTCTATCCCCAGAGGTTCAACAAGACTTGAAGAAAGACAGTTATGATTGTTTTCAGTTACTGAAGAAAGCAGCTTTTATATTTACTGGGAGGATCAGAGAGGCATTTGGAAACCTGGAGAGCTTCCTTGGCTCCAGGGTTTAACTCACTGGGGTGTGTTTGTTCTTTTGTTTGTGCTTTCAGAGCTGCATGGAACAGCATGACCATCATGTTCAGCTTTGATGCCTGTGGGGATAGGTTAGATTTGAAACATAGTTCAGAGAAAGATAGATGCTTGCTGCATTTGTATTGAAAGGTTTAGAGGAAAAATGGTAAAAGCATTTGGGCCCACCTAAATTGATCCATATCGTTAATTTAAGTATATGCTCTTAAGATCCAAGAGAGTGGAAAGTATAATTCCCTCCAACAGCAGATTGTTTCATATTTATTGGTACATTAATTATGTTTTTGTACTCCAGAAGAAGTTTTAGCTTTTGAAAAATTGTGAATGCTTATTAAAAATATTTCCAACTAGTTGAAAATTATCAGTGGTAGAGGTGCATGGCTAAGAGAATATTTTTGTAGAAGATTTGAGATCTACAGCCTCAATGATCACATCTTTGAAAACTCTTAAAAATAAGAGATTAAATACTTGAGCAAATAAGATATTTCAAATGGTTGATTTTGGTTTATTAACTTCAGGTTATATTAGTTTCATGTGTAAAAATTTATTGGCCTATGATGAAGTACATTGTTTTAATGTATACTTACTTTAGATTGTAATCACTTATATGTTACACATTTATATGCTAATATATTTTTACATAACTCTAATCCTGATTCATGGCATTGTATCTGTCTCCTCACACCCAAGATATTGTCTTTTAACCTGTGTTCTTCCTGTTCACCTAGTTTGTACCTTAGCCACCTCATATAATTTAACTGAGAAATTCTTTCTTCTGTCATTTTTAGGTAATTTTTAACATTTGAAATCATCTATCCATTCAATTATTTTTAATCTCAGAAAATAATTTGGAAAGTAATACCATTTCTACCTGTGTTATCAAAGACCTCATCATTAATTGTGAGGCTTAATATATTTAATAAACATTTCTTTTTCACTTAAACAATTTGCTTCTTTCTGGGCCACATATCTGCAGCTATATATCAGGGATGCATTGGATTCTTAGAATACAATACAATATTGCATAGGAATTTTCAGAATGTCACAAAACTCTTCTTAGAAATCTATTTTATATATATATATATATATATATATATATATTACACAAAGTAATACATAGTCCTATATTTTAAGAAGCTCAGTCATGTTAGTTACTAATTATAACACTAGCTCAATATTAATGTATTTTATTTAATTCTGTGCAAAAAATAGAGATTTAATTTTAATGTTTTACTTTATATTGTTCATCATTGGTGATGGGTTTTCACTATTCCCCACTAAACAAGTGAAATAAAGGAGTACCCCCAAATTATTCAATGAGAGTAGAAATCTATAGTACAGAAATACTGTTAAAGAAAATATCATATAATTTATCCTCGGTGCTGGTGGTGGTATTTTTTTTCTTTCTCTGTTTGTGTGTGTGTGTGTTCTGTAAGAACACTTAACATGAGAGTTATTTTCTTATTGTACATTTTTAAGTGCCCAATACCTTGTGTTGTGTTCTTTTAACTTTTCAATGAACTGTAAACATTTATTTTAATTGCCAGTCTCTCTAATGGATCAAGAAATTAGTGTAACATGCACTCTCTGCCCTCAAGAACATTGCTAGGTATAAAAGATAGAGGAGATGAGTAGACAAGTAATTATATAAGGTATATAGTATACAACAGTGCCCTGAGGAAAGTCTTGACTCTGTAGTATGCACATTCTGTGGAAGGAGTTACTGCAGTCAGTTGAGAAGTCCAAAAAGACATGCATTAGGATGAGGTTTGAAGGATGAACCACCTTTCAGCATGTCAGGAAAGGTCACTCTAGCTGAATGGAAAATAGTAAAAAACTATACTATTTCTAGAATTTGTGGTTTTATTTGCCAAGATAATAAAATTACTTTCCCCAATAACATGAGACATGAAGTTTTCAGGGTAGAGTGGTCACTTACAATTTATCAACATCCCTCACCCTGCCCATGCCTTAGTTTTAAAATCCTGTAACTCCACAAATTCACAGAAATCTAAATGGATTTGAAATAAGATTATCACTTGGACAAAAAGAGTGATTTGTTCAGAATTAGCACAGAATCCAGTGCATGAATGGGACCTTGACCCCTTTGTTCATTGTAACCTTCATCTTCACAATTTTTGCTCTTAAAGAAGCTGGGTGACTCTCATTTCCAGTGTTGTCCCCTGTGTCATTTGATGGGATGTTCAGACACCAGCCGCCTGGGAGAAGAAGCTTTATCATACATTTCCACTAATCAGGTGACTGTGAAATAGCAACTAAGGGAAGAGACACTGTTCTCTTTCTTCCTCGGGCATGAAACAGAAAATTTAGCTACATACAATGATTACTAGATGTAGAAAGAGGCAAATGTGGTATTAGAACACAAATTTTCTCATTAACACCATGCATTTAAGTAAGAAGAGAATTATCAACGCGTCAGAATGATTTGCAAATATACATGGAAAGATACTGCAATTCTACATCTTAAATTGTAATTTTTAACCACTTAATGTTGTTATTTTTGTATATTTACTTATATTATTTTAAAATGTAACAATGATCTTTCATTATAAAATTTAAAAATTAGTCAAATTGCTAAAACCATTTCTTTTATCTCAAACTTCAGTCATAATATCATTTTGTTTGTTTGTTTTGCTTTTAAAAAATATAAAGTATGGGAGGTTTTGTAATTAAAAGTGACTGCCTTTATCCTCTGAGGCACTCCTCTTTAGCAACATCCCAAAGACCTAAGAGATGTCATAAAAATAGCAACTGAGATATCTGGGGTAATGTTTGGACTCAGAAGAAAAGGAAGGAAGCACGTTATGGATGCAGGGACTTGTAAAGGATCTAGTTCATAGCAAGCTTTTTCAAAAATATATTTACCTACATTGCCCCAAATTCTACCTCACATGCCAACTTTGTGTTTTTTTCTTAGTGGTTAGAAGTCCAGGACCCGAGTAAGTAATATTGAATTTCATTCCTGCCAATTGCTTCCTCTCTGATTTTGGGCAAAATTTTAACCCTCTGATCCTTATTTTTTGAAATGTATTGTAATGAGGTTCAAATGTGCATAAAGAACTAAGCGCAAAATACACAGTAATTATTACTTTTGTTACCATTGATATTGGCTATGGTAGTAGTAACAGTAGTTGTAGTAATCATTCAAATCTGTAGATAAATTAATTGAATCCAATTAGTTCCTCCCAATATCTAGCTAAGACATCTGCACTGAGGAAATAGAGACACTCTTTTGTTCATTTTCCTTTTTCAAGAGATTGAAAGGAGAGTAATTTTAGAATTTAGATCCTTCCTGCCATGGCACCTTCTAAACACTCCAAGGAAGTTAAGAACAGTAGTGAGGAGCTTAGGGACAGGGACAAGTAAAGTAAGAGATTCCCTCCACCCGCAATAAATTTTATCTGTCTCCTAACTTTTCCAGGAAGGACTAGTAAGCACTTTATTCAACTTCCTTCAACCTGTGGTTCCTTAGTCTGGGAGGTGAAAATTTACCCTCAGTGTTTGAGGGATATTCATGAGCTCAAGAGTCTGAAAAGTTCAGTTCATGTAAGGTCTAACCAGCAAAGATTTGGGTTGTATTCTGAAAGAGAAGAGGAGTGTCTGAAAGGTTTTCAGCAGCAGAATAGCTTGATATGACCTTTGATTAACACAGTCCTTCCAGTTATTACGCAGGAACTGACTTTAGTGAATAAAGAGTGAAAACACAGAGATAATGGTAGTTTGGACCAGGGTATATAGCCAAGGCGGCTGTAAGGAATGGTGAGATAAGGGATATTTCCTACATATATAGTACAGCTAACATGTCATATTGACAAATTAAATGGGGGTGGGGAGGAAAGAGAAGATTTATATCTAACCTATTGACTTCTCAGGTTTTGGTTTGAATGAAAGGGGAAATGGGAAATCCTGGGGCTGGAGTAGATTTAGGAGAGAAACTAAGAGTCCTGTTTTAGGTGAGAGAAGCTTAAGATGCCTAATTGACATCTAAATAGAAACATCAGGGAAATGTTTTAATTTATGAGTCCTGAGAGGGAGCAAGCCTGTATCCGGTGACATATATGGGATCCATCTTTACACAGTTCAACGCCCTGAAACTAGATATCAATCTAGGTAGCCTGTGAGAGAAGAGATCCAAGGACAGTGCCCTGAGACAAGTCCACATTCAGTGGCAGGAGGAGGGAAGCCACCAAAGCACGTAGAGAAGTGGTCAATAAGGTGAGAGACAAATTGGGGACAGTGGTGCCCTAGAAATCAAGTGAAAAAAGTGTTTCTGGGAGAGGGAGTGATTTTCCAGTAAAATTGTGTTGACGGTACATGAGGGCATTAAAAGACAGAGAATTGAACATTGGAAGATATTGTGTGTGGCCTTGAGAATAATGGTTCTAAAATCCAACTTACAGTTTTTTCATGCCCTGCAGTTTCAGTCACTTCTATGTCTCTTTGGTGACTTTAAAAGAAACAGCCTGAGTACAGTGTCTCTCCATCTTTCCAAGATTAACCTATATTACTCTGCTTTTATACCTACTTATAGAGCCAGTACCCACTGTTATTCTCACTATTTTGAGATATTTTTTATGGAATGTTCACTTTATTCTGTCTTCATTACACTATTACCCACAAAGATTCAAATACCATCCCATCTTAACAAGCTAAAAAAATTATTTTAACCTCCAGTGCTTTGCAGTTGTCTTTAAATTCATTTCACAAACATATTTTTCAAATGATCCATATCCTTTTTCCACAAGGTCCTCTTTCTTTCTCTCCCAAACCTCTTGTAATATGACTTTCCCCTATGACTCTACTGAAATTGTTCTGCTAATGACACCAATGATTTCATAAACATTGAAACTGGTAGCTTTTTATGATTATTCTCTCTATGCAGCTATTTTAAATAAAGTTGAAAAAAATTATTTATACTATTTGCAAGTTTGATTTACCATGACTTCAATTTCAATAATAAATCCTCAGGAACTCCTCTTTTGACTTAAGCTTTTCATAGACCCTACTTTGAAAGCCACTGATCTAGAAAACAAGGATTATGTTAATGTCTTTTATGGAGGACAACACCTAAGGTAAAGACCAAGCTGATTGTCTCTGGGTACCTACACATCTCCCACTGTTAAATTTCCCATTAATTTGAAAATGATTTTCAATAATTAAAATCACAGTTATATTAGCCTCTTGACACAAATTTAAAATGAAGGGCTTTAACTTTATAAACGATAATGCTTACTGCAGTTGATGGTGCTAAAAGGTAACAGTACAACTCTGTAAACATATTTGGAGTTGCTACCCTGAACATAAGCCAGCATCATAATCTGCTTATCAGTGAGAAATGTTCAGGGAGTGTGAAATTCAACAAGACAAGCCAAAGAAAATTAATTCAGACTTGCCTCAGAAATGCCAATTGACCTAATCTTCCCCATCTATTAATTCTGAAGGTAGAAGGAGCAATAGATAGAAAAGCCTAGGGGGTAATCATAATGACACAAGACTTAGGAGCAGCTCACAGAGCCGGCTCTGCTCCCAAAGATGAACCAGGGAATTTTGAATAGTCATTTTAAATGTGAATAGGCCATGTAGAGTCTTACAGGTCAAAAACAAAATCCAAAAATCAATAACAAAAAGTGAATTAGGAAAGTTGAAGACATAAATAATGTGATGAGTCGATTTAATGCAAGTGACTCTTGGAGTTGGAGGCATCCTGTAAAAACAGAGAAGTCATGTCATTCAGTGAGCCATACCAGAAACCAACAATACGCTTCACTAGCAGATTTAGAGATAATAAAAGCTTTGAATCCTAATACTCATAAAATGGTGTAACTATAAATCCTTTTCCTGAAAACTAGTGCCGGTTACATAGCATACAGATTGTGGTTGTGAGTCAAGGTTTGTATGCATCAAGCCCCACTGCCTGTCCATTCTTTTATTCTCTGTTAGAAATAGTAAAGCAGAAAGCATCTGTAATTAAAAGATGAAACCATTCTTCTAGGAAATATTACATATTGTTAAAAAGCATTTCAATATATCATACTTAAATCAGACATTCATCTAAACTTCCAAGCAATCAAATTTTGTAGAAAGAATGCCTAAGAAATAAAACCAACTGGTAGTTTGGAGATTTAAAAGTCCTAGTCTAGGCGATTAACTGAACATAAATACATGCAATAATGGATGTACTTTAGTTGGGAGTTTTCTTGGGTGCCTGACATGAAGGCCATGGATTTCTTAGCAAATCATAGTTTTAAGTCTATATTTCAATCAATATTTGCTTTTCAGTTATATTTCTCTTTTCCCTTCCCCTTAACTTTGACTTTGAAATAGGTTTTAAAAAGATGATAGAAACAGATTCCCAAGAGAAGTAATGAGGGAACAACCAAGAAACTGGGCAGAAATGTTGTAGCATAGCTTAATTTTTTAACATTTTTTTCCCCAAAATAACTCTTGTTTAAAGAAGACCTATGGAGCATTTACTTCATAAATGATGACCTCAAGATGGCTTCTGGTGTTTTTAGCTTTAATTCTAATAGAGTATGACAGGCATAAAAACTAGATTTAATACCACTAATTATTATAAATTAAATACACAGCAGTTAACACTAGAAATCTGTTTTTGCTTAACCTGGTTTGTTAGGATATAGTCCCTGTAGTCTTGCTTTGACCTATAATCTAGTTACTTTTACAACCTACTTCATAGTCATTTAGCTGTTTCGTGCTGAACAGGCTTTGATTGATGGCATGTGGATAGATTGCTATGGATGAAGCACAATCACTGGCTTAAGCCTCAATGATCCCATTACAAGGACTAGTTATGCAGATGTTTAAATAAAGAAAATAAAATTTCTACATGGACTTTTAAAAACATTTTAGTTGAAGTATAGTTGATTTACAGTGTTGTGTTTAATTTCTGCTGTACAGTAAAGTGACTCAGTTATGCATATGTGTATTCATTTTTATATGCTTTTCCATTATGCTTTAATCACAGGATATTGAACATAGTTCCCTACGCTATACAGTAGGACTTTTTAGTTTATCCATCCTATATATAATAGTTTATATCTGCTAATCCTAAACTCCCATTTGGATTGGAAGCTTGGGATTACATGGATTTTGTGACTGACAGTTCTGAAAGTGAGCCCTAGCTTTGACAGTTACTAGGGCTGTTACACAATAAATTCTAGGTGCTCTTTCAACCTCAGTTTTCTCTTCTGTAAAATAGAGATATTACCTCCTAACTCATAGTAGTTAGGAAAAGCAAACTCCGTACAGTATCTGAGACACAGTAGCATATTCACTTATGTCTTCCTGACTCAAAGGTTTATTGTGCCATTACTACGTGCAACAACTGTGTTTAAATGGGTATATGGACATAAATGTACAAATAATATTTAAAGTCTCTATCTTAGTGGACATCACAAGAGAGCTAGGAAGAGAATTAAACAAGGCTTTACATTGTACTATTTCTGTTAAGTATAGAGTACCAAGGGATTTTCTAGCCAGGGTATCTGTTTATTGCTCTATTGGAGCTCAGGAAAGTTTTTCTCCCTCATAGAGTTGTTTTGAGGAATGTAATGAAAATATTTGTGTAAATCTTTGCTCAGTGTCTGGCACAAAATAAGCGTACGACAAATATTGTCTATCAATAACATTCTTAAGATGAAATTTAAAAGATGTAAATCCAGTAGAATTCAACTAGAAAGGATGGAGGGATATGGTCCAGGAAAATGGAACAGCATGTGAAAAGCCCTGGGGTGAATGAGAGTGGCACTGAAGAGGAGCTAAAAAAAAAAATTGGATATAGTAACAAGTTCAGAGTAAAGGCGATAGAGTTTTAAGGCTCAAATTATGAAAAGACCAATTATCAACTAAGTTAGAAAATGCAGACATTATTCTAAATTGCAATGAGAACTCAGCAAAAAATTTTAATGTGAAGAGATAACATAATCAAGTGTAGAAAAAACAACAATAAAGAACAGTTAATGAATGTCAGAATGACAGGTATCGTACACTAAGTACTTGACATGCCCTATCTCATTTAATCCTTCCAACATAAGACATTAATTGCTCTCATTTTACAGCTGAAGAAATTGAGACATAAAAAAATAAGTAGTTTGCCCAAGATCTTACAACTACACTGGTGAAAATGGAATTCTGAACTCTTTTAGTCTGACCTTTAACTTCTATGAAACATTTTTCCCATGTTAGTGATCTTAGCAAGATCTTTTTTCAGTGTATAGAGAGGTAAGATAGGAGCTGGCAGCAGTAAGAATTGAAGAAATTATATCACATGGACTAAGATAGTGGCAGTGAGATAAAGATAAAAGAAAAGGTTTGAGAGATATTTGAAGTCACTGGCATTTGGTACCTGATTGTATATTGTTTTTGAATGAGAAAGATGATTCAAAGATGACCCCCAGACCTGGCTTGGGCAATTGGGTGGGTATTGCTTCCCTTTATTGAGCTAGGGAACATACAAAAAGGACTGATTTGGGAGTGAAGGTTAGACATCATGGCTCAATTTTGGACATGTTGAGGTTGAGACATTTGGGACATATCCAAATTGAGAGGTCCAGTATAGTAAAGTATGTCTTCCTGTCTGAAAGCAGATGTTTGAAAACCATCAGTGGTAAATGGTAATAAATGGTAATTGAAGTCTTGCCCTGCAAGAGTTTGTAAGGGAGAAGAGGACAAAAGAGGGAAACACCAACTTAGTAGAATAAGCAGCAATATTTAAGGGTTATACAGAGAAGCAAGACTGTAGAGCTGTATATGCAAAGATGGACAGAAGAGGGAACAGTCCCTCTGAGCTAGCTGAGAGGCTGTCTCCCAGGCTTAAGTCCTCAGTATGTCCACCCAAAAAAGCATAATTCTCAAAAAGAGATGGACAGAATAATGGGGAGGGAGTGAAACGGACAGAATTCAACAAAATGAAAGAGGGTCAGGGTGTCAAATGCTGCCAAGATACTAAGTAAGGTAGTGGCTGGAAAGTCAGCTGGATTTGGTGAAAGGAATCCTGTAAGAGAAATTTCAGCAGAGTGTTGGAATCCTGATGGCAGTTGGGTGATTAAGTAGCGAGTGGTAACTAAGAAATAAAGTGTGAATGGAGATAATTTCAAGAAGATCAATTCTGAAAGGGAGGAAAATATACAGAAGCTTGGAGGGGTGATAGGTGGCAAAGGATTTTATGTAATGACAGAAAGTACTAATTATTTAATAACTCAATAAATGATACATACTCAATTTAAATTGAAAAAAGCAAATACAATTTTTGAAAGTAGTAGATCAATATCTGAAACTTTGTATGATTTAAGAGTATCCATAGCAATAATAAAGCCACTTAGATGAATGCTTACTATGAGCTAAACACAATATTCCTTATTAATAACAGGTGTTTTAATTCTTACAACAACCTATGACAAAAGCGTGACTGTTGCTCTCATTTTTTTTTTTTTTTTTTTTTTTTCGGTACGCGGGCCTCTCACTGTTGTGGCCTCCCCCGTTGCGGAGCACAGGCTCCGGACGTGCAGGCTCAGCGGCCATGGCTCACGGGCCTAGCCACTCCACGGCATGTGGAATCTTCCCGGACCGGGGCACGAACCCGTGTCCCTTGCATCAGCAGGCGGACTCTCAACCACGGTGCCACCAGGAAAGCTCTGTTACTCTCATTTTTAGAGATGTACCTAAGGTAACTCAATAATTGCATTGTCATTCCTCTCTGACAGAAAATCAGTGTAGCACCTTTTTCTTTAATTTTTTTGTAATAAGATCACAGGAATAATATCTTATGAAGGTATATGGAAGTATCCTCACACGCACTTTAAAAAGTTAATACCTATGTTAGTGCAGAAAAAGAGAAGTTTCACAGAAGAACCACAAGTGTGATGAAATAGACAAGGCTAGATAAAGGTGGGAAATAATCTAGTCTTACTTAATGTTGTGCTGTAGATATTCAGTTTTGTTTGTCTAAAAATATTAGTACTGCAGGAATAAGTGAAGCTAGATAACACTATCCATTGAAGCATCTCTAAATATGTTTTTCAGTCCTAATAGAGACTCTTTATTTTTGCCTTTTGTTTTTATTTCTGGAAACCATTCAAAAGTTGCTTTAACAACAATGTTTCACCAGAATGATTTTATTCAAAAACTTCAACATTGAACTGAAAGTACCTTTTAGTTGAAGAAGAAATAAATGAAGAGAGTGGGGCAAGACGCATGTGCAGAGATTCAGGAATATCATCTGGTTAAGCATGGGGGATTGAACCTGAAAAGATTTATGGGACCCTGGGCAATTTGCTTTATGCTGGTAATAACTGCAACACTGCTTATTCCCTACTTCCTTTATTAACTTTCTCTGCATCACCGCTCTTTTTGAGTTCATCTGTCTTAATGAAGTATCCATCTTCTGTCTTTCTTTCCTGCTTTACATTTTTAGACATTATAGAGGACTGAAACTAGTTTTCTCAGCTGGACCCACTCACTAGCCAGAGGCCAACTTTGCTTCCAAGTCAGACTCCATGCAATTTCCCCCATTAGGCATTTGTTTCATCGTCTACATGAGAGCAATAAAACTTATCAGCTAGCTCAATCAAACACATCAGCTGGAAACATCTTGCTGTGAATGAACAGACCAGTTAAAAAAAATAGTTTCCCTGGATTTTCTTGTTGAAACAGTCTGGATCTCTTGTTTGAACATTAGACATAGTTTCTCTGTCTGCATATTTGTACATTTCTAAAAAAAAATCTAGTGCTGACATTTTATAGAAGTAAGTGCTGTCATACTTTATGAGTTAAGGAATGGGATTGGAAGTATCAGTTATGAGTTTTAGGTGAGTTTTGGGAGTTATAGAAATAAGTACATACTTTATTTTATCAATTATCAGTTTGAACTAATAACCTCTCTCCAGCAACAATTAAGTTTCCATTCTCTTTCTTATAATGAGAGAAAAGGTATTTATGAGATATTTTTCATTCATCTAGGATACTCCCTGAAACTTGAATGGAAGATCTTGATATGGGTGGTATCCTGGGCAAGTGTGAAGTGAGGGGTTAGGTGGAAATAGACACAGAAATAGGAAGCTAGTATCACCCAAAGCAACTATCATTATATGTACATATATATAAATACATACAGGATCTTACTGGGATACACACACACACACACACACACACACACACACACACACACACACATCTTCTACTTCTTTTTTGCCATTTTATAGCCCCTGTTGGTTTCAGGTCCTGCATATGGTGTTCTCATGGATAGTTAGGGTGGTTTCTATATGAGAGTTCAGATAGCTTACCACATCAGCATGATTTATTTATAATGAATCTCAGCTTGTCGTAGGTAGAAACCACGAAGACCCTTGTATTTCTGGGGTTGTGAAAATTACTTTTCTCCAATAGTAATAGTTAGTTTTAGTCATTAAAAAAGCTAGTTTCTCTAAACAATATCATAAATGTCTCAGGCATAAGCACCACATTGTTCAAGCTTAAAAGATCATTAAAGACATATTGAACCAAATGACAAAGGATGTTTGCTCCTTCCCATATCTAGATATATCATGCAAAAGTGTCCAAAAGCAAATTTCCCTGCAACCTTTCAATCTGTGGAAATGCCTCTTTATCAAAGAGCATTTGCCTTTGTTTAGATCTATGTTACTGAATAAGTATTTTTCTGACATAAAAGATAATTAATTTGTTTTCAAATTTACAGTGATTAATTAAACATAAATTTGACATTAACACAGAATAAATGAATAAAAGACCATTTTAACAAGGAAATAAGAAATCTGGGATGGACACATCAGTCTTATATTTAATGCTATAGGATTTGACCCACACAAGCCCATCCCACCTTTCCCCTGTTTACCTGAAAAATGTAGCTTTAGTTATTGGCTCAATTAAAAATAAATTTATTATCACGAGTGCTTAAAATCAGCAATGTTTAAAATCCATAATAAAAACAGCACAACATTCATAGCCAGGCTTTCTATAGATAGGATTATTGTAATAGACAATAAATTCTCTCCCTTCCTATACACTTTCCCTATGCATGTATGTATGCATATATGTACGTATCCATCTATGTATTATCTGGCTATCTGCTATGAGTAGTATATTTCAAAATTTATATATATATATTTTTGTTTGTTTGTTTGTTTGTTTGTTTGTTTTTGCGGTACGCGGGCCTCTCACTGTTCTGGCCTCTCCCGTTGCGGAGCACAGGCTCCGGACGCGCAGGCTCAGCGGCCGAGGCTCACTGGCTCAGCCGCTCCGCGGCATGTGGGATCTTCCCGGACCGGGGCACGAACCTGTGTCCCCTGCATCGGCAGGCAGACTCTCAACCACTGCGTCACCAGGGAAGCCCCCAAAATTAATATTTTATATGCAAATACGCAAGGACAAGTTGCATGTATATTTGGAGTGTGTGTGTGTGTGTGTGTGTAAGAGAGAGTTAATTTTCTCACAGATAAATATTCTTGTTAATTTAATCAATGTTTTGTCATGGAGACATATGGTCTATGAGATACTAAAGATGTTTTTAATTTTTCTTTCATTAAAAAAATAAAATAATAATATGAATATATTAATTATAAAATTTAAGGACTGTTAATTTTTTATCCCTTTTAATGGGATAAAAACCTGTCATTTAATTTGTTGGAAAGAGTTAGCTTCTGCTTTTGTTCAAAATGTTTTTTAAAGCACAAATAATTCATGCATGCTACTCTACAGATCAACTTCTTGGAGGAGGTTTATGGTTTGATAAGAGGGTGGTGGGGTTCTGTTTTATTTTTGTCTTATAGCTAGAGGCATAAAACAGCATTTTCTGCCTATAAAGAGTACTCAGAATTCAAAATTCAAAACATACCCAGGCACACACTTCCTGCTGCCTTGCTAACCTATTTTCCAGGGTCATTTTCTTTCAAGTGCAGTTAAAATTTTTCTCTGTCAAACTGAAGTATGTACCAGAGGCTCTTGGGATTTGAGTTCACCATTCCAGACTTTTATCTAGAGCAGGTAGCCTAAGTGAATTTTCCATCTTGTGAAACTCCTGCAGCAAGGCCGCAGAGGAGAAAATGGAGCTAAGTACTGACAGATGTACCATGAGTCCCTAGATTGTGAATAAGGGTTGCAGGTGGAAAAAATATATATAATTTGCTGATCTTAAAAGATATATCTTTCAAGGGGCTAAGCTAGTCACCCCTACATTTTCTGCTTTAATACTTTTCACAGCAAGGTGGATTCAACACCTATACTTCTCAAGTGATACATTCCCCACCTGGCACTCCTGCTTCTGGTTATTCTTTTATAATAAGTTACAAATTCTATTCATTCAAGAAGATCACTGTGGGAAAAAGTCTTAATATGGATCCTCAATCCTCTCTTCTCATGCTCCAATTTTCTGGTCTGTCTGTAGAAAGTAATCACAATAGCCTAAATTTTTCTCATGCTGATTTACTCTTAAACAAAGATTTTTAAAAGTTATTTTTAGTTTCCTGAGCTGTAAGGAACAGTTTCAGAGAGCCAAGTGACTCTTTCCTTTTTAGATTTTAGCTGCTTGTGGCTACAAAGGTATGAGTTTCTGCCTGAGATCTGAATACAGTCCATAGATTTATTTAATTTAGTCCTACAGTATTTTAAGTCTTAATTAGCTGCCAGTATTTAAGAATTAAGAAATGTTAGCTTCTCTTGAATGTTTGGATGAACGAGCAACACCATCCTCATTCTTGAATGGCCTCAAAAACCATCAAGAATTGAGCCACACCTACCACTGTAGTATAGGCTCCCTTAAATTCGAATGGTCCCTACCACTCTATTATTCCCGTCACTTGAGGCCAAGTCTTCATTGCCATTGTTCATCTTTCTTCCCATGTAGCTTCACTTATTTACTTTAACTGCCTGTTCATTGAAGTCATTTGAATTTTCTGCTCATTCTGTAGGAAGGGCATAGATATTCCAAATTTTGTACCATTTCTTATGAATGAGTGTGTGCTGCCTGGAGATGTATTATGAATGATGCTGGGGCTCTGTCTGCCTTCAGCAGGAAAGGATGCCTTCAAGAATCACACCATCTGCCAGGGGAGGCCATGAGGGCAATCATGCTAGACATAGTTGACACACACTTGTGATGAAGGACAGCAAGGTTGTCTGAAGCAGTCCCATTACAACAATTGGAAGAGAAGCTGATGCTTACTGAACATTTTTTTTTTAGACAAATTAACACACAATTCATAGATCTTGGCTCCATAATAATCCTGTTAGCCTCAATCTATAGATAAGAAGCTGAGATTCCAGGTCTCATCTGATGTGATAAAACCTAGTAAGTGCAAGTCTTAAGTTTTGAATGTGCATCTCTACTATGTTGTGCTCCTTTAGTGTTTTGAAAACTTTCACATTTTTTAGAGAAGTCAATGAAATACAGAATCCTGTAGCAGAGAAGTAGATGCTAAGAGTAAAGCCTTTTAGGGAAATCAATTCTACTGCTCCATTTATTGAGAGCTTACAGTGTGTCCATCATGCTGCTAGGTACTTTATAAAGGTTATCTCATTTACTTCTACAATTTCCCAGTTTGTAGGAAGGTATTATAATCATCACTTTATAGAAGAGGAAACTCAGGTTCTGTTGCCTCAGGCAATATACCCAAGATCACAAAACTAATAAGACATTGAGGCAGGATTTAAATCCTGAGGAATATTTTCTTCAATGCCTAATTTCTATGCACTACACCCATTAAAAGTCTTGGTTGAAATGTATAATGAAATAGGTATATAACCATATTACGAAAGATAAATCACTGGCATCACAGTTTCAACTAGGTCTACTTCCTGAGATTTTGGATGAGATCAAAGGTAGCTCAATGTTTTGGCTCAAGCCTCCCAATTTCACTTCTGACACATTAGGAAGAAGTATATCAACTTGAAACAATATTGAATGAATGAGGTTAAAGGTTTTAATGAATGGTGAGTCTTCTGTTATCAGTAGGAATAGAACCCCCAGACCCATCCCAAACTGGAAAAGTCACCTGTTACCTTCATTATAAAATGAGACCCCAATTTGTAGCTATTTATGTTTGCTTTTACCTAATTTACATACCTTATCTTCATTTTTGTCTTTTAAATATTGTTTGGGTTGTAGTGCATATGATTAATAAGAAAAATCAGTTCCTTTAGAAAAATTTACATGGAAAAGTTAAAATAAAAGTGACAAAATTCCCTCAGTGATAATATGGAGCCAGTTCATGGTAAATGGGCTTTGGTATGCTGTATTTAACATAGGAGAGATAAGTTGCTTGGGCCAGGAGTTGTCAAATTTTGTGACATCACCCTTTGATAGCTCCAGGCATATAGTGATTGTATTTCTCTCTGAGTCATGATTACATGTGAATTTTAAATTATCTCTATGGTCCTTATTTTTTACTTGTAGTAAGTATACGCCAATATGAATTTTATTATTATTTTATTATAACATTCTAATGTTATATTGCAAATATTTGCCTCTTAAGGTAGGACCTCTAATAGAATTTCCTTTGCTCTCTCCAGTCAAACAGTGTTTCTCACTTTACAGTTCTTGTCATTCTTTCCAGTCACTCTCCATATCTAGTATAGAAATAATCCTTTTACCATAGAGTTTACCCAATTTTAAAATAATTATTTACAAATATTTTTGAAACTTTATGTCTTACATTAGGTAAATAATCATAATCTCTATTCTCAAGGGAATAGTTACTGCTTGTCTATGGCAGTGTTATGTTACCATAACACTTAACAGTGTGCATAGGAATACATAACCATGTAAGGTCTAAACTTTCTTAATGAAGCATTACATTCAAATACCAAAAGTAATTTTGCAAAATAATATAAATAAAAGTAACTTGATGTTTGTACAATGTTTTAGCCTCAGTGCTTCTGAATAACATAAATCAGTTCTTTTCCTCAAATAATGTATCATCTAGAATGAGACCAGCCTCATAGCAGATACCCATTATACAATAAATTATATAAAAGAGGAACAGGATTTAAACAGGATGCTCTACAAGCATATAGGGGTACCCCTAATCTATTCATGAGATTTGGGGAGCTGGGTGTGTTGCCCCCATTGTAATTTGACATAGTCAGTGAAATATAGGAGAGAAAGAAGCAGAAAGCCCTGTGATATTTTCAGCAATGAGCTAATTGGACAAAAAAATGCAGAACAGGAAAATGAGGGCTAAACTGATTAATTCACTGTCTCAATATCTTTTAAGTGGTTAGTAGAAGAAGTTTTTATTATTTTAATAGTAAAAAGTGTCATTTAAAAATATCTTGTTAGAAAATACATAGATACTTTGTTGGATTTTTTTTCAGTAACACAGGTTTGCTAAAATTCTATGTGAGTTAACATTGATGTGACAGTTTCAATAGTGACAGAATAAGTTTAAAGTATTGTTTAGCTTATAAAATAATCTTTTTAGTTCATTGTAGAGCTTTTTCATGACAATAATTTAAAAATGAAGTGCTATAATATTTCAGAATCTGCTATAAGATGTTATGTAAAAGATGCCAAAGGAAATGTAAACAGCAATAATTTTATGAGTTAAACCTATGCCAGAGCTTTCCTTAAAAAAATTAAATAAATAAAACAGGACTTTTCTATAGTAGAGCATTAAAACACATCAATGGGTTAGTTTTTAATTATCTTAATGAAGTGTTAAATTAAGTACAGATACTACCATGAGCATTGCAAAATATATGTAAATAATTTAAACTGATGATTTTAGAAAGTTATAGCTTTAATTTCTTAAAATGTGAATTTTCAATTATTGCAAGCTCTTGCCTCATATTTGCATTCTTGGTTTTCATGTCAAATTAAGTCATCTGTTTGACAAATATAGCTGTGGTCTCCATTCATAAATAACCATTAATTTTCTACAATGACACTGTTGACTGCCAGTATCACCAGTGTGAATAGAATAATGTTTCTACACCTGAAGGGTTTGTAATGTCTTGTGAATGTGTGAGAAGTAGGGAAGAGTATATAAAACATATATTAATACCTACTTATTCAATAAACTTTTATTAAAAATCTACTAGAATTGTTGCTCATTCTTAGGAATACTATAGTGATACAGACTTACTCATGAAAGGGGCCCTAAAAGTCATTTTAGGAGGGATAGAGATTCAGAGCTGAGCTCACTCAAGTCAGAGGTAACAAAAATTTAAAGATTGAAAAAGCATTTTAAATGAACCTTGAACAATGGTTGACAATTGGTAGTCTTGTGTGTGTGTGTGTGTGTGTGTGTGTGTGTGTGTGTGTGTGTTTCTTCTGTATTATTAATACCTCTTTTGAGAGTCACTGAAGACCTTTTTAGTATTCTTGGTATAGATCTATTTCTCTCCCATATTTCCTTTTCTTCCCTGTTATTTCCCCATGGTTATGAACATTCTGTATCAACCTTTAGAATCAATGTTCTTGGACTATAGCAACATAAGATGGTGATATGATGCCAAGGCTTAGCAGAGAGATTATATATTGAAATCATTTTCAAATCAGATATCTTACATCATAAGAAGGCTGAAAGAATAAAGGTTTTGTCACAACTTGTCATAAATGTGAATACAGATTGCCGCCTGCTTTGGATAATAAATGATTTTCCAGAGAAGTTGTCTATGACATGGTTGCCTTTATCAGCATGTTTTCTTCTCTCCTGGCATTGTATTTGTCATTTTTAATATAAGCTTTTGTTATCTATTGCTGTAAAGCAAACTATTTGTTTCTGCTTGAAATAGTAGGAAGGTGACCTCAAGTTCCAAAAGACAGCTCTGTCTCCTTTCCTTTTTCCGTGAGTCTATTAGAAGGAGGTTGGTTTCTATTTCATGTAAATCTAAATTTTCTCTATACATTAATTGTAATACTTTTGCTAATTAATTGGGGGTATGAATATAACTCCAGACAGCAGATCTGTTCTAAGCTTGGTTTAGCACAATAACTATACTTCATGGCATAATCATGAAGGAAAGGAAACAAAATCCTGATATTTAGATAAAATGGGGCTTAGAACTTCCACATATTTAAAAGACTGTTGAAAGCAAATTGGGAATGGATAGATGCTGAAGCTGGGCCTCATTCCGTTAGTTAAAGCAAGTGACTGAAAATGTTGATTTTCCTGCCACAGGAGAATGTCAACACTTATAAAGAAAAATATGCTGGCTTAAAGCAAATGAGTTAGAAGTCTACATCAAAAGCTTTTCTACGGTTAAGTGAAAGCTTGATGAAGAGTGGCTTTTCTGTGTATAAAACAGTAAATTTGAATTTATGTACTAGAGAATTATACGATACATTCCTTACCAAAGTCAGGTATTGTCCTTATTGTTTTTTATATTAACATCTTAAATTCTTACAATCACACTATGAAGTAAATAGAGTTCTTGTCTTCCTCATTTTAAATAAGGGGAATAGAGCTCCAAAGGGTTTAAGTAATTAGCTGAGAGTGATGCAATGATTAAGTAGTAGAAGCCGATTAAAACCTATATAGTCTGGCCCCAGACTCTCTCTGTTCTTAACCATTTTATTATGTTGTCCAATGACATACATGGCCCCCTTTAAAGTCAAATAATACAACCTAAACATTTTACACTTAGACTGGACAAAGGATTTAAAAAGTCATAATGAATTTATAACTTTAAGATGGAATAAGGAAACGTTTTTTTCCAAGGCAAGAAACCAGAATTAATTAATTAAATCACAATGACAGAGTTAAAAACCCTTACTTTTCAGTGATCATTTTTCTAAGTTTATGTGATTATTAGTGTCATGCAAATACATTTTACAGCGTTAGTTTACCAAAGAAAATTTCAGATAATAGAAATAGTTGTAAAGTTGTGGTCTCTCAGGCAGAAATGCAGTCAGAAATGAACTCGAACTTTGACCATTCATTGTAGGCCATTTTATTCCAATATTATACATTTTTATCCTGATAGAGAAAAGTAACTTTATTTCTCTTATTACCACTATAGTAATATAGCATAGAATATAAAACAAAACAATCAAAATGATACAAACTCAAAATTCTTAAAAATTCCTATTGATCATGCTCTATATGAGTCTAATCAAATAAGTAGACACTTTCACTTGACAGAAAGTATCAATTATGTTGTGTTACCAAACTAAAATAATGTACTAAGGAAATAATTTATATAAACTCATTACATTCATAATTTAGGTACATACTCAAATGTCCATGTTTTGTATGATATGAAACTGAGTTTTCAAAGAAGTTAAGTGACTTGTTCAAAGTTGTACAGTGTAGCAAAACTAGGCTTCCAATTGAGAGGGATACCATGAATCAGTTCATTCAGTTATTTTTTTGGATGCCTGCTCTGAGCAAGAATCTTTTGGATCCCAAAGTATCAGAGGTTGGGGATACAGCATTAAGCTAAACCAAGATTCTGCTCTCAGGGCTCTTATACATATCTAATAGAAGAGGAAAAAACATTATATTATATATCAGGTACTCACAGAGGTATCAAAAGTGAATAAAGAAGAGGCCAGGGAGTTATGGCGTATGTGAAAATTTTTTATATGAAGTGGCAATGGGAGAGCATGCTGATGGGAAATCCAGAAGAAGCAATTGCCAATTTCCTGGTCTTAACAATTTAGGCCAACTGACCCCACACTAAAGAGTTTCCACCTCAAGAATAAACAGATTCAGAAATCATAATTAATCATATTAGTTTAAATGTGGTTAAATCATTACTTGTAATAAACATATTATCTGCAAAATGGGTAGAGTTATGTAGCTTCTAATGAACAAAGCATAATAGGCTAAGTAGCAATAATAAATCAACAAATCATCATTCAAATATGATTTATTACACAGACAAAAAGATGAAATGCCAATACATCTTGAAAAACTATTCAAGTTCCCTAGGAAATAAAATTATATTAAAGAGATAATAACTAATGCCTATCCAACTGTCAAAAATAAAGTATCCAAAATCACCTTGGGTTCCAAAAGATATTCTCATGAAGACATTCTCAGGAAGAGTTTGTAGCAGTATAAATTGGATAAACTTGTTTTTCCTGAAAGGGATAGATAGATAGATAGATAGATAGAATAAAAATGTTTTCTTTGTCCTGGATTCAATCTCATTCTGCCATTTAATCCAAAGGCAGCCTTGACAATTCATAAAGTGGAGCAATATCACAGTTACTGAGAACATAAAAGAGATAATTAATATAAGATTTTTAACACAGAACGTAATGCAGTAAGCATACATAAATTATTAGTTATTACTATTGTAAGATATATGATGGTGTATACTAGACATAAAATTCAACTTTAGAATTCAATGGCATGCTGAAATTTTTATTAATGTATGAGTAAATTAAAATTGCAGGTTACAAAACAATATCTATAATATGACTTCACTTTGTGAGAGTAATCATGTATATTTTATGATGTATCACCATATTTAGGTTCAACTGACTATTTAACTAGCACAAACTCTATTCATTATCATAGCTCACTAATGAAAATAATTAAGTGAGAGAGATAAATAATATTAAGAGAATTAACAAAGTTTACTTCCAAGTGATAGGATTATACGAGATTTCTTATTTTTTAATTCATTTTTTCCCCTTCACACATTATTTTTCAACTCACATTATCGCATACCTACACTTTGCTAAGGTCCTGTATGGGATGTTGCATTGCTGTGATCAACAAGATTATCAAGGTCTCTGCCTTATGGGGCTTTCACTGGGGTGTAGAGTCAGCAGGTAAATGAATTTATTTGTAAGGTAATTTCTAGGGCTACCGCTATAGGAACACAAAACAGAATAATGAGATAGAAGGTGACTGGGTGGGGGGAGCAAGGCAAAATTCCTACATTTAAAGCATGGCCAGAGAAGATCTGAGGAGTTAAAGAGGAAATTGAGGCCAGGACGACCAGAGGAATACACTTAAATAGCAATCTGGTCAAAAGCCTGAGAGGAATAAGAGGCTTGGCCCTTGGAACAATGGGAAAGGAGCCCTAGAGGGGTGGAATGTCTAGAAGGCTAGTGGGGCTTTGACAGCTGGAGTTCAGTGCTAGCTCTTCTTAATACATTTTGTATTTTTCTGTGGTAGACATATTATGTATTTTCAAATATTTTAACTGAAATATAGATCTTTTTTTCAAAATATAGATCTGTGTTTAACAGAAATAACAAGCATAAAAAATGTCTGTGGACAAAATGAGAACAGCAGAAAATGAACTTGGAGATACATTATAATTGCATTATGTGCAAATGCACATGCATTTGGGCAATGTCTAGAAGATATTGAAGCGTATAATTATGTTTGAGTGGATTAATAACTTTTTAAAAACTAATTCCTTTAAACTTTCAGCTAATTAATTTTTACAGTAAGGTAAGGGAAAATCACATCATTTATTCCCTTCACAAATTTGAGGAACCTCTTTTATCTTTTACTTTAAAATTCCTGGAGGCTGTTATTATGCTTCTCTTTATTGTAATGGCCTGGTTTCAGATCACTAGTAAACAAATCTGGACATGTTCATTGATAGTTTTCCTGACTATGTGTAAGTCACTGATCATTACTTAAAGAATTATACATTTTGGCCACCTCAATATAAAATTATAAGCAATGATATTATATATCCTTGCAAAATACTATATTATGCAGTGTTTAAATTCAGTTATTTGACATAGCAAGTTTTGGGATTAAAAATAAACTCTTTTTGGTCTGCTTTAGCATATTAATAACTAAAACCAGAACTTATAATTACTGCCTGCATATCTTCCTACAAAATAAAATGAAATGTTAGAATGATTAGAAGTTAGGGAGTTTAATGTTTTTGATGTGACCTTGTTATAGAAAACCTGCACTGGAATTTTAAATGGTTGCAATATAATGACAGAGAAGCAAAGTTAAGATGGAGAATTTAGAGCACACATCAAGGGTAATTTTAATAACTGTGTTTGTTTGACAAATGAGATTAAAGTGCCAATCTATCTTTTGAAAGTACCATTCAAGATCCTATACTATACGTCTATTAAATATGGGCTTTAGATATTTTTAATGCATAATATACTTGAGAGTAGCTTGATTCCTCTTTGCTGAGGACTAATTCATGAACAACTGTTTTACGGCAGATATCAAAAATATTGTGCATATAGACACCAGTATTGTACCCTTAAAAATCTGTTAAGGGTGTAGATATCACATTTGTCTCAGAATACAGTTTTTTAAAAGAATACAAATAGATTTTTATAATACCATGATATTAAAGTAATAAAATGGGTTGATTCCAAAAAGAAATTATGAACAATTCCTGTAATTTAATTGAAAGCTATGGTCTTGACCTCCACATCTTATTTATCATGGCTGAGAAAGATCTGCATGTGCTTCTTTATATTTGATTCCTTTTGATTCTCATTCATGCAGATGGAGCTGCTATAGTAACCAAATTTTTGAAAGCCCAGAGTTGGTTACTTCTCTGATTTTACATGCTGAACTTAAAAGTGTTACTCTTTATGTACCATAGCTAATTAATTGTCCTGGCTATTCTGCATCATGATCTGAATGTGGGAGAGCTGGAGAACCATAAAGTACATATATGATTTTGCCCATATTTTCTTGTTAACTTCTAAATTTCACTGCAAAATGTAACGACAAACTTAAGAAAGATTTTCTCTTTTAGTGGCCTGAAACCGAGGTGCTGATTTCTCAGTATGGAATAGTGCATATTCGACAGTTCTTTTTTTCTGAATACATTATTCCTTAAACAGTAATGTCTAGGGAATTCTCCATCAGTTTTCCTTTGTCTTTGATGTGAAGAAAGATGCTAAAGACTCTGAGGCATCATACCTTCTCTACTCATTCAGGAGTTTTGGAAGAGGGCATTGAAGTATGGCCAATTTTATTTTCCGATGGAAACTCCTGCAGGCCAGGAACTAGGTCAAAAACTGCTGACCTTCTTCTCAGAGCAATCTCTTCTGGTGATCAGATAGGAAAGGCTTTTGATGGACGTTCTGTGAGTTTGGAGTCCAGCAAATGGAAGTCAACACTGCTTGCGGGATTTGGTGTGTGAACGTTAATAAAAATATTTCACAGCAAAATTCCCAAGAGAATATATCTAATCCTCTTTGATCATCTGAAGTTTTAAAACTAAAGTTCTAGAGAGAAGCTTTTGGAGAATCAGGTGCTTTGAAAGTTGACATGTTTTTGAAATGTTTGCATTTTAGGAGAAATTTGAACTACAATTTGAGACAGAGACTAGCATTATCTTTCTATTTTATCAAATG
Organism: Grampus griseus; assembly: GCF_964374135.1. Lineage (NCBI taxonomy): Eukaryota > Metazoa > Chordata > Mammalia > Artiodactyla > Delphinidae > Grampus > Grampus griseus. The sequence continues at coordinate 42,161,746 of NC_139012.1, read as the reverse complement.
TTATAATCCGCAAATATTATTTTTGTGCAAATGTACATTATTTAGGGTAGCTATTTAGGTCAAAAAGTATTAATAACTGGAAGGAATAAAGCCAAGGAAAATTTAGTCTGAATATGAAAAATTAATAATGCTAAAAATTATTGGCTGTATAATTGCTTCCCAGAAGATGTGATGAAATCTCTACTCCTAGGGTCACTTAAGGCTGGCTTGACTAAGATGCTTAGACTGTGGGCTAGCCCAGCTAATAAGTCTTGCCTCTCCCCAATTCGCAAACACTATTCACTGCCTATAGCATATCACAGTTATAAATTTAGTAAGCACAGAGAAGGCAAAATCCTTCATAATCCTTGGAGGAATTGTGTGGTTGCTATTATTACAACATCTTCTCTGGTTATGAAACTAATGGGAAGAGGCACAAATTGCAGACATTTGCAAGGGGAAACAGTTTCATTTTCTATTATTCTTCCTTATTAACTGCTGATCCCCTCTCCCTTCTCACGTTAACCATCATTGACAGTCCCTAGAAATTAAAGTGTTTATGAGGCCCTAGTCTTCTAGGTAACTGTGAGTGATACTTTCTAGAGTCAACAGTTCCCCACCTTAAATAATAGCTCTGCCTGTGGGTGGGTGACCTGCTGAAAGTGACCTACTCCACTTGGAGTTCAATGTCTCTCTTTTGAACTTACCCTCATATAAGCTGCAAGAGCCTTGGGCTCTGTGGATAAATTAGGAAGGAAGAAAGAGATTTAGCTATTCGGAGGAGGCTGGAGTCAGCGGGTGCTAAGCCAGGTGTTCTATCACTGAAGAGCTTTAAACTTGGAAACAACAGCACAGCAGACCTCCTGAATAATTCATCACTGCCCTCTACTCTTTCGAGGCCATACTCTTATTTATGAACATAGATTATACTGTTATCGATTGCAATCCTCACGGAGACATTTCATTAACTGGGAGGTTTGGCTGTTTGCATATGCTTTGTTTCCCTGAGAGTTTCCTTGTATTTGAACATAAATTTACAGCTGAAGTAAAATTATGGAAAATTGCCTAACAATTCTGGCTCATTCTGCAAATCAGGAAGGGGATTGGGAATGGTTTCCACCAGACACCCAGACTGTTAAATCATTTTATCCCATTAATTGTACTGTGATCTGAAAGAGTGATGAAAAACACCCAAGAAGAGTATTTGTCCCAAGAATCTCTTTATTTATGTCATGTACTACTGTTGTTCCATTTAGATTATCTGAAATTTCAAATAAATTTTTCTATAGTACTTGTATTTCAGAGATGCTTAAAATATGAAAGTGACTAGGAAAATTGCTTGACTTCTCCACATGCTAGCTCCTAACCACATTAATTCAAAGGATATAAAATTCAATTGTACTCAGTGCTGCATGAATATTCAGATGGAATCTAGATTCTGACTCAGTAGGACAAATTGTTCTCTTAGGTGCCTATGAACAGAAGTATCCTTCCTTGAAGAGGGTTGCTTGAATGATGCTCACGGCTCATAATACCTTAGTAACTGGCTAATTTATATCTGATAAAACACAATGGTGTAGAGAGTATTACAGACTGACTGTTCACTTGAATCACGGTATTTAAAACATAAACCCTAAGATAAGAACAGCATTAGATGACGTAAGATTGAATTTTGAATCAAACAGAAATACAAACGCTCTTTCTCTAACACAGAAAAGAAGATGCATGAAACTTTTGGAGTATTTTTTTTGTTGCATTTTGTTGCTGTTATAGATGATTTGGTTGTTTGAAATCTACAAGGCTGAAGAGAAATGAGTCACAAAAACTCAAAGGAGTCAGGATTTCCCAGATGGCAATGATGATCATCTGAAGAAGCTCTTCAGAATATCTTGGAGCTGGAGTTCTTTGACAATGGAGGAAACAGGAAAGAAGTTCGTATTAGAAATTGATTCGTTTACAGAGTTACAAAGAAGCCCTTAAAGTTCTAGCACCTGTGCTAAAAATAATTTTTAAAAAAAGGAAAAATAAGCTGGCAAAGGCTCCTTTCTTACAAAAAGAATATATTTTGGTTGCATAGTTTAGCTATTTCTTTATTACAGTATTGGTTTTCTTTGCACTAAATGCTACATTATTTTCAATGTCAGATTTACCTATGTATTTATTTTTTATCAATGGACTTGTTTCTAAGCATCAACTACTGAATGAGCTCTCTAAGAAGATATGTTGCCATTTGTTAGGCAAAAACTTATTCACCACCTGCCCTTTCAGTCATTTCCCCAGTTATCTTAATGGTTTAAAAGGAAAATGTTTCAATAAATTGAAAATCTAAAGTAATATTTTATTAACAATTTTTTTAACTCTCATTTTCCAGAGCCCAGTCTGGTTTCTCTGGCATCCATTATTTCCTCCTTGAGTTCCAAGAACTCACCCTATTGCTTTTCATTTTGTAAGCTTCATTTGATTTCAGGATGTGTTGTAAAGGACCAAGTATGTCCGTAGTGGGCCAGATGTGACATTCTGCACTGGCTTCAAGGCAAGTCATGCCATTCCCATATTAAAACACTTCAGTGGTAAACACTTTCCTTTAGAATATATTCTAAACTCCTTGCCATGATTTATACATCTCTACATATGGTGTCCCACTCTTATCCTTTGCCCAAGGCTGTCCCGGTTTAGCCGAAAAGTCCCATGTCTCAGGCAACCAGGACAGTTGATCACTCTACATAGCAACCTTTTTTTCTTACATCCTCCCATTCAAATCACTTCTGTCATTCTGGAAATTTCCAGGTGTATGATCTTGAAGAAATCATCTTCTTTTGCTGATTTCAGTTTCTTCATTTTTAGGATAGAAATTATAGTAACATATCTATTCATGGTCCTTTTACAGAAGAAAGACAGTGTCACTGGGTCTATCTTATTGCCCAGGAATAGAGTGAAACCGTTTCTCTTGTGGAGTTTGATGCTATTTTGTACAACAGGGAGATTATTATTTCCTCTCCCTGATAGGAAATAAGCTGAACTAGTGTAATTTCAACATGACAGCTTCTGTATCTTTTGCCTAAGTCATTTATCTAGTGTTCCATTGATTATATAGATATGGTAAAAACACCATAGAAGACAAGCCCCACTTACAAAATATCATAAAGGGTAAAGCTGTAACAAAAACTTTTTTTTTTTTTTTTTATCTCTGCATTGGGGTCTTTCATGCTTTGGGATAAAAGGCACTGAAGAAGAAAGTCGACTTTTCTAATTCCTGCTGTCAGTTTGTGAGCTACACAAACATTCAAGCCAAGGATATATGGAAATAAATAGACATTTTGTTCTCTTAGTTTTTACTGTATGAAACAAAATGAAACAGATATATTTACTTTCTTTGGACCTAAAATAAGCACTAACACCTATGCCCTTATAACTTTACTCTCAGGAACATTAAAAGATCTAGTGATAAGAATTAAGTCAATTATAAGAATGTGTATATGATTTACTATAGAAAGACTTTGTAAATATTGTTATTTTGGAAAAAACAAAAACTAGGATTCTGACATTCAGTTACCTTTGTAAGAAGTTTACTTTTAAAATTGCTCCATTTCATTTGACGTCTAAACTCACTACAGAAGCTTTATGATTTTATGCTTTTAATTAATGTCAACCCCCAGGTTACAGTGAGAGTTGTCTGATTTCCTTACCAGAGCCCAGACTGAGAGAATTATGCTGGCAATAAAGAAGTGATGCCCATTAAGGTCTCAAATTCAAGTTTCAAAAATCTCTATCTGCTTATGCAAGAGTTTTAATGTTGTGTTCTACTAAAGGGCCTTCTGATGACCAGAGAAATACCTCCAATAAATATAAAAGCTAAAACTTGACCACATTCATAATACTCTCACTACTTTATTATCTCACTTGGCATGTTTTATTTCCTATTCAGTTCCTGCTCAATAAAATAAATTATTTGGAGCTCTAGGCACTTACCTCTGCATGATTTTGCATGGGTTTGAGAGTCAGTAGAGTTTACCCATAGGGCAGGCCAGAGCTATAGTAATAGAGGTGCATCTCAGAGACTTTTAGAAAACTGAACATTTTGTAAGCTGCTGGGGAAAATAGAAATAATTATTCTTAAACTCGCCATTGATATAATTTACATCAATCCATTCAAATCATATTATTTGAATACTTAGTGTATGTATGTCTTAAAGGCATGAATATTTCAAAAATTAATAAAAGAAAACCCAGCTGTCAAGAAATTTGTAGCTTAATAGAGGATATTTTTGAATTACATAAATCCTGAGAGTGAAAAGTGGCCAGGTGAGATATATATAAAGTTTTGGGGCAAGGATGAATATCAATATCAGAGATAAGATGGAGTGAAGATATATTAAGACTCAGAAAGGAGTGTGTTTCTTCATTCAACCAGTTAATATTTATTTAATATATGTCAGGCATTGATGTATGCACCAAAGATATGGGAGATAACACAAAAGGTAAGCAATTTATTTTATAAAGCAAAGAAGGAAATAAACAAAGAAAAAGTAGTATCAGATAATGTTATGTACTCTGAAGAAATGTGTTAGAGAGTGATAGGCAAGGGAGATTTATTACATAGGCTAGTCTCCTTAAAGATATGATATTTGAGCTGAGGCTTGAAGGGTGAAATTGACGAGCCATATGAAAATCAGGGAGATGAACGTTCCAGGCAAGAAGGAGACCTAAAAGGCTGTGAAGTAGACTTAGGTTTGCCGGCTATGTTATTATTTGAGTGGGTTTTAAGGTATGGATAGAATTCAGACACCTAAATAAAAGCCAGATGAGATTGCTATTGCTTTTTTATTTCCACAAAACAGCTTCCTTTTGTTGGTTATTTCAGAGTGAGTCCAATGTCATTCCTCTCTGTACAGTTCTTAGTGTTCTGGAGATTTCGTTTAGGGTATCTAGCTTCTGTCAACAGTGAGCAATTCCTCAACAAATATAGAGGGAGAAAGGAGACTGCCCTGGGACTTAAAGAGATGACTTAAAAACAAAATCACCTAATAGAACACATCATGCACCTAGCATATGCTCCATTGTTATAAAAAAATACAAGAATATTTTTTTCATACATTTGGAAATTCCTGCTTAAAATTATGATCCAATTTCAACATAAATAAATTTTGTTTTCTACATTTCTTTCCCATTTGGAAATCTTCCCATGCTTATGTAATGCTCTAGCCTCTGATGCAGTAATATCAAGTAATCACTAAACCAAAGCCTGAAGCATTGAACTATCTCTGAAAAACCTGAATGATTTAGAAATGATACTGGAATTACTTGAGCCTGCTGACCTATTGCATTCAGTTCCAGACAGAGTTTTAGTTTGCTTCTGAAAAATAACTGATATGAGTTTTAAAAAGCAAGTTCGTGAGAAATTGTGAAATATCTGATAAGCTGAGATGGGATTCCAAAATACAAAATTGAAAGTCATATGTACAGAAAGTATAACCCCTTTGACAAAAAACATCTGTTAAGTGAATGCAATGAAACTTAGGTACAAAGAAATCATTATAGGATAGAGAACATTTCTTAATACAGCATAAGTTATGAAAACAAGATAGTATCTCTTGTATATTCTAAGCTAGCAGTAGATTATTTCATACATTTACTTTTTATGTCTTATGTGAGGAGTTTGTTTAATTTTATACTCTTCTTCTTTACATTTCTTTTAATTCAATGCACCAATTCTCTTTAAATTAGTTCTGTAAACCAGTATATGCCTTGAGTAAGATGCCAAAGTACATGTGTGTATTCATTGTGTGTCCTTGTAATTCTAAGGTCACAACAAGGCCAAATGACACTGGCATTGCTTTTGTCATTCATACAAAATGATTTCCTCTGGTGATTCAGTTATTTCAGGGTGAACTAAATTTTTCATCAGTGCCTATTATACTGTAAATATATTTTTCAGCAAATGGTAAATCTCCAGTAACTGCAAATAAAAGCATCATAGAAAAAGAAACTGGGTAAGCAAAACAAGTAGATATTTAAGGATTTTTTTTCCCAAAAAAACTGACTTAATTGTATGACTTTATCAACACATAAGGAAAGCCCTAAATGTGTAAGGCATTTCAAAGTATACGAGGATAAAAATGACACAGCTTTTATAGGTGGAAAGCTCACAAGTTTACAAACAGAAAATATGTTTAAACAAGTTGTTAAGTGTGTTGTGAGAAATGCCATAAAATATTTAAAAAATACATTGTGGAAGGGACCACTGATTCTTTTATAGAAGAAAATTGAAAAGGGGAGCTTGGACTGGGGTGCAGGGTGATGCACGTACCCGAGGATAAGCAGAGGAAGGGGAGAGGGCAGGGTGGCCATGATGCCAGAAATGAAAAAGAGCCCTCAGGGCAGTTCCAGGGTCCAGTGAGTAGGGTTAGTTGGGGAAGTATTTGGAATGCAGTTGAAGTCGGATGTTGGCTGATCTCATCCACTTACAAAGAAAGAGAAATAATTATGTATACATTTAGAAAGAAGACATCACTTTCTTGAGACTTGTGCCTCTGTCCTCTAATTAGCAACTAAGATTTATTTTTCCTAGGTATTTGAAATGTGCAGCTTTCTCATCTTCCCCTTGTTCATTTCTTAAGTATCATTTTGAAAGAGGTTCCTCCAAATAAAGTGAGTTTTAAAGTAGCATTAATGATGATTCCTTCTTCACATTGACTGATGGAAGGCTTTGTTACTTTTCTCCCTTAGTGTGAAGAAAAAGCCTCTGTTCTTGTTTTAAGAATGTGAAGATAAGACAACATGCCTTTGAACAGAGCTGATATTCCTTTCTTTCCAAAAGGGCATCAATCTTTGTGAGGCAGCAGACATTTTGTTGAGATGATTAGGTCAGTCATGTCTAAGGGGATTTAATTTAATCAGAGACAGAAATATTCTGTTATCTACCCAAAGAGATGCTGTTGTTGTTGCAAAATTGAAGAAATGGTTAGAGATTCGGTTTAGAAAAACATATATTGTTCATAATTCTTTCTTCATCAATAAGGTAAAATCAGAAGTCTAGCAATGTTATGTTTTTTACTCTGAAAAGTACAGAGAGGACTTAGGAACAAGTGGATGTCTGGAAACGGTAGATTTCATAAATTTGAACTAAATTGTGTCAGGCATGGAGGGCTGCCAAAGTCTAATTCATTAGTTCACTGCTTGGCAGAGTTCCACTTCCTATCACCAGGAAAACATACAAGTTTCTTCTGGGGATATGGAATGTTCTCACTTCCAAAAGGCAGCTTGTGCTTTTATTTAACATAAAACATGTAATTCTTAAAACAAATATAGCACAAAAAGGTCTTTAGTTATAAGAAGATGAAATTTGGGGAAATTTGTTAAATATTACAATTTCATATAATTGGGGATGAGTGTTTTTAGGAAATGAAAAAGTATCTTTAAGAATCTTTTCATCTTGCAACAAAATAATTTTCTTTTTAGGCACAATTGTGATACAGGAACTCTGAGTGCATCTGGGCCATGGTGCCTTGAAAATGGTACCAGAATTGAGTGGAGATGTTGCCTGCAGCTCTACTGTGGTTGTTACCTCCTGAGGACTTTATAAGACCTTAAAAGCATAAAATCCCTGAGCTTAATGATACTTTTTTTCCTTCTGATTATTATTTGCCTCCGTTTTGATCGATTGATCAAAAATGATGAAATTTTTTATTCCTATAAGTATTGAGCAAAAAGCTTTCCCAGCTTCTAGAAAAGAAGTATTCCTCATTGTTAGTTGCTGTATGAAATGAGGCCCTTGGATCAGATGAGGTCTTCCAGTTCTAAGAGTATAGGATTTTAGAATGCAGTGCTTCCCCTTAGATTTCCTACCCAAGCTGGAATCATGCCTATATTTTTTCAAGCAAGTCATCAAAGCAGTTGCAGCTGCTGGTTTACTAGTAGAATCTGACCCTGTTCCCTGGGCATTGCTCAGACACATACACCCACACCCAGCAACCCATAAAAATAAATGGCAAGGGAGGGTAGGAAATAAGGTCTTGTTCCTTCACTAGATTAAATATTAACATTCCTAAAGAAGAAGAAAATGCTTTTTTTTTTTTTTTTTTGGTTACCTGCTATATGTAAAGTATCATATTCAGCAGCAATTGGGGACTATAAAAGTGAAAAAAAAAATTGCCTTACTTACCAGAAGTCTGTCTCTAGTAGCAGAAAAGAAACACAACAATAAATGGCCCTATTTCAAGATAGTACAGAGATAAAACCCATAAATGAGATAAAGACAAGGAGCTCTAGATGGGCAATACTTCTTTTCTAGAAGCTGGGAAATCTTTTTGCTCTCGGTATTTGTGGAAGGAATAGTTTTGAATACAGTGGCCAAAGACATCCTCAAAAAAGGATGACACTTTCAGTGTCCTTTGAAAAAGATGAGGACCTTTCTGGATTAAATAGGTAAGGGCACAGGACAAGACAGTGTAAGGCAGAAGTCATACATGGTGAATGTTGAATTCAGTTTTTCCGTAAATCCATTTCTATTTATTCAGTGGACAGTGGGGATCAATTGAAGGTCTTGTGAAGGGGAGAGTGACAGTGAAAATTGGTGAGATAAGAAGATTAATATGATTATAGCAAGTAAATTGGATTAAAAGGGATTAGTTTCTAACTCTGCTTGCAAATAGTTGTGCAGACGAAAGATATAGTCTTCCCAGCGTTCTATTAGGTGAGTGAACAGCACGGTATGCCTGTGGTTACAAAGAGCAAGTACAGTACAGGCACACCTCATTTCATTGCACTTCACTTTACTGTGCTTGGCAGGTACTTTATTTTTCACAAGTTGAAGGTTTGTGGTAACCCTGCAAAGAACAAGTCTATAGGTACCATTTTTCCAACAGCATTTGTTCACCTCGTGTCTCTGTGTCACATTTTGATAATTCTCATAATATTTCAAACTTTTTCATTATTGTTATATTTGTTATATGATCTATGATTAGTGATCTTTGATGTTATTACTGTAATTGTTTTGGGGTGCCATAAACTGTGCATATGTAAGACACAATATTGAAGTTAGGGCAATTAATAATCCTACAGTGGTCTCTAAATTTTCAAGTGAAAGGAAGAGTCACACGTTTCTCACTTGGAATCAAAAGCTAGAAATGATTAAGCTTAGTGAGGAAGGCATGTCTAGAGCCAAGACAGGCTGACAGCTAGGCCTCTTATGCCAAACAGTTAGCCATGCTGTGAATGCAAAGGAAAAAGTCTTGAAGGAAATTAAAAGTGCTACTTCAGTAAACTGTGAATGTAAGAAAGTGAGAAAACTTTATTACCGATATCGAGAAAGTTTTAGTGGTCCAGATAGAAGATTAAACCAGCCACAATATTCCCTTAAGCCAAAGTCCAATCCAAAGCAAGGTCCTAACTCTTCAATTCTATGAAGGCTGAGAGAGGCAAGGAAGCTGCAGAAGAAAAGTTTGAAGCTAGCACAGGTTGGTTCATGAGGTTGAAGGAAAGAAACCCTCTCTACAACATAAAAGGGTGAGAGGAAGCAGCAAATGCTGATGTAGAAGCTGCAGCAAGTTATCCAGGAGACCTAGCTAAGATAATTCATAAAGGTAGCTACACTACATAATAGAATTTCAATGTATTGTTGAGATGACAACAAAGGATTTGGAATATTACATCAACTTAGTTAAGAAAGCAAAACAAGATTTGAGAGGATTTACTCCAATTTTGAAAGAAGCTCTCATGTAGGTAAAATGCTATCTAACAGCATCGCATACTGTAGAGAAACCTTTCGGGAATGGAAGAGTCAATCGACGTGGCTAACGTCACTGTTGTCTTATTCTAAGAAATTGCCACGGCCACCCCAGCCTTCAGTAACCATCACCCTGATCATTCAGCAACCATCGATATCCAGGCAAAAGCCTCTACCAAAAAAAGATTACGACTCGCTAAAGGCTCAGATGATGATTAGCATTTTTTAGCATAAAGTATTTTTAAATTGAAGTACGTACATTTCTTAGACATACTGCTATTGCACACTTAATAAACTACAGTATTGTGTAAACAACTTTTATATGCACTATGAAACCAAAAAAAATTAGTGTGACTCGCTTTATTGCACTATTTCCTTTATTGCGGCAGTCTGTAACTGAACCTGCAACACCTTCGAGGTTTACCTATACAAGTTACTCTATTTTCTAGTGTTTGATTGTTGTTGTAAATCAAAAACAAGTCTGTATTACCATTGACCCATAAACAAACACTGGGGTTAGGAGTGCAGACCCCCCAGGCATTTGAAAATCTGTGTATAACTTTGCAGTTGGCCCTCTGTATCTGCAGTTCTGCATCTGGGGATTCAACCCACCATGGATCATGTAGTAGTGTAGTACATATTTATTGAAAAAATTCCACATATAAGTGGACCCTTGAACTTCAAACCCATATTATTCAAGGGTCAACTGTAATTGTAAATGGTTCTCTATTTTCAAACTACTGTTCTCATTCCTCAATATAATTACGGGCACTTATTTTTGGTGTATTGCGCTGAAGAATAACATGACTTAAATTATACTTATTGGTTTAGCAAAACCAAGGGGATGGTTAGGGGAGCAACATGGGGCCATTGAAAAGAATATGAACCAATGATTATGTTTCTGATTAACATTTGTTCAAAATATCTTAGTTATGCATCCTTTATCCTTGTTAATGCAGTCAAAATAGGCTTAAAAAATGTAATACTCTCTATTAGTTATAATTTTTTTCTGACTTGTTATAGACAGCTATGCCTTGGATTTTTTGTTTTGATTAAAACTGAAATTATGTTTACCATAAATGTAGACTGAAAATATTCCAGCCTATATATTACCCTTGTAAAACTTTGATTTACAGAATTTTGAATTCAGAAGTGACTGTCAGATACCTCTGTCACTAAGAAGCTCTGTAACCTTGAACCTTAATTTCCTCATCTGTAAAATGGGGATAAAAATACTATCTAGGGTGTTTGTAAAGATTAAATACGCCAATTTGTGTGGAAGTGTTCAACTAAAAACAAAGTTTTTAAAACTCAAACTCTACACAAGTGCATTTTTATTCCTAATGCCATTACCTAGTTTCCATGTTATTAATCTTAGATTTTTAAAATAGAAAATAAAAGCTTTTAAAGTAGTTTTTATTCATGGAAGTAGAAATTGTAATTTCTTTACAATTTTTTAGGGTAACTAGTAAACATAAAAAAATCGAATAAAAATTCATGGCCATTAGTATTTATAGTTGATTTTCCCTTTAATGTTACTTTGTTTGGTATGAAAGGATATGCTTTGTTCAGTTTTGTTTCTTTCCTTTCTTCTAAAAATAATGATGATGATAATCATAATAACAAAATTTATCTGGTCCTAATGGCATGCTGGGCATTACGTTTAAAATAAGATATCTTATTGAATTCTCATTACACCTGTAAAGTGGGCACTATTATTATACACATTTCATAAATAAAGTGAGATTTAGAAGTATTGAAAATAATGTGTCTGGTATCACAGGACTAGGGAGTGAAGCAGAATTCCAGCTCAGACAGTCAGCACCAGGAATTCATATCCTTGCTAGTTTATGCTTGCTGTCTTCACACTGATAGATAGGTTTCCAAGGATCACAAACTCTAGAAGGTCAGGTCTCTGTCTTAGGACTTTTTCCACATAATTATTCACCTTAATATTTCTTCAAAAGACTTGACCACATTGTTAGCTCAAAGTTGGTCAATAAATATAGTTGAAGGCTCTTTGGTGCCATAGAGTAGATTAGGGTAGGGACTCGGGTGTTCAAGTTTGAGCACAAACCAGAGGGTGAAAACTTTAAATTTTGCCTTATCCTAGTTGTAGCCCATAGTACGTGCTCAATAAAAATGTGTGGAGCTTTTTTTGGACGACTCTATTCTCGATTAGAAGTGACAAGTTCCTGCAATAGTTCTACATCATAGAAATCAAAAACTTAATATAATGCAGTTTTTAAAGATCAAAAGAACTTGGCTATTTATTATATTCATCCTTGGACAGTTTTCAGTGGCTGTATTATTGCAATTTAACCTGTAGATGCAAACCTTTAAGAACATGAAAGCTTCAGGCCTTCGTCAATTTTTCTCAGGCATTTAATGGTAAATAAAAATGTCTTTATGACAAGTGTAAAGAAAAGTAGAGAAGGACTTCAAAGGACATGGAAGCAAAATATGACTGAAGCAAGAAATGCTATGTTTTAAATGCAAATGAATATGTTGATTGATTCAGAAAAGTGGTAATTTTAAAGAGAATGTTGGCTTCTTTTGACTTAATCTTTTCACTTAGAATTAAAAATCACACAGGCATTCTAACCAAACACTGGTAATTGCATATAACAAGGGACAACATAATTACTTTTTTCTTTTCTCTTTTTTTTTTTCTTTCCTGTGTCTCATTGCACATGTGTGTGCTGCTGTTACCTAGGAGAGGAACAAGTGTATATCAGCTGTAAAAATCCAAAGTATACAGGAAATTCCTATAATTGGTCCCTAACTGTCTGGGGAGAGCTGCTTCACACAAAGAAATGGTCTTGAACAAATCTTATTCCTATTCGGTAATATGTTTCCTTCAAATCACAAAGGGGAGGAAAAATACAAATGCCAATTAGTGTAATTTTGTAGAAAAAAAAAAAAGACATGGAAGGTATCCTTTAACATCCTAGATATGCTTATAAATTCTCAAAGCTACTGAGACTTAGCGACTTCTGAGGACTTTAAAGTATGTTAAAAAGATAGACCCGCATTTAAATTCTGATCTCAAATTTTCACTGGGGACCACTAAAAAGCCTTTCAGAAGAAAAGACCAGAATCAGCAAAACATGAAATCATTATAGCAGCAGATTTTCTAAGTCTGCTTTATATTATACTTTTGAAAAGGACAGTTGTTTAAGGACATGATAGCTCTATCCTGCATGTAATGCATATTCACTTACTGGGTTGGGGGATGGAGGAGGCTGGCAGGGAAGGATGGAGTGCTTTGCCTGGGAGGTCACAGACCAAGACACAGGAGAACTGGCCCAGACCCGAGCTATTTCTTAGCAGTTCATCTGTGAAGGCATTCTTCTAATTCCTAATGAGGGAAGAAAAATGAACAGTGGACAGTCTTGGCTTATAAATGTGCCCCTGAAATATAAAGACATGATTTTGACTATTGAAAAGGTAGCCATGGTGGAATAGTCCCCAAATGTACTCACCTTCTTTCAGAATCACTTGATCTCAGTTGTTGTTCCTTTTGATTAAAAAACAAAACAAAACAAAAAACTGGATGTGGCTCTCTCTTCAAGCTTATTAACACAGCTGTGCACATTAGCCAATGAGGTCACTTTAAAGTAAAGCAAGCATCTCCCCACCCCCACCCCCAGGAACAGAGCAGACTGAGCTGGATGTGATCAAAGAGCATGTCACTGCTATCCTCGTAGATACACCGCACACTTTTATATTTGTGATGTGGACTTTTTCTCACTCTTTCCTCTTGCCAAACTCCCACCTCAGCTCTTAAAAAAAAAAAAAAATACCATAAGTAGATTTGAATAATTGCAAAAATAAAGCCATTTTATTTTTCCAAAAATTCAATTTCTAATTCAAAAAATGAAGGTCTGATAGAAAGTTTAAGCATCCTATTTTCAGCCGCTGAAAATAAGGAATTGAATAAAAAAGAATGTTAAGTCTAAAAACAATGGTATAAGAAGCCATTTCAGACGAGCTTTAATACTTGCAGAACAGACAATACGCTGTAGGCGAGAGGAGGGGAGCAGAGAAATGGTCCATTAGAGCCTCTTTCCTACGTTGTTTATCTACTTTGTGTGTATAAAAATGCTCCCACTTGCCTCCGGGCACCTATATAGCAAAATTCAGAACCATGAAAGAATAACTAAACTTAAAAAAGTAAACCAAAATCACAATTGTTCCTGGCCAAACTGGAATCTCACTTCCTATCAGAAAAGACAGAGGAGAGAAAAAAAAAAAAAAAGCTTCACTATTTACTTTATGAAAATGTTTAGAAAAGAGTCTGATCTTAAGTGGAAGTTTGTTTTGACTGAAGCAGAATTTTCTGGCAGAGTACTTTTAATAAAAGAGAAAGAACTTGCCAGTTACTCACTGCATTGAAAGCATTTCAGAATTGGAACCCTTTCATAAGTCCTTAATGTAACCACTGCCGCTTCTAAATGTGAACCGTCTCAAAGATTCCTGGAAGGATCTATTTTGGATAGGGTCATTTGCCGGTTTCTGATGTTCCATGCATATTTTTTAAAATTTAGTGAGCAGATGATTTTTCAAGGTTTCCATTGACATAAATAATGGCAGAAAGCCTGAATCAAGATGTCCATCAGAGCAAACCAAGGAAAATGATTCTGGATTTTTTTTTTTTTTTTTAAGAATTTGACCTCAAAATTACACCAAGAAATTTCAATTGGAGGAAAGAATATATGACATGTGTGATATTCTCCATTGCATAAATCATCATATATCCTCATATTAATGTATATGCATCTTATGTATGTTTAGTTTTGTAACATCTTAATTATAAAGTAAGTTATCATGAATGTATAGCTTCATTACATAGAATCTTAGGAAAGGCTTCATTAAATACAGGGATTTCTGCTGTTATTCAGTATCAAATATAACAGAGAGACTGTTTAGCAATGAACTTCCTGGAAACATTTGAAGACACTTCAATGTCATTTTATGTTGACTGAGATGGAACGTGGACTATTTCCTCAACTTCCTGCCTAAAGCACTGAGCAAAAAGACACCTATTAAATCTGAAGATTAAAGGCAAGCCAGCTTTATAGCAGACAAAATTAATTCTTAAACTTATTGCCTTGCTAGTTAAAAGCAAAAGATTTTCTGATTATAGATATAAAGACCCTATAATGTCATCCTTCAAAAGCACATGTTAATACAAAATCCTTATAAAATACAATTTTGGTGTCATTTTATTAACAGATATATTGTCTTCTGAAGTTTGAGGAATGTCATTGAAGTGACTTTCTAAATACCTTAGGAAGACTTTTCATTCATTATACTAGTATATTTTATATCCTATAAAAATAGTACAGTAACCATCAAGTAGTAATTTGACTTTGAGCTGGACTACTTTGCATTAATGCTTCTCTTAGTTTTTATCCATAAAAGACTCCTGTTACTTATTCCTGGATTTGAAAAATTATGGGATGCACATCTCAGTGTTTGAAACTTCAGAAGGTTTTCTTTGTATAGGCTACTATTTTATACTATACAGCCTACAGTATAAACTGTAGTGTGAATGATAATAAGTTTATAGGGTAAGATATCCTTTCCTAGTAGGCATGAACAGTCTCTTCTTGTTATTGAGAAATCATATTTTGTCTTAATTAAGACTCGAGTTTCTGTGGTACTAAATGAGATGCCTAAAATCCCTCAACATTCCTATCATGTATGAAAAAGAAAGAACAAAAAATGTTGAAAAGGAGAAAATAATTAATTAATTCAGAACATTTGGAAGAAACCTAAGAATTTTAATAGAGATGTACTTCATTTATAAGTATCTTGTTCATATCAAATCATGAGTTCTTGAATAATTCTATTTCTTTGGTGTTTGCTACTAATATTTAGACAGTTATTCAAAGACAGCTTTGGACAGTCATCATGCAGTACTTGCTGGAGTGGATGTTTTTTGACTATCATCATTGCATTGTACTATGGTGTGGAATAAATTTTCTCTTTAAAGCCAGTTAAGGAGGCTAATGAATATTTGGTTTAACAGAACTTTAATTTTCCTGTTGTTTTAATGTCAAACACCAAAGAGGATAGGGAATCTGAAAATCTATGAACACCCTCATCTTTCAATTCTGTCTATGGATCTACTTGTGCAATAGAAAAATTTATGTAATTTAGTATGTAGAGAAAACTTTTTTAGGAATTAAGGGGGTCAAAGTGACAGATGGGAATTAAATAACTGACAAATAGAGGATTTTAGTTGGAGTGAATGCAAGTGCTGAGACAGTATTTCCCATTTCATCTTATTTTTGTATAAAGGAAATAGGTAGGGAAATGGAGACCATTTACATGTCCTCTTTGCATGTTTTTCTCCCTAATGCATACCACACTCACCTTCTATCAACAACTTTAAAGTGTAAGTGGAATGAATCATAAGGAGCATTGGATCTGCTATACAAAGTATTCTCTGGACACACTATTAGCATTCTTCTACAGTGAATGATAAAAGTCGTTCATACAGGGATTTAGGAGCTTTGACACTTTTACTCTCTTAATGTCAGTTTGGTATATAGCAAGTGTCTAGTATTTTACACATTTAATTCGTGTACTTGTTCCCAGAACTATAGCTATTTCCTAGTATGAATATTTTATAAAAGTATGAATGTTTTGCTAATTAACTGAGGTGGTTCAAGATTAATTGACACTGGTTCTTTATTCGGACTGTATTTTCTTTATTTTAGTAATAACAACACCAATAATAAGATATTATATACAGCAAGGGTCTTCTTTTCTCATGAACACTATTAATTAGTATGAAAAACAAGGATAGAAAACAAGATCATTGTTCCTAAGAGACAGTTACTTACAAATTTTACAAAGTGGAAGCACCCTCTTTGCCCTTCATTTAAAAAACCTTTTCATCCGCAAATCGTTCGCTAGCAAATAAGCTCACCATCATTAGAGCAAATTAAAAATCTCTTTTGGAAATTGTGTGGCAAAACCAGGAATGGGAATTGTTGCTCTAAAGAGTTCTATTTGCATTTTCTCTTTATGCATTTTTATGTTAGAAAGCTCCTAAAATGCACCCATTTGCCTTTCTTAGAGACTAAAGGGAGTTCCTCTGTAACAGTTACTACTGCCCTTCAGGGAGATATAGGATCTATTTCCTCAAGGGAAGAAATGGGAAGTGTGTTCCCTGGCAGTGTTCACTGTCCCAAAATATATAGGTGCATAATGCTTAGGACTCACCTAATTATCTGGAACGATGCATTGCTTCTTCAGTTTCCCTTTCATAGCCTACCTGAAGCATGTAACTGCCATGATATCTTTAAATGGGTTTAAGTTGACTAGGACTTCAGTTGGAATGCCACCACTGAGGAGGTGATCTGTCTATGATATATCTCACCCCTTTCATGACGTTCCCAGTTGTCTGTTGCTCTGTCTGACCAGCAGTGTCCCCTTCCTTCCCTTCTTGCTAGATCTGTTGTGACTTTCCTAAAGCTGTAATCCCAGCAGAGAAGGAACATCTTCTCAGACAGCTCTCCTATTTTTTTCGGTTCAAATACTACAGACATATTTTGTGCTAGATGTATTTATATTAAATGTATTTATACTTTTAAATGTATTTATATATTATTTTATAAACATCTGCATTATGAAGTCAGTGTGGTCAGAACCATTTTTTTAATAACTACGGGAAGGAACACTATGTAACCTCCCCAAACGTTGACCTAACCAAACTTAATCACGGGTTTCCTAATTCTAAGTTTTAGATTCATTAATAATAAATCCTATGTCTACCTCACAGGACTGTTCTGAAGTTCAGATGGGAACATTTATGGGAAAGTATAAAGAGCAGAACTGTGTAAAAATGAGTTATTAAAATAATTATAATCTAGTCCTTTTGCTGTCCATGATACTAATGATATAGTTGATGAAACAATTTTATTTTGATGCATTTAATGTATATTTTCAGGAAAATAAGTCTAATTCTTCAATGCCTATTTCCTCATTTCATTTACTGTCATAAAATCTATCAATCATTTCTAAATTTTGCAAGGAATTTAATTTCAGAAACCCATCAAATATCCTAGTGTTTATCTGCATTTACTTTTTAAAATACTTAAATTTTATATTTCCTTAATATCACTTTGCAATCTCAAAGCTTATGTTTTCAGTGCTCATTAAGTAACATTTTCTTGAGCACACAATGTCAAACATTCTTAATTGCTAGGTGGAGAGTAGTGAATTTGTCTGTTATCTTCATTTTTATTAAAAGTTCAAATATTAAGTATGAATGGGACCATAGAAACTATAGTTGATTTAAAATCCACAAAACCAAAATGAAATATAAGCCATGATTGTTGAGATACTATTTTTTATATAGAATCAGTTGGAACCATTTTCCTAGGTCTTTGATGCAATTTTATTTCCATATTGAATCAATGTAAGGATCTTCACCGAGGCAATTAATGTAGATATATGGAAATATATAAAAGTTTATTAAAACTTACAAATTTACCAGACCATACAAAACTTTAATTCTGTTTGATTTTCTTGAAATAAGCTGTACCAAAACAAGGGGATGAAATTGGATTAATTTTCTACATTCTGGAGTCAAATGAACATATTTTGATATTTACATGTATTTCCCCAGGCTTTCACATCAGCAACCTTGTTTGTTCAATAGATGCTAACATAAAATATCAGTTACCAATACCATCACAATATTTTCTAACCCAAAGTTCACTTAGGTTGTCATCTAAAATTGTTTCATATAAAATGTTAAATCCCATATTTATCAGTGGTGCAGAGGCAAGTCTTAACAGCCAGTGAAAGTATTGGCATTTTGTAAATAAAGAGTTATTGATGCAGAATGGACTCCATATGATGCTGCCAGAAAATAAGGAACAATAAAGATGGTGCAATCACATTGCTGAGACTCAGGATCAAGGTTACCCCACATAATCCAAAACTGACACACCATTCTGCTTCCCCACCTTTCTTCTTCCCACTACTTAACTTTCATGCCTCTGCTTTGCAATTCTTTTTCTCCTTTTCCCACTCACTCATAACACTTAGCCCACCATTCCTGTTGCATATGTGCTCTTGTCTCTCTTTAATTTTTGTCCATATTAAAGGGTTTGTGGAATTTCAAACAAAATATATAAAGACCTTCTAACCCTCTTTCTTTAGGCCTCTCATGGCTTTTAATTATATATTTGTCTTGTTTCTCTGTTGTTAGAGATCTAGTTCCTTATCTTTTGTGCTGTCCCAACTTGTTCTTCAAAAGTAGCTTCCAACAAAACATAAAACATCAAAAAAACAAATATTACATACAAATGTAGAAAAAAATGCAAAAGAAAGAAAATGTAGTGTCATAAAACTGAACTAGAAAAGAATGTATGCCCTGGAGGCCCATGCAGACAGCTTTTACTGCACACCAGACTTTAAGCTTTTCAGTAGCAAACGCAGGAGAAATGTACTACCCACTATCCACAGTGTCCAGAGTATGCATTTCTCAAAATAACCTCTCTGATCCTAAGGGAAATATTTCTCCTGATGGTACAAACAAAAAGATCTATGGAGAAGGCACACTGGAATTAACTGGGAGCTTTTAAGAAATACCAGTTAAAGGCCCCACCTCATATCAATTAAATCAGAATATTTGTAGGTAAAAACCCAAAACTATTATTTTTAAAAAGCACTGAAAGTGATTATAATGTGCTCTTAGGGTTGAGAAGACCCCACCTAGAGTAGAGAGGACCGGACCCTGGACTGGAAGCAGCTAAATACCAGATGTATGTACTTGTCAGTATGATTCCCCTGGGTTTTCTGATTTATAAATCAAAGAGTTCGACTTAGATACTTTAAAGGATATATCATTTTGCAATATTTTTCTCCTATTTTTCCACCAGTGGACTTTTACCTCTAATAGCTCTCATGCTGCACATTTTCCAGAAAAAGCTAAGATTTACATGGATTGCCACCTGTGATCCTCGTACTTAATGGTCAGTTCCGGCAATGTGAGCCAGACACTTATGTGACTAAATTCTGGACCCCAGGAGGTATATTTAGTCTTTCAGACAATAATTGAATAAAAGTGCTCTTGTCATAAATCACTAGCCATTGACATTAGCAAGCATGTTTTTTTATGATTTAACTCTTTCTTAAACCCTAAGAATATTATTGATTTTTAAAAAAATAAGGCCATGGGGAAAATAGCATTTCCAGTAGCAGAAGGGAAATCAGCTGATGGAATTACCTAATGAAGGGTGTATTTCAGATAAAGAAAACTATTCAACTCTGTCACAAATATAACCTCCAAACACCAACAAAGACTACTCGAAAATAATTCAGTTGGCTTAATTATTAACTGTTTATTACCTGTGACCAAATGTGGGAACTGTTTTAGAGTTAATGAAAGCATGATTACTTATTTCAAGGGTACATATCCAGAGTCACATTGGGTACTGGAGAGCAGATGTCGTGCTATGTACAACCTCAGCCTATTACAGCGGTTACCTCCCCGCTGGATTGGGTAACCAGATGTACAAGTCATACACTTCGAGAAGCAAAACTGTTGATTGTCAGGAAGGTTTTAATTTTAAAGTACTAGTTTAGTAATTTTAAAGTAATATATTTGGGATATGTTCAAATCCTTGGTGATACTAGATATTAACAGCCACTGCAAATTCAATAAATCACAGTCTACAAACAAGTTTCTCTAGAGTTGCATTGTTGTTGGTTTTTTTTCACAGAGAATTAGGAGAAAAGGAGATGAAGTTAGAGAATTTTATATGATCACTCTACCAGTTTCATTGGTAACTTCTGTGCTGGAACAATTGGGAATTTGCTCTGATTGCAATATCCAACTGTGCTGAATCTCTGAGCGATTAAGACTTGTTAATAGCGGTGAAGAGGCAAGAAGACTGCTTACAGATTTGAATGGTAACACTGAACAGTCAGAACAAAGCCAAATTGTTTTAATGGAGCAAATTTAATTCACAGAGAGTGTGACAGCTGATGTCAGAAGAAAGTCTCCTGTTAACGTTTCAGATGGTTATGTTATTACTTGGGTGATTTTATAGAATCCATCATGGTTTATGCAAAATAGGACATGGCAGATGTCGGGACAGAAGAAGACGCACATGTGATAGTGCTGTCTAGAGTTTTGCCCTTGAAAACTGCGGGTGGGGTGTCAGGGGAGTGACATTTCCTTCCTGATACAGGTACCAAAGCTTAGGATTCTCACTATTGGAGATGCATTTCCTCAATCAAACAGATATAAATACTGTTGATATTGTTTTGTATTATTTTACTTTAAACCACAACTGTTCCATTTTATTTCCTGGGAGAATTTTGTGTGATTTGATCAAAGTATTTAGTTACTCTGATTTGTACTAGCTATTTTCAATGATACATTAATAGATTACCATTAAGTTCAGTACTTTAGGTCAAGTGGCACAGACCATAAATAAAGCATGAACACACGAAAACCATCCTAATCATATTTTAAATATTTCATGCAATTTACATAACTTGCTTAAATAATGGATACCATGTACTGAGTACCCATGATGTGCCTGCAATGTGCTAAACAGTCTAAATATACCAGATCATTTGGTCCTCACAACAACTCAATGAAAAGAGCATGTGTATTTCCACTGTTTTTTAGAGGAGGACACTAAGGCTCAATGAGACAGAGTACTTTGCTCAGAATCTCTCAAATAGTAAAGGTAGGCTTCAAGTCCACTTCATATAATAAAGAAATTCATGCATTTTCCATTGAGTTAAAATGGACTTCTTTCCAGTCTCTTTCTCTCTCTCTATCATAGAAAATTTCATTTTTCTTTACTGTATGATATATGCATGACTACTGAAAGTAAGATTGGAATTAACTTCTTTATGGACATTCCTTTCAGCTTCAAAAGTTTTTAGAATTTTTTGACATGGAATTGATCAGATTTTCTCTCCTTTTTAGGCATTTTTAAATTGTGCTTTTTAGTAAAAGCCAAGTAATCGATTATGGACAAAGAAAATCAAATAATCCTTGTGGTTGATGACATTTTTAGGCCAAGCAGATTTTGAGTAGCTGGAAGAGACCACCAGAGAAGAAAGAATTCCCTTTTATTCCTGTATATTAATAGCACATATGTAGCTTTAGCAGAATCTGTAACAATAACGCTACCTCTCACTATTGCAAACAGAGCTGAAAAAATGTGGATAGGTTAAATGTTCTAAAATGTATTATAAAATTACATGTCACAGCAGCTGAAAGCCAATTTGCATTACAACAAAGCTCACTGTGCAAGAGTTGAATCATCTCTATTTTGGTAACTGTTCTTTATCACTAAAGATAATTCACACTATATTTTCATTGTTATGATGGAGGCAAGAGGATCACCCCAAAATTTTGACCTACAAAATTACACTTGAGAAAGCAGATTGAGGAAATAGTGATAGATATTTTGGTGCTTTCTTTCAGTTTATGGTTGGAGATTTCAACAGACAAGATTTAATTTAAATAGATTACCAATCAGTCTTCTTCTTGACATTATTACCTGAATATGATTTGACTTACATGTATCAGTCTCTGATTCTTCATAGACGATGATAAAATATTTACCAGGTAAAATGAATAAATGAGAAGTCTTTGCTACTTACATGGCTACACAATAATGTCACAGGGTAAATAGATATAAGCAATTGCCATCAGTCATTTTATAGAGCCTTCATAAACACATTGTATAAAATTTGGGGACAGAAAAAAATGTAGCCACAGATATTTTACTGTTCTGCCCTATTATTATTACCTAATTTGTAAAATGTCAAATTAAGGTTCAAGTGATTGATTCAGATTTCAGTTTTAGTCTCTGCATCAAGAGATTAAACAGTGTTATCCATCTGAAACTACAGCGTTTATGCAGATAGTTTAGTTACCCTTCATATCTAGCAGGTGCAATTAAGTATAGCATATTGAATTCTCAAAGCAGGTATTCAGTCCCTCCTCCCAAGCTTCCTTACTTTAGCATTATATGATGCAACAAATTCAAAGGACCAACCACAGATTTAGACTCTGATGCCATATGGAACACAAGTACTCTTGAAGAGTCACGGGTGCTGCACTAAAGGGCTGATTCATTCTCTACCTTATCACTTATGCTTAGAGTTTAAGAATATTCAGCATGGTGGAGAAGAGGTAACTGCAGTTGAGGAAGCACCATCATAGACATGTAAGGAAAGCCCTTTCTTGCTTTCTGGAAGCAGGAAACATGGATAGCATTGCTTCACTGCAATCAACATTACCAGCTCTCCAATTCTCCCACTGTCCAAGACAGTATTATAAGAGAGAAAAATGTGATGGGAAAACATGCCAACACCTCTCTCCAATTTGAAAATGTACTGTAATTTCTCCCAGTTGTGCTTTTTTAAATTGACTCCTGACAATTTTACTGCATACATTTGCAAATTCTCTTTGAGTATTCTCATTTTACATCCTCCCCTCAGAATACTGCAGTTTGCAAACCTCTAAATGTTCCTCTCTCCTAAACACTGCCCACCGGTGTTCTTGTGAAATTAACTTGGTTGTGAAGTACTGGTGTTTGGTTAGATGTTCCACCTAATAATTTTAGAAAACCTTAAGTTTTATGTGAATCAAAGAGAGAAAGATTGAAAAAAAAGACAAGAAACACCCCTTATAAACCAAGATGTATAGAAAGAAAATGGAGGGAGATATAGAAAATATAAATTGGGTACACACAAGCTGATATCTGAAGCCAGATTTCTGGTTTGCTCTGACTATGATGCCCCCAAGTGCTTCCATTCCCCCCAAGTCATAACACCATAAAATAGCAAAAAATAAAAATAAAAACTAGAAAACATTATTACTTTATTCTAACAATTCACAATAGCCATTTTGATACTTCTGAAATTCTGCTGCATATTGTAATCAATGGCATCTTAAAATTAATTGATAATATATTTAAAGCACATGAAATCATAATATACTGTACAACTGATGGCATCACAGAATCAATGAAATGCGTTATTATTAACAATGATAATTAATAGTAATCTTCCCTACCCAGGAATGATTTTCTTTTCCTTTTTGTTCTTTAAATTAATTAATTAATCAAAAAAAATTTACATCTTTATTGGAGTATATTGCTTTACAATGGTGTGTTAGTTTCTGCTTTATAACAAAGTGAATCAGTTATACATATACATATGTTCCCATATCTCTTCCCTCTTGCATCTCCCTCCCTCCCACCCCCCTATCCCACCCCTGTAGGTGGTCACAAAGCACCAGGTTGATCTCCCTGTGCTATGCGGCTGCTTCCCACTAGCTATCTATTTTACGTTTGGTAGTGTATATATGTCCATGCCACTCTCTCACTTTGTCACAGCTTACCCTTCCCCCTCCCCATTTCCTCAAGTCCATTCTCTAGTAGGTCTATGTCTTTATTCCTGTCTTACCCTTAGGCTCTTCATGACATTTTTTTTTTTCTTAGATTCCATATATATGTGTTAGCATACGGTATTTGTTTTTCTCTTTCTGACTTACTTCACTCTGTATGACAGACTCTAGGTCCATCCACCTCATTACAAATAACTCAATTTCGTTTCTTTTTACGGCTGAGTAATATTCCATTATATATATGTGCCACATCTTCTTTATCCATTCATCTGATGATGGAGACTTAGGTTGTTTCCATCTCCTGGCTATTGTAAATAGAGATGCAATGAACATTTTGGCACATGACTCTTTGAATTATGGTTTTCTCAGGGTGTATGCCCAGTAGTGGGATTGCTGGGTCAAATGGTAGTTCTATTTGTAGTTTTTTAAAGAACCTCCATACTATTCTCTGTAGTGGCTGTACCAATTCACATTCCTACCAGCAGTGCAAGAGTGTTCCCTTTTCTCCACACCCTCTCCAGCATTTATTGTTTCTAGATTTTTTGATGATGGCCATTCTGACTGGTATGAGATGATATCTCATTGTAGTTTTGATTTGCATTTCTCTAATGATTAATGATGTTGAGCATCCTTTCATGTGTTTGTTGGCACTCTGTATATCTTCTTTGGAGAAATGTCTATTTAGGTCTTCTGCCCATTTTTGGATTGGGTTGTTTGTTTTTCTGTTATTGAGCTGCATGAGCTGCTTGTAAATTTTGGAGATTAATCCTTTGTCAGTTGCTTCATGTGCAAATATTTTCTCCCATTCTGAGGGCTGTCTTTGGTCTTGTTTATGGTTTCCTTTGCTGTGCAAAAGCTTTGAAGTTTCACTAGGTCCCATTTGTTTATTTTTGTTTTTATTTCCATTTCTCTAGGAGGTGGGTCAAAAAGGATCTTGCTGTGATTTATGTCATAGAGTGTTCTGCCTATGTTTTTCTCTAAGAGTTTGATAGTTTCTGGCCTTATATTTAGGTCTTTAATCCATTTTGAGCTTATTCTTGTGCATGGTGTTAGGGAGTGTTCTAATCTCATACTTTTATGTGTACCTGTCCAGTTTTCCCAGCACCACTTATTGAAGAGGCTGTCCTTTTTCCACTGTACATTCCTGCCTCCTTTATCAAAGATAAGGTGACAATATGTGTGTGGGTTTATCTCTGGGCTTTCTATCCTGTTCCATTGATCTACATTTCTGTTTTTGTGCCAGTACTATACTGTGACGATTACTGTAGCTTTGTAGTATAGTCTGAACTCAGGGAGCCTGATTCCTTCAGCTCTGGTTTTCGTTCTCAAGATTGCTTTGGCTATTCAGGGTCTTTGTGTTTCCATACAAATTTTTGAAATTTTTTTGTTCTACTTCTGTGAAAGTGCAGGTGGTAGTTTGATAGGGATTGCATTGAATCTGTAGATTGCTTTGGGTAGTGGAGTCATTTTCATAATGTTGATTCTTCCAATCCAAGAACATGGTATATCTCTCCATCCATTTGTATCCTCTTTAATTTCTTTCATCAGTGTCTTATAATTTTCTGTATACAGGTCTTTTGTCCCTTAGGTAGGTTTATTCCTAGATATTTTATTCTTTTTGTTGCAATGGTAAATGGGAGTGTTTTCTTGATTTCATTTTCAGATTTTTCACCATTAGTGTATATGAATGCCAGAGATTTCTGTGCATTAATTTTGTATCCTGCTACTTTACCAGATTCATTGATTAGTTCTAGTAGTTTTCTGGTAGCATCTTTAGGATTCTCTATGTATAGTATCATGTCATCTGCAAATAGTGACAGCTTTACTTCTTCTTTTCCGATTTGGATTCCTTTTATTTCCTTTTCTTCTCTGATTGTTGTGGCTAAAATTTCCAAAACTATGTTAAATAAGAGTGGTGAGAGTGGGCAACCTTGTCTTGTTCCTGATCTTATTGGAAATGCTTTCAGTTTTTCACCATTGAGGACAATGTTGGCTGTGGGTTTGTCATATATGGCCTTTATTATGTTGAGGAAAGTTCCCTCTATACCTACTTTCTGTAGGGTTTTTATCATAAATGGGTGTTGAATTTTGTTGAAAGCTTTCTCTGCATCTATTGAGATGCCCATATGGTATTTCTCCTTCAATTTGTTAATATGGGGTATCACATTGATTGATTTGCATGTATTGAAAAATCCTTGCATTCCTGGAATAAACCCCACTTGCTCATGGTGTATGATCCTCTTAATGTGCTGTTGGATTCTGTTTACTAGTATTTTGTTGAGGATTTTTGCATCTATGTTCATCGGTGATATTGCCCTGTAGTTTTCTTTCTTTGTGACATCCTTCTCTGGTTTTGGTATCAGGGCGATGGTGGCCTTGTAGAATGAGTTTGGGAGTTTTCCTCTCTCTGCTATATTTTGGAAGAGTTTGAGAAGGAAAGGTGTTAGCTCTTCTCTAAATGTTTGATAGAATTTGCCTGTGAAGCCATCTGGTCCTGGGCTTTTGTTTGTTGGAAGATTTTTAATCACAGTTGCAATTTCAGTGCTTGAGATTGGTCTGTTCATATTTTCTATTTCTTCCTGGTTCAGTCTCAGCAGGTTCTGCATTTCTAAGAATTTGTCCATTTCTTCCAGGTTGTCCATTTTATTGGCATAGAGTTGCTTGTAGTAATCTCTCATGTTCTTTTGTATTTCTACAGTGTCAGTTGTTACTTCTCCTTTTTCATTTCTAATTCTATTGATTTGAGTCTTCTCCCTTTTTTCTTGATGAGTCTGTCTAATGGTTTATCAATTTTGTTTATCTTCTCAAAGAACGAGCTTTTAGTTTTATTGATCTTTGCTATCGTTCCTTCATTTCATTCCATTTATTTCTGATCTGATATTTATGATTTCTTTCCTTCTGCTTACTTTGTTTTTTTTGTTGTTCTACTTTCTCTAATTGCTTTAGGTGCAAGGTTAGGTTGTTGATTCGAGATGTTTCCTGTTTCTTAAGGTAGGATTGTATTGCTATAAACTTCCCTCTTAGAACTGCTTTTACTGCATCCCATAGGTTTGGGGTCATCATTGTCTCCATTGTCATTTGTTTCTAGGTATTTTTTGATTTCCTCTTTGATTTCTTCAGTGATCACTTTGTTATTAAGTAGTGTATTGTTTAGCCTCCATGTGTTTGAAATTTTTACATATCTTTTCCTATAATTGATATGTAGTCTCATAGTGTTGTGATTGGAAAAGATACCTGATACAATTTCAATTTTCTTAAATTTACCGAGGCTTGATTTGTGACCCAAGATATGATATATCCTGGGGAATGTTCCACGAGCACTTGAAAAAAATGTGTATTCTTTTCTCAAGTGCTCATGTTTTTGGATGGAATGTCCTATAAATATCAATTTTTGGATGGAATGTCCTATAAATATCAATTAAGTCCATCTTGTTTAATGTATCTTTTAAAGCTTGTGTTTACTTTTTTATTTTCATTCTGGATGAACGGTCCATTGGTGAAAGTGGGGTGTTAAAGTCCCCTACTATGAATGTGTTACTGTCAATTTCTCCTTTTATGGCTGTTAGTATTTGTCTTGTGTATTGAGGTGCTCCTATGTTGGGTGCATAAATATTTACAATTGTTATATCTTCTTCTTGGATCGATCCCTTGATCATTATGTAGTGTCCTTCTTTGTCTCTTCTAATAGTCTTTACTTTAAAGTCTATTTTGTCTGATATGAGAATTGCTATTCCAGCTTTCTTTTGGTTTCCATTTGCATGGAATATCTTTTTCCATCCCCTCACTTTCAGTCTGTATGTGTCTCTAGGTCTGAAGTGGGTCTCTTGTAGACAGCATATATATAGGTCTTGTTTTTGTATCAATTCAGCCAGTCTGTGTCTTTTGGTGGGAGCATTTAGTCCATTTACATTTAAGGTAACTATTGATATGTATGCTCCTATTCCCATTTTCTCAATTGTTTTGGGTTTGCTATTATTGGTCTTTTCCTTCTCTTGTTTTTCTTGCCTAGAGAAGATCCTTTAGCATTTGTTGTAAAGCTGGTTTGGTGGTGCTGAACTCTCTCAGCTTTTGCTTGTCTGTAAAGGTTTTAATTTCTCCATCAAATCTGAATGAGATCCTTGCTGGGTAGAGTAATCTTGGTTGTATGTTTTTCTCCTTCATCACTTTAAATATGTCCTGCCAGTCCCTTCTGGCTTGCAGAGTTTCTGCTGAAAGATCAGCTGTTAACCTTATGGGGATTCCTTTGTGTGTTATTTGTTGTTTTTCCCTTGCTGCTTTTAATATGTTTTC
Organism: Grampus griseus; assembly: GCF_964374135.1. NCBI lineage: Eukaryota > Metazoa > Chordata > Mammalia > Artiodactyla > Delphinidae > Grampus > Grampus griseus. Next base: position 42,133,343 of record NC_139012.1, on the reverse strand, counting down.
TTTGTATTTAATTTTTGACAGTTTGATTAATGTGTTTTGGCATGTTTTTCCTTGGATTTATCCTCTATGGGACTCTCTGTGCTTCCTGGACTTGATTAACTATTTCCTTTCCCATATTAGGGAAGTTTTCAACTATAATCTCTTCAAATATTTTCTCAGTCCCTTTCTTTTTCTCTCCTTCTTCTGGAACCCCTATAATTTGAATATTGGTGCATTTAATGTTGTCCCAGAGGTCTCTGAGACTGTCCTCATTTTTTTTCATTCTTTTTTCTTTATTCTGCTCTGCGGTAGTTATTTCCACTATTTTATCTTCCAGGTCACGTATCCGTTCTTCTGCCTCAGTTATTCTGCTACTGATCCCTTCTAGAGTATTTTTAATTTCATTTATTTTGTTGTTCATTGTTGCTTGTTTCCTCTTTAGTTCTTCTATGTCCTTGTTATATGTTTCTTGCATTTTCTCTATTCTATTTCCAAGATTTTGGATCATCTTTACTATCATTATTCTGAATTGTTTTTCAGGTAGACTGCCTATTTCCTCTTCATTTGTTAGGTCTGGTGGGTTTTTATCTTGCTCCTTCATCTGCTGTGTGCTTTTCTGTCTTCTAATTTTGCTTATCTTACTGAGTTTGGGGTCTCCTTTTTGCAGGCTGCAGGTTTGTATTTCCCATTTTTTTTTGTTGTTTGTCCCCAGTGGCTAATGTTGTTTAGTGGGTTGTGTAGGCTTCCTGGTGGAGGGGACTAGTGCCTGTGTTCTGATGGATGAGGCAGGATCTTGTCTTTCTGGTGGGCACGTCTGGTGGTGATTTTTGGGGTGTCTGTGGACTTATTATGATTTTACGCAGCCTCTCTGCTATTGGGTCGTGTTGTGTTCTTGCCTTGCTATTTGTTTGACATAGAGTGTCCAGCACTTTAGCTTGCTGGTCGTTGAGTGAAGCTGGGTGTTGGTGTTGAGATGGAGATCTCTGGGAGATTTTCGCCATTTGATGTTACACGGAGCTGGGAGGTCTCTTGTGGACCAGTGTCCTGAAGTTGGCTCTCGCACCTCAGAGGCACAGCGCTGACTCCTGGCTGTAGCACCTAGAGCCTTTCATCCACATGGCTCAGAATAAAACGGAGAAAAAGTAGAAAGAAAGAAAGAGGATAAAATAAAATAAAGTAAGGTAAAATAAAATAAAATAATTAAAATAAGAAATAATTATTAAGAAAAACATTTAAAGTAAAAAAAAAGAAAAGAAAACGGACAGAGAGAATTCTAGGACAAATGGTGAAAGCAAAGCTATACAGACAAAATCTCACACAGAAGCATACACATACACACTCACAAAAAGAGGAAAAGGGGAAACAGTCATAAATCTTGCTCGCAAAGTCCACCTCCTCAATTTGGGATGATTCGTTGTCTATTCAGGTATTTCACAGATGCAGGACACATCAAGTTGATTGTGGAGATTTAATCCGCTGCTCCTGAGGCTGCTGGGAGGGATTTCCCTTTCTCTTCTTTGTTCGCACAGCTCCCGCGGCTCAGCTTTGGATTTGAACCCGCCTCTGTGTGTAGGTCGCCGGAGGGCGTCTGTTCTCTCAGACAGGACGGGGTTAAAGGAGTCGCTGATTCGGGGGCTCTGGCTCACTCAGGCCGGGGAGGAAGGAGGGGCACGATGCTGGGCGAGCCTGCGGCGGCAGAGGCCGTCCGGACGTTGCACCAGCCTGAGGCGCGCCATGCGTTCTGCCGGGGGAATTGTCCCTGGATCCCGGGACTGTGGCAGTGGTGGGCTGCATAGGCTCCCCGGAATGGAGGTGTGGATAGTGACCTGTGCTCGCACACAGGCTTCTTGGTGGCAGCAGCAGCAGTCTTAGCGTCTCATGCCCGTCTCTGGGGTCCACGCTGTTAGCCGTGGCTCGCGCCCGTCTCTGGAGCTCCTTTAAGCAGCGCTCTTAATCCCCTCTCCTAGTGCACCAGGAAACAAAGAGGGAAGAAAAAGTCTCTTGCCTCTTCGGCAGGTCAGGACATTTTCCCAGACTCCCTTCCGGTTAGCCATGGTGCACTAACCCCTTCAGGCTGTGTTCGCGCCGCCCGGCTTCTCCCTGCGCTCGGACCAAAGCCCAAGCCTCAGCTCCCAGCCCCGCCCACCCGGCGGGTGAGCAGACAAGCCTCTCGGGCTGGTGAGTGCCGGTCCGCACCGATCCTCTGTGCGGGAATCTCTCCGCTTTGCACCCCCGCACCCCTGTTGCTGTGCTCTCCTCCGCGGCTCCCCCCTGGAATGATTTTCATAAACCAGTCCATATTATACAGGGGACTGGATATTACTTATTCCTCACATGTCTTTGTTACTTCATAACTACAGTTTCTCTCTAGTTTCGATGGCAGAAAAATCAACCAACACAACATGATTTCTTTTTCTCTTTAATCAGTTATTTGAAAGAGTTTTAAACATCAATTTGAATGAAGACTTGAAGAGTTTAAATTGCCATCTCACCCATGCCAGATGTCACTTCTGCATTGTTTTAGAAGCTCCTGGAGTGTATTTATAGATGCCTTGTTTGCTCTCAAGCGAGTTGCTAAGTTTCTATATGCCGCTGTTTGGGAGTATTTTCAGATGTACTATAGCAGCAAGCCACCCTGCAATTCAGCCTTATATTCCTTAAGAATGTACTTTTGAATTAAAACAAAAAAGAATAATAATAATTTAAAAAAAACCTTTAAATGAAGAAGCATGCATATGTTGTTAGAGCAAAACGCAGCAAGAGAGAATTGTCTGTGGCACCACAATCTCAGTGGTTCTGATTCTCCAGGGTCATCTTAATGCTGTGTGAGCAGTAGGGTTAGTGATTCCAGGTCCCCTTGGGGTGGCCATTTATATGAGCTGTGGTGAATTAGTGTGCCAAAAAGAAGGGCTTATTCTGGATTATTAAACCAGCTAATTCTGTGATAAAGGGTGATTTATATCATTTATTACAAGTTAGTGTTTTTATCTAAATGAAATGACCTATATCTAGGAACCTCAGGGAGTGTTCTGAATTTTAAATTCTCCTGAATCCTGATGTTTGCTATATTGAAAATGGGAAAAGAAGAGGATACCACCATTAGAGCTTTTGATTTTTAAATTGCATATTTTTGTCAACATTGGCTTTCATAGTTATTTTGAAAACACTTGGAGGCTGTCTTAGAAGATTTTATTAAAAATAGTCACTTTTATAGAAGTTCAATTGCTCAACATGAAAATATAATTATAGGATATAAATATTTTAAAATCATCAAAGTGCTATTGATGCAAATTTTCAACAGGACAAATTTTCAGGAGCAGAAGTTTTCCTCTCTTGCCTTAATAAATTTCCATTTCTATACATCTTTCGAGAGACCTATCTGACTATGAACATTCACAGGTGTCTTTAGATAGAAATTTTTTCCATACTACCCTCGCTGTGGACCTTTTAAAGGAACACAAGAGACTTCCATGTATTCCTAAACTAAATTAGTCCCTGAAACAGCCACTCTTTCTAGCTTTTGATTAATTTATTGCATGAGTAGTCTAAACTTCACTATTAAGATATTTTCTTAGCAATGTCTTTTTATAACCTTTCATTTCTAGATGAGCAACACAAGAAGAGATGATGCAGTCATTTAAATAAAACACAAACTGCCTGCCAGGGAACCTGGGTTTGTTCCAATTCTCCTCTTAGGCAAATCTTTTATCTCCCTTTGATATAGACCAGTGTTCTATAGAGCATTAAACTAATGAAAAGACGTTGTCTTTTTCTGTAACGTTATGACATAGAATTTAAATTTGAAATTATAGAGTTGTGGAGCTGAAAGAAATCTTTCAGTCATGTAATCCAACTTTCCAAGCAATGTAAGAATTGTGATTCAAAATTCCTTGCAGTTTCATTCAGCCAATTTGCAAATATATCCAGATATATGAAACTCATCCTAAGGGTGGCCTATTTCACGATGGGGCTTTAGTTGTAAGTCAAGCTAAAAATCTACTTCTCTTTTATTTTTATCTGTTACTCCTCTCTATATGCTCTGAAATAAAAATAAATAGATCAACTTTTCTCCATCTTAAAACCCACCAAAATTTTGAAGCAACTTATTGTGCCCCTCTTTTACTGTAGATAGAACCAAATGTTATATATCCTAAATTTATTTTATTTCTTAGTTTTTGAGATCTTGCATTTCTTGTTCAAAAATCTGATATACAGATTTTATATGGGCACAGTATTGCCTATATTGGTCTGACAGTGGCAGAAAACTTTTGAGGTCTTGTTTCTCATGATACAGGTACCCAGTCTATGAATTTAACTTCTGAGGAGCATCACTGAAATATCTTACAAGAAAATACCATCTTAAACTCTGGTACATAAACTCTGGTACATAAAATAAATATTTCAGGGATCCAGAAAACATATGAAGTAGCTATAATAGACATCTTGATGTATTTGGATCTGAGCTGGTCCTTAAGGAATGCATAGATTTTAACTAGAAGGAAAGATCAAGAGTAATGTTTTCTTTCTCTCTGACACATCACCTTGTGTTGAATATCTGAACTTTATTGACCTCATAATACATTAAGGACCTCAATCTTTTTGATATATAGTTTGTCAACCATATTTGTAGTCCTATATTTAAAGTCACCCATTTTTTTAATTCTATGTTCTATACTTGGCATAAATTATTATTAACTTGTCTGTTGTTGATTTTGACCCACTTTTACAGACTGTTAAATTATTTTGAATTTCTGCTTTTATCTTTTATTGTTCCTATGAACTATGTATAATAATGCCTTCTATTTGACACACAGGGCTCTTATATCTCAATTTGAATTGACTAAGACACAGTGAAAAGGGAAGGTCTTTGAACTAAGCTTTCATTTTGCATAGATACAAGAGAGTAAACTCAACTGTGAACCTCTAAGATATTTCTAGCTGGAGAAATCAGGAAAAACTTCTTGAAAGGCATAAGCTTTTGGGCTTCCCTGGTGGCGCAGTGGTTGAGAGTCCATCTGCCGATGCAGGGGACACGGGTTCGTGCCCCGGTCTGGGAAGATCCCACATGCCGTGGAGCGGCTGGGCCCGTGAGCCATGGCCGCTGAGCCTGCGCGTCCAGAGCACAGGCTCCGCAACGGGAGAGGCCACAACAGTGAGAGACCCGCGTACCGCAAAAAAAAAAAAAAAAAAAAAAAAAAGGTATAAGCTTTAAATTGTAGATTAGAAAATGGGAAGATGAATGAAGAGTATATTTCAAGTAATCCAGATATATTCCTGGAGGTGGGAAGGTACTAGGTAACGTGGTTAAATGGGAACTTTGGTTGCTACTAGGGAAGAAATGAAAATTGAAGGTGAAGTAATAGCCATTCTTTCCTTGTTTCGCCTGATCAGAAAATCAACTTTAATATTCTAACTCTGATTCCTTACGCTTTCATACAGCTTACCAATTAGAATTTGTCATATATATAGGTACAAAAAGCAATTTGATAGATAATTAAACTGAACTAGACGCTTGTGTTTGTAGTCCCTGTGAAAAGAGAGCATCTCTTCCTGAGAATGGCAGAAGTTCCAGGTGTGAAGTTGGTGTGGGCACACAGACTCAGATGTGCAGATAGACGGGTGGGCAGGGGTTGTGTTTTCATTGAAAGGTGGTCTCCTGTAATTAAATCAAGAGCAGGGATATGCAGGCCGTTACACGCCTACTGTAACTGAAATCATGTGTTTACCATATCCATAATCTCTCTCTGAGGCACTTGTCCAAGCAACACATTGTACAACATACTGATCTGTAGCTGAGGATGATCATTGAGGTAGAACTGAAAGATGTGTGAAAATCAGATAAAGATGTGTACATAGTTTCTTTGGAATTTATTTACTTCCCCACCTTTTTCTGAACTTCCTCTAATTTTTCTGCTAAATTCCCCATAATTGTTATTAATGCTTTCTAATAGCAATAGTGACAAAAATCATGAGTGAAAAATATCGCTGAGATTTTATGCATGTAATATTTCTATCCTAGTTTAAACTTAGAGGCAACAAATTATAGGGTTAACAATCAAGATGTCAACAAGTTCAGAATTACACACAAAAATTTTAGAATAATTTGCCAGGTTAATCAGACATATTAATCCTTTAAGTTTAGGAACAATGTTTGTAATGTGTGGCTTCTTTTCCATTCAAATCAATTATGTTTTCCACGAGCAATATCCCAGACATAGTGGGGTAAAGAATCTCTGATGATCAGTGGAGATGAATTGATTTCACATCCATCTCCAAAGAGGTGGGACTCCTGTGATACAGACCCTTCCTTGACCCTTTTTACAATCCTTCCTTTGTGATAAATAATACATTGGAGACCAAAGGTTCAAATGATAGCTGAAAATGTAGGTCAAAATTTCATATTTAATTGCAAAATACATCATCTGGCCTAAACTATAAGTAACACAACTAGGCACCAATTTGAATTAAACATTTAAATATCCGATCTGTCTTTTCGTTGTTCTCAATTGTTATTTCTGTGTTTTAATCTTGGCAGCATTTTATTATTTTAAATTAATACCTTACTTCAGTTTTCTCACTAGAAAAGGCATCATAAAATATGAAAACTATTGTAATATCCTGTAAGCAATGTACCATTTTGGAGTATTAGATCTATGCATTTTAGATAATTCATACATGAAAAAAAGCTGAAGAATTACTTCATTTACTACATCTAGAATTAAGGATTTATATTATATATGATAGTCATCTTATAGTTTTGCATTTTTTTTTGTTTTGGTTTTAAACATGTATTCATCTTTGACATTTTTTGTTTCTAGTAGCAAGATGGTATCATCTTGCTACTAGAGACTACATTGAAGTAATCCTTTCCTGCAGAGCTAAGGAACTACATCTACCTCCTGTTTCTTTCTTTGTGTGTGCAGAAAGTGAAAATGCTCATTCATAATAAGAAAATGTAAGTCTGGTAGGCACCAAGATTTTAATATTTAATTTTCTACATTATAAAGCAGACTCTTCTCTGCCTTCCCATAAATGCAGAAATGGATAAGATTAATTAAACATTAAACCATTATTCTTCGTAAAAGAAAAGTCCTTTGCTAGTCATGTTTGATATATTTTCTTTCTAAGGTGATCTTTCCCAAGTCTAACTCTCATCCCTTTTTAATATTTTTAAAATTATTAATAACAAAGCATGCAGTCATTTTATTGTCATTTTTCTCTTTTTTTCCCTTGTATTATTGTGACAGACTTTAATATGAATTGTGGATTGATTCCAGAATACATAATTTATTTGATATTATCAAACCTAGCACTTATTTTATAGTGTTATTTTGTAGAATTGTCTGGCAGGATAGAAAAACAAATTTCTTTTCCAGATCTTTTAGCTCTAAGGAATGTATATATAGTCTATATATATATATATATATATATATATATATATATATATATATTCTCTATAGAATAGAGAATATGTAGCTATAGAGAAAGATAGATAGATAGATAGATTCTAGGGAAGAGCAGATGTTTGACTTAGCAGCCAATCTTATAGAAGTTTGTGACTATACTATTTTAACTAGTGACTCATTCCTAATAGATTCACAAAGTAGAAAACAAAAACAAAAACAAGATATATTGGACCAAAACGAAGAGTTGAAATAAGGCCAGAATACTGGATTGAAACATACACACACACACTTTTCATGCATACAATTCCTATCATGCATTTTTACCTTCTAACATGTATAAATATAACTCATAATTGCTTGCACTTTTTCAATATGAGCATAATTGCCATGAACATAATTATAGTATTTGCCAGATTCTGTTCATCTCAGAGAAATTTGTCTTTTCTTTTCCTTTCTCCTCTTCTTCTGTTAGGCATGGTTATTAGCTATCTTTACTGTCAGATGATGATGATATACCTTCTGTATTTTACAATGATATTAAAGAGAACTCATGCAAACATTCAGAATAAATTATAAATATAACAGAACTGCTGATAACTATTATTCATGGTTATGTTACAGTTGTTCTCAGAAGGTTGACTTCTGCCCTCAGGAGGCATTGAGTAGAAAAAGAAAAACAAAAAACCAGTGCCAAGTGGTTAGCACTAGGCAGTAGAATATGTCTCCCATTAAGAAGAGACAAAATGATTTGATAGACCAAGATCAAACATTTCTACCATCCCCTTCCTGAGTCTTTCTGAGAGTAGGCAGGGCTCCAGTAAGTCGTCTAACTCATGTACTAGTGAAAAAATTCTAACAGGACTGCCGATTAGCTGCTCCATCCTCCTCTCCTAGGAGGTACCCCGTATTGGAACATAATTGTGTAAGCGCAAGATCTCCTTGGGAAACTCAAGCAAAGGAAAGAGATGTAACACCAGTGTTACTCCACAGAAGCCACACTAACACTTCCTGCTTTTTAAAGGTAACCAAAGTAAAAGTTTACAACCAATAATACAAACTGGGGGTTGAATGCTAGAGGGAGAAAGTAGAAAGGTGGTAATAAAGTCACTTGGTGATATGAATTAAATAAAATAAATAACTCAATCTAGGGAATACCTTTGTGGTACGCAACTGCCATAACTTTGATTAACCCCACTGTGTTTCAGCACCAGGTCATGCAAGCCTTTTGACACCATTTCTTTGAGATGTCAGTCACATTTCAATAACTTTTCAGCATGGGCTTGTAAGTCCTGTCTCTTCATTGACTTTGAATGAGGCAGGTTGCTTATGAATGCAGCTTGAAGTATCACTCAAGGATACTTGCATTGTGTTATCTTTGACTGGCATGTCTGGGGGTTGTGGAAAAATTCCATCACATCCAGATATGCTCTTTAAACACTGAACATCCTTACACAAGTGTTTTCTCCAGGAGAATCTGCTCAGACCCTTATGATAATAATCTGTTAGTTATTGCAGTGTTGCCTCTCACGACAGGTGCAGTAGTATATCCTAAAGGGATAAGTTCATGGGACTTGGGAACTCAGATTGTGTTTGCAATTCTGATCCCACAAGCCTTTGGGGCTACAATTTAACTAATGTATCACATTAACTTCCATACACAGAGCCTATCTAACAATCTAATTACTTTGATAAGACTACCTGTGTAATATCCTCCTACTTAGCAAAAAAAAAAGCGGTACTAAAAAGATCCCAAAGCATCATCTACTTCATCTGGAAAAAAAATAATAAAAACATTCCCTTCATTAACAAAATGCCAGACATATAAACAGCTGATTTGCAAATAATCCTTATGGAAAAAGTGCTCCTGTCTGCAGTACTGACTCTCTTGCAATAGATGACATGAGCTGCTGGTATTCACACTAGTGAGATTAGAAAAACTATGTCTTGATATGTTATATATCCATATATACAATAAACACAAAAAAACTTTGAAATGTATAGGGGAGCTGACTGCAGATGTAGCTAGAGTAAAGACATGTTCAAAATGCCCTTCCCCACAGCATAAGCCTTTGTTCTGCTGTAGTGCAGAGAGGATGCACGCATGCATGCATGCACACGTGCGTGCACACACACACACAGAGGCACCCTGCAGTGTATGAGGATATCAGGGAAAGAGTTAGTTACTACCAAAGTCCCCCAAACTCTCATTATTCCACAGAGAAGGATGTCTAGGCTGGACATATCTAGACCAGTCACAACAGGGAAGATGCTCCATGAGGAGGTTGCCCACCCCAACAATGTTTTACTTGTTAGACACCAAGGGGCAGAAACATTTAGAAGACTATGTACATCTAGAATTTCCTGTCAACAAGGTGGCCTTAGAGGATGAAGACTTCAGGGAACTCCACATCAGCCTGTTCTTCCATTGAGGTCTATTGAGCCACGTTCTTATGAAACTACCCAAAGCACTGAGAAAACCTGTCTCCAGGGCCCTCTGGATTTGGCTCTCCTCATTTAGAGACCAAATTCAATTAATTTACTACTAATCTGGGCAAGGAATATCTTTTTATAATACAAATTTCTCTGGGTCTATCATGGGACAACTGTCATTTATATATTATTATTCATTTAAATTCCATGCTCCCCACCTAACACATAACAAAGATCAATTTACTTAAGGAAATTTAAATCTTGATATTATGGGCTAAAACAGTTTGAGGACACTAGGGATATTTGGGAAATACCAAAGTCAAACTTCAGCTATTTTAAACTTTTGCCTGAGTCAGCCCTATTCCTCCTTAGAAAAGGGAAGAAACGTGTCTGTGTTCTTTGCCTTACTCGCCTCCCTGCTGCCAGGATGCAGGAATATTAATGCATTAATTAATAATTACTTAGTTAATAATGGATTAGACAGGCCTTTGTAACTATCTTTGGCATCTAACCACCACTTACACTATTGTTTCCATATTTGAACAACTGATCTACAAATTAAACCTTTAAAAAAAACATTGCATTTATAAATATCTCGGCTACACTGATCTAGTGCATGCTTATGTAGAAGAGGTAAAATTTCACTCTATTTAAGAGTATATTAGAGTTCACTAGAGAACAATGTTATTGGTTGATTAAAATAGTTAAATGAAAAGTGAAATAGCTTCACTATGATAATTAACTTAATATACGGTAGTGGCTAAAAGCCCAGGCTCTGAAACAAGATACTCAAATTTGAATCCTGATCACTATTTACTAAATATATGACATGTCTAAGTTTTTAAAAACTCTTTGAACCTCAGTTTTCTCATTTGGAAAATGGAGATATTAATAGACCATTAGGAATATTAAATGAGCTAGTACAAATAACACACTTAAAAGAATAACCAGTACATGATAGGCACTTAAAAAATGTTAGCTATATTTCGTATTAAATATTGGTGGAAATTTTGTAGATTATTTTGAAGAATTTTAATCACAAAGTAAATATGTACTAATATATTTATAATACTAAGTTAACAATTTATTGAAACTGTATATTTAATTTAAAAAGTTAGGCTGAGTGGGGGACTTTCAAGATGGCAGAGGAATAAGACATGGAGATCACCTTGCTCCCCACAGATACATCAAAAATACATCTACATGTGAAACAACTCCTACAGAACACCTACTGAACACTGGCAGAAGACCTCAGACTTCCCAAAAGGCAAGAAAATCCCCACGTACCTGGGAAGGGCAAAAAAAAGAAGAAAAAAACAGAGACAAAAGAATAGGGACAGGACCTGTACCTCTAGGAGGGAACTGTGAAAGAGGAAAAGTTTCCACATACTAGGAAGCCCCTTCACTGGCAGAGACAGGGAGGTAGGCCAGGGGGGAATCTTCGGAGCCATGGAGGAGAGTACAACAACAGGGGTGCAGAGGGCAAAGCAGAGAGATTCCCACACAGAGGATTGGTGCTGACCAGCACTCACCAGCCTTAGAGGCTTGTCTGCTCACCCACTGGGTTGGGAGGGGCCTGGGAGTTGAGGCTCGGGCATAGGAGGTTAAGTCCCAGGGAGATGACTGGGGTTGGCTGCGTGAACACAGCCTGAAGGGGGCTAACGTGCCACAGCTAGCCAGGAGGGAGTCTGGGAAAAACTCTGGACCTTCCTAAGAGACAAGAGACCATTGTTTCAGGGTGCCTGAGGAGAGGGGATTCTTTCCCTGTCTGCCCACAGAAGGCAGAGCACTGCCTAAACAAGCTCCAGAGAGAGGTATGAGCCACGGCTGTCAGCTCAGACACCACAGACTGTCATGAAACTCTAATGCTGCTGCTGCGCTCACCAAGAATCCTGTGTTCAAGGACAGGTCACTATCCACACCCACCCCGGGAGACTGTGCAGCCCACCACTGCCAGTGTTCCATGATCCAGGGACAACTCTGGAAGAGCACAGGGTGTGTCTCAGGCTGTTGCAATGTCACGCCGGCCTCTACCACCACAGGCTCACTCTGAACTTCAATTATAACTATCGTACCCTTCCTACCCCCAGCTGAGTGAGCCAGATCCCCCTAATCAGCTGCTGCTTTAACCCCATCCTGTCTGGGTGAGAACAGAGGTCGGAGGACAACCTACACGCAGAGGTGGGGCCAAAACCAAAACTGAACCCCGGGAGCTGTGAGAAGAAAGAAGAGAAAGGGAAATCTCTCCCAGCAGCCTCAGGAGCAGCAGATTAAATCCCCACCATCAATGTGATGTACCCTGCATCTGTGGAATACCTGAATAGACAAGGAATCATCCCAAAATTGAGGAGGTAGACTTTGCGAGCAACAGTAGACTTGGGGCTTGCTGTCTGCGAGTGACTTGCTTCTGATTTTTATGTTTATCTTAGTGTAGTTTTTAGAACTTGTTATCATTGGTGGATTTGTTTACTGGTTTTGTTGCTCTCTTCTTTTTTATTATTATTACTTTTTAAATTTTTTATATTAATAACTTTAAAAAATTTTTATGTTAAAATTTTTTTTAAAAATTTATTATTATTTTTTCTTTCTTTTTTTCATCCCTTTTCTTTGGAGCTGTGTAGCTGACAGGGTCTTGGTGCTCTGGCCTGCTGTCAGGCCTGAGCTTCTGAGGTGGGAGAGTCAAGTTCAGGACATTGGACCACGAGAGACCTCCTGGCCCCACATAGGGCCAATAGCAGTTGGCTTTAGCTCTCCCAGAAATCTCCGTCTCAACACTAAGACCCAGTTCCACCCAACGGCCAGCAAGCTCCAGTGCTGGACACCACATGCCAAACAACTAGCAAGACAGGAACACAACCCCACCCATTAACAGAGAGGCTGCCTAAAATCATACTAAGTTCCCAGACACTCCAAAACACACCACCAGAAAGACAAGATCCAGCCCCACTCACTAGGACACAGGCACCGGTCCTCTCCACCAAAAGCTTACACAAGCCATTGAACCAAACTTACCCACTGGGGCAGACACAAAAAACAACAACTACAACACTGCACCCTGTGAAAAGGAGACCCCAAACACAGGAAGTTAAACAAAATGAGAAGACAGAGAAATATGCAACAGATGAAGGAGCAAGGTAAAAACCCACCAGACCAAACAAATGAAGAGGAAATATGCAGTCTACCTGAAAAAGAATTCAGAGTAATGATAATAAACATGATCCAGAATCTTGGAAATAGAATGAACAAAATACAAGAAACATTTAACAAGGACATAGAAGAACTAAAGAGCAAACAAACAATGAGGAAAAAAAACACAATAAATGAAACTAAAAATTCTCTAGAAGGAATCAATAGCAGAATAACTGAGGCAGCAGAACAAATAAGTGACCTGGAAGATAAAATAGTGGAAATAACTACCACAGAGCAGAATATAGGGTAAAAAATGAAAAGAATTGAGGACAGTCTCAGAGATCTCTGGGACAACATTAAACACACCTACATTTGAATTGTAGGGGTCCCAGAAGAAGAAGAGAAAAGAAAGGGTCTGAGAAAATATTTGAAGAGATTATAGTTGAAAACTTCCCTAACATAGGAAAGGAAAGAGTCAATCAACTCCAGGAAGCACAGAGAGTCCCATAGAGGATAAAAACAAGGAGAAACACACCAAGACACATATCAAACTATCAAAAATTAAATACAAACTATCAAAAATTAAATACAAAGAAAATATACTAAAAGCATCAAGGGAAAAGCAACAAATAACATACAATTGAACCCCCATTAGGTTAATAGCTGATCTCTCAGCAGAAACTCTGCAAGCCAGAAGAGAGTGGCAGGACATATTTAAAGTGATGAAAGGGAAAAACTTACAACCAAGATTACTCTAACCAGCAAGGATCTCATTCAGATTTGACAGAGAAATTAAAGCCTTTACAGACAAGCAAAAGTTAAGAGAATTCAGCACCACCAAACCAGCTTTATAACAAATGCTAAAGGAACTTCTCTAGGTAGGAAACACAAGAGAAGGAAAAGACCTAAAAAAACAAATACAAAACAATTAAGAAAATGGTAATAGGAACATACATATCAATAATTACCTTAAATGAAAATGGATTAAATGGTTCAGCTGAAAGACATAGACTGGCTGAATGGATACAATAACATATATGCCACATATATGCTGTCTACAAGAGACCCACTTCAGACCTACAGACACATACAGACTGAAAGTGAGGGGATGGAAAAAAGTTATTCCATGCAAATGGAAATCAGAAGAAAGCTGGAGTAGCAATTTTCATAACTGACAAAATAGACTTTAAAATAAAGAGTATTATGAGAGACAAAGAAGGACACTACACAATGATCAAGGGGTCAATCCAAGAAGAACATATAACAATTGCACATATGTATGCACCCAACATAGGAGCACCTCAATATATAAGGCATATGCTAACAGCCATAAAAGGGGAAACTGACAGTAAAACAATAATAGTAGGAGACTTTAACATCCCACTTTCACCAATGCACAGATCATCCCAAATGAAAATAAAAAGGGAAACACAAGCTTTAAATGATACATTAGACAAGATGGACTTAACTGATATTTATAGGACATTCCATCCAAAAACAACAGAATACACTTTCTTCTCAAGTACTCACAGAACATTCTCCAGGATAAATCATATCTTGGGTCACAAATCAAGCTTTGGTAAATTTAAGAAAACTGAAATTGTATCAAGTATCTTTTCCAACCACAACACTATGAGACTAGATATCAATTACAGGAAAAAAAACTGTAAAAAATACAAACACATAGAGGCTAATAATTATGTCACTAAATAACCAAGAGATCACTGAAGAAATCAAAGAGGAAATAAAAAAAATTGTAGAAACAAATGACAATGAAAACAAGATGACCCAAAACCTGTGGGATGCAGCAAAAGTAGTTCTAAGAGGGAAGTTTTTAGCAATGCAATCCTACCTCAAGGGACAAGAAAAATTTCAAATATAAACAACCTAACCTTATATCTAAAGCAATTAGAGAAAGAAGAACAACCCCGCCCCCCAAAGTTAACAGAAGGAACAAAATCATAAAGATCAGATCAGAAATAAATGAAAAAGAAATGAAGGAAACAGTAGCAAACATCAATAAAACTAAAAGCTGGTTCTTTGAGAAGATAAACAAAATTGATAAACCATTAGACAGACTCATCAAGAATAAAAAGAAGACTCAAAGCAACAGAATTAGAAATGAAAAAGGAGAAGTAGCAACTGACACTGCAGAAATACAAAGGACCATGAGAGATTACTACAAGCAACTATATGCCAATAAAATGGACAACCTGGAAGAAATGGACAAATTCTTAGAAAAGCACAACCTTCTGAAACTGAACCAGGAAGAAATAGAAAATATATACAGACCAATCACAAGGAATGAAATTGAAACTGTGATTAAAAATCCTCCAACAAACAAAAGCTCAGGACCAGATAGCTTCACAGTCGAATTCTATCAAACATTTAGAGGAGAGCTGACACCAATCTTTCTCAAACTCTTCCAAACTATAGCAGAGGGAGGAACACTCCCAAACTCATTCTACAAGACCACCATCACCCTGCTACCACAACCAGATAAAGGTGTCACACAAAAAAAGAAAACTACAGGCCAATATCAATGATGAACGTAGATGCAAAAATCCTCAGCAAAATACTAGCAAACAGAATCCAACAGCACATTAAAAGGATCATACACCATGATCAAGTGGGGTTTTTCCCAGGAATGCAAGTATTCTTCAATATACTCAAATCAGTCAATATGATACACCATAATAACAAATTGAAGGATAAAAAACATATGATCATCTCAATAGATGCAGAAAAAGCTTTGGACAAATTTCAACACCGATTTATGCTAAAAACTCTCCAGAAAGTAGGCATAAAGGGAACCTACCTCAACCTAATGAAAGCCATATACGACAAACCCACAGCCAACATTGTTCTCAATGGTAAAAAAGTGAAAGTATTTCCTCTAAGATCAGGAATAAGACAAGGTTACCCACTCTCACTGCTGTTATTCAACATAGTTTTGGAAGTTTTAGCGACAACAATCAGAGAAGAAAAAGAAATAAAAGGAATCCAAATGGGAAAAGAAGTAAAACTGTCACTGTTTGCAGATGATATGATACTATACATAGAGAATCCTAAAAATGCTACCAGAAGACTAGTAGAGCTAATCAGTGAATTTGGTAGAGTAGCAGGATACAAAATTAATGGGCAGAAATCTCTTGCATTCCTATACACTAACAATGAAAGATCAGAATGAGAAATAAAGGAAACACTCCCATTTACCATTGCAATTAAAATAATAAAATACCTAAGAATAAACGTACCTAAGGAGACAAAGACCTGTATGTAGAAAACTATAAGGCACTGATGAAAGAAATTAAAGATGATACAACATATGGAGAGATATACCATGTTCTTAGATTGGAATCAACATTGTGAAAATGATTTTAATACCCAAAGCAATCTACAGATTCAATGCAATCCCTATTAAACTACCAATGGCATTCTTCACAGCATTAGAACAAAAATGTTTGCAATTCGTATGGAAACACAAAAGACCCCAAATAGGCAAAAAAAACTTGAGAAACAGAAACAGAGCTGGAGGAATCAGGCTCCCTGACTTCAGACTATACTACAAAGCTACAGTAATCAAGACAGTATGGTACTGGCACAAACACTGAAATATAGATCAATGGAACAGGATAGAAATCCCAGAGATAAACTCACACACATATGGTGATCTTATCTCTATATAATGGGGAAAAGACAGCCTCTTCAATAAGTGGTGCTGGGAAAACTGGACAGCTACATGTAAAAGAATGAGATTAGAACACTTCCTAACACCATGCACACAAAAAAATCTTAAAGTGGATTAAAGACCTAAATATAAGGCAAGACACTATAAAACTTACAGGAAAACATAGGAAGAATATTCTTTGACATATAAATCACAGCAAGATCTTTTTTGACCAATCTCCTAGAGTATGGAAATAAAAACAAAGATAAACAAAAGGGACCTAATGAAACTTAAAAGCTTTTACACAGCAAAGGAAACCATAAACAAGATGAAAAGAAAACCCTCAGAATGGGAGAAAATATCTGCA
Source organism: Grampus griseus (assembly GCF_964374135.1). Classification (NCBI taxonomy): domain Eukaryota; kingdom Metazoa; phylum Chordata; class Mammalia; order Artiodactyla; family Delphinidae; genus Grampus; species Grampus griseus. The sequence continues at coordinate 42,116,362 of NC_139012.1, read as the reverse complement.
AACAAAGCAACTGACAAAGGATTAATCTCCAAAATATACAAGCAGCTCATGTGGCTCAATATCAAAAAAATCAAACAACCCAATCCAAAGATGGGCAGAAGACCTAAATAGACATTTCTCCAAAGAAGATATGCAGATGGCCAACAAACACATGAAAGGATGCTCAACATCACTAATCATTAGAGAAATGCAAATCAAAACTACAATGTGGTATTACCTCACAGCCGTCAGAATGGCCATCATTAAAAGTTCTACAAACAATAAATGCTGGAGAGGGTGTGGAGAAAAAGAAACATATTTGCACTGTTGGTGGGCATGTAAATTGATACAGCCACTATGGAGAACAGTATGGATGTTCTTTAAAAAACTAAAACTAGAACTACCATATGACCCAACAATCCAACTACTAGGCATATACCCTGAGAAAACTGTAATTCAAAAAGAATCATGTACCACAATGTTCTTTGTAGTACTATTTACAACAGCCTGGACATGGAAGCAACCTAAGTGTCCATCAACAGATGAATGGATAAAGAAGATGTGGCACATTTATACAATGGAATATTACTCAGCCTAAAAGAGAAATGAAATTGAGTTATTTGCAGTGAGGTGGATGAATCTAGAGTTTGTCATACAGAGTGAGGGAAGTCAGAAAGAGAAAAACAAATACCGCATGCTAACACATATATATGGAATCTAAAAAAAAAAAAAAAAGTTCTGGTGAACGTAGAGACAGGACAGGAATAAAGATCCAGACATACGGAATGCACTTGAGAACAAGGGGAGGGTGAAGGGTAAGCTGGGACTAAGTAAGAGAGTAGCATTGACATATTTACACGCTAAATGTAATATAAATAACTAGTGGGCAGCAGCTGCATAGCACAGGGAGAACAGCTCGGTGCTTTGTGACCATCTAGAGAGGTGGGATAGGGAGGGTGAGAGGGAGATGGAAGAGGGAGGGGATATGGGGATATACGTATACATATAGCTGATTCACTTTGTTATACAGCAGAAGTTAACACAACATTGTAAAGCAATTATACTCCAATAAAGATGTTAAAAAAAAAAAAGGCTGATCATTTTAAACTCGATGCCTACCTTATTATGTAAATATTTTGGTTATCATATTTCTCAAAACGTTCAACTCTTTATATGTAAATACATGAAGGAAAAATGTAGAAAGAAATGCTTTGAAATTCTTAAATTAAAATATAGAGAGTGTTGTAGAAAGAGGAGATTAGGACATTTAACATGTTAAATAATATTCCCATTGTTCTCAACTCAGATTAATATTATATAAAATTATACATACATGTGTATATAAACTTTAGGAAGAAACTTTCTTCAGTTGAAATATATTTGACATATAACGTTGTGTAAGTTGAAGGTGCACAACATGTTGATTTGATACATTTATATGTTGCAATATGATTGTCATTTTAACATCAGAAGAATCTTTTCAAAGGGACACTAGATGGCCAAACTAAAAGGCAGACAAAATGTAAAGGTGTATGCTCAATCTAAGACAAATTAAGCAAATATAAGTGAAAATATAAGAGAGACAAGCTCACTAGAATATATGAGAGGTGATTATGGGTGACTTATTCTACATTTTATTGAATTCAAAGCTAAAAAGAACTAAATTCCAAGTATGACAAGAACTAGTTCCAAGAACTAGTATCCAAGTATGGATGATAGTGATATTCACTGATGTTGAATGAGATAAACGACATAGGTTCAAAAATTCCCAGAACTTACTTCTCCTTCCTCATTATGCCATATCCACAATTATGTTGTGATTTTTCTGTAGTTTAATATTTCTATAACAAAGAAATTTGTTCCCTCTTACCCCTGGCCAGGTAAAGTCTCACAGCTTTTATTTTAAGCCATGCCCTCCACACCACACCTACACTAAGTGTAGGTAAAGGAAATACGGTTTAAGAATAAAGAATAAGGAAAAACATTTAATCATTCCCTAACAAGGTTGTATTATTCTTCCATCAGCAATGCTAATGCACGTGCTCTGTGTTCAGGCTGCCAAGTCACAGAGGAGCTGCAAAAGATGACACTGTAGGTCCAAATCCATGTCTATATGAGGACAGTGGCACACCATGGACAGTACTGATCTAGAAGCTAGGAAAGAATAAGGGGTGAACATTTTATGAGTGTCTGCTCTGTGTCAGACACAGACTCTTTACAGCCATTTCTCTACTATATTTCCACTCCTCTCTAAGAATCCCCAGGTTTGCAGATGAGGACCTGAGGCTCAAAGACTTGCCCAGAGTCAGAGGTTTCATGAGTTACAGAACTAGGATTTGCACTCTGCACTGACTCCAAGCCCAAGACCCGTTCACTTCCATATGACGGATTTCTAGTTCCAGGCTTGTCATTGGCTATATTGACATAAACAAGTCACTTTCCTAAGGTGTTAATTTAGGGAATTGTACCAGGACCCATCTGGTTCTTGGGAATATCTAAATTAGTAAAACTCAATGAGGTGAAACTGAATACATTCATGTCATCAACATGAAATCATCACATAGAAGGTATACAGAAATCTCTTTCTCAACACCAGTGAAGTGGTTCACATCCCACAGGGAAAGAGCTTGCTGAACAATTAATACTCTCCAGGACAGCTGAAATCTACTCTAGACAGCAATGACCATAGGAAGTATAAAATGTAAAACCAAAGAGAATCCAAATTTCTTTTTCTATTCCCACTTCTTCTAATTCACTGTGTACTTCAAAAGAAGATTCCTTCTGTTCCTCTTCCAAAGATTTAATCAAAACCAGAAAGAATTACTGAAGCTGAGGTCAATGATCTATATCAACAAGTAATAGCACAAGAAAGGTAGGGGTGATACACTAGTAGATGTTAGGTTATTAAATTTAATAAAGAATCATGTAGCTTGAAAAGTGCTTTGGGTTTGTCACAAATAATACTTGGTTACCAACAATATGTTTATTGTTTTACAGATAAGAACTGATTAAGAAACCCCATAGTACCTTCTACCTTGTTACAGAATTAATTTTTAACATCCTTTTCTACTTCACAAGATCGAAAGATGCTAGAGGAAAGAAAACAGGTTATTTATACACTCTTATTTTTCCATTACACCTATAATATTCTTTAGACATGTCGGGTATCCAGTAAGTGTATATTAAAGTCTTCCAATGAATATATATGTCTATTACATCTGAGACACCCTCACTAGTCATGTACCCAGTTGAGTTTAGAGTTTCCATTTGTCTTATTTATTTGTCATGAATAGCAAAGACTTGAGCATACTTAAACTCAGTTTATCTTCCTTGTCTCTAGGAGTAGCAGTTGCCATTGCTTTGACAATACTTAGTGGTTATGAAATGCATGCATTTTACTCTCTTGAGAATATGGATTATTAGTTAGTATTTAAAAACAAAAGAAACTCAAAGAATAATTCAGAATACTTCTGTAAATTACAATTAAAGACACATTCAGTCAAGCATGATAGCAAGCATTTTTGTTAATTTTCCTTTAACTCTTCAGGTGATTCGTATTTTGAGAATTAAGATACTGTTTGGGTGATTCTTTAGTACTGTCTAGCTAATTAAACTGAACTAACTTTGAGCAATAGTATACAACATACATGTAAATAACAGATGTTTTATAACCTACAGTGACTAGGTGCTTTATGAAGAAAAAGTACAGAAATCAATTAAGTTTTTTTTTCTTTTCATCACTTCTCTCAAACTTTTAATATCTTCTAAGTATTCAGAACAAGTCGGTTCTTTAACACCTCGTATTTTCTTTAGGTTAAAAAAGAATGAGATGATAGATATTAAGCTTAATTGTAGGCACAAACTCTGTCTTAATCATACTTTCATAATTTAATAATCATATTAACTAATGATAGGTGTCATTAAATTGCTTTAGAAAGATACATATCTGAATAGAAGAGAATCAAAGTAGAGCTTCAGCTAGTGTGAAAACTTTAGGAATAGAAACAAGTAATGAAAGCTTTTCTCTCCAACCAAGTGTATGTTTATAAGGGATGAAGAGCATCCTTTACTTTAGACATGTAACGTGAGGTTATATGTTGGAGGACAGCCAGGTCTTGATTTGCTCTAACTGGGGCCAGGCGAGGAGAGGAAAGGAAGGAGTTCTGGGTGGTAACAGCTCTCAGCATTGGCAGGAAATATGCTGCCGCATATGTCCATCTGAAAGTAGCAGACCATGGCAGTCTTTATTTATGTGCTTCCTGATTCTAGGAACTTATCTTTTGTGAATCGGGTAAGGATATAAAGATGGGTAAAGAGTCCTTTACTGCAACATGTCTGTAAAAGTGAATAGATTTTGTCCCTCCAAGTTTGAAGGGATGAATCAAGCTAATTTGAAAACATATTAATACCTGAATAAAGGAATGAATGAATCAATGATAAAGCCAAAAACATAATTAGGGAATTTGCATATTAATTTTGATTATCTCTATTGAGTAACAGTTTTCAATGTTTGTGTCACTAAAAAAATAATGACAGAACTGTCTCTCAAAAAGAATAAAATGAATTTCATGGATGACCTAAGCTACAAATTAAAAGCAATATTATTTACCTGATCTCCCTGGAAGATTTTCTGGTGTGGTAGAGTTACATTAACCTGAACAGGATCCTTGCTTCCTAATTATTAACTTCACCCTGAACCTCATCTTTCTCATCTGTAAGATGGTGATAACATGTTCTTCATGAGGTTATTGCTAGGAATAACCTAGAAGATATGTATAACATACCATGGAGATGAAAGCATTTAAGAGATATTGAGGTCTTTTCACAAGCATCTCTGCCCTGTAAGAAAATGCTTGGTACTTACAATTAAGTGTTATATCTTATTTACATAGACATTAATTTTTTTTTTTTTTTTTTTTTTTTGCGGTACGCGGGCCTCTCACTGCTGTGGCCTCTACCGCTGCGGAGCACAGGCTCTGGATGCGCAGGCTCAGCGGCCATGGCTCACGGGCCCAGCCGCTCCGCGGCATGTGGAATCTTCCTGGACCGGGGCACGAACCCGTGTCCCCTGCATCGGCAGGCAGACTCCCAACCACTGCGCCATCAGGGAAGCCCTAGACATTAATTTTTACTGCAGTTGGAATTGTCATATTTGTAATTCAGTTATTCATAAATAAGAAAGAACAAAAGGAAACAAATCAGGATCTAGACCAAATAATAGACATTGGGAGAGGCCTTGTCAATAAATTCAACTTGGCCATCTTAACATAAATGCAGTTTCTTTTTTAAGATAATGTGCTTAGAGAGTATTCATCATGATCAACTATACTATTAAAAAATTAGAGCAAAACAAACAAATAATCCAGAGGTAGGTGAGGAAATTGAAGCCCAGGGGAATGATATGAGTTTTATAAAATGACATACATTTATTTATTGGCAGGGCCCAAATAGTCCAAGTCTTCTGCACTTTCAAATCCAGACCACTTTCCACTTTATAACAAAAGAGTTTTCTTACAGGCAGAAATAGTCATATGATCTTGCATCAAGAAGATTGTATTCATTGCTATTACACAAGTACTTTTTCTAACTGAAAATTCTGAAAGGGGTGTAAGTTTAAGCAGCATTCTCTTGAGATTGCTGATAATATGTAAAAAAGATTAGAGAGTGCAATACAAAGTAATGTGGAAAAGGGCAGAGGAAAATAATTATTCTGTATGATGGGGGAAAAAAAAGCTTAAGATACTACAAAAAAGACATTAAAAGTTAACATTGCTCCAGGCAGCAATACGTTGTAATCCTCTGGCGGAACACAGAGCAGATTTTCCCAATCCCAGTACAGTAACTCATCGGAGCTGCAGATTCAATGCCTTCTAAAATGACAGCTCATGCTCATTGTTTGCTTGTGGAACAAATAGTTGGAGCTTCCAGGAGAAGCAGAAATAAGAGTCTGTATGTCCCAGACTACTCTTAGGGCCAAAATAAATTATATTTGCAAATCTCACCGTGTACATTGATTCTTATCTTTTGTAACGTTTTCCAAATTTTAAAAACAAATGTTTATGTAGGGAAGTACTCTGAAAGAAATGAAGATTATTTTATGATAGCTTTGTCTCTCCCACTGCTCAAATCCAAGTTGTTTGAGGGAATGTATAATTGGTGTCTTCAAAATCCATCAGAATATAAGGTAGGAAGTCAATAGTTATGAAGTAGATTAATAAATAGATTTGGTTAACAACGGAGTGTTCCTTTTCAATGCAATAGTGCTTCTAGACCCATTTTCTCTCCAGTGGTCTAAATAATAACCTCAAAATAAGATGTTTTTCAGCTACTTAAAAACATATGCTGACTCCTTATTGCAAAGTCTATATTTTTTGTGTCATGATATATGAGAAAATAACTTGAAGGCTTTAAAGTATTACATAAATGAGAAAAAAAGCATTATCAATTGATTTTGGCAAGTTTTTAAAGAGGGCTTAATATGTGACACTGAGGATTCAAATAATGAAAATAATGAGACCTAATCTTTGTCATATTGGACCAAGTATTCCTGTGACTAAACACTGATACAATGTAATTGAACTATGTGTAAAGAATTATGTAAGCAATAAGGAGAAAGCCATTGAGTTTGTTGTGCCAGGGAAAAGTTAGAGATAATTACATTGGAAGTCATACTTTAAACCAGATCTTTGATTGAGTGGTACAAAGATTAAAGGAGAAAAGGAGAGAAGCAAAAGAAGAAGGGCTGTGTAGGGAAAGCCAAGTTGTTGGGTGGCAGAAAAAGGAATTAAGTCACTCAATTTTAATCCTTAATTCCAGGCATTAGCCATGAGTGAGGGCTAGTGAAGATTCACATTCATAACAGATAACAGATAATACCAGGGTCCACAGAGGTGGACTGTGTATGGAGAAGAATGTATAAGGCACATTTCATTATGTAATTGCACATAAACTCAGACCAAGAACGATAGTATAAATATAAATGCTTTTTCTGGATGTACTATCAGTCTTCTTCAGGGCATTTAAGTGGACCCTTATTATCTATTAATGCATAGGCATGATAAACAGTAGAGTTTTGAAAACTTTTAATTCACACACTATGTACATATATAGGCTTGGGAAAAAAGAGAAAGTATTCTTAATTCCTCATATATTTAAATATATTTTCTGTTTTTAGGAATAGTATGAGATTATTAAAGAAGTGGCACACGAAGTTATAAATTTAGAGTAAGATGAATACATAATCGTTTTCTGCATATATTTACATATTTTATGAAAAAACATAAACAGACTGTGGAAGAGCTGGCAATGTAAGACAAAAGCCACTAAAGTGATTAAAACACAGTGTTCCCAGCCCAACATACTCATGACTATCTGGCCCAGTAACTTTCTAACCAACTTGCACCATTTGTTGAGGTCCTCAAGGTACTTATCTGGCTCCATGCTCCATACCCTCTTCTAGTTGTTTAAAAACCATTGTAAACCATTGCTTAAGCATTTCTAAAACATGTAAGCTTCTTAAAAACAAAAAAATGCAGGTTAGGTTTCTGTTTCTCAAGGTAGATTACATTTTTGGCCAATTGATGCCTGGGTCTAAGTTCTTTTCCTGAATCCCGAGGAAACAAATGAATTTGTGAAATTTCCCTATGTAACTCTCCACACTTCCAGATTGCACAAATTTTGTCTACTCAACTCTAAATTTTGTTCCATAACTCTTTTCTGTGATAGTTTGTTGCTGAGTAGCACATTCTGCATTTACCTATCTTACGTTAGGTAGCATAAACTAATCTAAATATCTATTTGAAATATATTTTTAATAGTCCTATTTCATTTTTTTAATAGATCTTTATTGGAGTGTAATTGCTTCACAATACTGTGTTAGTTTCTGTTGTACACCAAAGTGAATCAGCCACATGCATATATATGTCCCCATATCCCCTCCCTCTTGAGCCTCCCTCCCATCCTCCCTATCCCACCCCTCAAGGTTATAGCAAAACACCAAGCTGATCTCCCTGTGCTATGCTGCTGCTTCCCACTAGCTAACTATTTTACATTTGGTAGTGTATATATATCGATGCTACTCTCACTTCGCCCCAGCTTCCCGCCCCCCGCCACCCTGTGTCTTCAAGTCCATTCCCTATGTCTACATCTTTATTCCTGTCCTGAAACTAGGTTCATCAGTACCATTTTTTTTTTTTTGATTCTATATATATGCGTTTAGAACACGGTATTTGTTTTCCTCTTTCTGTCTTACTACACTCTGTATGACAGATTCTAGGTCCATCCACCTCACTACAAATAACTAAATTTCTTTTTTTTTATGGATGAGTAATACTCCATTGTATATATGTGTCACATCTTCTTTATCCATTCATCTGTCGATGGACATTTAGGTTGGTTCCATGTCCTGGCTATTGTAAATAGTGCTGCAATGAACACTGTGGTACATGTCTCTTTCTGAATTATGGTTTTCTAAGGGTATATGCCCAGTAGTAGAATTGCTGGTCATATGGTAGTTCTAGTTTTAGTTTTTTAAGGAACCTCCATACTGTTTTCCATAGTGGTTGTATCAATTTACATTCCCACCAACAGTGCAGGAGGGTTCCCTTTCCACCACACCCTTTCCAGCATTTATTGTTTCCAGATTTTTTGATAATAGCCATTCTGACTGGCGTGAGGTGATACCTCATTGTGATTTTGATTTGAATTTCTCTAATAATTAGTGATGTTGAGCATCTTTTCATGTGCCTCTTGGGCATCTGTATGTCTTCCTTGGTGAAATGGGTCTTCAGCCCATTTTTTAATTGGATTGTTTGTTTTTTTGATCTTGAGCTCCATGAGCTGTTTGTATATTGTGGAAATTAATCCTTTGTCTGTTGTTTCATTTGCAAATATTCTCTCCCATTCTGAGGGTTGTCTTTTTGTCCTGTTTATGGTTTCCTTTACTGTGTAAAAGCTTCATTAGGTCCCATTTGTTAATTTTTTTTTTTTCCCATTACTCTAGGAGGTGGGTCAAAAAAGATCTTGCTGTGGTTTATGTCAAAGAGTGTTTTTCCTATGCTTCCTTCTAAATGGTTTATAGTGTCTGACCTTACATTTAGGTCTTTAATCCATTTTGAGTTTATTTTTGTGTATGGTGTTAGGGAGTGTTCTAATTTCATTCTTTTATATGTAGCTATCCAGTTTTCCCAGCACCACTTATTGAAGAGGCTGTCCTTTCTCCATTGTATGTTCTTGCCTCCCTCGTCATAAATTAGGTGACCATATGTGTGTGGGTTTATCTCTGGGCATTCTGTTCTGTACCATTGATCTATATTTCTGTTTTTTGTGCCAGTACCATACTGTCTTGATTACTGTAGCTTTGTGGTATAGTGTGAAGTCAGGGAGCCTGATTCTTCCAACTCAGTTTTTCTTTCTCAAAATTGCTTTGGCTATTTGGGGTCTTTTGTGTTTTGATACAAATTGTAAAATTTTTTGTTCTAATTCTGTGAAGAATGCCATTGGTAGTTTGATAGGGACTGCATTGAATCTGTAGATTGTTTTGGGCAGTATAGTCATTTTTCACAATATTGATTCTTCCAATCCAAGAACATGATATTGTTCTCCATCTGTTTATGTGATCTTTGATTTCCTTCATTAGTGTTTTATAGATTTCTGAGTAAAAGATTGACATGGAAATGTGTAATCTTTCCTTACTTACTAATGTAATGGTGGTGTTCAGGAGGAGGTAGAAGGTGCTGTGTTGATCATAACAATTATAAGCTCTCATAAATGGTTGCTTATAGAAAATGTAAGGGTACATCATATATTTTATTCAGGTTAAGGTCCAGCACTTCTAAGCCCATTTGATTAAATGATGGTTATGATTACACCAACAATAATAATAACAACAACAAAATCAACAAACAGACTCAAAAAAGGAAAAGAAAAAAAAACCCAAAACAATCAAACTTCTGAACCTCATAAGGCTTTAGGCCCATAATGGATTTTAGGATGCAGCCTTTTATTTTTCCATTCATTACAGCCTTGCAAAAAGGACATTCTCTTTCTCACTTGATATATTCTAAACATGATCTTAACTGTTTGTGCTTTAGTTCACCGTTATAAACTACCTGCTACTGCAAAGAAGATGTTTTAAATCCCAAGCAAAACTAAATTAATAATCATATGGTGCATGCCAGGTCATATAGCTTTTTTCTGACCAAATTAATTCAAGTAAGTTACTTGTTCTACATTTGGATGCTGACCTTGGTAAATTGTGGTGACATCCAGAAAATTACTTGTTAGGAAAAGGTATTTAGGATAAATAGGTTTCAGTGTGAAGGTGTCACAATGCCAAAGATATAAATATTTAGGAGCTTGATTAAATTTTGATTCTAAGTTCAGAGCAATCTTCAGTTAATCCTATTGTACTCTATGGCTTCTTGCTTTTCAAAAAGCTATGGCCGCTTGGAAAGTTAATTTAAAAGTGTGTGTGTATGTTTCACCTTACTTGGCTCTCAGGAAGTCACATTTAGAATAGATCTTTCACCAACAAGAAGAAATGCTGGGAGCTCACTTGAATGAAGCACAGATAAACAAACAAAATCCACTGTACCATATGGCAGTTGTACTATATGTTTCAATTTATTATCAGATAAAACTGTTGGCTTACGCATTTCATAGTTTTTACCATATATAGCCAGTGTTTTTAGAAATTTTCTGTAGGGTTATTTGCCCAGACTTCTGAAAAAAAATAACAATATGTCCTTGTTGTAGGAAGTGTAAGAAAATGAAATCCAACTAGAATAGTGAGCAAAATTACAGACTAGTTCCCTCCTAATCCTGGTACAAGTACTGAGAGCTATAAAGACATTTAACCTAACGAATATAACATTCTATCTGTTCAGTAATAATAAGTGTACCCTTGTATCCAATATCCACAGCAGAAGTTTTTGCAGCATATAGTCCATAAAGAGAAAGTAGGTTTCTTACCTTAAAGTTATTTAACGTTGTTTATATGAACTCTTAACTGCCAATTAGGCTAGTAAATTTTACTGAGTTCAGACAAGCTCAGTGTTGAAAAGGCAATGTCATTTTTCATTTATGGAATGATGTGCTTTTCTTAAAATTTCACATATTCTAACCCTGATCACCCAGTCAACTTACCCATGTTCCACATGGAAATATATAAGCATGTCCTTTTCTATGGGGAGTAACTGAATATTTCTTGCATTTTATGTGGGTTACTTTCAAATCCTCAAATAAGTTATATTTGAGATCTGACATTTTTATGGCTCAAAATCCTTTTTAATTTACATCCTTAATTAGGTCACATTAAGGAAAGTGCTTTTTAAAAAAAATCTAATGTATCCATTCATCTGTGAAAGTGGACATTTATATTATTACTTCAGATAAGATTGCTCTCTGTGTTTCAGAAGCTCTGATGCATTTAACAAGTGCAATTTCATAGCATGCATACATAGACAATATTATAAACAGCATTCAGTGTAACTTTTATTCAGGCTATGAATTTGTACTTTATTCTTTTTCCTTTCCTAGTCTTACTTCTGTGTTTCTCATTTTTCATTAAGCTACTTTCAAAATAATCTTAAAATGTGATGTTCTGCGATGCTTGTGTTTAGAACCCATCACAGCCCCCTCCCCCAAGAACAAAGCTGGATGTGAATCCCTCTCACTTCCACTTGGATATGCAGTTTGACTTTCTCAGTGAAGTTGGCAGTGATCCTTAAGGCTGAAAGGGAATCCTTCAAGGAGGACAATAGTGCTTTTCTTTGGCAGTAGGAAAAGATGCAAAAGAACACAATTAATTCCCTACTCTTGCCTTCAATGGCTCAATTCAGCTGGGCCCGTTCACCGGCATTTTCAGTGATTGGCGTGGAAAGGAATACATAAAAATGGATCTACAGAATTGCTCCTCAAGAGAGACAACTTACTTATCCATAACCTGTCAAATTTACCACCAATTAGTATCAGTATCATGGATTCTTTACAAATTCGGCAAGGCACTTTTTTTCTGTTTTTTTTTTTTTTTTTTAAGATTTGTCCTGTTTTCAGAGCATATCCTCAAAGTTCTGCCTTCTCCGTTATATAAATTTCTTTCTTTTTAAAATAGAAATGGTAAAATATGATAATACAAAGTTGTGAATAATATTTGGCCCAGCGCTTGTAGAAATGGAAATTACCTGAGAGGCAACATTAATAATGAGTTGGCACAATAAGTTTACTACAATGGGTTTGACGCCTTGATTGCATTTCTGAGGTGCATTTGTTGTTGCTTTGGGGGAAGTATGTATATTGGGTTCAATAGAGCATAGAATTTTAAATTAACCTCTTATTTTCCACACTTTGAGCATAATGATTTTAATAGGGTCTGCTTGTCTATTTAAGGTAGGTAGAACAAAGAATGTTTGCTTTTAGCAATATCACTAGCCTTATTTCAGTCAGTTCAGCTTAGAGTGAGAAAATATCAGTGACTGCTCATGCATCTGTTTTTAAGTTGCTTGACTAAATCTCATTCCCAAGAGGATTTTTTTTTTGTCAAGTTGAATTCAACAATAATTTATCCTGTTCACGTCTAAGAGTGGGAATGTTTAGCACTTCATTTTTCAACTAGTCTTGCTAATCTTTTCTCCTCCTCCGCCTCTTCCGCCGGATAAACTTTTGAAGAAGCTGGAAAAATCATGAGTCGATTTTTGGAAGTTGTAGCAAACTTCGTCAGAATCTCCATTTGAGGTAAATGATAATTTTTTAAACAAGAGATATAATTAAAAGGAATTTATATGACTAAAGATAATGTAATAATTTCATCTAATTTCTTCTGATTCTGTGTGGCTAAGGTTCCAGCATTCTCTGATTGATATTGTTATCTATATCAAAATACCTAGGTTTGGGAGTTTCCAACTAGGTTTGAGGAATTTTCACATTCCAAAAGAAATAAGACAATCTTTGAATATCAGGCATCTAAGAGAAAGAGGGAGGACAAGTGAAATAATGTAATTTGACAGACTGTATCATTCCTCCCAGGAGGTCAGCAATTAAAAGCATGTTGGAATAAGGTGAGAAAGAAGAAAAACAAAATTGTATTAGTCAAAAATAAAGGGGAAAAAAGGAAATAATAGCAAATCAAACACCACTGCTACTCTCATTACTACTACGAGTTGGTCCTAATATTTAGCTCCAACCATCTGCCAGTCTAAGTTCATTGCATGGATTTTATCATTTACTCATCTCAAAATCCTGTGAGCTGGGAACTGGTACACTTCCCATTTTGCTGATAGGAAACAAAGGCATTTGACTTTAAAAATTATAAGGAAGTTATATTATGCACCTCCTTTCTCTCTTGCTGAAATGTATACTTGGAAGATATGAGTAACTTAGCCCAAATCACATAGCTGTCGGCATCTGGATTCTAATCCAGATAGTCTGACTGGTGCCTTTGGTCCTAATGATGATGTCATGTTACCACTCCTCGTTTTAGTTGATAAAAAATAAAATTTAAATCAGGATATAATTACTACTCTTAGCCAGGTATAAAATGTAAACATGTCAAAGATTTTATTTAATTCATTCATTAATGAAGGAACCAGAAATTTATTACATTTGGTCCAAAGGAGAACCCAAACTTTCACACATTAAAATAAGATAAGGAATGCTGAAGTAAATTTACAAGTGAATGCAAAACTGGCAAAAAAAGGTCAATATCCTAAAGGCAGAATCAATTGTACTCTATTGAACACAATCTGCATATTTATGAACTGGAATTATTTTTTTATTACAATCTGTTTTAATTACACATTAATCACATTTTAAGTGTTCTGTTGCTTAAAGGACTCACAAGAATCACTTTGTTCTCATAGAACACCTTCGTTACAGGCAAAATATACAGAACAGCAGGGACAGAAGTATTTGCATTGAAAAGTATTTGCACAGGCTTTTTTTCTCTCCCGTTCCTGGGTGGGTTGCACAGGATAGGCATTGTCTCTAGTACCACCACTGGGGTATATGCAAAGTACCTCAATACCAGGAAGCCCACAGTCTGCTCATGGTGGGAGGCTGTTCCCGTAGGCACATCCTAGCTGTATGACCAGCATTAACCTTTGAAACCCCACCACAGGCTTCACCAAAACTAGATGCAAATCATAAATCCAATTTTATTATTTAACAGTGACACAGTTTGATACATCCTACTCCAAAACTTATATACACTCATGATTATAAGATATCATTTCTCTTTAGTTAATAAATTCTATAGCATTAGATCGGTAACCATGGGAATCTGTGTGTGGTCAATCCAAAACAGCTGAAATTAACCCATGCTGTGCATCATTATTTTTCTACAGTTTAAATACTATCTGTACAGAACAGTAAAAAATAAATAAATAAACAATGAGATAACAACTAAGTGGAGATAATACAGATGGTTGAGAGAACACTAAACAATTTTCAAAATATTTCACAATATTTTCATATACAGTGTAATCAAAAGTAAGACAATTTCTACATAACACCAGTCTAACTAAAGTAAAAATTCCAGTCAATCTTCTTTGTGTTTCTACTTATAATCAAAGTTTCTGATACATAGATATATTCATAACTGAGTTTCTCTTTATTTCTTTTCTCCCTCCCTCCACTGCCACTATAGTTTGCAAAATTAGAATGCACAAGAAAGGACCTCCAGTTGCATATTTTCTGAGTTAATTTAAAACTCTTTATTTTAAAATATAGTTGAAATCTTATATTCAGCAATATCTTGGTTTCGTGGAATATTGCTTTAAAGTTGGTTACAAGAAATGTTTCTCTGCTTTTCTTCATTTCTCTCATTCGTTTCATTTACTTTTTTCTGTAAAAAACTGGGAAAGCAGTTTAAACTATATAAACTGACAAATACCTCACTAAAATTAAATTAAAATGTATATGGTTCATGGAAGAACAAACTTCAATGTAGTCAATAGATAATTTTGTCCACTTTTTTTTACACTGAATTGAACAATTGTTTTAATTTTAAGCAAATTAAACTCAGACTTTTCTGCTAAGTTATAATTATGCTATGCTATGTTCTCTAATTTGATTCAAAAAAGAAAATAAATAAAACTCGAGTTACACTGTATAAAGCATTACTCTCTGTGATGTTACAGATTGAACACCTTGACTTTTAATTAGCTCTATCCAGCAAAACAAGTACATTGTATTGCCTACTTTAGTGATTGCATTTCTCAGTATGATCCAGGTGTTTGATGGTCAAAGTTTTGGCAGTTACTGTATCAGAAGGAAACATGATTTGGCAATTCATTAACTCATGAAATGTGTTCTTCCTGCTACCATATGGAACAAAAGTAATTATTAACGATGGAAGGGAGAGAGATTTTATCTCTCTTCTGCAACAAACTTGCAGTTTGTTGAGGAATATTCCTCAAAGCCGACAGTGTTTTGGTTGAAGTTTTAATACATGGAAAGTCACCTGCCTTAGGAATGTAAACAAGATTTTCCTTTGCCGTTTTCTAGGGACAATGGCAGAAGAAATATAGTCAGAAATATTTTGTGTGGTTTTTGTTTGGATAAAGTTATATTTATCTCATTAAGATTTCAGGACGATTTGATTCTAAGGGTAGTAAAAAAGATCACACCAAGATAAGTAATATGATTTTAACTGGGAAATTAAATATTCTAGTGAGATTGGGCTAAAGTCACAACGCAAAGGAGACCCAAATAGATACAAGATATTATCTTGCAGAGGCCTTACGCATTTTTGCATTTTAGTAAAACAATAAGAACTAGTATCCATTTTTGTAAAGAGTTTTTGGAGAATTTGTAGCTTTACTTATTCTTTGATAGATACTTAATTAGTTAATATGCTATATTAGGCACAGGAGATCAAGATAAATGAAAATTCCTTCCCTGGAAGAATTGTAATGCTGAGGGTGAAAGAGCAGTGTTCACAGAGAGTTATAATAAGATGGATCTGCTTTGGATAAGGGTTCTGCTGCTGAATGCAGCAACACATGATTTAAATATGGATCTTCCACACATTATCTATGTCCTTGGACAGATGTGTTGCCTCACGTATTGAATGATAACCATAATAATTGTGTTATAAAGCTACTCTGAAGGTAATGTGCCAAACATGCTGCCTAGTTCAGAATAAGTGTTCAGAGTATGTTTAATATTAGATATGAAGTAAATGATCAGGATGGGAATTATATTAATAATAATTACATACACAGCATTGTAAGGAGTACTCACACTGATGTCAAATTGCATTGTAAAAAAATGTGTACAAAACTAATATGTTTGCTGATATGGCGAGAGGGATGGTAGCATGACACATCTAATGATTGGATAGACTAGATGCATCTGAAATTATTTGTGAACTTCTAAAATGTAGTTTCAGGGTAAGAGAATAATACCATTAGTTTTATAAAATTAATTATTTTTATTACAAATAGATAATAGACAATAGTGGTGTGGGAGGCTTGATTAGCATAAAAGGTGAAAATTACATATTGTCCTACATTTTTTTGTAGCTATTGTATTTAGACTTCTGTATATATTTAGATTGGTCTTATCAAAGTCACTCAAAAATAAGACTTGACATACTAATTTCCAGTGACTGATCTCACTTCCATTTAAATAACTAAGAAAATCTGCCTTTAGAATAGTGAGCAGCAAAAAGACTGTTAATTTTACGCTAGGTAATTAAAGATAAGTAAAATGACAATGAATCTTATATTTCTCCTATATTCCTTAAAAAATTGGGTAGTGGTAACAGGAATTTACCATTTTCATGACATATCACTGTTTGGCTGGTGCTTATAATTTGGCCCTTACAATAGGCCATATATACATAGTACAGACTAAGAGTTGCTCTTTCAACCTAGTGCTTACCTATCCTGAAAACAATTGTTCGTTTATTTGTTTACATAAAACTTTACAAAGCCTATGAGATCATTTGCTTAAAAGAATATCATGAAAATATTGTGGTGTGTTAATATCTCAGAATGATAATAACTGTATCTAAATTCCATGTGTTACTAAACTGATTTCTTCACTTACTTGCCATCTCAGGTGTATGTAATTTACTTGTTATGCATGCTTTACAAAAAGGTACTTGAAAATATGATATATTTATATACGGAGGGGAGACAGAATTAAAATCTTAACTCACTTTGGTTAAATACATAAATAAATGTTATTCCAAGAAGCCATCTGAAAGAATTGCAAGCCATATAATGAAAGAGGCATGAAATTCAATTAGTTCAAGTTGTTTATTTAGACAGTCAGTTAACCAATATGCATTGAGTAGTCACTATGTTCTAAATTCTAGTTATACAGAAGGTATTAACCTCCTGGAATTTGCATCCTAGTGGATAAGACTATACATCTGTGAACAAATACATTGTATAATTTCAGATCGTGGTCACTACTATAAAGAAAATGAAGCAGGGTCATAGGATAAAAATGGACTGGGTGGAGTGCTTTAACTGGGGGAAAATATAAAAACAAGCATAGGCTTAGAGTCAGAGAGGTAAACAGACATATATATCAGTCAAGGCTCCATTTTCTGAATGTGTATGTTACTTAGGCTCAGTGAACCTCTGTTTCCTTATCCGTAAAAGAAGGATCACATCAACCTTGCAGAATTGTCCTGAGATTACAAATGTTATATGTATAATATATGTTGCATAGTAGGCCTTCAACAATTATCACTTAAGAACCATACAGTAAAAGCCACAAAGATTCCTCACGTGGCTGTGTCTTTGTCTATAATGTCTCTTTCTCTTAGAATTGCTTTTTCAAAGGTCTCATAAGCTAAACACACAGTCAGGTGTTTGTACTTAACTTTTAATTCTCACTGTAAATAAAGCAATTATTCTTTGGTCAGGAGTGTTTGCTCCTCTAAAAGGGAGAAGGGAAGGTGGGCATATGCTCATTGGGTATTTTGGGAAATTATTTATCTCAGTGAACCTGGTTCAAATACATCACTACCAGCTTGCATTTCAGGGGCCACCTGGCTCATCATCTGACAACAACATGCTGTGTGGCTTGAAAAGAATCATTTCCCTGCATTAATTTTCTGTAAGTGAACATTTTCGCATAGCAGTTTTCCATTTGAGGAGCTTACACCTAGATTACAAGGGCTCTTACAATGCACATTTGCTTAGATGTTGTTTTGTCAGTCCAGTTCTTATTAAATTCTTATGTGTGTGTGTAAAGCCTCATCAAATTGTCAAGCCCTTGAGATCAAGGACTCCTTTACTTCTTTAACGCTATTATGGGAATGTGGTACACAAGGTAAGTGTTGTGTACATGGTGAGGGTTACTTGTTACAATTAAATATAATTATGTTATATAATCCACTTCAAGAGGTGTATTGTCATTTCACTAGTGATTCATCACAAAAGCTTTGATTTTTCATGTTATAAATAAGAAATCAAAGTTTCAAGATGTAAAATAGCCTTTCCTAAAACCAAATAGAGAAATGTAATAAATATTTGAACCAGCTTTTTTAATTAGCCCAAAAATTATTTTGATCTAAAATAATTTCACTATTTCTAAAATAGCATGAAAATTAATTTAGCCTTGCTGGAGATGAATTTTGAAACAATTCTTATGTCATTACGATACTAAATACTAGGATTTTATAGACACATTCAAATGTATAGTATAAATATGATGGAGGATTAGAAAGTATTAGACACAAATTTTAGAGAAATTTTTTAAAAAAATTAGTAATGAATATTTACATGTGCTTGTGAATAGGGAAGATGTCCAGACTTGGGTTGATTGTATAAGCATACCAATAGAAGACAGATGCATTTTAAAAATGAAATATGCCAAACTACATGATTAGGCTACATTATTGGCTTACTTAGGAAAATGAATTTGATCATTCTCATAACACACAATTACCTAAATTCCCTTGGGAAAATAGAACTTCAAAATAAATCATAGCTGGTAAAATACTGTTAGGTTATGGACCTGAAGTAGGGAAAGGGTAAGAAAGTATAGAGGAAGGAGAAAAAGTGGCAAAATCAGAGATTCCTCTTTTAATTAGCTAAAAATCACTTTTTGCTTTTTTCTTGAACGTGATTAATCTTAATTACCTCTTTAAAATTGTAGATGTGTGAGACTTTGCAGTGGATTAGTTATTATTGAGAAAAAATTTACAGAATGTATATATATACTTTTTAAATTTTATTTATTTATTTTTGGCTCTGTTGGGGCCCTGTTGCTGCACGTGGGCTTTTTCTAGTTGCGGCAAGCAGGGGCTACTCTTCGTTGTGGTGCGCAGGCTTTTTGTGCTGGCTTCTCTTGCTGCAGAGCACGGGCTCTAGGTGCACGGGTTTCAGTAGTTGCAGCACCCGGGCTCAGTAGTTGCAGCTCACGGGCTCTAGAGCACAGGCTCAGTAGTTGTGGCGCACGGGCTTAGTTACTCTGTGGCATGTGGGATCTTCCCAGACCAGGGATCGAACCCATGTCCCCTGCATTAGCAGGTGTATTCTCAACCACTGCACCACCAGGGAAGCCCTGTAAATATATTTTTAATTTGCCCAGATGTTTTCCAGACATAGGACTGAGACCACGTATTTCAAATAAACCACATGATTTTGACTAAAAGTGACTGAATGTGACATGGCAGTGGGATTGAGCCAAACTGCTAAAATTATGCTAAAATACTTTAGTGGCCTAATTGATAGTCCATACTTCAGTGTTATTCTTTATAACATTATTAAAATGGAAAACAATGCATATTTTCTTAAACATGCATTCACAGGAGTAAAATTGATATATATTTATTCAAATTTATTAAAATATTCACCTTGTCCCCACCCATTTATTTAATATAATACCCAGTTTAATTAAAATTATAGATTTATTTGTTAAAGAAATGGTGATTTTCATGTTTATATGTGTGAATTTAATCAGTCCTGCTACATCCTTGTGGATTATTCTTTATTTCTGTTACAAATGTTATATCAGGCTATATGCTATATAGTAGAAATGGTACAAATGGAGATTAGCTTTTCCTCTAAAAATGGATTTTATTATTGTCCCGAAGTGGGATTTTTCTATCTTGAAATTGGTAAAACAAATTGTTTATGGCTTTGGCATGGGTGTCTTTTGAGCACATCTGCCTCATTTCCATTAATTGTCTTAATTTAAAATGTTATGTGTTGCTTATTATGAAGAATCTTCAGTTCCATATAATTATTATCAGCTTACTAGTAAGTGATCTGTGCATATCATTTAATTATTTTAAAAGATAATATCCTGAAGCAGAACTGCATTATCCTTAATATACCATTTTAAAATTAGTATTAACTTTCATCATAAAATATTAAATAATCACAACTATGATTAACCTGCTTATTTTCATTTAAAGATGCTATAATCCTCTGTTACATTAAAAACAGAGTAAGTCCAGAAATACAGTTAATGTTTGAGATAACCTTGATCATTTTCCATTTATCTTGTATTTTATATAAAACACTCACTCTTTACATAGAACACTTAAAATATCTAGCACAAAATAGGTAAGCTGACCCTTGAACAACACGGGGTTAGGGCTGCCAACCCCTGTGCAGTGGGAAATATGCAGACTTGCTAAGTCTGCCTCGAAAACAAAAGAATTGATAAATGTCTCACTGAAGAACAGGAAACTGAAATAGTTTGGATAGAATCAGGACTCAAACTCTAGTTCTTTTGATTCTACATATTGTGATCTCAAATCAAGCACAAGCTTTCCTCCACACTTAGTTAATTTAAACTACAGGTACTATATTTATTGAAAAAAATCCACGTACAAGTGGACCCACGCAGTTCAAACTCATGTTGTTCAAGGGTCACCTGTGCACTTAACGTGTATGTTGGATGAATGAAGAGATGTGTATACAGTAATCACATGTAAAGCAAGGCCTCAGGAGTTTTCATAAATTATCCAGTTTTATACTCACAATAACTCTGCAACAAGCAAAGGTACTATTATTGTCTGGCTTCCACATGTGAAGAACTTTATATACTTAATTTTCCTTAATTCTAACAGCATATTCTTCATTTTAGCAATGGAAAAATAGAAATTTCAAAAGTTAGGTGACTTGGTCAATGACATCATTATCTTAGTGGTCAAGTGAGTATGGATGACAGTTCTGGCTGACTCAGAAGTCTATCATAATTTCTTGCCCTATACTACTATTTATATATGAGATTGTTAACTTTAATGATGCATATGATTCAATATTATATATCTGATTGGGCTATCAGTATATTGTACATTCAAGCAAACGTGAAGATATGAGCTTTAGAACTTAATAAATATTATTCTTCAGATATGCTAAATTTAATGGCTGAGAAGAAAATGGAAAGCTGCTTGTTTAAAAAAGAAAGAAAACAGGGTTTCCCTGGTGGCACAGTGGTTGAGAGTCCGCCTGCCGATGCAGGGGACACGGGTTCATGCCCCTGTCCAGGAAGATCCCACATGCCGCGGAGCGGCTGGGCCCGTGAGCCATGGCCGCTGAACCTGCGCGTCCGGAGCCTGTGCTCCACAACGGGAGAGGCCACAACAGTGAGAGGCCCGCGTACCGCACACACACACACACAAAAAACAGAAAGAAAACCATTTTAAAAAAGACAAAAAATGTATTTCATCCCTTAGGTGTAAAAGATGCTGTATCTTTCCTCTTCCCACTCATCTTCTAAGGGGCAGATTTTCATCTGGAAAATTAGATCATTTCTGAATGATCACAGTGTCTTTCTTGCAAATTTTAAAATCAAATTTTAATATCTTTCTCTCAAATTTTAATAAAAATTTATTTTACAAATAGGCAGTTTATTTTACAAAAAAATATTTTACAAATAGTTATAATAGTTAATTTGTGTGCTCACTTTATCTCTGAGTACACAGAGAATTTGCAGTTAGAATTATTTATTTCAGGACATGCCTGTCAATGACCCATTCTTTTCCAGTAATCTAGAATGCAATTCTCAAAACCTGTAACCAAAAAATACAGTCTTTTATTTTCTAAAATAAAGTGTTCTGCTTCTTGTGTTTTTATTTCCAAAGTTTAGAGTTCCTTTGCCCAATATTATTTTAATTTACTAAATTACTGGCAGATAAAGGAAGACTTTCCATTTTACTTGAATTTTTTTCTTAGACAAAAATAGTACAAGCCTCTATATTTTTGGACTTTTGCCAAAAACTGTAGGCAATTTCATGTGGTCTTTCTACATCAGTTTGTAATCCAACTATTAGAAAAGAGACAGAAGATACTGAATGAATGAAACAAGAACTCCAAGGCCAGGAGGTTTCAATTTTGCAAGAGTGTTAGTGGCAAAATATGTGACTGTAGACATAGCAGTGTGAGTGATGAGAGAGGATTTGAGTTTAAGAGTAAGATAATCTTGTGAAGGAAGTTTCAAAAGAGCAGTCTAGGGAAGAGGAGATTTTAGTTCAGTGAAGTTGAATTGATTGAAAAATGAAATTAAGGATTCTCTTATAGAAAGACCGGGACCCTAAAAGTTAAAACCATTTCATTGTACAACCAGATATAATTTATATGTTTAGTAATCCAAAGGGATAATTTGTGCAGTGTCATGCTAAGCAAATTTGCAGTCAATTTAAATCCTGTAGTGTAATTGGGAAGGAAGATGGCTCCAAAGGAGGGGACACAGGGGGAATGGCATAACAGCCTCTATCTTTGAAATAGCTAGTTTGACAATGCTCTAAGTGTCCAAGGGCCCTTTTAAGATGCCATGTGAATTTATTATTTTTGCTATAGAATTCTGAAGTATTTGAGTTTCCAGAAGTTCAATGCATGGACAACCTAGTTAGAAGTAACAGAGTTACACATTTCTTTTATCCTCAAAGTGAAATCTAGCTTAAACTCAATATGTTACGTTTAAAACTCCAGGACACAGATTTTAGGTGAAGTTCTTATGATAGTTTCTTCATAAGAATCACATGAACTTGATGCCATTGTTTACAAGAGATAACCTTGAAGGGAACACAAAGCTTAAAATGTTGCTGCATCTTATGGCAGTTGACAGCAAGGACTTACTTTGAGCATCTCATATGAAAACTATGTATTAGTGAAGTGTATTTGATTTTCTTGAAATTTCTGATGTTGCATTAAGACCTCTAAGCTCTAGCAACACTATAACTACTGTAATTTTATCACAATTGGCCTCTTTGCCACTAGATTCAAAGTAGTTCACTTATCCCTGTACATAACCAACAAACTGACTGTGTGAATTCCCTGCTCAAAGAACTTCAGTGGCTCCCCACTGCCTATTCAATGACAGGAATTCCTTAGTCAGGCATTCAAGTCCCTCTGCACAGCTCACTTACATACTTCTCTGAGTGCAAACTAAATGATCCTGCTTCTTGTCCATCATCCATCACTTCTGTTTCAACATAATTTATAATACTTTTCCTGACTGTATAACTAATACATTGTTGAAATCATTGTAGAAGATTAGGAAAATATAGAAAAGGAAAACGAAAAGAAAAAAAAAAAAAACACTTGTTCTTCTGCCACTTGAAGAAAATCAATATTAATTGCTAATATAGTGAGCACGTTTGAAATTATATTGAATTTAGAAGTTTACAATCTGAAGGCTGCATATTTAAGTTGGTGACATTTGTGATATTATACAATATTATTAATATATTATATAATATACACCTTTTGTGGGCATCTCTAATAATTACTTGTAAATAAATCCTTGAAAGTGGAATTGAATTATAATATAAAAACTTTAAAGCTTTTCAATTTTTTACCAACAACATCAACTGCAGAGCAGTTACACTGATTTAGCTCCCAAAAGGCAAGTGTGAGGTGTCCATTTCCCCAACTCTCCTCACATATGCGGTGGTATTTGACATTTTAAATTTATGAATATTTTTTATGGATTTTATTTTTCCCAGTACTATTATTGTATTTTATTGATTTTTAAAGATCCCAACATGTTATATGCATAACACTTTGTCATATATTGTGACATTTCCCCATTTTTTACTTAAATTTTGCTACGTTTTTTTAAACATTTAAAAATATTTGCATAGTGGAACCATCTCTTTTTCTTTTATGGGTGTTTTCTTTACCATAATGCTTAGAAAATATTTTAGGCAAATATTTACCTATACTTTATATTTTAATAACTATTATTGCCTTACTCTATAGAGTAGGGCACATTGTTTTTGCACATGATGAGAGATAGGAATATAACATTATTGTCTTTCAAGCGAATTTATCAATTGCCCAGGTACTATTTAATAAACTAATGATTTTTATTGTCAATTTAATTATAAACTAAATTCATATATGTACAAATCTCTGTTTCTATTATTTTTGTTTTATCATTTTCATCTGTCAATTATTCTTTCTGTAGTATAGTGGATTTATAATATGTTTTATATCCAATAATAATAATTAGACCTGTCTAATCACTATCTCTTTTCCCCAGAATATCTGTCATTCTTCACTGTTTAACATCTTAGATTAAATTTAGACTCTTGTTGTCATATCCCTGCACACTCTCTGCACACTGCCAGGGAGGGAAAAAAAAAAAGCTTGGATGTGTTTTTTGTTTACTTTGAGAGATATGAAGCATACAGTTGATAATTTGGGCAGTCAGCATGTTTCTTTTCTATTTGAAAGTGACTACTTTCATCTTTTAGAACTTTTGATTTTGTTATTTTAAAAACACAGATGCATTTTTTAAAACACAGATGCTAGAGCACATTGTCAACAACACTAATATTTTTGAACATTAGTGGGTTTTTTGTTTGTTTTTTAAATAAATTTATTTATTTATGGTTGTGTTGGGTTTTCGTTGCTGCATGGGCTTTCTCTAGTTGCGGTGAGCGGGGGTTACTCTTCATTGCAGTACGCGGGCTTCTCACTGCGGTGGCTTCTCTTGTTGTGGAGCACAGGCTCTAGGCGCACGGGCTTCAGTAGTTGTGGCACGTGGGCTTCAGTAGCTGTGACTCGCGGGCTCTAGAGCACAGGCTTAGTAGTTGTGGCACATGGGCTTAGTTGCTCTGCAGCATGTGGGATCTTCCCGGTCCAGGGATTGAACTCGTGTCCCCTGCATTGGCAGGCAGATTCTTAACCACTGTGCCACCAGGGAAGTCCCAAACATTAGTGTTTTATATTTGTGCATCATTCCATGTTCAGAATATGCTGAGTTATGGGTGTAGTTTGCCTACTTTAGAGATGAGATCACTGAGGCTCAGAAAGAACTCAAGATTGCAAAACCTGAAGAAAGTAAGGAAGGAGCCCTTGCCCACCTATGTACAATGTCTATAACCACTTTGGGTTTGCAGCTGCTAAGACTCAAGGGCTCTGAGGTGTAATCTAGCACTTTCACTATTGCACTGTGCAAAGTCTCTTACTTTGCTTTCATGTTTGATGCATTTTAACTGAAGTTCTGGAAGACTGGCAATTTTTTGACCTTTTAACATAGGAGAATGACTTTTGAAAAAGGACCTATCTCCCTTTTTATGACAGAGAAGGCTTACAGAAAGTGACATAAATAATATGACTACCATAGGAAGAAACATTCTTACAACGACTCAGTATTGGGACTGAGACATTGTGGAGATTTCGAAATTTTCAATTATTTAACAGCATTGCTATTGCATTGAGGCATTTCATTCCATTCTATAACAGCATTGGTATTCTTTTTAAAAGTATTGGTTATCCACTGTTTATTTTTATTCTTTTTGTTACTCTTTTTTTTTTTTCTCCAGTGCTACTCATTGATGTTTACCCTGAGAGAAAACTGTGTCATAACTGAAGATATTATAACATAAGCCTAGAGTTAAAAATCAATAGATTATTTACTCTGGGCTTAAAATATGTTTATAAATAATATACACACATATACATATATATACACACAAATATATATGAGTGTGTGTATGTAAATGTATATACATTTAGAGGATGCTGAATGGGTGAGGCAAATTTCACAAATTTCTTACTTCATGGGCAACCTGCTTTTCAAATTGTTGAAGAAATCCTATTTTTTAAGAAACTGCTATTACATTTTATCTGAGAAGGAAAGATGAAATATAAGATCCCAGATTATTTGATATTTTCACGTAAAATATACTCCCTTAACTTCTTTCTCCCCAGCTGTACAGTAACTGATTCAGGGAATGATGACTATGTGGCAGTACATGTCACAATTACAGCTTTTGGATAACATGTTCTTACTTCTAATCAGATGACATCTAAAGTCTTTTCTTTCTGAAAGCATGAATGAAAGGTAGGAGTTGGTGTTTGCTATTTTGTTTACTTGAAGAATCTCCAGGGCTGGGTGGCAGCCACAGGGCATAAGGGTGAGGAAGAGCCTTGCTCTGGGAAGTTGAGTGGACAGGGTATCAATAGTTCTCGGCTTCTGCTGGCAGCAGTGCTTTTCCAGTCTGATGGACATGGTTAGGCATCCGCTGACTCCCTTCAGGGGAAAATCACAGATTCCATTCCTGAGGCTCTATGCACTCTAGAGAAAAGTACCCAGTTTTTGAGTGATTACATTTCTTTCCCAGCAGCTTTCTCTCTTAGCTCTCTTTCGGTACTTTGCATTGTGCTACTTCTTTAGAGGACTTTTTCCATAGATATCCTGTGAGCAGCCCAAAGTACAGATGTTTAACCTCAACTGTAGAAGATGAGAAGGAATGAATAGTTTAGAGCAATTTTTAAGTCACCAAGGAAAGATAAACTCTCAAATTATGTTCTGATATTAGAAGATGATAAGCAGAAGAGTGAGAGAAAAATCAGACTGCAAAGAAATATCTCTGAGGAAGAACGGAACAGTTAAACGGATCTTTCTGGAAGAATTTTTGGTAGAGCTGAGGTAAGATACAAACAGCTGTGATTACTTTTGGGCACTTATTTCTGCAGTTTTGCAGTTTCTTAGTACTAATTCTTATCTTAAATTAATAGTATCCCTTAATTATACACATGTAGCTGAAAATAGAAATATTTCTTGCATTTCATCAGGCTTTACTTTAATCAAGTTTGTATGATTCAAGATATAAACATTTCCTATGTGTCAGTAAGCTGTGCTTTATACACACACACACACACACACACACACACACACACACACATACATATATATACATATGTTGTTTTGTGTTCTTCAAGTGTATTTGCACTTCAAGTAAAATCTAAATAATCAATATAAAACTGTCCCTGGTACACACTGAGCACTCAGTAAATTAGCTCATTATATTTTTATTAACACCATGCGTACAATTAGTTCTTAATCAATGGTATAATGAGGATTGAAAGAGGCCAATGGAGTTATAATTTAATTAATTAATATGTCATGAGTCAGCTGACCTAAAATGCAATAATGGATGAAGCCCTGTCAGGTTCCTTAGGGACTGTGACACAAGGCACTAATGAAGATGTCAGCTGCTTCAGAGGCAGGAGCAAAAGCCAGAGACTTAGTGACACGTCTACTCTAATGTTTTCTTTTCTTTTCTTTTAAATATAGTTCAATGATTTAAAATCACTAGGAAGAGTGTGTTTGAACTCCTAGAGATGTGGACTAGATCTTATACAGTGCCATGGAGCACAGGGACCCATTATTATATTTCATTGTCTCTTTTATTACCTGAGGGTAAGTGCAGGCAACAGAACAAGGTGTCAAGCTTACTTTTAACCTGTGCTAGAGGAAGAAGTTAGATGAAGGGTTGAAAGGTATTTCTAAGTTATTATCCTTAGAGACACCCCACTCACTGTCCCTGTGCAGCTACGAGCGTGACTGTTATCCGGCCTGTAGTGTCAGCCCCTCATATCAAGTTCTACTTAGTCCTGTTGTGTTCTCCACGGGGCCCTTCACCTGAGAGCCTCTGCTTCATCTAATGCATTGTAGATGAGTAAGCTTTCCCCACTGTGCAGTCTAGTCAGATGAATTGTGTTTGAAAACATAATAAACTCATTTCTGAATATTTAGAAAAAGTTATTTCTTTACATTATTTCAGTTAGAATGTTCTGGATCAAATGTTAAATTTACTGGCCATAGTACACTCCCTTAAATTAGGTATTTATGGTTAGATAAAAAAGTGAATATTGGAAGTCATTGATAGCTACCTCATTTATTTGAAGTTTTGCAAATTTAATGACAGATTTTCAAAACCCCATTGACTTTTGACTTCAACTGATGGTTCCATGTGGGTCACTTTAGTTACTTGACATGTAGTATATATGAAAGGGTGTAGAGAGAGCATGGTCATTTAGATCTGTCAAGCCAAACGTATTTGGCAAGTTCTCCATCAATCTTTCCCATGACCCAAAACAGGAAAGCTGGAGCATTAAGCTAAAGTTCTAAAAAGTCTGACTAATGGACACCACAGTACTGACAGCATTCCCTGGATTATGTAAATTGATTCTATCCTGTGGTGACTTTGTTGTTGCTTAGTTGACTAGAATGATTGGAGTGAGAGATATGACAATATGAATCCACAGGGTTTGGTGTAAAATTCTAGATTCAGAGGGTCCAGCTTGAGATCAGTCTTGCCTGACATGACATTTATTTAGTGCAAATACTTTGGGATTTATTAAATACCTGTCTACCTTCTAGAAATAACTGGAACAGCTAGTTTACACACCACCACCCACCTTCTAGTCAGAAATCAGTTCTCTTGCTTATATTTGGCTTTTTACTTTCTCACTTATATTGGTTTATGTTCTTTGGATGCAACATGCAGGCCTCTTTATTTGCATTTCCTAACAAAGATATTTTAACCATCCTTCCCAGCACCCAATGATAACAAATCTACTTCATCAAGTAAAAGCAGGTTGTGGAAATACAAATTTTTTCTATCTCAAACTCTTTCTTTGTATTATTCTCTTTAAATTCTTTTATTCTAACACTTTTGCAATAAGGTAGTCATGCAAACTATAAAGCTTAAAGAAAATTTAGGTTAAATAAATTTAACTGGAAACGAAACTTAGATAAATAATTTGAAAGTAATTGTGAACAATAAATTACATTATCTGTAATCAGAAGAAGTAAAATAATGATACTACATTTAGGAAACTTTGAAAAAGACCATCTTAAATAAAATAAAACTCTGATTTTTAAAAAATATTACTTAATTTTAAGAGGCATTTTCCCTAAGCATTTAAACATTTTTTTTAACATTATATTATTTAATCCTAGATGTATTGAATTACAGAACTGGGCAACGCTTCAAAGATCACTTAGTTCCATTACTTAACAGATATGAATGCTCACAGAATGTCATGATTCAAAGATGATATAAGTATTCTGACATTCTGCAAGTTAATATTTATGTATTGCATACTATTCTACAGCTCTATTTAATTTGAGTTTTTAGAGTCATCTGTTCCTCCTGTGTCTTTTGTGGTTGTTGTTTCTGTACTTGTTTTGTTTGTTTTTAATCTTGGCAATGATACTATTTTTAGTGTTTCACTGATATGCTTCATGATCAGAAATTGTGTGATTTGTGTGTGTGTGTGCGCGTCTGCGTGTGTAACCAAATCTTCGAGATTGGCTTCTGAAGGAAGAACTACTTTACCTTCTGCAATAATTTTAAAATATTTTTATTCATAAATATGGAATACACTTATCAACTTCACAAGGATGTTGTTTGGGGTTAGGTAATTGAAAAGCACTTAGCACATATTTATAGTACTCTGAAGTCCTTACCTGATAAGGTTTCCCTGCAACAGTAAACTGTTTAGCTCCTCATTGCTTGTGTTCCTTGTTTCTATCAGTTGCATGTGTGTAGTTTTTCTTTATATCAAGAATTTATATATGCTTTTTACCCTACAGAGTTGCTTTGTGTATGTTCCAGGATGTTACAATTAAAATTAAATTACTTTTTTCCTTTACTGAAAAGAATAACTATAGAACAAATGGTTATGAGAGCAGAAAGTTCACTTGATGGTAGATTGTAAAAACATTTTGCATAGCCCCTGTCCTAAAGGCTTAATTACTATTGTAACCATAACGAGTCCCTTTTTTCTGATAGTACACAGCTTAGAAAAAAAGTATTTTTTCATTTAAAAATATTCTATGTGCCTTACAGTTGATGGTTGATTTTCAGATTGGTCCCTAAGAGTATCGATCATTTATTCAATAGTTTATAATGCAGATAAGTTTCTTAAACTAAATAAAATGAAATAAAAAGAGAAATTAACAGGATAACTTTTAGTTAAACCTGCATTTATATACTGAAAATATTCCAATCAAAAAAATTCTTAGAACATTTTAAAAATGATGCCAGTCATGCATTTGATAATGAAAGTAAAGTACTGAAAAATTATCTTCTCATCTTAACTTTACATAGTTTTTAAAAATAGACTTTAGTTTTTAGAACAGTTTCAGGTTCACAGCAAAACTGAGCAGAAAATACAGAGTTCCCATATACTCACTCATAAGGGCAGTCTCCCTATCATTATCCCACACCAGAGCTTTACATACTTTTTCATTTACTATTAAAAGAGAAAGAAAAACAGGATGGATAAACAATGCAGTAACACAAAATCTATAGCACTACTATCTGAAATACGATTGCTCTATTACATACTATTGTGATCCTTAACCAGTGATGTAAAAGTACCTCTAGTAAGAGCAGTTAAAGAGATGTGAACAGCATCTAAAAGTTGCCTTTTAGCCAACATGTTGTAATTAATCAGGATTCTATCTCTTGAGTTGCTGAAGATTTGTGTGGTATTGCTGAGAACAATATCCATCTAGGGGGAAATTATACAGAGAAAAATAAATTCAGCTTTTCCATCCCTTAGTTGGAGCAATGAGAATATATTCTAGGGAGACAGGATTTAAATAAAATGAATATTTTAAAATGAATTCTGAAATTCTTCTAGGTCTAGGAAATAGAATGTTTTTCAAATGATTTGGTAGAGTTTTATGTTTTGTGGCTTTGTTGTGTTTCTATATAATAATCTAGTTAAAATAGTGACAGCAATACTATGAACTGCTAAGGAAAATGCAATATAGAAAACACTCCCCCCAACACACACCACACACACACACACACACACACACACACACACACACACACACACACACACACACACACTTTATCTTGCATTGCTTCTTTATTAATTGCTACCCTATACAGATGTTAAGTTTATTTTTTCCCCACGATAGGTTAAAATCTGTTATGGTACTTAAGAAAATTTTATTTTTTATAATGTATTAGCTATGTTTTGGCAAAAAGAAAACATTGACTATTATGTGTTTATCTTTACAAATATACTGTGCATAATTATAAAAGTTAGCATTCTGTTCCTTACTGATCTTGAGTAAATACACCTTCTGCTTCAGCATGGGAGAATCAGAGTTGCCTTTTAGTGAAAGATACTTAACTTCTATTTAAATGTGGCTTTTTCTGCAAGTATAAAGATTCAAACTGCAGTTATTTGGACCAGGTGTTTTTATATAACAAACCCAACAGTTCATGATAACTAAGGTATTATCTGAGAGACCTTGTTTTAGATTCATTTAGCCTGGGAAAAGAGCTAATCATTTCTTTGGTGACAAAGATTTAGTAGGTGACAAGTACCGTGATAGCTACTTTATGTACATTATCTCATTTAATATTCAAAAGGAACCCATTAAAGTGAACTGAAGAGCAGAAAGCTAATCATGCCTCTGAAGTCACACAGCTATGCATGGCAGAGGCAGAATTCAGTGAAATGTATTGCCTGGATGATTAATTTGATAGTGCTGTATCTTGGTCAAATATGTATCCTCTCTTCTGTATTAAGAAGAGAGGTTGCCATCATGGGTGTGTTACCTGACATTGTTTTTCTTCTGTCTCACTTACCCCACATGTACGTATGAACTGATCCTGAGGATCTTAGATATATTACCTTTTAAAATATAACACTGAAAATCTTTTCTGAATTTGGTAATAATTTTATATAATTCATGACTGTGAAATAATAACCAAGAAATACTTCAAGTTCAAATCCAAACTGGAATAGTTCATGCACATCAAAGTGAATTTTATACCACTGTATATAGTTTTTTAAGAAACTCTGAAACACTTCTTGCACACAGCTGTATTCCATGCTGTCTGAGTAATTGGAATGCAAGTAACACTTGATTGAATCACACACAAGCCAAAGACTAATGCCTACTTCTGTGCTATTCATGCTTCAGTGAAGGTGGTGAAAATGAACAAAACAATTCGAAAGAATATTTGTCTTTTGGAAAAAACCCTCAAACCTTTAAATCAAAACATATATGTCATAAGGAGGGCCAAATTTTTCACCATTTTTCCATCAGCTGAGGGAGACAACTTGATTTTCAACTAAGGGTTGTTTTTCAGTTCTTAAAATATTGTTTCCTGATTTTAGTTTTGCGATTTTGGCCAGATTCTGGGCTGGGAAGAAAAATTGATATGACAGCTGAAGAGTTAGATTTCCCCAAGAATGGAATTCAGAACATTCATAAGATATGGAAATTAGAAGAGATTCAAGGTGCAAAGTACTGGCTTGACATTACATATTAGAGAGAGAGAGCAAGAAAGAGAGAGAGAAAGAAATTCACGCCTATTTTATTAAGTGTGTCTATGCAGGCAAAACAAGAAACAAAAAGAAAAACAAGGTAAAAATGTCTGAGGTCTTTTTTGGTAGAACAACACAGCAATGCTGGACATTGGTTTGTATCTTGGAATTCTTATGTCACCTCTGTCACCTTAGGATAGTTACTTAATCTTGTTTATATCATGTATAAAGAAACAGGTTTTTTTAGAATAGGAATCATAGTTAAATACTACAAAATATCTATAGCATAGAGCACATCGAGTGCCTTCTATAAATGTCAGTTTCATTCTTTCCTCCCAGTATTAAACCATGGCAATAGCTTTTTTAACAGAGGTATTTAGATCGTATTAAGCTACTTCCATCCGGCAAGTAGAAATGATAACACCAACAAGAAGGGTTTTGCAGTAAAATTTTTAGGTTATAGGAATGTGAAATTGAAATATGAGAAGTAAATAGTAGACTGACTAAAATACTTTTCACCAAGTATTCTCACTAGTCCATCATTTGAATTCAAGCCCATGATTGCTACAGATATTACTTAGGAATGTCCTATTATGCACTTGAATACCCAGGAACAGTTCTGAGTGCTTGCTTGGCAGTGGATTTCCTATGACTTAATATTGCAGGTGTAGATTAGTGGAGTATAAATATTTTCAATTGTATAAGCAAATGCATTTTTGTAATCAATAGGAATCCATGGAGTGGAAGAGAAGAAAATTATTTTTTCCACTTTCTGTTTCTCACTAAACATACCCATTCCATATGTGGTATTTTTTCTAACATCTCATCTTTAAACTCCCTAAAAACAGAAAGTAAATTTACTAAGATAAGTTGTATAAATAATATTGAAACTAGATAGTAATGTCATCTAATGACCGACAGCCCCATTCATCAGGTACCCTTGTCTGAAAGTGTGTAGTCACCTTACAGGCAGGTATTGACTGCAGGGGCTGGAATCCCTGAAAATCTGCTCTTCTAAAATAAGTGTATTGGGGCTTCCCTGGTGGCGCAGTGGTTAAGAATCCACCTGCCAATGCAGGGAACACGGGTTCAAGCCCTGGTCCGGGAAGATCCCGCATGCTATGGAGCAACTAAGCCCATGTGCCACAACTACTGAGCCTGCGTGCTGCAACTACTAAAGCCTGCACGCCTAGAGCCCGTGCTCTGCCACAAGAGAAGCCATCGCAATGAGAAACCCATGCACCGCAACGAAGAGTAGCCCCCACTCACTGAAACTAAGAAAGCCTGTGAGCAGCGACGAAGGCCCAACACAGCCAAAAATAAAATAATAATAATAGTAATAAAATAAAATAAAATAAAATAATTTAAAAAATAAAAAAATAAAATAGGTGTATTGATCTCCTAATGAGAAAAAGAAGCAGGATATGCTAATTTTCAGAGAAATTATTAGCATGTCTGATATTCCCAGGTGTTTTTGTTTAGTTCAGAACCCTGAGATTATAGTTTACAATTTTGCTCTTGTAAAGACAACTTAAATGAATCAACTTTTATTTTTAGTCAACTAATAAAATTAAACTTCCCTTATAGCAACTTCCTTTGGGGGACCAAAGTATTCTTAGCTCAGACCTTACTAGCGTAATACTGATATTGTGTAATTACTTAGTTTTGAAGTTACTACAGATTTTTTTTTCCTTTACCCAGTGGCCTGGTAGTCTACATCACTTACTAGCTGAAATTCCAGTCAGTAAGAGAATCTGATGGCTGGTTGGACCTCAGAAATGTTGAAGCCAATATGAAAAACGGATTCACATTGGCCACATGATTATTTTTCTGTAAAAAACCTAACGATGTTATAAAACTGAACATTACAGTTGGAGAGTAAAAGCTCTGGCTCCTAGGATATTTCTCATTGTGCTTTTTTATGGGAAATAAAATGAAATAACATAGGGGAGAAATCACGTGGTTTAGTGCTGTTGAGATGACAACTTTAGCAAACAAGATATGCTACCATCAAAGAAGACCGAGTGGCATTAGACATTGAAACTGTCTCCTCAGTCAGGGGCATAAACCACAGGGAAAGAATTATGACAGTGGCAGTAGTTCAAATCTCCATGGACCCTTAAAAATGAGATTTTTGCTTTTTTTCTCTTAAGTTTTTGCTTAGATTCTAATAGCTGTACATACATCCAGGTACATTGTTATTAGGTCAGTTTCTTTACAACTTGGTACAGGTTTAAAGAGGAAATAAATAACAAACTATTATGTTGAATTTGACTTTGCTACAAATTCATAATGTTAAAATCAAATTATGAAAATTAAAATCTGCTGGTGGTGAAAGACTGGAATCACTTTCCATGCATGTATCATAAGCCAGATATATAATAGAACTTTGATGTAGATATTAAGAAATTTTAAATTCTATAAAATAAGAATAATCCAAGTAAATGGACAAAGGGCTCTTTGTTACATTAAAGGTAAGAACACAATGAAAATAAGTTTATTTGAAACTCTGATAATTTCAGTATAGACCAGCAAGTCAAATCAGTGTAGAAATTTTAGGACTATTCTTGATATATGTCCAAAATCTTAAATCTTGTTCTGTATTTTAGATATAAGTAAAACATATTCTCTTTAAAGGATTGTATTATGCCCCAGAAAAACAAACAAACAAAAAACTTGAAAAAACATGAACATAGGCAAATAATAAATAATACTTAAATAAAAGCCATTTTATTGGGAATGAAAGCACATGATTATACTTATTCTCTTGAGTTACTTGTGAATTGACAGTATAAGTGATATCAGGAGAAAAATGATAAGGTGTCTAAGACATACCTGAGGCAATATTAACAGTAAATTCCTACCACAGCTTGAATTATGCCATAGTGTTACATACTTTATTGACTTTTACATACACTTTGTAAAACTTGATATGAGTATCAGCATCTTCATTTTGCAAATGAGGCAACTTATAAAAGGTAGAAGAGGATTGGCTGTGTGACATTTCAAAGGAAAGGATCTCACAGCAACAATATAGTGTGTCCTTGCAGGAGAATCTGAAGTCACAATTGTATTGCTTATAAAAGTGGAAAAAACATGTTTGAGTACCTGTTTGTATCTGATATAAGTAGGACTTCCAATAAGCAGAAAGGAAAACCATAGTGTAATAAACAGCAGTGGATTTTGATTCACAACCCCCAAGTTCATTGTATTTCCCTTCAGGCTAGTAAGCCTCAGTTTTCTCATCTGTAAAGAGAAACTAATGTTAATATCATCTTCTGGTTGATATATGATAGTCATATAAGTTGATGTATGTGTTTTGTCAACTACAGAGCAGAAATAGATATTGATTTTTGATAGTTATTTTATCTATTAATTATCCTAGGGAAGCAGATGTCAAGAAGCAGTGTTAAAAATCAATCTAATATTGCTGTCTAAATTTGAGTCTGTAGTCATTCTATTTCTCAAATTATTTCTTAAGATGATTGAAATGTAGGATGTTTGTTCCTACTAATCTGATTATGTTGGAAGATTAAAAATATGAAAATCAAAGTGAATATGAACAAATTCAAAGGTTGTGACTCCTGTCACAGATTCTTGGTCATGTAAGCTAAAACCTGTAGATAACAGGAAGAGAACAGCATTGGCAACAAGTCCTACAAGTCATGGCAATCCACATAATCAACAAAACGTTATATTTGTAGTTGGAGTTTTATAAACTTTAGTTTTTTTAACTTTCAACAGTGTAGATTTCAGTTTGCAAAATCTACCCTGTATTAGTTTCATCTCTTGCATTTTTCATGAAGGTTTTCGTGTAGATAAAACATAGATTTTATTTTTAATTTCAGTTTTATGTACATTACAATATTTAAGTCATTTAAATAAAGAACATATGTGATTTTAAATTCCATTGCACCAAAGGGATGTAGAATTTATTTAAATTAATACTTGAGTTCAAACATGTTATGAATTAACAAATTCATTGAGGGATAACAAAGTGAAACATTTTAGGAAGCATTCAAAGGAGAAAGAAGATGAAACAGTCATTTCATAACCACTACCATATATGACATCAAGGTTCAGGAAAAGTACAATGAAGCTCTCAAAATGATAGCAAGCTTTTAGTTCTACGGTCTCTCTAATGTTAAACAAGAATAAGTTCAGTGAAGATTCTAGAATTAGACTGGTTCTACCTGGTTCTACCAGTTCCTAGCCACATGATGTAGATCAAGTGATTTAGCCTTCCTGAGATCTGTTTCTTTGCCTGTAAAATAGTACCTATTTCAGAGTATTCCTGAGAGCTAATAAATGTGAGCATCTAAAATGTGATTGGCTCAAGCCTTTTGAAATATATTCTCAATGAAATAGCATACCTTCTTTTTCTTATATTTTCTAACAAGCTTAATAATTTTCTTCATTTTTATTCTTCAGCATTTCAGAACTTCATTGTGATTTTACACAACCCTTGCTTTTATAGCTGGTAATGGTAAATTCTCTCACTGATATTTATTTCCCTCTTCATGTTGTACAACATTCTTTATTCACTCTCCAGTGAATTTATAAATTCCTAACTTATAAAAGTACCTGCCATGTGGTAAGCACATAATAAGCATTAAGTGAAGAAACAAATATTATCATTATTTTTCAGTTCAATGCGGTATCATGGCTTTTAGTAGCTCTTTAAATGTTTATAGCCAGAAAAACATGTATTCATGAAAGAAATTTTACAGTATACCCTAAATTCTTCCTATTAAAAGTGTTGTCTGGGGACCAGAAGCATTAGAATCACCTGGAAGCTTGTTAGAAATGCAGACAATTAGGTCTCACCCCAGAAGTAATGAATCAGAATCTGCATTTTCACAAGTTTCTCCAGATGATTCATATAACAATTGACCCTTGAACAACATGGGTTTGAACTGCAAGTATAGTACATATTAAAATTTGAGGACTGATTTAAAACATTTCCTCTAATTGTAGTCTTCATTAGTAACCATTTAATCCACTAATTCAACAGATAATTTAGTAAGTGCCTACTTTGGTTTCTTGAAATTCTTCCATGATAATGGTTTGTGGTTATGGTCAATCGTAAAGAGGTAAATGTCAATTTGGAATGACCGTGCTAAGATCTTGGCAGACAAGTTAGCATTCTTGGCTTGGGTTACATGAGGGGTCACAGAAGCAATTAAGAAAAATAAGAAAGGACAATTCTATGTATTTGGTTCATGGAAAGTGTGACCCATTGAATTGGGTTAGCCCAATACATTCCATAAGACACTACGGAAAAACCCAAATGAACATTTTGGCCAACCCAATACAGGTACGCTAAAAGCACCAGGAACAAGTAGAGTAAGGAAGTGACACTAAATATGAACTCTTTACTTTTTGCCCAGGAATAGCTCTGTGAACATCTGAAAAGGGATAAAGAAAAATAATGTTGAAATGCAGGTAAATGTAAGGAAAAATATTCATGTTCTAGAGGATTCACTATTTGACCAAAGAGATGCTTTATGAAAATGATTTCCTTTGTATATTTAGAATAATTTTATTTATAACTTGTGACTAAATAATTATATTTCAGGAGCTGGTTATTTGTCACAGTATGGTAACTTTTTATAAAAAGAAATGATAAAATTTTCACAAAACACTATATTGCTTGAAGGCAAAATACAAAGTTGTTTATCCTTCATATCTTCATGTCCTTATATAATACATGGGTAAGGTATATGTTCAAAAACAATGATTCAGTATAATTGCATTGAATAGATCTTGACTGAAGCCTTTGGACTTATTTAGGAAAGACATAAGTTTCCTTCAGATGAATCACTGCTTTCTTGTCATTGAGGGAAGTACAATTGAGGTTATATAACTTGGGATTTGTAAATAAATAGCAAAATTAGAAGACGTCAAATAAAAATACAATCTTATATAAACAGGCAATTATATTTCTGTACTTGTATATAAATAAAGTGAAAAAAAGTGATATTTAAATCTCTAATTATACATCCTCCACACATACTATTTCTTTTTTTGTTATAATACTCTGCCTCTGAGTGTAGAATTGGTTATTAGAAAATGATGCACACATTATTAATGATATTTACTCTTTCTGCTTTTGACATATGTAGTCTGAAACAGTCTTAAAGCTTCATTAGTAGAGAGCTTTTGAATAAAGTCAATGAATACACAAGAGAAATAGAAAAGAAAATAAAGTATGTTTATTTATACACTATTATATGAAGTAAATTCTATCATCTCTTTTAGTTATATTTTTAAATTTTAGAGCTACAATTCTAAGTCTTTTCCATGCCACTAATTAAATATGATTCTATTAATAATACTGGAAATGCTTGAGATATTAATTCAAGAGTCAGAGACTTGAGCAACAATCAATGACTTCCTTACAATGTTTTTTTGATTAAAATAAAACTAAGATTGTGTTTTTAAACTTCTCAATGATTGTATTTTCATTTTTATTGGAGTAGAGCTGCTTTACAACGTTGTGTTAGTTTCTACTGTACAGCAAAGTGAATCAGCTATATGTACATATATATCGCCTCTTTTTGGATTTCCTTTCCATTTAGGTCATCACAGAGCATTGAGTAGAGTTCCCTGTGCTACACAATAGGTTCTCATTAATTATCTATTTTATACATAGTATCAAGAGTGTATATATGTCAATTCCCATCTCCCAATTCATCTCACCCCTCCCCTTTCCACACTTGGTGTCCATATGTTTGTTCTCTACATCTGTGTCTCTATTTCTTCTCTGCCAATAAGATCATCTATACCATTTTTCTAGATTCCACATATATGTGTTACTATATGGTATTTGTTTTTCTCTTTCTGACTTACTTCACTCTATATGACAGACTCTAGGTGCATCCACATCTCTACAAATGACCCAATTTCAATCCTTTTTATGGCTGAGTAATATTCCATTGTATATATGTACCACATCATCTTTATCCATTTCTCTGTTGATGGACATTTAGGTTGCTTCAATGTCGTGGCTATTGTAAATAGTGCTGCAATGAACATTGGAGTGTATGTATCTTTTTGAATTACGGTTTTCTCCAGATATATGCCCAAGAGTGGGAATGCTGGATCATATGGTAGCTCAATTTTTAGTTTTTTAAGGAACCTCCATGGTGTT
The DNA here is from genome assembly GCF_964374135.1 of Grampus griseus. Taxonomy (NCBI): domain Eukaryota; kingdom Metazoa; phylum Chordata; class Mammalia; order Artiodactyla; family Delphinidae; genus Grampus; species Grampus griseus. The sequence goes on along the minus strand of NC_139012.1, from coordinate 42,076,714 downwards.
CTCCATAGTGGTTGTATCAATTTACATTTCCACCAACAGTGCAGGAGGGTTCCTGTTCCACCACACGCTTTCCAGCATTTATTGTTTCTACATTTTTTGATAATAGCCATACTGACTGGCATGAGGTGATACCTCATTGTAATTTTGATTTGAATTTCTCTAATAATTAGTGATGTTGAGCATCTTTTCATGTGTCTCTTCCATCTGTGTGTCTTCTTTGGAGAAATGTCTATTTATGTCTTCTGCCCAATTTTGGATTGGGTTGTTTGTTTTTTGATATTGAACTGCATGAGCTATTTGTATATTTTGGAGATTAATCCTTTGCCAGTTGCTTCATTTGCAAATATTCTCTCCCATTCTGAGGTCTGTCTTTTCATCTTTTTTATGGTTTCCTTTGCTGTGCAAAAGCTTTTAATTAGGTCCCATTTGTTTATTTTATTTTATATTTTTTCTCATTACTCTAAGAGGTGGGTCAGAAAAGATTTTGCTTCTATTTATGTGAAAGAGTTTTCTGCCTATGTTTTCCTCCAATAGTTTTATAGTGTCTGGCCTTACATTTAGGTCTTTAATCCATTTTGAGTTTATTTTTGTGTGTGGTGTTAGGGAGTGTTCTAATTTCATTCATTTACATGTAGCTGTCCATTTTTCCCAGCACCACTTAATGAAGAGGATGTCATTTCTCCATTGTATATCCTTATCTCCTCTGTCATAGATTAGGTGACCATAGGTGCATGGGTTTTTCTCTATGCTTTCTATCCTGTTCCACTGATATATATTTCTGTTTTTGTGCCAGTACCATACTATCTTGATTACTGTAGCCCTGTAGTATAGTCTGAAACCACGGAGCCTGATTCCTCCAGCTCTGTTGTTTTTTCTCAAAATTGCTTTTACTATCCATTGTCTTTTGTGTTTCCATATAAATTGTACAATTTTTTTGTCTAGTTCTGTGAAAAATGCCATTGGTAATTTGATAGGGATTACACTGAATCTGTAGCTTGCTTTGGGTAGTATAGTCATTTTCACAATTTTTATTCTTCCAATCCAAGAATATCATATATCTTTCCATCTGTTTGTGTCAGCTTTGATTTCTTTCATCAGGGTCTTATAGTTTTCTGCATACAGGTCTTTTGCCTCCTTAAGTAGGTTTATTCCTAGGTATTTTATTATTTTTCTTGCCATGATGAATGAGCATTGTTTCCTCGTTTCCTTAATTTCTCTTTCTGATCTTTCATTGTTAGTGTATAGGAATGTAAGATATTTCTGTGCATTAATTTTTTGTCCTGCAACTTTACTAAATTCATTGACTAGCTCTAGTAGTTTTCTGGTGGCATCTTTTGGATTTTCTATGTATAGTATCATGTCATCTGTAAATAGTGACAGTTTTACTTCTTCTTTTCCAATTTGGATTCCATTTATTTCTTTTTCTTCTCTGATTGCTGTGGCTGGGACATCCAAGACTACGTTGAATAACAGTGATGAGAATGGACAACCTTGTCTTGTTCATGATCTTAGAGGAAGTGCTCTCAGTTTTTCACCATTGAGAATAACATTTGCTGTGGGTTTGTCATAAATGGTCTTTATTATGTTGAGGTAGTTTCCCTCTATGCTCACTTTCTGGAGAGTTTTTATCATAAATTGGTGTTGACATTTGTCAAAAGCTTTCTCTGCAACTCTTCAGATGACCATATGGTTTTAATTCTTCAGTTTGTTAATATGGTGTATCACATTGACTGATTTTCATATACTGAAGAATCCTTGCATCCCTGGGATAAACCCCACTTGATCATGGTGCATGATCCTTTTAACGTGCTGTTGGATTTGGTTTGCTAGTATTTTGTTGAGGAGTTTTGCATTTATGTTCATCAGTGATATTGCCTGTAATTTTCTTTCTCTGTGACATCTTTGTCTGGTTTTGGTATCAGCATGATGGTGACTTGTAGAATGAGTTTGGGAGTGTTCCTCTCTCTGCAATTTTTTGGAAGAGTTGGAGAAGTATAGGTGTCAGCTCTTCTCTAAATGTTTGATAGAATTCTCCTGTGAAGCCATCTGGTCTTGGACTTTTGTTTGTTGGAATATTTTGAATCACAGTTTCTACTTCATTCCTTGTCATTGGTCTGTTCACATTTTCTATTTATTCCTGGTTCAGTCTTGGAAGATTGTACCATTCTAAGAATTTTTGATTTCTTCCAGGTTGTCCATTTCATTGGCATATAGTTGCTTGTAGTAGTCTCTTATGATCCTTTGTATTTCTGTGGTGTCTGTCATAACTTCTCCTTTTTCATTTCTAATTTTATTGATTTGAGTGTTCTCCCTCTTTTTCTTAATGAGTCTGCCTAAAGGTTTATCCGTTTTGTTTATCTTCTCAAAGAACCAGCTTTTAATTTTGTTGGACTTTGCTATTGTTTTCTTCATTTCTATTTCATTTATTCTGCTCAGATCTTTATGATTTCTTTCCTTCTACTAACTGTTTTTGTTATTGTTCTTCCTCTTTCTCTAGTTGCATTATGTGAAAAGTAATTTGTTTATTGGAGATTTTTCTTGTTTCTGGAGGTAAGATTGCATCACCATAGACTTCCCTCTTAGAACTGCTTTTGCTGCATCCCATAGGTTTTGGATTGTCGTGTTTCTGTTGTCATTTGTTTCTAGATATTTTTTGACTTCCTCCTTGATGTCTTCAGTGATCTCTTGCTTATTCTGTAGCATATTGTTTAGCCTCCATGTGTGTGTGTGTTCTTTACAGTTTCTTTCCTGTAATTGATATCTAGTCTCCTAGCATTGTGGTCATAAAAGATGCTTGATATGATTTCAATTTTCTTAAATTTACCAAGGCTTTGCTTGTGACCCAAGATGTGATCTATTCTAGAGAATGTTCCACATGCACTTGAGAAGAAAATGTATTCTGCTGTTTTTGGATGGAATGTTTTATAAATATCAATTAAGTCTATGTTGTCTAATGAGTCTTTTAACACTTGTTTTCCTTATTAATTTTCTGTCTAGATGATCTGTCCATTGGTGTAAGTGGGGAGTTAATATCCCCCACTATTGCTGTGTTACTGTCGATTTCCCATTTTATGGCTGTTAGCATTTGGCTTACATATTGTGGTGCTCCTATTTTGTGTGCATAAATATTTACAATTGTTATATCTTCTTGGATTCCACTGATTGTTATGTAGTATTCTTCTTTGTCTCTCATAATAGTCTTTGTTTTAAAGCCTATTTTGTCTGATATGAGTATTGCTACTCCAGCTTTGTTTTCATTTCCATTTGCATAGAATATCTTTTTCCATCACCTCACTTTCAGTCTGTGTGTCTCCCTAGGTCTGAAGTGGGTCTCTTGTAGATAGCGTATATATGGGTCTTGTTTTTATATGCATTCAGCCAGTCTATGTCTTTTGGTTGGAGTGCTTAATCCATTTACATTCAAGATAATTATACATATGTATGTTCCTATTACCATTTTCTTAATTGTTTGGGGTTTCTTTTTGTAGGTCTTTTTCTTCTCTTTTGTTTCCTTCCTACAGAATTTCCTTTAGCAGTTGTTTAAAGCTTGTTTGGCAGTGCTGAATTCTCTTAACTTTTGCTTGTCTGTAAAGCCTTTAATTTCTCCATTAAATCTGAATGAGATCCTTGCTGTGTAGAGTAATCTTGGTTGTACGTTTTCCCTTTCATTACTTTAAATATGTCCTGCCACTCCCTTCTGTCCTGCAGAGTTTCTGCTGAAAAATCATTTGATAACCTTATGGGGATTTCCTTGTATGTTATTTGTTGCTTTTCCCTTGTTGCTTGTAATATTTTTCTTTGTGTTTAATTTTTGTTAGTTTGATTAATAGGTATCTCGGAATGTTTCTCCTTGGGTTTATCTTGTATGGGACTCTCTGCACTTCTGGACTTGATTGACTATTTCCTTTCCCATGTTAGGGGAGTTTTTGACTATAATCTCTTCAAGTATGTTCTCAGAACTTTTTCTCTTCCTCTTCTGCAAGCCCTATGATTCAAATGATGGTGCATTTAATATTGTCCCAGAGAGCTCTGTGACCCTCCTCATTTCTTTTCATTCTTTTTTCTTTATTCTGCTCTGTGACAGTTATTTCCACCATTCTATCTGCCAGGTCACTTATCTGTTCTTCTGCCTCAGTTATTCTGCTATTGATTCCTTCTAGTGTATTATTAATTGCATTTATTTTGCTGTTCATCACTGTTTGTTTGTTCTTTAGTTCTTCTAGGTCCTTGTTAAACATTTCTTGTATTTTCTTGATCTGTGCCTCCATTTCATTTTCGAGATTTTAGATCATCTTTACTATCTTACTCTGAATTCTTTTTTCTGGTAAATTGTCTATTTCCTTTTCATTTGTTTGGTCTTGTGGATTTTTACCTTGCTCCTTTGTCTGCATCATATTTCTCTGTCTTCTCATTTTGTCTAACTTGCTGTGTTTGAGGTCTCCTTTCTGCAGGCTGCAGGGTCATAGTTTTTCTTGCTTCTGGTGTCTGCCCCCGGTGGGTAAGATTGGTCCAGTGGCTTGTGTAGGCTTCCTGGTGGGAGGGACTGGTGTCTGCATTCTGGTGGGTGGAGTTGGATCTTGTTCTTCTGATGGGCAGGGCTGTATCAGGTGGTGTGCTTTGTGTTGTTGTCTGGGAGCTTAGTGTGAATTTAGGCAGCCTGTCTGCTGATGGGAGAGTTTGTGTTTCTGTCTTGCTTGTTGTTTGGTGTGAGCCATCTAGCACTGGAGCCTGCAAGCAGTTGGGTGGAGTTGGGCCTTAGATTTGAGATGGAGACCTCTGGGCGAGCTCTTGCTGATTAATATTCCCTGGAGCCGGGAATTCTCTGGTGGCCCAGCATCTTGGACTCATCACTGTCAGCCCCGAGGCTCAGGCCCAAACTCCAGCCAGGGAACCAAGACTTCACAAGCTGTACATCTCAGCAATAAAGGGGAAGAGGAAAAGGGGGATGTGGACAAATAAAAACAAATAGAGAAACAAAACCCAAGATAAATAGCAAAGACAAATAGCAAAGACAGAAACAAACAGCAACAATAGCAATAAAAAATAATAGACAAACCCCACGCAAATGGTAAAAGCAAAACCAAACAAAAACAAAGAAACACAAACACCACAAAGGAACAAATACAAAATCAAAGAAAGCAAAAAGCAAGAGAAGAACCAAACAATAGAACCTAAAATCAAAATCAAACAATTAAAAACAAAAGTAACAAAAACATAAAACAGAAAGCAAAATCAAAGCAGAATGCAAACTGAAGAATAAAGCACAGAAAACAAAAGAAACACATAAAAACGATTTTAAAAAAATATATAAAAACCGACAGAACAAAGAAAAGGAAAAATAAAAATAGGAAAAAACAGAAAACAATGAAAAAGCAAAGTAAAAATAGAAATATGAAATACGTATTTAAAAAGCAGAAAAAAGAAAAAAAAAACAAAAACACCCCCAAAAACTAAATAAAAAATTTAAAAACTTAAAAACAACAACAGAACAAGTCAAAACCTAATAAAAATAATAGTAATAATAATATTTTCCTGGGGTCTCAGCTGTCAGTGTCCTTGCCCCCGCCATAGCCCACCTTCACCTCACCAGGAGGCCCTCCAATGCCTCTAGGTAGGTCTCTGGACCCACTGTGGGGACAGCTCAGACTCGGATCTCACCCAACTCCTCTGTGTGCTTGCCCCCAATGTCCACAGCTGCCAGAGCTGGACTGGTTTCATTTATGGGACTCGTTGTCCATTCAGATATTCCATAGATGTAGGATCTACCAAGCCACTCATAGGGATTTAATCTGTGGCTTGTGCAGCTGATGGAAAGATTTTCATTCCTCTTCTTCAGTTGTCCCATCCCTGTGGCTCAGCTGTGGTTTTAGCCCCACCTCTGCATGTGGGCCCTCAACAGAAGTCTGCTCCTAAGGCTGCCCTGGAGCACTCAGGTCTTCCCTGGTGAGGACAGGGCTCAGACGAGGCACAGCTACCTGGGTTGTGGGAGCCCTGGCAGCAACAGGTGCGTGGGGAAGCCAGTGGCTACTGGAGTGAGAGATCTGGCCCTAGGGGGAGACTTTTCTAGTGCACGCAAGGGCCAGCCCTGGTGGGGCCCTTTCTGAGCACCCAGGGTGGCAGGGGCCAGCATGTGGGGAGAGAGAGAATGCAATGTCCTCTCCACACTCTGTGCTTCACTCAACAGTGGTGCCTTGCTTTCATGGCACTCCAGATTTCCTCCACAGGCATTCCCTGTTGTGGATTTCCTTCCTCCCTCCCCCTCAGGCTGTCTCCTCGCAGCCAACAGCACTCCTCCCCCGAATTTTGCTCTCCTATCCCCACGATCCAGCTCCCAGCCGCCATGCACACTGCTGGACACACGTCCCAATCTGGGGCATGCATGGCCATGTCACAGACCATCTGTGTAGTTCTCACTCTTTCCTGTCTGCCACAGACCGGCTGCTTCACCCTCCTCTGACAGCCTCAGATGCTTTCCCTCTGTCCCAACTGATTTCCCCATTGGTGAGGGGATTTCCCCAGATGTGGGAAACTGCTCTGCTTCATCTCTCCCCCAGGGGCACAGGTCCCGTGCTGCTTCCTCTCCTCTTCTTTCTCCCTTCTTTCTTTCATCCTACCCGGTTATGCAGGAATCTTCATTGTCCTTTCCAGTGTTCAAGATCTGCTAGCGTTCAGCTGGTGTTCTGCAAAAACTGTTCCATCCATACATGTATTCTTGATGCATCTGTGGAGAGAGATGTACTCCACCATGTCCTCCTACTCCTTAGCCATCTTGAAAACTCCTAAACTGCTCAATTATATATATATATATGTATATATATATACATATATATATATATATATATATTTTTTTTTGCTGTACATGGGCCTCTCACTGTTGTGGCCTCTCCCGTTGTGGAGCACAGGCTCTGAACGCGCAGGCTCAGCGGCCATGGCTCACGGGCCCAGCCGCTCCGTGGCACGTGGAATCTTCCCGGACTGGGGCACGAACCAGTGTCCCCTGCATCGGCAGGCAGACTCCCATCCACTGCGCCACCAGGGAAGCCCTGCTCAATAATATTTTTAAACATATATTTGATAATGCATCAGATCTCACAGAGTTTAAAACTCCTAGTCTTCAACTCAAGCACTCTGAACCCTGATGTTGTATATGCTTCAAGTTATTAAACATGTCTTTTCTGCTAGATGAAGTGACAATTATACTATTCACTTAATTCTTCTTAAGACCTCCTAAGGAAAAGTGATACCTTTCCCTCTTTAGGGAAGAACAAGTTGGCCAGTTTGTCAAAAGTTTAAACACCGTTAGTTGAGATACTTTGCTTATCAGCATTTTCTTAATGATGTTTACCAAAATTATAAGTTATTTTACATCAACCTTATAAGGAAAAAATCTAGCAAAAGATGTCAGGGGGAAGAAAACCATTCTGTCACTTTTGAATTATCCATGCATGTATTGCTGACATGTAATAGATGCTTGATAAAATTTGGTGAATGGATAGATGCCTTATGGACTAATCACAGTTTAGAATCATCTGAACTTGTTTGCATACTGACTCCTAGAAGCTGGGTAAAACTGAACTGCAGTCTAAAATGATTTGAGAACCAAGAGACATGGGTTAATATAGTGCATTAAACAACACTATGACCTCATCCACAAAGTAGAGATAAATGTCACATCAAGCCATTCAAGCAGAAATTCTTGTTCTTTAGGCAGTAACTCTGGGAGGGGAATAAAATGATGAAATAGATCAAATCCCCTATCTTTCACATTACAGAGTAGCTGCAATTCCTAATAGTGAGGCTCAGCAGCTTTTGGGCTGATCAGGCTATTTTCGTGCTTTATCAAGAGAAAATTTGGACAGTCTTGGCTCACAATTTAACCTCCTTCAGAACTGTTACAATCTGGTGGGGGAATATCCACAGAATACTAAACATCTATCTTGTTTTAAAACCAGCCATTCTCTCACAAATAATAGCTGTATTTCATGCACCATCCTCTTTTTGTTCTATTGCTGCAGAAGCAGCCAATTAGGCAACAGAGGAAGCAAAAGTAAACTAACATATTCCCAGTTCTCTTGGCATCACTGATGAAAATGTCTGTGATGTTTATGATGGTCCAAAAGACATCTCAAGAAAAACCGAGCTGGCTCATGTTGTGTAAGGAAAGTGTGTGTAACAGGAGGATGGGACCTGGACAGTCAATGTTTGCCAGTTGAAAAGAACAAAGCTTGGATGAGGAATGTGTCACAGCTCCCAAGCACGCTGCAGTTCACGGAGACTAAGAGATGAGCATTTAAAATATTTTAACATCCAGAATTTGCATTCACCATTTATGTTCTAGTAATTAATTAGTAATTACTTACTATATTAAAATGTGTTTCTTAAGGAAGATTAGAAAGTATAAACCTTTCTTTCTGTAGATTAGAATAAAATGGGTTTTTTGACATATCTGTAAAATTGGTACTAAGAATATTTATGCTTGTATCCTTTAATCTTTGCTCTCACAAAGCATATCAAATGCTTTTTTAAGGCCTAAAACTCAGAAGCCTAGTGGAAGCTTTTAGCATAGGCACCATTAAGGCCTCTTCCTTGAGATACAGGTAGTCCTGGTGTTGTATACTAGAACCTTAAAAATGGTTGTACTAGCTGAAATCATGCAAAGAGATCCTAAAAACTGATGGGGAGAACTACAGTTATTCTGTCACCTTTAAAATTTTTTCCCAAAACATTGAAAACTCTCTTCCTGATAATTATACATATATAAGGAAATGAGCAAATAGTAAAACTAATATTTATTTAGTACACTGTGGTTTAAAACCTGAGAAACATTGAGGATTAAAGTGTTTTATTTCTTTGTAAAGAAACTTATCAAAAGTAGTTTAAATAGTGCTTGCCCTTATCTTCTCATCATCTAATTTACAGTACGGAAGGAGTATCATTTTTATGCCTTGGTAAATTCTCACACTCCTTTCTAAGCTGGATCAGCTAGCAACATTTTATGCTTTCAATATTCTGAAGCATTTCTGAGAGTTCCATTATTGTGATGTTTTTGCCAGAGTCCCTTCTGGGATGTTGTCTCCCTTTTCGTCACAGATACTTTACTCATTTATTTTACTAACTTTGCCTCCACTAAATTTCCCTGGCTGCAGTTCTAGAGTCTCTTGAATAGAAGCAGGATCAACATTCCCACACTTAGTTATCTCTTCTATAACTCACTTTTATTCTATCCTAATTTTACCTACAGTGGTGTCCCTTTTTGGTTTCTTTGCTGCACTTTGATCTTTATTGACCAATTACCTCTTTTGATTATCCATTTTTGTAAAATGTTGTATGGGTTTATCACTGGGAGATGGAAGGCAACAGAGCTACAGTTGTCCCTTGGTACCCACTAGGGATTGGTTCCAAGACCCTTTCTTCCCAAACCAAAATCTTGGGATGTTCAAGTCCCTTATATAAAATGGCATACTTCCCTGGTGGCACAGTGGTTGAGAGTCCGCCTGCCGATGCAGGGGACACAGGTTCGTGCCCAAGTCCGGGAAGATCCCACATGCCACGGAGCGGCTGGGCCCGTGAGCCATGGCCGCCGAGCCTGCGCGTCCAGAGGCTGTGCTCCACAACGGGAGAGGCCACTACAGTGAGAGGCTCGTGTACCACAAAAAAAAAAAAAAAAAAGGCATACTACCCACATCTTTCCATACAATATAGTCATCTCTATATTACTTATAATACTTAATACAATGTAAGTGCTGTGTAAATATTGGTATATATAATGTAAGTGTTATGTAAATAGTTGCTGGCAGGCGGCAAATTCAAATTTTGCTTTTTGGAACTTTCTGGAATTTTTTTATTCGAAATGCTTTTGATCTGCATTTGGTTGAATCCAAGGATGTAGAACCCAAATATACAGAGGGCCAAATGTATATGCTTTACTGTCTATGCGTTCTGAAAGAAGTGCCAAGATTGCTCACTGATAAATACATAGTAATGTGTGAACTGAACAGCTAGCAGCAAAGTTTGTACTGTGGAGCCCTGCAAACAGTATATCACCCACTGTTAATACACTATGGTAACTAAAATTTGAACCATGTTGTTGGGAGACTGGTGTTATTTTACTAAGTCATGGTAATTACAATTCATACATAAAGAAGATGTGCACATGAGCCTGCCTGTATAGATAACTGGTTAATAAGTTATATAATTTAAGATGCTTTATACCTAAATAGTAAGTTTTTTTAGGTTCTTTATCAAAAAGAAAAATATTAAACAGCCTACAGGGGATATATGGTTTGTTTTCACACACAGTTATGCCTATATAGAATTTGCCCTTCACTGTGAAGATGATTAGAGAGAAAACTATCAGCTGAATCAAGCTTGGTCTCCCAGGATTGGCTAGTGGGTTCCTTTCGGGTCAAAGTGTTTTTTTTTAAACCTTACATACTGTGGAACTTCGCATTAACAAATCACCTGTAGAAGTGACGAGGTTCTCTGAGGCATTCATTCTTGTTCACTAGGCTAACAAGGAAACGCTAATTTATACTGGGAGCTCTATCTACCACCACTAGTCATTGGCATTTGGCAGAATTTTTGGACAAGCTCATTCAGTCAAGGGCTGAACTCATTTCTTGGAATATTGCTTATTTTCCACAAAAATAAAACAAAGTATTTTTTTCAGTTAAATGAGCACATTCAATAATTTGTCTCTCCCTATTTGAGAAATATTTCTCTTTAGATCATAGGTGCTAATTCTTAGAATCAGTACTTTATTATCTCATTAGGGTGAAATTAATATTGACAAATTTTGTTTCCAATGTTTGTCAATGATGCTTATTAGTGACCAAAATCTATTTTTTAACTTGTCCCTTATAAATACTTGAACTTTACAGTTCATATAGCAATATTCTGCATATATTTGAAAATGGCCATCACATAGTAGGTGCATATTAAATGTTTCTCTGTCTTTCCTTTTCCTCTCATTAGTTATTTGTACTGTTGTTCCTGTTAATCTCTCTTTAAGAACATACAGTATTGCTCCTTGTAGAGATTAGAAAGCTCCTTAAGTTTCTCAGGGCAATATTCGCAGATCACTACCTTGATTAATTTTGTACTGGGAATATTTCCATCAGGAAGCCATTTAAATTGTTAGGTGTAAGTCTTCATAGGATGAATTTTTCCCCTTAAAGAAAAACACAGAGAGTGAATTTTTTTTATATATTTGACCGCCAATAGTGAGGATATGTGTTAATAAAACGTGTAGCTTCCTATTAGTAAATGCACTCCCAATTATAAGATTAAATGACAAAATGCACCAGGATCTAGTTCGGTATAAACTTTTAATGCAAGTCCTACATTTAAATGAAATTTCCATGGGTTGGAAAATTAAAACAGACTAAAAATCTCTTTTAAACTAAATTGTCACTTTGTTTCAAAATGAGTATTCCCACATCATGCTAATAAACTGTACTATATCGTGTTTATATTTGGAATCTCATAGAGTTGATTACAAAACTGCTCTCTCTGGTGCTACATGGATGCAGCTCTCAGAGTACATTTTACTAACGCCATGTTCCATTTAAGGAGTCCTTTTTGCTCTGTGCTCATTTTTCTGCTGACCATCTCCTTGTCAATGTTTTTTTATTATTATTATTACTGGATGATCAACACTCTTGACATAAAAAAACCAAAACCCAAACCAGAAAAACATATTGGGTTCATGAGGTCTCATAAGGCTACTTCGTAATGGAAAGCCACAGAACTGATTATTTTCCTGTAATTCTCTGCATGTACATTATTTTAAATGGTCGGAATTTCCTTTTCTCAGTTGTAGGCTAATTTTTAAAATTAATATGTAGATCCTCTTCTCCTAATAATGCTAGTGACACACATTTTTTGTTGCTCTCTCTAATTATTTATTTAAGGCTGATATAAGAATGCCTCCCACAAGACATCAGTAAATGTGCCTAACCCAGTTATGTTTCTAGACTGACTTTTGTTATTGTAAAATGATTAAAATACCACATTAATTATGCAAAACTCTATAAAATGGAATTCAACAGAGGTAATAAATGCATATTAATAATACATAAGTTATTAATCTGTATATTTGGTTAAATGAGATGCAGAATATATTTTCAATTCATAGAGATTAACTGTACTTTTTATACAGTTATTTTCTTTAATCTTATCCAACTAAAAAAAGAAAAAAAAATTTTTCAGGGTTTACCAGGTTTCAAGATCTTTTTCATTAATTTTATTTTAGCTTCATAATCTAATTTGAATAAATATTTGGCACATTGGAAAGTTCCAGAGATACTCTAGTATTTTTTGGACTTGGATTTTTATTTAACAAAAGAACAAGTAGAAATGAATGTCTGAAAAGATAAAGTTTTAGAAGTTTGCTGATAATTTTTATTTAAAAGCACTGTAAAATTATTTGGCCTGTTTATTTAGGAATTTTATAGAGCTATGAGAACAGGTATTTGTGATATTTTGTATTTAATTTTTTATTCTTTATACAATTTTTAAAGATTATACTCCATTTAGTGTTATTACAAAATACTGGCTGTATTCCCCATGTTGCACGATGCATTCTTATAGCCTGTCTTATACCACTTCCTCACCCCTAGATTACCACCCCCACTATTAACCATAGTTTTTTGACTTTATCTGTGAGTCTGCTTCTTTTCTGTTATATTCACTTGTTTGTTATAGTTTTTAGATTCCATGTATAAGTGATATCATATAGTATTTGTCTTTCTCTGTCTGACATTTCATTAGTATAATGCCCTACAAGTCTGTCCATGTTGCTGCAAATGGCAAATTTTCATTTATTTAATGGGTGAATAATATTATATATATATATATATATATACACACATATATATGTGTGTATATATATATACACCACATCTTCTTTATCCATTCACCTGTTGATAAACACTTAGGTTGCTTCCATATCTTGGCAGTTGTAAATAATGCTGCTGTTAACATCGGGGTGCATGTTTCTTTTTGAATTAATGTTTTTGTTTTTTGGGGGTATACATACCCGGTAGTGGAATTGTTGGGTTATGAAGACATGGGGATGATAAGAAGTACCACTTGTAAATATGGATTTTAATTAGATATGTTTTTCTCCAAATGATTTCTGAGAAAAAAAAATTGGAAATCTAGAATAAGTGATAGTAGAACATAAAGAGATAAAAAAAAGGGAGGAAGATTAGATTTAAAAGTTAAGCTATGGGGCTTCTCTGGTGGCGCAGTGGTTGAGAGTCCACCTGCCGATGCAGGGGACACGGGTTCGTACCCTGGTCCGGGAAGATCCCACATGCCGCAGAGCGTCTGGGCCCGTGAGTCATGGCCACTGAGCCTGCGCGTCCGGAGCCTGTGCTCCACAACGGGAGAGGCCACAACAGTGAGAGGCCCGCGTACCCCTAAAAAAAAAAAAAAAAAAAAAATTAAACTGTGACTCAGAGGAATATTAAGCAAAGTGTGTGAATGTAAAAGACTTAAATTATGTCTTGTCAGAGGCCAAACAGGATCCCTGATTAAACGAAAAGTTAAAAAAATCTACATAAGGAAAATAGTTGAAGTCCTGGTTCTTGCCAGTCAGTCACCAGGAAACCATTAAAAGTAGAGTAGAAGCGTTATATTTCAGGTATTAATAATACATTTAATACTAAATATGGGACAGGATTTTACTGTTTTAAAAACAGAAGATTTGCAGTGAATTTACAAATTCACTGAATTTACAAAGCAGTGAATACAGATTAGGTTTGTAGGTTTCCAAAATACCCCAAAAATAACCATATAAAACAGCCTCTATGAGAGTGTCATAGATGATACTTGGTTAAATGCATAACAAAGCAAAACAAACAAATCACAACATTGCTTGAAGTATTATCATCACAAGTAACCATTTATTACATGTGATTCATTCTTGAAATTACAATTGTTCTCTATATCCCTGGCTTTTCTTACCTTTGAGTAGATCTCCCTATTCCCAACAAAATACATTGAAAAATGTTTAAACTATAGGACAATTAGGTATGGGCATTTCTTTTTTTTTTCAAAATTAAATCAGAAAGTTATTTTACCATCACTACTGCCTTATAGGAACACCTCATATTGTTAGATTTATTGGCAGAGGTTTAGTGGTTTGTTAATAAAAAATTACTATACTTTTTGCAAAATAATGAAAGTCATTTCATTAGATTTCATAACAAGATCACACAAATAATTTCATGGGTCTGTTTATTATGCACCAATACATGGGTCGTAACTAGTAACTAAATATTCTTCACAAGGAGGTTAAGATGTCCTTCTGCTGATCTTTCTGTTATCCCCTCAGAACATAAACTGGATTTGTTGACTGCAGTCCTTATAATAGGCTGTTAACATTGGGCAACTGATTCTAAGAGAATTTGCCTAAACATTAATAATTTGCTTCTATATTCTAATTCCTTCTGAAATCCCAAATTGTTTTATTGATTTTGATTTGCTAATCCCCCTTAATGCAGAAAATGGTCATAATTACATTAAAATAGCATTAGACTGAAAACTAACACCTCATAGAAATATAGCTTAATAAATGGCTAATCAGAGTGGTACATAAAGAGGGACCTTTGGACACTGACTACTAGGCAAATATGTTGCTAAAGTAGCATGTGTCCATTGGAGTTGGAATTGTTGAAAGTTTTTACTCAAATAGGCTTTTTACACATTTGCCACTAAAATTCCAAAGTTGGTGTTCTGACGTCTATATGAAATATATGAAAAGGAATAAAATATTTATCACAGTTTGTTGGGTAATTGCTTAAAACTTTGAGAACTTCAACAATGAGTTAGGAAATGATAAAATCATGTTTTAAATTACCATATATTTTATTAATATACCAAGACAATGCTTTTCTTTCATTCAAGAAAACACATTTAAAAATTATTTTATTTTATGTTCCATACATTTCAAATTTTTAAGTGATAAATAGGAATACATTTCTGAATATTATAATTTCTTACAATGCCTTTTCTTTCTTATGTGATAAATGTATCCTAAATGTCTTGTTTTTTGCTCTCTTCAGAAATCCTAAATTCCAACCCCCTTACACTGCTCTTTAGTGCTTATCTAATATATTTTAGGGTCATGGTAATCATACTACTGACCTGTGGATTTCATTAACCACCCATGAGCTTTGAGGTTTGCCCACTATTGTAAAGTGACGTTTTCTTAGTTTCTTACTTGTGGACCAAATCCAGACTGGCCACTGAAGAACAGTAATAGAGAATTGTTTTCTGATTTATTGGAATGTTATCAAAGATTTAGATATAAATGTGAAGAGGGGCTTTAGATCATACATAGTACTTTATTTTGATATCCCAGCCTCACTCTCTTCTAATAAAGCACCTTCAGCAATCTAATTCATCAAATATGTATTGGATTTCTAGAACTTCCAAAGTGCTATGTTTACACTTTATGAAGATAAATAAGACATGGTTCCTGCCATCAAGAGGCTTGAAGTCCAATGGGAGGATGAGGTATTGAATAGGAAGAGCTATAGTAAAAGATAAAATTCACAAGTTGGAAAGATTACAGAAGGGATATATATGAGGCACATTTGAACTTGGAGTTTGCCACTTTATGGCCAAGCAAGATTTAGACAGGTAGAAAGAGAAGGAGAACATTGTAGGAAGAGCAAGGACAGAGTTGAAAAACATGAAAATTTTTGAGGCCAGTGTGTTGCTTCTAATCCTCCAAGAGAAGCAGACAAGAAGGTGGGAAAAGATCTATAATATACTTATTGAAGGGTAAAGGGGAGGGAGCTGGAAAAGGCAGGGTGAGCCTGGAGACCAATGCAGGACTCACACTTGTAAAAGAAGAGGTAAGTAAGGGAGGACTGGAAAGGAGAGACTCAAGGGACAGTGCAGGTCTGAGGAAAAACCTGGCCAGGCTGATGGTGCAGGTGGGAGCCAAGGCACTGACTCCAGTCCCCCTGGTACTCTTAGCCTTTGGTAGGAAGTAACCTGGGGAATGTGGCTTCAGGATTGATGCATGGCCACTGGAAGCTGTGCCCAACTATGGCTCCTGCAAAATGTTTGAAGGACATGTGAGTGGACAGTGCCCATTGATATCACAACCATCTGCAGTAAATCCAAGCAGTTTCATTGGTTAGAACATATTGACTATAAGGCAGGGAAGGAACTGAGACTACATCATGAGTTGCCTGAAATGTCATGCTTTGGAATGTGTACTTTATCTAACGGAAAGACACTGAAAAGTTTTGGACTTTAATATAGAAGTACCATTTTAAAAAGTTGACATTTGGAACTATATCTAAAAAATACACATATGATAGTTTTTTAAAAGGGGGCATGTTGGCTAGACAAATGCACTCACTCTCTATTGTACTAATTCAACTGAAAAAATTGTGCCCTCAATGTTACCATTAAAAGTTAATAGCTATGACTGAAGGACAATGTTAAGGAAACACATTGACAAAAGAATCAAAGACTTGGGAAGAGAGAACAAGTAGGATGCAAGTAAGAATGGGAGGGAAGAGAAGTGATTCTAAATTTAAATCTAGATTTCTCAAAGAAATTCAATGTCATCCATTCATTTATTCATTCAAAAATATTTACTGAGCATCTAGTATGTGACAAACACTATTTTAGAGATCAGAAATACATCCGAGAACAAAAGAAACAAAAATTCCTTTTTAAAATGGAGTTTACATTTGAGTGGATGAGACTGAAAAAAAAAAGTAAGATTTTTATCAAGCAGTGATAAGTGTTATGAGAAAAATTAAGCAGAGAGTGCAGAAGAATGAGGGGAACCAGGGAGGTGGGGAGATTAGCTGTTCTTTTAAAGAATGTGATCGGGACAACTCATTGAAATGACAGTTGGGAAAAATAAGTATGCAGAAATAGCTGAGGAAGCAGGAAAGTGGGGACCTGAGGGAGAGTGATGGACAGAGGAAAAGCAACAAGGGAAAGTCAAGGCCTGAAGTAAGAGCATTCCTGACACATTCACTAAATAGCAAGGGACCAAGGAGATTGGAGAAAAGAGTGACAGGAGAGTAGTGGGAAATACTACCAGAGATTAATGTGATGATGACTAGGGGGTAGGAGCAGGTATCTTTTTGGACATTACAAAAAATTAAAGGTCATTGATATTCTGAACAGAGAAGTGACCTGATTTCACTTTGATCTTCACTATGCTCACTCTTTTGAGAATAGACTGTTGGAGAGCAAATTCAGAAACAGGTCATCTTCATGTGAGGCTTTTCCAATAACAGGCAGGAGAAGTTAGTAATGAATGTGGTAGGAAGAATTCAGATTCTGGATTTATTAATCAGGCATAATCAGACATTAAACACTGCTACACTACCATGATTATGCATATTTACTTCTTGAAGTTTGAAGCAATGGTAATAAACATATGTACTTATGTCACTTTGAATGGAAAACGCAACTCTACGTCGTGCCTACATTGAGTGTAGCTGGCAATCTGTCTTGAATAAGATGTACTATCATTTCTCTTCCAGTAGTCTCCAGAAAAACAGCTTTGTTTCACAAAATTGTAGGATCACTTCTATTAATAGTTTTCATAGAAACTAAAGAAGACTTTGCAGATGCTGATTCATCTGTCAAAAACATGGTTTCCCTTCCTCATAATTTAGCTCTCGGTTTAAATACCACCTCAGCTGAGAAGTCTTTCCTGACTGACAGCCTATGTCACAGGATCCTATATTTCCACTCCGTGTTCCCGTAGCCCTCTCTATTTTGCCTGTTATGGCACCTATGCTTTGTAGTGCTTGCTGATTTAAACTTCTGTCTTCCCCTTAGCCAATAGCTATTTCCATTGAATGAGATTTCTCCTGCTACTTTATTATACAGCTATTTGATATACCAAATAATGATGCATGTTTCTCGTTATTCACATATTGAAAAGGCATAGCCTCTGACAAATTTACTGAGCATCATTTCCACAAACTCAAATGTCCTGCTGTGCTAAATATCATATGAACTCTCTCCCAAATGAGAGGTTTGCATTTATCTCTGTCCATAAAAGCTCTGTAACTGAAATAATGCAGGTAAGGTATTTAGAGCTATGTCTTGTGCATAGAGAGTGCTCAACACCTCCACCCACTCCTGTATTATAATGACTGTACTCATTATACTCAGCATTTCTTTTTGGAGTGATTGGAAGAATAGATGTTTTAAGTGGAGTGCTTTAGATAATCAACATACTTACTTCTTTGAATGGTTCTTTTTTCTTTAAATTTTTTTTTAACTTATTGATTAAAGCTTTTGATTGTGAAAATTATATTAATGATATACTCATATTACTGCCTTGCCAAAATTTTTGTCAGTCCTTTCCCAATTCTTTCAATCTCTAAATTTATAGAATTGCCTAATGGTACTCTACCAGGTAGAGTAGGGTTTTCTTACAGTTTTGACATATTATGATATATAAGTATTTTTACTTATTATTAGTAGTATTGTTATTCACTTGTTATTTTTTTAATAAATAAAAAGCACATTTGAACAATTATAACTTGAGTATTCAGATGCAGTGTTTTATTCTTGCTAAGAAGGGAAAAATGGATATTGTTGAAAAGATTTTTAAACCTAAAGCAGAGAATGTATCAGGCTATGTGTAAAAACATAGAAGAAAGATCACAGAAATAAATATATAGAGATGATAAGTTGGAGTACAGTAAGAAGGTGTGATAGAATTTTAACTAGATGTGAAAATAGATGGAGTTTATGAAACTTTGTGTAAAACGCTGCCATAATTAAGAAAGAAAGCATTAATGATTCCTTACTCCTCCAGGAAGAACCCATTGTTACAGCTGAGAAGTTAGAGCTGGAGGTGGCAAAGCAGGTATAATAAAGCTTCGGAGGCCCTCCACTCCCTTCCCTTATGAGATCCAGGTTTTAAAAATCCAGTTTTCCTTTAAAACAATTAATTGAATTAACTCAAATGTCATACTATATAAGAAAATTTAAAAATAGGAAGAGTATAGAAGGGAATGACCTAGAATCTTCTTGTACCCTACCCATTTTGAGCATGAATAAAAGCTACATCTGCTGATTTTTTGTTGTTGTTTGTTTGTTTTACTTCATGTTAATGTAAAATCAAAATATTCCCAGTTCCTTTCCTCTTCATTTCCCTCTTTCATAACTGACTTCAATAACCTTCCTCTTTATGAATCCACAAGAAAACTATAATTGTGTTCCCCAAAGAGAAACAAATGTACTAAATTGACTGAAAAGTCTTGAGCTAAAAGAACTACTTCAAAAAAGAGAGCTAAAAGTAGAAAATGGTACATGTGGGTAGATTATACCCCTTGGTGTCCTGAAATACTTTCATCATTTGGCTTTCTGCTTCTAAGCGTTTTATTTGAAACAAGAAGTTACATTGTTTTTTCTTGTTTCGATCACACTAATACACTGAGGGATTGCAAATGGATGTGCACCTGACAACTGATCCATTCCCTGTTGGGAAAACGCACGGCACCTAAAAAATGTCTACCCTGAGGACAAGCAAATCCTGGCTCTAGCTCAGGTTTGTAGTGTCCGATCAGGTACCAGGGAATTCCCCTGTTCTCAAGTGTAAGAATGAAACTACAGTACGTTGAGAACCACAGTCCCCATAAAAGCATTTCCTTTTCTTTTCTTGTTTTGAGTCTAAAACAATCTTTTACATATTAATACTAATAATGCTATACTCTTGCTTACTCCCTTTTTACTTAGAGATTATAAATTACACATTAAAGAAACATTAGACTACAGTACAACCTTCAAAATTTTTTCTCATTTTTGCTTGACTTTTATATTTTGAGTTAAGCAAAATATGCTACTCAACTTGAGTCAAGCAAGTTGAGTAGAACTAGTCTATAGTACTGGTCTTGAGTTTTCTTCTCCTGGATAATCTTATAAATGAAACTTCCTGCAGATACTTCAGGAGATCAATATCCTCTTGGCTGGATTTCAAGATAAAACTATCTTGTATCGAATTTTACTCCATAACATTTGCTATTATAGGGTGATAGGTAGATGAGTAGATAGGTAGATAGATAGATAGATAGATAGATAGATAGGTAGATAGATAGATAGATAAATAGATAATTTCATTTCAGTAAAATAAAATAAAGAATATGGAGCAAGTCTTGCATCAGGAAGGCTATATTGCAAAACTGAAACCCAAAAAGTTAAAGCCTCAAACTTCCCACCAGAAATTAAAAGCACATAAAGCAACTCAAGAAATGAATTTTATTAGAAGTACTTCATTTTGGTGGAAATGAAAAAAATATTCTTATGCTGAAAACCAATGGAATTGATAGAGTTCTAGTTAGCATACAAGAAAACTATGTATCACATTTTGAATCTCAAAACTATGCACATTTAGAAAAGATATTTTATTACACATGGAATAGTTTTGCATGAGATATAGTGGTTATATAATTGTTATATTATTGTAGTAGTTATATAATAGATAAAGCTATTAAATTATAAATGTTTAGAATGTGAGCAACAATTGGCTGATTTTCTTTCTTTCTTTCTTTTTGCCAAAAAGTTTTGTCTCTTAAAGAGCTCCTGGAATTCTTATGTTCCTGCTTCATTTGATAGCTTTACTTGCATATTATTCCACTTGCCATCAAATAAGTTTCTAATTGTGTCCAATAGTTTTCATGTTTTTTTTTCTTGTTGCTTATAACATGCAGTGTCATGCTTCTCTGCAACATGTCTTGTTTTTCTTCCTAATTTGCAAACCCCTTGGAGGTCAAGAGGAATATTTTCATCAACCATATCATAATCTCTAGTGGAATAAAATAAGACAGTGTTTTAGTTCTTCTTTGCAATTTCCTGCAGTTAAATTAATTGGATTCCTGTGTTTCTGTAATAGCAAATATTAGGTTATTGACAGCATGGACCAAAAGTAGCTTTTATTGATATATGTCTTGATATTTACTGTCAGGTCATACGGCTCAACATTCCTCTGATGAAAAAATAAAATTATCTTTGACAGATATTTGGCAAAATTCAATTGGTCAATTTTAAACAATCTAACATACAAAACATTTGAGTATGCTCTATGACCATCACTTTCCATTGGATTTTGGAACCTTATACTACTTGATATATGAAGTTTCAACATAATATTATTGAAAATTTACTATAGTGGAGGATGCCAGCAGGAACACCTCCTAGGACAATCTTCCAGACACATTCACCTCAATTTTACTCTGGGAGAGCCTTTCTCAAATTGTGATTTCCAGAGCACTTGCATAAGAATGACACTGGATACTTTACAAAAATTGACATCCTTAGGCCCCAACCCAGATCTTTTGGGCATGTGTATCCATGAATCTGCAATTTTTACAAGCCCCTTGTGTGATTATTGGGTGCCTAAAGCCACCAATAATCACTGTCACCAATAATGACTGTTCTATGGCCTGAATTTCAGAGACACAGCTGAGCATCTTTAAATGTGCTTGTGTAGGACCAAATGATTTTCTCCAAAAAAACTTACAATTCATTTTTGCATGTGGTCAACAATTTTCTTCTGTTGGAAGAAAAAAATTGAACTAAAATTATTGGTCCCTGAGAATCATCTTGTATACTTCCAGCACTTAACAGATATTTCTAATGTAATAAAAATCCTAAGATTTATTTTAAATTTTAGTATACATTTATTTATTATTGCATAACAGAACACTTTCTTTTTTGTATAGGTTTTGGAACAGTTACCATAGCACCACCACTATTTTCTGGAAATATGTTACATGAGAAATTCTCTCCCTGCCCCTTGGGTTCCAGCATGTAGAACCTTGTCCTCCCCTGTCAACAAGACAGAATTGATAACCTTAATATGGATACATGGATACATACAATAGGTCAGCAGTCACTCCTGTTGAGAGATGAGGGATATCTCTTAATGGTCTGAAACAAGCCTTATGCAGAATTCTATAGCTTTTACTAGGAAGCCAATTGCATTAATCATATTGTAACTGGTAATCATACTAAGATTTATGGGGTAACAGGGTATAGAACCATATGTTTTTTAAGCATTCTCGTACTATTGAATAGTTTGTCTTAATTTTTTCTTGATATAATTTTAATAAATTTGTGTTTTATTTCTGTAGGAAAATTTATTAAAAGTTTGCTTATTTACAAAACAGAAACAGATTTACAGACTTAGAGAACAAACTTAAGGTTACCAAGAAGGAAGGGTGGGGGGAAGGGTTAGATTGGGAGTCTCGGATTGACATATTAAAAAAAAAAAGAATGGATAAACAATGAGGTCCTACTGTATAGCACAGAGAACTATATTCAATACCCAGTAATAGACCATAATGAAAAATCATATAAAAAAGAATATATATATATTATAAAACTGAATCACTTTACTGTACATCAGAAACAAATGCAACATTGTAAATCAACTATACTTCAATAAAAAAAATTTAAAAAGATTGCTAGATAAAAGATTATGATGACTATAAATCTGATAGATACTGCCAAATTTCTCTTTCGCCATTGTATGAATTTAAATTCTTACCTAGGTTTTACCAAAACTAGAAATGACCACCTTTAATTTTTTTTAATTTTGCCAATCTAAGAGTCAAACATTACATGACACAGTGATATCTACTGGTTTTTTATAATATTAGTGAGTCTAGCCTTTTATATTTCTTCTTTTGTTATTTGGAGGGTAGTAGTCATTCATTGTTCAAAAAATCACTGCCAGTGATTAGCCAGGAAACAGGGAAATGGGATTACTAATCTATTAATACTAAATGTGATCCTTTTATTGTTATTATTTTGCTCTTCCTGTTTTCTCCATTATGCCCAGGATTAGGGGGCTGGGCATGGAGAGTTGCTTTTCCTTAAAGAGAAGACTCACTGAAGAGAAATTGCCTTTTGTTGGAGAAGTGAGCAGGGATGAATATGTAAATCTGACTGTTCAGATTATTGCCTCAATTTGCTAGAAGCACATTTTGTCAAAATATATGCTAGACGACCTAGAGTTTAAGCTTGAGAAATGTGCAGACGACTGCTCCAGACCTACTGAATTAGAATCTCTGGAAAGTTGGGGTATGGAATCTATATTTTAACATTGCCCATATGCAAACTATAATTTGAATACCAGTATTTGGGGGGAAAAATGAACCAATTTATATTTAATTATTTGATTTTTACATTCAAGAGCTAGATTGAACAAATAATTAGAAATACTACAGACCACAATTTTTTTTTTGTAAAATGGAGAACTATTAAGATGCATAATTTAAAGAGGAAATATACATTAAGACCGAATATAATGCTTCTCAATGTCCGCTGCAAAATTTAATCAGCAGCAATTGCCCTGCTTAGATAAAATAGGAAAGGCTGAACATAAAACAGTTCTTTTGGGCTTCCCTGGTGGTGCAGTGGTTGAGAATCTGCCTGCTAATGCAGGGGACACGGGTTCGAGTCCTGGTCTGGGAAGATCCCACGTGCCGCGGAGCAACTAGGCCCGTGAGCCACAGCTACTGAGCCTGCACGTCTGGAGCCTGTGCTCCGCCACAAGAGAGGCCGCGATAGTGAGAGGTCCGCGCACCGCGATGAAGAGTGGCGCCCGCTTGCCACAACTAGAGAAAGCCCTCGCACAGAAACGAAGACCCAACACAGCAAAAAAATTAATTAATTAATTAATTAATAAACTCCTACCCCCAACATCTTCTTTAAAAAAAGAAACAGTTGTTTTGCTTGTTCTATGTAATCATTTCAAGCACTGCAGGAAGATTCCTGAAACAGTTGTGAGCCTGAAGAGGAAAAGTTTAAAAATAGTAAAGGCAACTTTCATGGAAACCTAAGGTGTTACTTCTCACACTTAACAGTGAATGACTGTCCATGTCTCATGTCTCTTTACATTCAGTGTTACTGATTTTAGAAACCTCATAATACCTGTTGACAGATTTAAATGAACTTCTTTCTTTTTCTTTTCTTTTTTTGAAACTGTGAAGGTAAAATGAGCCTCTTTGTTCTTCACAGCAGTTATGCTTGGCATAACATTAGGTGGAGGTTAAGTCTTGTGATTGGTGCCTCTAAACTTTTCTTTGTAGATACACAGAATCAAGGGGTAAATACTTCATAACTTAATCCGTAATAAGACAAAGTACTAACACGTGGCCATTAAAAGTCCTTACTTGGAAAACAATTGTGTTTTATTTACAATACATATTTTTGTATTTATAAGATATTCTATCTTCTTTAATCTTCAAGTAGTAGGTGGCAGGGCTGATAAAAATCAAGGACCCGCTGGTTACTCAGAACACTTGAACTCTGGATCACAGACGGTCAAGAGATGGAGGGAAGCTTAATGATCTCTGACAAAAGAGGTTCTTAGTCTTTTACTTCACATAACATGAACGATGTATCATATTCACGTGCTCAACATGTTCTTCTGAATATACCCTGCTCTTGACGGTCCCGGGATTTTTCAGAGAAGCAGAGCAATTAGCACCACAGATTCTTTATCAATCTGCTTAAATCTGCTCCCATTAGTACTGTTTATTCTTAGCCTCCATAAGGGTAAAAAGGCAACAATTTAATTAGAAGAAATTTCCTCACAGTAAACACATGTAATGATTTCTTTACCATAAAGAACTTTTGTGGTCTGCAGAAAGCAAATTCAGAACAAAAGGAGATGGTCTATTACAGGGTGTGAAAAGCTGTAGCACACAATCAAGCTGCTTATTCTCTGCACAGACTGGGAAGTAAGGGAGCCTAAAACAAACTTGAAACTGGCCTGACCCTTCTCAGGATCCTATTAATCGTATTACCCCATGATTTTGATTGAAATTTTTTTTTGTTTGTTTTTTACTTAGTAGATAATTAATTATAAAATATTTGAATATAATTTTAGAAACAATTGCAAACTGGATAGTATTTCAAATTTATATTCTCTTGTTATTTTCTCCACCACTGAACAGCAATGCAGAATATAAGGGTTGACCCTACATTCAACTCACTTCATTTTATTTGAGGTTTTGGAGAAATTGGGGAGATGGAGAAAGATGCTAGTATCGTATATGATGCTCTCTTCAAGTCATATCTTTTTTGAGAGAAAGGATATTTACAGTTATTCAAGAAATTTATTAAAAAATGATTAGTAATAAAAAAGTTTCATGAAAATGTAAATTAAATACATTTTATTATATGCCTTAAAAAAGTGTGCATTAAATGTGATCAAGTGGTTTTATTTAGCTTTTATTTTTACAGACAAATTACTGTCAAAACATCCTCAACTTTAAAATGTTAAGAAACTTGACAAATTTAAGCGAGAAAGCTTTGTGTTGTTAAAAGATAAGCTGGGTAATGTATATGGTTTCATTTTAGCTTAGGGGAGAAAGTCCATCAGGCTCTGAATATCAGCTGCCAATTTTGTCACCTTCTGACCATAGAGCTAATTTAAAAAGAAAAAAAAGTCCTTCAAAATATCTTGTCAGGTTTTAGTTGGGACAAATAAATATTCCTGGCAGTACTGAAAAACCCCTTGGAAGCCAAGAGGAGTCCCCAGAAAGGATGCAAAGGATAATCTGCTCCTAAGTTCTAGAGTCACTCCCAAAGATAAACAAAACAGTTTCCTGAGAGCTGGCAACAGTCAAGAGGACCTCACTTGCAAATGGAGTGCAACCCACATTTCTGTCCAGCAATATATGGGGGGCCCCCAACCAACCCAAGTTCTCAGGACACAAAAACAAGACAAACAAAAAGACACTAGCTGTCCCTGGGTTGGAAAAGATCTACAACCAATGGGTACCTGAAAGCAAATTCACAAATCACAACTCCAATCACAACTGCCAATCTGAATTTGGAAAGGAAGGGACAGCATGAAATTGCACCTTTGCCTCTCGACCAGGCACCATAGTAGAGATCTGGGAGAGCTGACTGGCAAGAATTCTCTCCTTTGGTGGCTTCTGACACTTTTCCTAGGATCCCCTGTCTGTAGGCTCTGAAGTGAGTGGGGTGTCCCAGCAGGTCTCATCCTGGTCACCAGACACTGCAGAGGAGGAAAAATAATTTTCCCTCTACCCTTTATGGTGTTTGGCAGAGAGCCCCTTTTCTCTAGGGCACCTAACAAAGGGATAAATTTATCTAGGTAAAAAGTTCTCCACTGAGGCCACTGTAATTCAAGACTATCGTTGGTAAAATTAACCTGATCGTTCAGCCTTAAAACAAAATTTTACTCACCTGAAGCCCCACACTGGACCCTGTCCAGTTTCAGCCAGACCCAGTCTGATCCCAGACGCAGACCAATTTCTAAGTCGGAGCCAGTCTGAAAAAAGAAATGCTCAAAGTGTGAAAGCTCAAAAAGCAAAAGTTGCACAGCCAGGATGCAGAGGGACCTCCAGAGGCAGCAAGAAAGCAGGGAGCTCAAAGGGCTTCGCAGACATCTATGTCAGGAACAAGGAAGTTGTAGTAGATAAAAGAAGGGGTTCGTTATCACAAGGTCATTTTCCTTTAGGGGATGGCAGGAGTCTATCAGGCATATTGCCTCGCTAGTGCTGATCTAATTGGGCGATTCCCGATTGACCGGTTTAAGATTCCATTTATGGGAGAGCTGACACTGTAATTAAGTCTTGGTTTGGTGCTGTGGGGCTTAGCATAAGTGACTCCATTTTGAGTCTGTTGTCTTGTTTTTAACAGTGTGCAACTAAACTTTGTTTAGTGACCGTTCTGATTAAATAGGATGAAAGTTTTAAACTCAAAGATTTATTATTATTAGTTCAGTTATTTGGAGATGACAGGAAAGTAAAGACATGAACATATTCACATATTCTGATAGGATTAGTCCTTACTTCATATCTTCATATGTTGAGATAATTTAAAATAGTTGTATTTCGTGTTTTTACATCTATAGTTGTTGATGAATTAAATGTGCCACTTCAGTAAATATTTGAAAGAAGGTTATTTTTCCATTATTTCCCCTGCTTTCAATTTTTTCCTAGATGATTCTGAACTGTAAGCAGCATGCTGTTCAGAAATGAGTTTGAGGTTTGGGATCAAACACACATGTTCTAATGCTGACTTTGCCACTTAAACTTGTAGAAACAGGGACAGGCTATTTAATTTTTCTGAATTTCAGTTTCCCTCTGTGTAAAATGGAGATAATAAAATCCAACTTTTAAAGGTATTTTGGTTAATGAAAGAAATATGTAACTCCTAATTTTCTAAACACAATAAATATTAATTCTCTTTCCTCCTATACCTTGGTAAAGACCTCATTTCAGGCACCTTTCTATATCCAGCTGTTGGCATAATGCACCTTCCCTGTGGCATACAAAACTAAATTCTGCTGATAACTGCTTTTTGGAAAAATAAACTTTTAATGAATAAGCTTTATATAAAAATCACATTTTAGCATATCTCTTACCTAACACCTGAGGGATTTTTTAAAAGAAGATTTAAATGAAGTAATATTTATTAAAGATATATTGATTTTATTAATACTATTTTTTTGTGACAGCGTTGTATATAATAAGAAAATAAGTAGCCTTGTTTGGTACTTTGCTGGTTTACACTGCTTTCTTGGGTTATTCTACTGTAAAATAAATGTGTGCTGCTTATAAAGGTATTTGCCTAGTAACTACTAAAACCGATGCTCTGTTACCAGAACTGGTTCTAACCAAATGAAACTAGTAAAGAACTATGACTTTGAGTGATCTAAGGATGCCAGACCTTTATGGGAACTAACTGAAGACTTTTCTGACCAGAGGATTATTGCATTTAAATTGTGCAAAGACTTAACACATGCAAACCAATCCAGGAAGCTAGCTCTCTATCTTTAGTTAGCAACTTGCATGAAACTGCCACCCGCCCCTGCCAAATCTCTCCCCACTCTCCACACCCCTGTGTGGGTCCAGCACTTAAAACTCTGGGTTTCTTTCCCTGAATCAGTCAGTGAACTACACAGCACACGTCTCCACTGCCAGGCATTCCCTTGCCTGGAAGTTAATACACTCAGACTTTTGTTTTTAATGTTGTTTTGTTGTTTAGCTCTAGTGATCTTTGTTTTATTCTTTGAAATTATTTTCCAAAAAAAAAGGAAAAAGGTTAAAAAAAATCGCATGGCTACAGAGTGGGTACTTTGGGAAATGAGATGATCTTTTACATTAGTAAAGGCTGTGCTTCCCTACTGGATAGCTATGAGCCACATGTAGCAACTGAGCACTTGAAATGTGTCTAGTTCAGATTGAGATGTGCTTGAAGTGTAAAATACACAGTAATTCTGAAAACAGTACACACACACACACATTGTAAAAATATTCTTAATAATATTTTATATTGATTGCATGTAGAAGTGATGATATTTTTGGATAAATTGGTTAAAATAAAGTACATTATTAAAATTAATTTCACTTCTCTTTACTTTTAAAATATGTCTAGTAAAATATTTAAACTTACATATGTGGCTTCCGTACTTCTATTGGAGAGTCCTGGTATAGATGTCAACTTGCCAGTTGTGTTTCTCTGCTCATTAACAAAGGCACTGTCCCCCCACTATTAAATTGAAGGACAGTATAAAGTAGGATTGCTAGAAATATGAATGAAAAGATTTTGTCTGGAAACTTTGGCTAAAAAAAGGAAAAGGAAGAAGAAAAAGAACAAATAATCCCAGCAGGCATGATGGCCCTAGGTGGTTTCCAAGCCTTAGCTATTTATCACTCTCAGGAACAGAGTTCAACAGCACTAATGGGTGACAATGCTACTGAGGATATAGATTCATGCATTTAATATGGATATGTTGTATCTGCTCTGAATATAATAGTGAATAGTGTAGGGGAGGAAAAAGTTTTCTCCATCCTCTTAGGGTCTCTGGATGGATCTGAAAATTAACAGAAAAAGACAGATTAACAGGAGAAAAGCACACAAAATTATTTAATGTAAGTCTGTGTGACACAGGAGAATTGGTAAGGAAAGGAAGACCCAAAGAAACAGACCTGAGTATTTTTATGCGAGGTTTGATGACCAGTGGGCGGTTGTAGAGAAATGTGATAGGTCAGGATTATGAGGTAAGTGTAGTAGGTCAGGAGAATGAGGTAAGTGTAGTAAACTGGGGAAAATCTAGCAGCACCTGTTTGTCTGATTCTTCTCAATGTCCCTTTGTGCTCAGAGACAAGGATGTTCCTTTCCTCCAGGTATAGAGAGGGCACCTCTCACAGGAGGGTCTTATGACCTATTTCAGGGGAGAAGGGTGGAGGAAGGTCAGAGTGCAATTCCTCTTTCGGCTCTTTTCTCAACCACCTTAAGCTTAAATATTCAATACCCAAGATGCCTTCTTTTGGGAGTAGCATATCCCAAACCTCACCAAAGGACATTGTAGTGCATATCCTTATAATCTGATTAGGGAAATGCTGTATGGCCTCAAACAAATTGCAGCAAAATTGGGCATGCTGAAATCGGTCACGGATGGAAAAAAATTACTACGTGTGTACTAATGTCGAAAATTAAGAAGTGGCTTATCTTATTTCATGTTAACCATATCTGTTATTCCTTCAGCAAGAAAATACTGATAAAATCCCTAGAAATTCAAAATAATATAACAAAAAATTGTTCTGTATGAAAGGCTTTACTTAAGACTTTTAAGTATTTATTCCAGTCATTTAAGTCATACTAAAAAAAAAGAAGAAGAAGAAGAAAAAGAAGAAGTCTTTTGCATGTATGGTTTAAGTTGAAGTATACTTTCTCTTGGTGTCTTAAAACGGACCGACCCAAATTTATAATGACGGTTTTTAATGACTGCCAAGTATTCCACTGAATTGAAAGGCTAAATATGTACAAATATTTTCATTTCTGTTTAAAATGTGCTGTGAGGAACAATCCTTAACCATCACAACAATTAAGAACACGTCTTATATCATTTTTTGAGGTTCACAACTAAAATTGTGTTTTAAAGTTGAATCACCTAAACCATACCATTTATGGTGGGGTATTTAGTGGAAATTTTAGCTCTCACAAATTCCTAGCACGGATGCAACATGAAGCAGCTTCCCAAATCAATTCTATTGAACTCTGTTATACTGGAGTTGCAGTTCAGTTAATATCTGAAATGAGAATATAATCTTAGACAGCTGAATATAATTTGTGAAAGAATAATTATATCTTTAAGTGAAAGGTAACCACATGTTTTCAGGTGTTATTTCAAAATTAGATAAATAAAAAACTTTTTTTTTTTAAATGAACTAAACCTTTGAAAAAGCTTAGTTGTGGAGAATGGGGTGGAGGGAACACTTGTTTGCTTTTCTTTTCATCTTATCTGTCACCATTTAGTGGGCGTGCAATAAAAGAATGATTAAATGCATGATTAACATCATGTAAGCATGCTTCATTCCAGTTTCCCGACAAGATATCACATCTTCTGAGTTTTATGTGAGAAGCAATCCCAAGATCCAGTGTCAGCATAATTCCCCCAAGACATCTTAAATATTTATCATTTTCTCTTAAATCAAGTAATCACTGAGGTTCATTTGGATTCCATTTCTACATATATACATTTATTTATCTATATATGTATGTATGTATGTATCTATCTATATCTATCTATTTACACAGGATTATATACATATACACAGACATACAAACACACACATATATTTTTTTCCCTTTGAATCGCCTAATGGATTGTTGAAATGTGTGTCATGTGTTTTCCTTCACAGTACTCTAATGAAATACATTTAAAAAGTGTGTAAGGTCGACAAATTATACCTTTTGGGAAAGTCTAAAGCTGGAAAAAAAATATGAGGAGGAGAGACGTTTATCATGATTACTAGAGTAGAGTCTCAGTAGGCTGGGATTATTGTAAGTAAAATTGATTTTGCCCATGATTTGATTTTAATCTAGTTTAGCAGCATCATATTCTACAAGGAACAGATATTTAATTTAGTACATTATGATGAAAAGACTTCAGTTTAAAGAATTTTAATACATTTGATGAGATAAAAGCACAATCTGATTATCAGGTTTTTTTTTAAATAGTTATTCCTTGTTATTTTATTACCATTTAAATAATTTTCTCTGCTCATGATAATTATACTAAATCTAGAAAATATTTTAGGCTCTTGTACTGGTACTCTGGCTGACTGCCTCTGTAAAATGCAGCAATTTAGAAAAAAATAAGTAGAATTTAAAATTTGCTGCACAGGTTTTTTGGTTTTGGAGTTTTGTTTTGCTTTTTTGATCTAGAGGTTTTCAGGGAAACCACTTGCCATAGAATGAGTTGGAGCTGTCTAGTTATCAGCTACAGTTGTAAATGAGGGTCTATGGGAACCGATCTCCTGTAATTTTCCAGTCTACTGGAGAAGTTTTTTTCAGTATCAAGGAGTTAGAACTCTTGGCAATTTTGAAGATGCTGCTCAACAGAGGTCTCTAGCCCTTTAACAGTTGGAACCAGATGGGACTATTTTCTGAGGTTAACACCGAGGCCAGGAGAAGTATCCAAGCAAAGGAAAGAGACAAAAGGGGAAATTCAGAGGGTGGAGTATCATATTTCTTTTTCTATTGAATAATTTATGCCAAAATGTTCTCGCTCTGGCGCCATTTTTCCTATAGGCTCTTGATGCTGTGTGAATACTATGTCAACTCATTATATTCCCTGTAGCTCTGCAAACTATTTGTAGTAAATTTTTGAGTCTTAATGAATACAAAGGGTATCCACATTTTTTTCATGTTGAGGCTGCTATTCTCTTTACTGTAAATAAATGATTAAAACCATCTTTTAGCTCTATACTATTAATTTGCTTTACAGACATTTTGTTATATAAAATTACAAAGTCAAATCACAATGGCTCTGTGCATGCAGAATACATTTTGTTGTTGTTTTTGAAGTCAAGAATTAACTAGTACTTGAGACCTAAAGGGCTAATCAACTGTATGGTGTAGAACAGTGGTCCCCAATTTTTGGCACCAGGGACTGGTTTCATGGCAGACAATTTTTCCACGGACTGGCGTGGAGGGTGGGGAATGGTTTCGGGATGATGCAAGAGCATTACATTTATTGTGCACTTTATTTCTATTATTATTACATTGTAATATATAATGAAATAATTATACAACTCACCATAATGCTGACAGGAGATGGAGCTCAGGCGGTAATGCAGCTGAGTAATGGGAAGCTCGCCCACCGCTCACCTCCTGCTGTAAGACCTGGTTCCTAACAGGCCGCGGCCCAGTACCGGTTCACTGCCTGGCGGTTGGGGACCCCTGCCGTAGAAGAAAGGAGGCTGACTATCTTAAGACAGGAGGAGATTTTTTGCTTTGGAAAGCATCTTAAATTCTATGAATCGCAGGTTCATTTAGTAAGCTAGATGGAACCTTAATAATATATCTACCTGAATGCATTACTGTATGCATTACAATTATACAAAGTAGGTAAAGCCCCTCCCCAAACTTAGCCTTGAGCTGGCCCTTAATAAATGGTGGCTGCTTTTGCTGATATTTATGCTTCCTGACCCCCTTGGGGTTAGAATATCCCTTGTGAACAGTGAACAATGAATTGTGGGTGGAAGTGAGATTTATTATCTCTGATGGGCCAGAACATGTAGTTGCTAATGGAGATTGTCCAGAACTCTGCCTTTCTGTCTACCATGGCAACCAGCAGTGGTAACAGGTAGCCCCAGTTGCTCTATCGACTAAGATCCCAAACAGAACAGAGCTGCTAGCTGACCTGTGGACTTGTAATATGAGTGAGAAATAAACCTTTTTTTCCTTTAAACCACTAAGCTTTGAGGGCTATTTACTGTAGCATACTCTAGCCCATCGTGATTTTATCATCTTAGTCATAGCATTTAATACCAACATTATTCCAGTTCTTTGAAACTACTTAACAGCATATCTGACCTTGATTAGGAATCTTTAATGCATACTTTCTAGATTATTTCTTATCCCTTTTAAAAGTAATGAAAATCTTATTGTTCTTAAACACATTAGGAGAAAAAAACTGAATCTACATCATTAATTTAATGAAGCTGAATTATGGTTAGCTAATTTCTCCACAATTGTTTTAGGACACAATTTACTTGCAATACTTCTGGTTTCAGAATAATTTTATAATTCCCTAAGATTGTTGTATGAAATATGTCTATATACAATATTTCAAAAATTTTTTTTAAATGCAAGTTTTCTTTTAAGACTGGCATTCCAGATGTTGTTACAGGAAAACACAATTGTTCATAGTTCCTGATGATTATCTTTTTCTTCCTTTTCAACATATATATGCCTCTGTAATGCGAGTTAACAATATCCAATGTGCAGTATGCAGTCATACAGTGAAATGGCAGGAGATGTGCTTGCCTTTTCTAGCACCTAAGATGGTTAACACTGTAAAAGAAATCTTGCATTCTCTGCAGATTTCTCCCTTACCATCCTTGGGAACTACAAGGAAGGCTTTTCTTTTGACAGATGAGTGTAGCATGCTTGTGCCCATTCTGATAAACACTGGAATTTTTCCTGCAATACTTTGAGTTATTTGGAGCGTAGGTCACAAGCTTCAATGTGTTGTGTTTTTCCGGTTTTTTAATCTATCTATCTAGTCTCTCCCATTTCTTGTCTGTGTTTCACTGTCTGTTTGGGGCAAATAAGATTGATAGTGGTACCTTGGATTCCTGTCACTTGGGACCTGGTGAAACAGTGTGAGACACATTGCCTAAGCCAAAGCAAGGGAGCGCTCCTTTGGCCTCTGTTTTATCAGTAATCTTTGACTTCCACCAGCTGAACTGCTGGAGTGCTTCATTCCATCTCCTTCTCCTTCTCCAGATTCAGAAGTAATGAGAATTCCCCCATCACTACCGCCTGCGAGTCCCACGCTGAGATTACATCAGTTTATTTAGCTGGAGCTTTTCAGGCACACGTTGACAGGAATTGATCTTATTTTGGTTCCTTTGCTTTTGGATTCTGCCCAAAAGACAGATTCAAGGAAGTGAATTCTGCCCTTACAAGGTCCGTTTCAGATAATTACCTGAAAATGTTAGAAAATGTAAGGCAGTAGCAGGTTGTTTCTCTTTATCTGTAAACCCACTAAGAACATGTCTATAATGCAGTTTAAAAAAAAAAAGTGTGTTTTTTCTTCGGAGTTTGTGGAGAAGGAAGCGACCTAAAGAGAAATGAGAAAGTTAATTGATTTGCTTTCCAAATTGTTTCATTAGAAAGTTCCTAAAAGACAAAGGATTCTGACATACCAAAAAAAGCAAATTGAAAAAATGGTAACATGTATTTTTAAACCAATCTTTCCTTCATCAGTCATGATGTCATTTCAAATACGTTTCTTGCCAGTTTTCAAACCACAGCTTCTTTGCATACGAATATAGCAATTATTTTATACCTGTGCTAGGTGTGTATACAGAGATAAGATTAATGCATCCTTCCTGCTCTCACAGACTTTGCAGTTCAACAGGCATTAGTTTTTCCATTCATTTGACTGTCTCCATAACTGACCTGCAAGGTTTTTGTGGAGGCAATCAAATGAGCAAAAAAATACTTTATTTGTTGATAACCGCTGCTACTGAAGGAAGTCCAGGGCCTGATATCAGGCACCTCTGGATTCCTTACCCTGGGGAAGTGGAGGCAGCGGGAAAGGTAAGGGGAAAATGTCACTTTGAAGGGGGAGGCTTAGCATTTTGTTTCTGTGTTTATTACTACTGAACAATACATCAAATCCTTTTTCATATTTCACTTGACATAATCTAACTTCACGAGTACAAAAAAAAATTCAATTTCTAAAAGTAATTTGATTTGTCAGCTATGCAAGATATAGCTTCATTTTGTTCTATAATGATAAGAACATTACTACTACTACTACTACTACTACTACTAATTGCTAAAATAAGGACAAGTCAGATCTTATTTGCCAAACTAGGTGCTCTTACTTCCTCCCCAAAGATTTTATTCAAGAGTGTCATAGTTTAAATGATTTTAAAGGAAACCTTTACAGAGGAGACATCACAGAAGGTTCCTATATTCTAATCATGAGGAATTGTGGAAGGAAAATCCAGTCCACACCGTCTGGAGAATGATGCAAAGATGGAAGGAATTGGTCTGTATTATTTTGATGCTCTACTTGATTTTAAGTCAGTGAATGTTGCTCTCAAAGTGACTCAGAGAAACTAATTTGGGGAGGAAGGAGGAAATGGAAACAAAAAGACTGATTTAAATGTCATCATGTTTCTATTATATGGTGATAATTGTCAGAATTGTGGTGCTGGCCGTGAGAATGAAAATGAAGGGATTGTTAACAGAGTCATTTCAAAACAAAACAAAAATAAAACCCAAGTCTTAAAGAGTGATTAAATATGACAAACAGGTGAGAAAAAAGAATCAAAAGCATTTATTATTTGTGAAGTAACATAACAGGAGGGAAAATAAAAAAAACAAAAAGCCACCAGCAACTAAAAACAAAATAGGTGTTCATGATTGTAAAGGTCTTAGGTGTGACTGAGCTCTTCACTTCTACTCTGAGAGCCTGGGGAAATTGTCTAACTTTTCAGAACTTCTTTTCTTCTTGGATACATGGGGCGATTGTAAAAACTGTATGGAATAAAGCAAGGGAAATCCCCAGAATCTCTGGTCTCCTTTGCTCATCTGGAATGCCAAAACAGAGCTCAGGCACTTTGTGTACCTGACCTCCTGAAATTCTTCCAGCAAAATGTTGAGGAAGTTTGCCTCTCATTATGATTTAGAATAGTGGAGGTCAAGTGACATGAGCAACTTGCCCTGTGTGAGTCCATTCAGGCAGCTGTAACAAAATACCACAGACTGGGTGGCTTAGAAACAGAAGACATTTATTGCTCACAGCTCTAGAGCCTGGAAGTCCAAGAACAGAGTGCAGCATGGTTGGGTGACTGCCCTCTTCCAGGTCACAGACTTATCATATTTTCACATGGAGGAAGAGGGTTGGGGCCATTTATGGGTCTCTTTTACGAGATCACTAATCTCATTTATGAGGGCTCCACCCTCATGACCTCATCACCTCCCAAAGACCCCGTCTCCTAATACCATCACCTTTGGGGATTAACATTTCAACATGATTTTCAGGGGTTACAAACATTCAGACTACAGCATGCCTAAGTCACATAGATAGTAGTTGCACAATTAGAATTAATATCCAGGTGTTTCTGAATTCAGAGCCACACCCCCTATTACATAGCTGGCATTCAATAAATGGCATTTCTCCTCTTTGCAAATAGTACTTTTTACACTTTTTGAACATATGGTAAAAGTGGTGGGCCCTCATTCCAGAATAAAAAAAGAACATACATAAGAACATACACAGATAAACCCGAAATGTTGGTGTTATGGATGTCCATGAAGCATTAAAGACCTCTGAGAAGCTGATAGCTTCCAAGTTAATTTTTATAAAGTTGAAAAATAGGTTAGTTAGAAAAATCAGTGCAACACTAGAAATAAATGTATTTCTTCATTCAAAATGGTTGCTTCTATTAAGGTTTGTGTGTTACTGTTTGATGAGGCAAATGTTGAGTAGGTTTATTATTGTCTTGAAAGCACATTTTGGTCCCCATGAGCCTGGATTCTCTTCCCAAGGGAGCCCCATGCCTACACTTTTTCTTGTCACTCAGCTCCCACTCAGATGTCACAGGCCCTCCTTGACTGATTACTTTGTCTACAACCACCCTCCATGACATGTTGCATTCCACACACGCTCTATTTTTCTTTATTACACTTATAATTACTTGACAGTATGTTACAGTTTTATTTTTTAATTTTTTTTTAAATTTACCCATTGGAATATAAGATTCATGAGGTCCTGAACTTTGTTTTGCACAGAGAAACTGTGTGCTAGCACACAGTAGGCAGTAAATATCTATTGAATATATGAATGGAAGACTTTCTAGGTAGCAGACAGTTACACATGGACAAGAGTGCAAACACACTTGCTGTTTCAGAATAATGAAGGAGGACAGAACAGGAAGGAGAGGGCAGAGTTGAGTCTGAACTTTTGGTTCAGGGTGATGGAGTGACCCTGGGAGAGCTCAGCCCCTCCTGGAGAACAGTTGTGTACAGAGAGGAAGAAGAGAACAGCATGCAGTCAGGTGCACATGGAATGTTCTCACTTCTGATGTGGTTACCTACTAAAATGCCCCTTAGACACTTTTCACTCAATGCATGTTGAAAGATGCCTCCTTTAAAAAACGAAACCTAAAAACAAATAGAGAACATATGTTGACAATTACTAGAGAGCTGCCATATATTTTCAGGTTAGCTGTATCCAGTTAGCTTCAGGATGTGGGCTTCTGTGTGCAGGTGAGCCTTCATCTCTAAGCTAGAAGCTCTTTCAAAAGTGTGCTAATGTATAGAAAACTACTAATACAATTATCTGTTACTCTTTGAGGATCAGAGGTGAACCAGTTACACAGTGTTACTATTTGACATGGATAATAGGCATGCTTTTATTGCTATTTAAGATTATGCACATACTTCAAAGCATAAAAATCTGTTTGCTCTCATTTATAGTAATACTTCTGTTGTGAGATGAAAAGTATGTGTAGTTAAAAGTTCAATCACAGCTCCTGGTTTATTGGTAGCAGTGTCCTAGATAGACGTGGCCCTGACAAGTGCAAGGCAGTGAAAAATGAGGATCATGCTGAGTACAATGGAAACTTAAAATGAGATTGGGTTTAAAGTCACTGCTGGGACTTGCACACTTGGCACTGGAGAACATGGGGTCACTATAGTAAGATAAAGAATGTTCAATCATATCCTTCAGGGAAGCTAAGATACTGGTTTTGTGGCTCTTGTTTAAATGCCAACTTTCTCTTGGATGATGTCATATGATCATATGTGACTGTGTGTCTGTATACATACTTAAACACACAGATATATGTGTATATTTTAATTTACATACTGAGAGGGATAAAATATTGTGAAGTCATTAAAAATCCCTTTTCAAATAATATGTTATTCTTTTACAATATTTTGATGTAAAGAAAAAATACATACTGTATTGTATAATATAATGTAAAATATAAGGATTTAGAAATGATGTTTCTTTACGATTTTAAAAGCTATCATGAAGCATTCTACTATTTAAATCAGATAAAAATTGGGACTATGAAACTACAATTCAATTACATGATTTTTATTTACACATTCATAATTACAGAGTTTCAAAGAATAGTACTGAGTCAGAAAAAAACTCCATAAAATTTTGAGTAAGACAAGGGGAAGGAAAAAAGAACACATTTGATTCATGAGCTTATTGTCTGCCAGGTATAGTGATTGACCTTTTGGGGTGGTAATAGTATTACCACCCTGAGCTCAGACCTAATATAAAAGCTAAGAGCTGATATAAAAGAGCTCAGAGCTAATATAAAAGCTAAGTATCAACTTTATTTTTAGAAGAAAAGGAACAAAATTTCTGAGTCATTTAGTAATTTGGCCATGGTTAAATTGGTAGTTGTTGGTAGAACCAGGGTTTAGATTCAGATCTTTCTGATTTCAAAGTCCATCTTTATTATTTCTGGGTTTACCCAATTTTCTTTTTTTCCCCTCTTTCCATAAAAGTAATGTTATCTTGTTTTGTTTGTTTGTTTGTTTTGTCTGTTTTTCACATCATTTAGGAAAGGGCACCAAGAATAAGCCTGATTTAGGGCTGGAATGCATGAAAATCCTTCAAACACAGCAAATGCATGGTTAATAAGTCTGGATTAAATACATTTCTGCTTTTGATGGCCAACTGTGGTGCTGATGACCTATGATCTGTAAGATGCACATTTTGATTATTTCCAAGTGTTGTCATGCTGAGAATTTCCTATCCTCCCAGCAATTTCCCTAGACCTGTTGCCAGTGAATTGAAAAATTGGTTTAAATCTAATAAAGAGAGGTTAATTAAAAAACTACTGTGCTTGCATTTAGATTTCTGTCACACACTTACTCATCTATTCAATAAACACATAGTAAATACTGACCTGAGTAGACACTGCACCAACCTTGCCCTGATCCTTATGGAACCTAAAGACTTCTACAAGGGTTGGGAACACAGTTTTGCAGACAGGTAATATAAAAAATGAGAAATAGGTGCATGGGGTCCATCTACTGTTACCCAAAAGCAACTGGCACATGTAAGAGAGTATAGCTGTTCCTCAATGTTCACCAATTGTTGCCATGTAGTGATGTAACTCAGTGTTGCCTGAAGTAGAATTTTTCATGAGAACAAAAAAATTCCAGATTTTTATATGAAATTAGTCATTTTTAAATATCAGCACAGTTTTTTTTTGTTTAACTATGTGCAGAACACATACATTCCTCCTATAGCCCAACACTTTGAAATACACCATCTATAGAGATTATATTGGATAATATGTTTTCCACCGCTACATAATGAGTCCATCTCAGAAGCCAATATGGGTTAATAATTGTTTCCTTAATAAGGTAGAGATACTTATTAATTAGGAAGCAATTGGTGATATCTAATGAATTGAAAGTAAGCCTCTAACCAAGATGGAGAGAAGGTATCTATGAGCACCTACTATATCATGAGTATCTTGAGTTGGTAATACCGTTTAATGATCCAAATCAATGTTGTTGTTAGTATTACCCATTTCATAAATGAAGAAGATAGCATAATTAAATAAGAAGATAGCATAATTAAACATGAAGTTGCATCCTCCAATAAATATATGTTCAAACTAACTGGAATCTTGTATCCAACGTACTTGACTTTAAATTCTAGTGGTTTCAAATTATATTCTTATAAAACCTTGTGCAATATATTTAATCTTTCTGATCCTTAATTTTCTGATATATACAGGTAACGTAATAATAAAAACTTAGAGGGCTTCTGTGACATTTATTTAAGATAATATATATTATGTTCTTTGAAGAGTATGTGACATCTAGTTGGTTTCCAATAAGTGGTAGATAACATCATAGCTATTGTTTTGTGCTTAAAGCCTGTGTTCTTTCTGCTATACTGATCTTGGGTGGCCTTGGCCTGCAGTGGCTTGAAGCAGGATTTCAGTTACTGGCCAAAGTTTAAGGTCAGGCCATGGCAGTGAGAGCACTGAATCCTAGCTACTAGACCACAAGGGAACAGTGGCCAGTGACAAGGCCCTGGCCCACCAGCTGTGTAGAAATGAATTTCCACATAGAGATGGAAAGTAGTGAAACAAGTAAAGTGTTTATTAGGAGGAAAAATGGTATGTGTAAATAGACACACGGGTGGGCTCAGACAGGGAGCCGCACACTCGTGGTAGTTTGAATCACTTTTATGGGACATTTCTTCTGGGTTTCCTTTGGCCAATCATCTTGCTTTGCCTGGTTCTGAGTCCGTATTTGATTTATCTCAGGGTACTCCCATGTGTGTGTACACATCTCTTAGCCAAGATGGATTCTAACTAAGAGGTCTATTGGTAGGTTGACACCACTTACTATGAGGTGATGACCCCTCCTTTTTTGACCTCCAAGGAGCCTTTCTGCACATGTGTAGTTGGGAAGGTCTCCTTGACTTCGAGAATGAGGAATATGTGGTCTTTTATCTCTTATCTGGTCAGGGCTCATCTCCTCGCTCACTCCTGCTATTTTAGAGTATCTGTCCACGGGGGAGAAACTCCAGCTGTTTAGACTGGGGCCCATCTATCTCCTGCCTCAATACCTCTGAGGGCAAATGTATGTGAATGACACTGATTTCTGGGAAAGCAGAGACAATGACTTCTCATCGTCCCACACATTTGATTATTTCTAAGTAGCCGTGTCAGTGGGTCCAATGGCCACCAAGACTAAAGGCCTTGCTTCTCTGTGGACATAGAGTCAACTTTAGCACCTCTCTCCCAAGCTCCAGTCAATCAGATTCAGGCTGCCCAGATTCATTTCAGCAATGAAGCAGCTACTATTCTAAGGAAAATATGTATTGAATCACGGATTTCAGTCTGGAGAACACATATCAGAATTCACAGGGTACCTTTCTCAACCTCAAGGAGGCATATCAAGTAGCTGTGAGGACCACTGGTTTTCAAAGAAGCCGATATTCAACCAGAAATGTTAAAAAGCCAAGAATACCCGTTTCATGGTGATGAGTTGTATCTTTCTAATTAAGTATCTATATGGTCATGAATCTGAGAATATATGATAAATAGAGTAGTAATATATTTACAGAATAAAAATTTCTTCATCTCTGTAGCCCACATTCTT
Organism: Grampus griseus; assembly: GCF_964374135.1. Taxonomy (NCBI): domain Eukaryota; kingdom Metazoa; phylum Chordata; class Mammalia; order Artiodactyla; family Delphinidae; genus Grampus; species Grampus griseus. The sequence goes on along the minus strand of NC_139012.1, from coordinate 42,035,536 downwards.
TGCACAATATATATAAAATAGTGCAAACATCATCAGTGCTGCCTTAAAAGCTTAGGCTGAATCTGTCCTCCCTGCCTTTGTGATAGTGTGGTGAGTGAGGATGTTGATGATGGTGGTGGTGGTGATGATAGGAAGGCATCCACTGACACTTATTGAGTACAAGGCTCTATGTTAAATGCTTTACATATAGGCTCCCATATAATCCTCACAATACTCTTACTACCACTGTGCCATTTTCACCCTCACTTAACAGAGGAGGAAATGGATGGTTGGAGAGGTTAATTAGTCAAGGTTTACACAGTATAATAGAGTTATGATTCTCACTTCAGAACATGGGCTCCTAATTTTACACTTTGCTGTCTGCTTGAGAGCAAAGAACTGTAAGGGAGGCTTGGGGTCTTCTTTAAATGAGTCTCCTGAGACACACTTGTACCAAGAAAATTTCTTTATCATCTGTAATATTGAAACTCCATCCCCTCCTTTAGTGAATATAATTAAATATTGACTGTGCATCTTATTGGAAGCAGGAAAGCAAATAAACCCAGCAATACAAAAATAGACATAGAGATACAGAGATAGTATCTGGTTAGCTAGCTGATTAGAATAGATGTAGTGATCAGATCCAGACATAATCACATTTTTGTTAATTAGACCCTTAGTGATGTTTTTTAAGTGCCATCCATTCTTCTAAACAAATAAGTGTTTCCCTCTTAAATAAGTAAATTGCAGTCCTGGCCTCATTTAGTACATTAACCACCTTATGAGAACTGATAAGACTTCTTTAAATATTCTGGTATCCTGTGGTTTCTCCTTTTGAAATAACAGTACGTCAGTTATTGAAGATTCTTTTTGTGCATGTTTTATTCTGAAAATACTCTATTTATTTGTTCTGTACTGATTACGCTGTTTCTATTTAGACATTATTTTTCTCAGAATATAATATCTACCACCCCTTCAGAGGTCTAGAAATACATAATTCCTTTTGAATCTAACCAAAATCCGAGGAGGAGTACTGTGTATTTAAAGATACTAAGTGAATGGGGGTTGGATGACTGTTTATTCTGCTCACACTGCCTGTTCAGATACACACATATTTATCTTAAAATCTCAACGAATGTACCAGAATTTTCAGAAAAAACACTTGACAGTTATAAACTGTTTGGAACTTCTCAGAGTTCATTTTGACCTATGCTTCCTACAGCAACTATTACTCATATTTAATGTTTCAACAAATGTAATATACATATTATCATCATTGTTTTCACTCTCAGAATTGATGGCACATCCAAACAAATGTAAGTGCTAAGTTAAGTCATTAAAGAGATTTATTAAAAAAAACAAAAAAAACTTCAGAGGAAAAAAAAGGAATAAATTTTAGTAAGTGTAATGTTTTCCTCAAAGGGAAAATATCCAGGTAGGATCAAAACAGTTCAATGACTTTTAAGTAGAAATAATAAAATATAGTCCACTAAAGAGAAATTAAGTTTAATAATAGGATCAATGCAATGGTGAAAACTTTAAGCAGGAAATCAGCACCTCAAGTTACTTTTAGAACATACAATTTCTCTGATGGTCTCAACAAATATAATATGCTTATCATATATGGTGACTCAAGCAAACACATTTATTCATTTATCAATGCAAAATATGTTTTTAAAATTTCTACTGAACACATGTCCCAGTGCTGAATAATATGACAGATGTGGGATGTAAATGTTCCCAACATTAAGAATTGTGATTTTTTTCTCAGGGTGAAATTAGTCCTTTTATTTCTACTTTTCACCCTTTAAGCTGCCTTGATTATAACAAGTTTCTTAACATTAAATCATGGCAAAGCTTTCTTTTCTCCTCTGAGGTGCTGAACGTTAACATGACTGTCAAAAACATACATCCATTAAATGTGCATTAGAAAATGATACCTAGAAAATTCTGAAGTTTTGCTAATACTAACTTATCTAACCTCCAAAGCTCCTAGTTAGGTCTTTGAGGGCTCTTAGATGAATTAGTTTTAGACAAAATTAGGACTTGCAGCAGAAATGACAAATGAATCCAACATCTTTTGGACCACTATATGCAAAAGATCATATATTCCCCAAGATAAGCAAATGTGGATGTGTATACAACAGAATACATTTATGTTCTCATTTACAAATTAAAATATATGAAAATAAAAATAATAAAATCTAAAAATAGCAGATTTTTCTTAATATATTACTCTATTAACAAAGTTATGTGTCTTCAATTAAAATGAACTATTACTGATATTATGAAGAGATTTTGGAAGTGATTCTCAATACATGATCAGAAAGAATAAAATGAAAACTTTAATGTTTTGCCCCTCCTCTTCCTTTTATTTCCTTTTGTTTTACCAATCTACTTGTTACAACTAGGTTTTTTTTTTTTTTTTCCCAAAGTGAGTGGGTGGGTGAGTGGGGGGAATCTATCATTTGTATCTTCCATTGATGATGGGTCAGAGGTTCCATAGTTTTAGAACATCTTAGAATATAATCTCTAGTGTAATAATCTCTAGTTTGTTGGCTTTTTATGAGGATTCAATGAGTTAATAGTTATAAATTATTTAGAAAATACTTGGCATAGAGTAAGTGCTTATTAACTGTTAGATGTTGTTGTTGTTCAGGTTATCACAGAACTTGTTTCAAACATGAATCTGATAAATACTGGAATTATAAAATTAAATGTGTCATCTGTATTATCAACACACCTAATGTAAATGACAACTTGGTCTAATAGGCAAATCATACATCATATACATTATTTAACCAGTGAATCACAAAGGTGTTTTGCATTATTTTGTTTGTTTTTTGGGGCACAAATATGGAGGAGATGAATTCAGCATAAAGTCATTGTTTTGAGATAGCTTATGGTATGGAGAATAAAGATGTGTGTGTGTGTGTGTGTGTGTGTGTGTGTGTGTAAGAGAGAGAGAGAGACAGAGAGAGACAGAGACAGAGAGAGACAGAGAAGGAGGGAGAGTACACACAAAATAGAACAAGCTAATGTCATTTATGTACATTTTAGCCTCGGCCCCCTTTCCAATATTCTTTATCTTATTTCACATTGTTAACCAAAATTTCCCACCCCAGAGCACCACATTTTATTTCCCTCATTCTATAACTTTGCCGTTTCTCATCCTATGTCTTGTTTCCTCTGTGCTATTTGTGGCCTCTTTACCCTTCTGTTCTTCTCTTTCATTTTGAGGTTCCTGGAGGATAGAGCAAAACTGCAGTTCTAGATGTGCATATGGCACTTATTTTTGGACAAAGCTTTGTCACTAATTCCTGTTTTCCCCTCATTTTTTATAAAACCAGTTGAATCACCTAGAAGAAAATTGAAATTCGCATTTTCTTTCATGATGTTCTTTATGTTCTCTATATGGGATCTCCTTACCTGCTCCCACTGGCTTCTCTAGAACAGGGTACTCCAGCACCCTTGACCTCTCCACATTCTCCTAGACTATGGGCTGCATCTCTAGATGAGACCACTCCCTTTCAAGCGCGGGTAGAACTGCTTAACTGTCATGTCCATATGCGCAGCACCAGATGGAAATCTGCAGCATATGGAACCCCTCCTGTCTAAAACGGGGCCATGGACTTCTCTGCTGTGTAGCTTGTTTGAGTAGATGGCAGAGCCACTTCCTCAACCAGAAACCTCAAAAGGCCCTTGTTTTCCCACCCTCCACCTCCACAAATACATCACATGGCTCAGTTCTTTCTACCTCATCCACATCCCATGAATTTATATATTTGTAATATATAAATTATAAGTAAATTTATAATTAAATATAATTTATATAAATTTGTCCTGTTGTGCATTCACTTACTTGGTCTTCTTGTATCCAGTCTTAACCTAATGCAAAATTTTGTATTTTTGTTTGTTTTGTTTTTAAAGCTGTAGCTAGAGTGATCTTTTATGATATATAGTATATATATATGAAATTGACAAGTAAAACTTTCCATGGATTGTTAGTCAGCTTTCAGATAACCTCCCAAATCCTTAACAGGGCTTACAAAGTGATCTGAGTGCTGACCTCTACATCTCACTTCTTTTAATTCCTGGAGTCCATCAGCCTCTCTTCCTTCTTAGCCTCAGGCATGCATTTCCCCTGCTGGATATCTTCCCTATCTTTTCGCTAACCCCTTCTTAAAGGACTAATTTCTACTCTTACTTCGATGTCATTTCTCAGGGTGTTCCCCTGGCCCCTTTCCCCCTCACCCCTTGCCGTATGTGTTGTCCACCAATTTGCTTCCCCTCATCAAGCTGGCTGCTCACTGACAGTTCTCTGCATATAATAGCATCAAATAATTCTTTGGGAAATTGAACTGGGAGTCAGAAACATGAGAGCCAAATTCTAACCTTATCACTTATAGCAACTTTATGTATGCCACTTAATTTCTCCAAGTTTTATTTCCCCCATCTATAACACATGGACTTGCATAGCTGTAGCAAGTATTAATAATATCAAATGATATCTAACACAGTCCCTGGAACACTTAAAAACATGGTAGCTATTATCCTGATATTTCACAGCTCAAATGTTATTCAACCTCCGATTAGGTTTGTTGTATCATCCTGCCTACCAAATATGTGACCTGATAAGTTATATGATAGCTCAAGGTGTATTAGGAAAAAGAGAGAGAGACTGAAAGGCAGGATGGTTTCTGCCGGCCAGTTGTGAAAAATGTTGAGCTTCCCTTCAGTCTTTCCTTATCCACCTGTCACTATTTGCTCATGGACCCCTGTGTTGATTGACCTTTTCATTGTACCTTCTGCTTTTTACCCCTAATTGAGACCAATAGTTGCGACATGTGAACTCTTAGTTGCGGCATGCATGCTGGATCTAGTTCCCCTGCCAGAGCAACTAAGACCCGGCACAGCCAAAATAAATAAATAAGTAAGTAAGTAAGTAAATAAATAAATATTAAAAAAAACAAAAACAACCCCTAGTCCTTATTCCAGACCCATCTCCCAGAAAGATGAGAGACAAGGATAGTTAGCAGGTCAATGTTAATTTCAAACTAACTTAATGTTTTCTTTCCCTTTATTAATGTGTTTGCATTTCACAAGCATCTTCTGGAGAGAAAATGGCTTAACCCACAGGCTGTAAGAGTAGATATTTTCATTGCTATGGTCAGTATGGTGGGTAATTATTTTGGAGCAGGTTAAATGAAGAATCTTCCTTAAATTATGAATCTTGAAATATTCTCTACTTGATCTGTGCTCTAAGCAGAGTCTGATTGATTCCTAGTGCTACTGCATCTTCATTTGTGGCCATTAATACAATTCAAAAACCAAGTGAAGGAATAGGTTTCTAATCCCCCAAAGACCCATATCTATTACTTGTTGAGCTTTTAGTAGTATTTTCTATTTCTAACTCTTGTCATGTTTATATATGCTGAAGATTTCAATTAAAATAGACAGCAGGGTGATATTGAATCAATACTTGTTGTTTTGTATCTAGGGAAAAAGAAGCAATATGAAATATGGAAATCTGAGGGAATGTAAATGCTCTAGGATCCCATGTGAGACATACCCTCCTGCTTGTCAGATAGACATGATTTTTAGAGCAGAGAATTTGCTGGCTTAAAGAAGACAACTTGCCAGTTTCATTAGTTTCGTATCTTTCACTAGTCAGAGTCACTGTTCCAATTATTAAAGTACCAATTCTTAGCTTCCATTAAGTTTGAGCCAAATGACAGCATGTTTTAGAAGTGCTTTGTACAATAACAATACGTACCTGAATACTCCTTATAGATGAGTAAGCTTATGATTACTTCACTATAAACTGGGTTCTACTCTCTTTTTCTTGCTTAGGTTTAATTATCATTAGCTTGCCAAGAACATAATTATTAGTGCTTCTTATGAATACCCAGTAGAGATCACAATGAAAGAGATTCATTCTTAGAAGAGTAGAAATTTGCAAATATAAACTAAAGTACCAATATAGTAAGAACTGAGTAGTTGGAATCACTAATTGTCATTATGGTGAAGTTGTGTTTTTTTTTTTCCTCTCCCTGCTCAGGGGTGTGTGGAGAGGTCAAACAGATTAGATCCAAAGAACAGTGAATTGCTTAAGCATATATAAGGGACACCAGAATAAATGTTATCAGATCAAGAAGTATCTCTTGCAACAAAAAATAGTATGGTAAATCCACCTGCAAAGAGCAAATCTCTAGTGAAGAAAATGCTACGTTTTCATTATTGAAACCAAAGTATTTCATTATTTTGTTCCATACTGTGCACCCCACACAGTATCAGCCTGGGATTCAGAAGAACCTGCAGGAAATCCTGTGACAAACATTTAAGGTCAACTAGACAACATTTTCATTCTCTATGATTCCCTCTGAATTTACTATTGTTCATTCTGAATTCATTGTTTTCTGAAGGCAAGGAACAAAACAAACACTAACTGTTGGATATCTTGTCTTGCTGTCTATCTGCAGAATTTGGGGGCTGCATGCAGTTCTTCAGAATATAGTAGAAAATAGTATTTATGTTTATACATTTTGTGTTTCCCTTGAACATATTTTCCTACAGACCTATTAAATATCTTAAACTGCTAATGCACAAGAGTTTCCCAAATTGGCAGTTATTTCATGGACTGGCAAGGTAAGTGTCTGCTTTGAAATAGCTCCTTAAGAAAAGATGGAGATAGCCATCTACCAGTAAGTGCGTGGTGCCTTGTTGAAAAGCACACGGCTTCTTTATAGTCATCCTCAGGCAAAGATTCCTACAAAAGGTGTTAAGAAGTTCTTGATGTGTATACATACGCCTCCTGGGCTTCTGCTTCACCAGCAGTGAGGAGGTAACTACAATAATCTGTCCCTTGAGAAAACTGTTCATTCCTGGGAAGAAGAATCTGATTGCTTTTCCAGAATGTTTAGAATATGTTTTATCCCTAATGTGATAGATGTCCGTGTATGAAATATAGAACAGTAGATGATTTTCCCCAATTTACAGATGCCTACTGTTAGCAACATCATTCCTTAGTATGTGCCTGTAAGACAGCTCATAAAATCCATATATATGACATGCTTCAGATCCTTTTTAAAGCAATGCGCTTGGTCCATGAAATAATGACTTCAATGTCATTCAATTATTATTATTATTACATGTATGCTCATATTTTACTAAACACAGAAAGTATAGTAGTTAGGAAAGCCACCTTCCATTAGAACAAGAAGTACCAATTAAGGAAAGCTAAAAGTTAGAGAGAGCAGCCCATTTTTACTTTTAGACTATTAGAAACATCTGATTACAATGCACTCACATCTAAAAAATTATTTACCTTTCAAGGGGACTAGAAGGTCTCCTAAGATTTTTGTTTAAAGGGAACTTTTTATTTATTTATTTATTTATTTATTTATTTATGGCAGCATTGGGTCTTCGTTGCTATGCGGGCTTTCTTTAGTTGCAGCGAGCAGGGGCTGCTCTTCATTGCGGTACATGGTTTCTCATTGTGATGGATTCTCTTGTTGCGGAGCACGGGCTCTAAGCACATGGGCTTCAGTAGTTGTGGCACGAGGGCTCAGTAGTTGTGGCTCGCCGACTCTAGAGTGCAGGCTCAGTAGTTGTGGCGCACAGGCTTAGTTAGTTGCTCCGTGGCATGTGGGATCTTCCCAGACCAAGGCTCGAACCCGTGTCCCCTGCATTGGCAGGTGGATTCTTAACCACTGCGCCACCATGGAAGTCCCTCTCCTAAGGTTTTAAGCACATGTTGCCATTGCAAACCCTGCAGGTATTTCAGTTTTATGTCTTTGAAACTGTAATGGGTCCTTGTGTTTGCCTGTCAGGGTAACAAAGCTATTCCAGCAGCAGATTCAATTCTAAAGACATAATATGAACACCTACTGTGTGCAAAAACTGTGAGAGTCCCTGATCAGGACAAGGACACACCTGTGAGGTACAGAGGCCCTGCCTCTAAACTGCCCACGATCCAGGAGAAGTTCAGGCTTTATTGAACTTTTGTTTTTTCTGCGGTACGCGGTTCTTTCACTGCCGTGGCCTCTCTCGTTGGAGAGCACAGGCTCCGGACGCACAGGCTCAGCGGCCATGGCTCACGGGCCCAGACGCTTAGCGGCATCTGGGATCTTTCCAGACCGGGGCACGAACCCACGTCCCCTGCATCGGCAGGCGGACTCTCAACCACTGCGCCACCAGGGAAGCCCCTTACTGAACTTTTAATTGAAGCCAAATAACCTTGGAGTTTGCAGGCCCAGGGAACGTCAGTTCACACATTTGTTCTATCCCGAACCCACCCATTTACCATTATCTTTGTTTTCCCAGGCAGTCTGATTTCTTTCTTTTGGCCTTCTCCCTCCGAGGCTGAGAACACACATTTGTGTGGGAGTAAAGACCCCGAGTCACTGCACAAGCACAGGAAAAGAAACGGAAGAAGCAGGCAGCGAGCTATTCTGTTATAAGCATGACCTCATCCCCCTTTGCTCCTGACACTGGCACTTCGGGCCCTGAGCATATGGGCATGGGCTTGTTTTCAGAGCCATTATAGCACATATATAAAATTTACTGTGCTTTCCTGAAAAAAAATGCAGTGATTGTGAACCACTTGGGAGAGGGATAGATTTCTGGAAGGGGAAAATCACACCCAGTCAAGACATTAAACCCTGGTTTCCATGCCGTTTTCAGTTACCAGTCTATGAAGGAGGAGCTCTCACGTTAGGCTATAAGATGAGCAAGTGTTTGGATCCTTTTTGAAATAAATTACTTGCCAAGATCTTTTTTATGGACCAATTTTCCTATTTATATCTTTGGAATCATAAGTTTATGAGGTCAGTGGTCAAGGGTAAGGGATAGGCAACACATAAAATAACAGGAGTAGCCTGAAAGTTATTTTTCTATTACTGAAAAGAAAAGCGATAACCGAAACAGCAATTTTGCAAGTAATTAATCCCTCTGAGTTGATTTATCAAAGAAATCCTGTTCATAAATTGTACCGTACTTTCGTTGGTAGAAAACTGGTAATATGTTCTATAGTGCTTTTGGATGAATAAATTCATGTAATGTCTTAAGTCAATCTTCCAATTTGGCATTGGCATTCTCATCTCACTATGCACGAAATTTTTTAAATCAGGAGAGCTGGCTTTCTGTGTAAGTTGATATATATTAGAATATAAGAGCTTGGTGGCATGCCGTTAGATGCTGTTTCACTTGGAATACCATTGTACATTTTCACGAATATGTTTAATTTTACTTAAAGGCATTATGCTCGCACATTCCTATATCCATTTGTAAAGCTATATCAAGAACTTAAGGTGAAATTGTGAATCCAAATTAGTAACCAGCAAGGGTGGGAAGGAAATAGAAGACTATTGAGAAGACCTTCTGGATGTCAATTTCCACTGAACAGAAGGAGGGAGAGTCCTTTGTATGTAACTATATATTTTGCATAACTTAACCTTTAAAGTGTTGTGTGATTTATTTATGTATATGAAATCAAAAGGAAAATGTCACTCTTTTCTACTGAAGATGTCATTTTGGTTAGAGCTATAATTAGAAATGCATAACGAATATTTTGAAAGTGTTTTGTTTTTACGTGGGTAGGGTTGGAGAAGGGAAGAGAAAGGCAAATGCACCTCAGCAGGTGCTGCTTACTATTCAACTCAAAGATATCATTCCAGTGGAGGCTGTGAGCACTGTGGCCTTTTGGAAAAGCCATTAGAGTGGGCTAAGAAACCTGGATTCCAACTGGTTTTGCCACTAGTTATGAAACCAAGAGGACATCTCTAACCTTGTCTAAGTGCCTCTGCTTCGTTCCCCATTAGCACTGTGTATGTTGTATACATATTATAGCTCACACATAGCATGTGCTCACTGTGCAGGCATGATGATAAGTACTTTATATGCATTGCTCTGTTTGAAATGTCCTAGCAGAACATTTACTAGATTATACTAAAATGATCTGTTCCTTAGTCTAACTCTTCTGTGTCTAACTCTTCTCGTTTCTCATTTTTTTTAGGTTTTCATTCTTTCAGATAAAAATAAGAATGTATTTCTCCTCATCAGGATAAGCAGGGCTTCCTTAGTGTTTTCCCTATTGATGTAATATGTTACAGTAGAGTATTTTTTTGGTATACATTTCCTGTGTTACCATAGACAATTGCCATTTTAATTTTATTGTTGTAGCTCAAATGACTCACTCTGACATGAGGAAACATCCCCTCAATAGATTGTTCTTAGTGATAAAATAAGTGAAAACATCATAGATTCTCAATTCATCAGACACTAAAAACATAGAGTGAAGCTACAGGGTTGCCAAAATAGAGATCCTCACACTGATCATTGTCAATTTGAACTTAAGTCTTTTTAAAAAGCTATGCCTTTTCATGTGTTTGTATTTGCTGTTGTGATACAGTCATTAATATTTTACTAAGCTTTATCAGTTTTATCAAACAGAAAAAGGTTTGTTTGACTGACCAAGATTTGTTAGTCTGTCTCTACCTGTTAATCTAAAAAATCGGTTAACAGTTATTTTCTAAAACAGCTTAGGGTCTCTATCTTAAAGCTGAGTGTAAAATCCATTAGCAGCCCACACTAAGATCTAATTGCTACAGTGTAATCTTGGCAACATTTTTATAACTGCTAGTGAAGGCCACATAGCTAAGAGAGTACATTACCTTATAATAATTATATTCTCAGGGGATTTTGTTCTTAACATATTATAATAGTGTGAATAATAGCATGGGCCACTGACCAAGGATGGAATTATAGTCTGTTCAGATGAAGATCTCCTAGTATTATAAACTATGTTTGAAATGTTTTGAGTTTATGTCTGAGGTGGATAAGATGAGTTTCATTTAGATAAATACTCTCCTTTTTCCTTTTTCTCTTTGGCCAAAAACACACTAGTACCATTCAGGAAGAGGAGAGGGAATAAAAAGAAATAATAAGAAATAAAGAATAAGAAAAAGAAAATAAAAACAAAACAAATACCAAAAGTAATCAAGGGACAATAATTACCAGAATTTGACAGAAAGTTTCTTTCCTCAATGGTCTGGACAGCCAAAATGAGACTAAGTGTTTATTCTTTTTAAAAAGGAACACTTGAGCATGTCATCATATTCAATTAAATTTTAGTAGTAGGTCTAGCTTATACAGCTGGAAAAACCAACATGCAAACCTAAAGATTATCAATTAGACCTATCCATCTATCTCTATCTATCCACTCATATATATACATATACTTGTACACATATATATGTATGTGTACATGTATACACACAAATATATATACACACATATACAATATCCTTTTTCCCTTGACAATTTATTGTAGCCATCTTTTAATAAAACTGTTTCTAAATTTAGAAAATAAATAAATTTTAGTAGTAAGGATGATAAGGACATTAAAAACATTTACTTTTTGATGCTAAAGTTTCCAATTGGGTTTTTCAATTCCATGGCTAAATAGCATATCAAAAAATTCAGAGTTTAGTAGCCTTTGAGGTCACTTGAAACATTGTTGTTTTTTAGTCACAGCATAGCCTTTTCATTAATTTTCTTTCTGGGCAGTGCCACTGCATTATCAAACAAGAAAGCAAGTGATGTAAAGCAAAGGTGGGAGGTGGAGAGAGAGGCAAAGTCTGTGACTGACCAAGAAGGACCAGGTATAGTCAGCCAGATGCATTGAGATGAGAAGAGATAAGTATTGAAATTATCCTAGACTATGGGGAAGAAAGAGAAATGCTTGAGAGGAAATCACACAATACACTATCTAGCTTGGTCTGAACACAGCATTTGTATAAGGTATGGTGAGAAATAAAATAGGGAAAGAACATTTGAGTCACGTTGTAGAACAACTCAAACTCAGCTGGGAACATTGACCATGTCAGGCATCCACTGACATTGACATTTCATTGTGGATGCCTGACATTGACCATGTCAGGCATCCACAATGAAATGATAAGGATGTAGAGAAAGGGCTCTGTTTCCAAATGTTATTTTACCCAGATCCCTGCTGAGGTTCCCCCTGCCTCTTGGAGACCTGAGTAAACTTGTTCTGTCTCCCTTATATCCTGAGAATGTCTCAATCTTTTTCCACAATTTGTAAATTCCCTTGGGCTGCATTTCCATCATCTGCTCCATTTCTGCCCTCTATGTGTGCACAATCTATACTATAATCACACTGTACTGGCAGAATATCTTATTTTGTGTCATCAGTTTTCCATAAAAATTACATCCACAACAAACATTTGATACTTTTAGTAACTTTGCTAAAGATTTGAGAGGTCATGCCCCTAAGTTTCTTCTCCACTCCTTCCCTCTCATTTCATTGAGAGTCATTTCTTCTCCTTCACTGAAGCTGTGATACAAACTGACATCCCTGTTCTTAAGGGACTCCCCCACCACCTCCATGAATTTGGTCATTTTCTTGAATTATTGATGTTCAGTAAGATTTAGTCACAACCTTTGCCTATCTCTGGAACTGTAGTGTAAAGTCAACAACCTTTGGAAGATCCCAGGATATACTTTAACATCTGCCGTTCCACTTACCACACTCCATTGAAAGAATTAGAGTTGTTTTAAAAGGGATGGCCTGGAGAAAGCTTAGGGCATAGTTCTCTTGGGACTACAGAAATGACTGAGTTGTACTTTGTACGTGTGTGCATAAATTGTGCACAAACACAACTTTTCTTATATGTAGAAAACACACAGTGAATACTTTTGAGAAGCCCTGAGAATTCCTTGTGGAGTTGGCATTTAGGTTCTCATTCTGATAGCCATACAATATGATGGGAATTTTGATCCCTTCCTTCTAGCCACACTAGTAATAGAATGTTGTTATAAGATTATATTTCTTACTATTTTCTGAAGCAAAGGGTATTTTAAACTTTTCACTTCCAAAAGATCTTGCTGTCTTCCATTTTTTTTCCCCCTTTTAGCACAGATTCAGGATAAAGGAGTTTCAGAAATTATCTCAATTTCTTTCTTGAGCTTTGTGGCTGTTTTTGGTTGTCTGCCTAGTATCTGTGACTCTACCCCTCATTCCCAACAACACCCTGATTATGTCTGGGTTTCTTTCTTCATCCTGACCCCTGCCCAAGGGCTGGAACTTTGTTTAAATGAGCTAGTTTTGTGATTACCATTCCTCTTTCCCTAGATTAGAAATGGATTAGCCTAAACCAGTTTAATTTGATGAGAGGTTTGCTTTGGCCTGCCTGAAGTTTCCATGCATTTATACGGAGGGTAGAAGGCCAGTACAGCTCTCCTGTAAGACATGAACTAGGTTATATATACATAGTCACGACTATTGTACTGGGAGCCATCTCATGACCATCAGAGACAGTGGATTTATGAAGCAACTGCAGAACACATAAAGATAAAGGAACTGGTAATCAACGGCAGTTTTAAACCACTAGATCAACTAACGCTGACACTTGCTTTAATTTTGGATTCTTTGTTAGGTGGGCCAATACTTTTCCATGTACTTTAAGAAATTTCTTCCCTCTTATTAAACCAACCCAAACATTTTCCTATTATTTAAATCTATAATTCCAGCTATTGCATATTTTACCTTCATGTCCCATGGGCCATGTAATTTTATCACACTATTTTTGATGTTCTACTTTCTATATGTTTTATTTCTGTATTTAGCACCACCATCCATTTTGTCACAGAGAGGTAATCTTAGATTTTCCCTTCCTCTTCCCCCTCACTTCCCACCCGGCTGATCACTAAGTCTATTTTTTTCTAATTGAAGTATAGTTGATGTACAATATTATATAATTTATGGGTGTACAATATAGTAATTCACAATTTTAAAGGTTATAATTCATTTATAGTTATTATAAAATATTGGCTCTGTTCCCCATGTTGTATAATGTATCCCTGTAGCTTATGTATTTTATACATAATAGTTTGTATCTTTTAGTCCCCTACCCCCATATTGCCCCTCCCCACTTCCCTCTCCCCACTGGTAATCACTAGTTTGTTCTCCATATCTGTGCATCTACTTCTTTTTTGTTATATTCACTAGTTTGTTGTATTTTTCAGATTCCACATATAAGTGATATCATATAGCATTTGTCTTTGTCTGACTTATTTCACTTAGCATAATGTCCTCCAAGTCCATCCATGTTGCTGCAAATGACAAAATTTCATTATTTTTCATGACTGAGTAATATTCCTCTCTGTGTGTGTGTGTGTGTGTGTGTGTGTGTGTGTGTGTGTGTGTGTGTGTGTGTATACACATATACCACAACTTCCTTATCCATTCATCTGTTGATGGACATTTAAGTTACTTCCATATCTTGGCAATTATGAATAATGCCACTATGAACATATGGTGTGTGTATCTTTTGGAATTAGTGTTTTTGTTTTTTTCAGATATAAACCCAGGAGTGGAATTGCTGGGTCATTAAGTCTTATTGATGTATCACTTAAATTCATACAGCACTCCTATGCCTATTTCAACTGGCTTGCTTCAATCCCTAATCATTCTTTACATGGACTATTGCAATAGATGCCAACCTCTGTCTCAGCCTTACATCTATTCCCCCAGTGCTACAATCTCCAAATTACTTCCAGGAAGAGCTTTCTAAACAAAAATTTGGCATGTCCTCTTCCAGCCTAAAATTTGTAAGTAATTTCCTATCCCTTGAGTGTAAAGTCCCAAATCTTTTGCATGACATTTGACATATTTTTTTCTTTTTCTTTTGAATATGATATAGCTGATTGTTATATGAATTCCATGTCCCAATTATATGGAGTTTCTTAAAATTCTCTAAATATGACTTATTTTCTCACAACTTGATGGCCTTTTAAATTCATTTGTTTTCATGTACTCACTGTAATTAATATTTGTATATGGCAAACTCTCTTTTATCTGCAAAGATTGTCAGGGAGAACCTTTAATGTAATTTCTAGCCCAGCACTCCTTAGGAAGCATTGGGTTTTTCTCCACAGGGCTCCTGCAAGTTCATTCCATACCTCTGTTAGAGTGCAGCACAGCACATTCTAATAGTTTATTTTCTTGTCTGTTTTTCTACTAAACCCTGAACTCTTGGAGCTAAGCACCATTTGTCATTGTATTTCTGATACTCTCATTGTGGCTGGCACATAGTAGACAAGCAGTGTTTGTTTTGGAATGAATAGTGAGAAAGAGAATTGCTAATGTAAGGACTGAAAGTTATCTGTATATGACGTCAGCCCAGCTTGTTAAAAAGGAAAATTTCAGAGAGTTAATTGTTTTTGTTTGCAGTTATCCTAGTGATAACACATGACTGATTTTATATTTGTTTTGGTCATTTTATTTTCTTTTTCACTTAGATACTTGATTTTGCTTTGTGGTTTTGTGTTGTTTTTCTTCTCTGGAATGTATTTAGTAACAGGAGAAGAAGTGGCTTTATCTTAAATAAGAACTTAAGTCACTAATCAGGAAAACACAATTGAAAACACATTTTTAACCAAAATTGTATATTAATTACTTGATATTAAGTGAATGTATATTCTGTTTGACTTAAAGGAGATTATAGAGATAGAGTGAACTCAGGAGACTATCTTCTATAGCTTATTTCCAGCAAAAGTACAGAGGTGTTGCAATTATCAGGATAGGTTAGGTCATGTTGTAGTAAAATAAAACAATTCACCTCTCCCCAAATTGCAAGATCTCAGAGATTCAACATCACGAAACTTCTCTTCTCATTTGTTCTACAAACCCCATGCATAACAGAACACCTCCACTCCACACAGTTATTCAGGGATCCAGGATGACAATATGAACCCATACTGGAGATGCACCTTTGGGAACCTAGGGGCTTTGCCAGAGCAACAAAATAGAAAGGGAATGGAGAATTGTGTGTGTGTGTTTTCTGTAGTCAAAACCTAGAAGTGACACACTTCACTTAGATCACAGTTCAGTGGCCAGAAGCAGTCACATGACCTTGTGTAATGCCGGGGGTTGAACACATAAGGGAGCAAATGCAATTGTTTGTGAGCGTTTATTCTGCCACGTTATTATGGTACCTGTTTCATAGATTCTTATAACAATCCAGTCTTGGAAAAGTTAGTGAAGAGACAGGGAGAGAAAACAAGGACCTTTCATTTCTGTCTTTCCAGTAAGCAAACTCCTCTTCATTTGAGATTAAAGTTCTAAGTCTCCTCTCTCAATCACTCTTTCTTCCTATCTATCTATCTATCTATCTATCTATCTATCTATCTATCTATCTACCTATAATATCTATCTATCATCTATCTAGACATTGCATGTCTACTGAATTGCATATAGAACATTAAAGGAAATATAAATATAATAATTAAATGAAATAAAAATTCAAAAGTAATACATTATCCTACTTTTTTCATCAAGATATTTTTCACTCTAAGAAACAGTATCCAACTGTACCAACTGTTTTTAAACATAAAAGGGAACATATTGGCTGATAGTATTGAAAAGTTCAGGCATTGGCTGCATTGACTTGAGTGTCAGCTATGTCCTGTTGCTCGAATAATGTTGTCAGTACCTGGGCTTTCCTTTTATTTCCCATCTCTAGATCAACTCTGCTCCATTGAGGCTTTCTTTCTAGTAAGGCTCTTTTCACTAAGTGTTCCTTGGCCACCTCTACTCCCTACCTGCTCATTAAAAGTGAGGTTATCACCCCAGACCGGTTGGAACCAGAAGGTTGATGATGCCACCAACCTCCCACTTACCTCCCCACCAACCAATCAGAAGAATGTTCACGAGCCTAACACACCCTCTTTGAACGATTACTATAAAACTTCTCACTACTCCCTCCAAGGTGGGACACATAATTTTGAGAGCGTTAGCCTGCTGTGGCCCCCTTTGCCTGGCAAAGCAATAAAGCTATTCTTTTCTTCTTCACCTAAAAAAAAAAAAAAAAAATGTGAGGTTATCAGGAGGATTACATTAGCTATTACAGGCAGTGTCTAGAAGGCCGTACACTTACTTAACATTTCCTAAGTGTTAGTTATTCTATCTTTGCTGTTTTAGAAAGAGTCCAGAAAGAGAATTTCATTACCGTGGCTCAAATCAAATGCTCCAGGCTTAACTAGTCAGTGTGATTAGTAGATCAAATATTGTGAATGGCCAGACCTGTGTCATTTGTCCAAACTTTGAGCAGGAAGGGATGTGTTTGTGGTCAGCTCTATCTGACATTCTTGGACTGACTGTTGGGGAGGGGGACTCCTTGAAGGGGAAAGTGATCCTGGGAAGACAAAACAAACAAACAAAATGCCTACTCTGCCTGATATGCCCCAAACATTAGCATGTTCATTTGGAGCCGTGCATTTGCATATATAAGGTATACTGACGAATTCTCATTTTAATTTAAAATATATCTATCAATGTTTCATACCTCATTCAAAATTAACAATTATAATGGAGAAAAATATTCAAAGTGAATATAGGATACTTAATTTTTTAAGTCTTGGAGGAGTAGAGTTTTCCTTCTGAAATAAAAATAAGTATTTTTATGTCTTTGGTAGTTAATTATTTATTCAAACTGTAAATTTTTTATTTGCATAGATGAATCTATATTGTTTCCCCAAAATACTAACCTTTTAGCAGCAAAATGTATTAAGTATTTCTTCCTGGCAACACTCTTCCCTGCTCCCACTGTTTTTACTTAGATTAAAAATTTCATAAGCCATTGGTTATTGAAAAACATATTTCCAGGTTTTCCATATGATCTCAATGTTTATTTTTATAAAAAGTCATATTAATGGGACTTCTCTGGTGGCGCAGTGGTTGAGAGTCCGCCTGCCGATGCAGGGGACACGGGTTCGTGCCCCGGTCCAGGAAGATCCCGCATGCCGCGGAGCGGCTGGGCCCCTGAGCCATGGCCGCTGAGCCTCCACGTCCGGAGCCTGTGCTCCGCGACGGGAGAGGTCACAGCAGTGAGAGGCCCGTGTACAGCAAAAAAAAAAAAAAAAAAAAAAAAGAGTCTTATTAATGGATTATTATTGTTTAAGTGCTTTACTATCATGGGAAAGAGTAGATTATTTGACTAGGTGTTTTTAAGTATTAGATTTGTAATTTCATCAGGAAATTGGATACAGTTTGGTTCAAATTTAACTTAGATTTGGGGCATGTGTATGTTTGTTAAGGCAATCTACTATGTTATTACCTTATGATCAATTATCTTTAAAAATTAATACTATAAACATCACACCTGATTGCAGTTTTCTAAAATCCTAAACATATACATGTGCATTTAAATTACTATACTTATCTACAGTAATTATGTTTACAATCATTTTATTCATACTCTCTCAGATCTACAGTGATCTTAAAATATATCTGGAAAATGTTTGAGGTATGTGTCTTTTCATAATGTAATCACTGTTATAATATTTTTGCTCCAAAAACATTCATCTTAAATTAAAATTTATTTCATTTTATAATATAAAACCCCAAACAATTTCTTATACTGGCAGCCATTATCAGAGGTGATTTCCTTGGATTCTAAGTGAGTTCTTGATTTCAAGTGGAATTTTTGTAACTTATTTTAAAGCATGTGTGATTTCTGTTTAACAGCTGTTTTCATCATTTCCATATGAACTGTTATTTATACCTTAATGTTAAGCTTCTGGGAATTCTTTTCCTTACTGTACTATCTCACAACAATATTCTAATATTTAAAGTCTTTCCTCCAGCCCTCTCACCACCACAGTCTTTTCATTTCCATTACAGTAACCTTTTCACTATTTTTATTACCAAAAAATCACTCTGTATGCCAATATTCTGATATTCTTATTTCTCAGAAAGACATTTCTCCATTGGCCAAGACTTAAGGTTTATGGGGGTAAATAAACTCTGCCCCTACATTCTCAAACTGGTCGTTTTTACGAGAAGAAGATCCAGTTAATTTTATCTTTCTAAGATACTGAAGAATAGCAGTAATAAATTTTCATTTATGGAATGGAACAGTCCTGAACCATGACCTATCTGAGAGTTTCCATCTCTCATTTCTATGCTCTGTGACAGTGTGCTTGGTGCCAGAGGAGAACTTTCAAAATATTTCTGTCATGTGAAAGCTGCAATATAGTTCCACAGAAAGAACTCTCCTAGTATCAGATTTGTACAACAAAACAAGAATAGCATTGTGTACTCAACAGACACCTGATCATTTCTGTAAGATGGTACATACAGATTTGGAATCAAGCCTTCAGATTTTGTGTTTATACTTGGGATCATAAGAGTTCATAAAGATGGCCATAGTTATGAAGAACAACAACAAATGTTTAAATAACATTTTTAAAATCTAAAATGTATAGTGGATTTTTCTATCTGTTCATAGAATAGCTACAGTAAACCTACAGAAAGTGTAAATATACCCAGACTCAGGGTTGAGGATACATATATGAATCAAGAAGCCAAGCCCCAAAACCATTTCTGTGCAAACCAAGCAAGTACCATAACTTCATGATTTAACATTAATAAAGTGAGCATTTTTCCCCCAGTTCCAACACTACTTAACCTGGAGTTGAAAAGAAGTTAAAAAGAAATCCAAAACCTCTCCTGAGTTGATTTAGACTTTTCCCCCTTATGACACTGTAACCAGAAAATAGTGTAGGATTTTGTGGAAAGATGAAGGGAATGTATCAGGGATTGAGGGGTACTCTAAAGCTGCTTTTAACTAAGTCTGTGGGGTAATCTGAAAACTAGATCCTCCAGCCTAGTGTCAGGTATATGTTAAACCCCAGTTTTAATTTACAGCCCGTAATTTAGTTTCCTTGGCAGTGATTCATAAATCCCCATTTCATCCCACGACTGCTGCATGATAATGATGCTTTCTCCGGAGCAGCTTCTATGACTACTAAGCCTGCTTTTCAAGCCATGATGGCTTCCACTTAGAGAATTCCACCCAATGCCAGTCTTAACAAATGTATAGCCTTATTGAAAATGTGCCAGTGCCTAGCTTGCTATGCAGGTCCATGGTCATTAAAATTTTATCATATAAACCCCGCTGTCTGCACAGAAGAGGAATCGAAAATGTTGGCAAGGGATGATCACATATTTTATCAGAATCTCCTAAAAGAGAAAACCAGCATGTTTAGAGCAGGAAGGAACCAAAATAACATTGCCTTTAATTTAAATATAACAAAATGTCCAAACCTCTGAAATTGACATTTATCTACTACTGTTCATTTTCACATTTCCCTTGAATGTCTCAGTTTCCCAAAGTTTCATGACAGTCTGATGCAGTTGCAATGATATGATTCTCGTATGTTTCTCTTGGAAAGCTTGTATTAATCAAAGGATGCCCCTGAGACCTAAAGGCAGCATGCTATTGATTACAGTGTTGACTTATCAAAAGGCTGAGAGATTAGTGGGTTTACAGCTTTATGTAGGAATAGAGATTTGAATGGCTGGAAACTTGATTTGGGGAATTGTACTTTAGCTTATAAATACAGATAAAACATGAAACAGTGGGGCAAAACCAATCTCACAGTACCTACAACATTTTTGTGAAAGGCACATGCATTCCCCTACAAAATATTCCTCCTTACAGTTGTGTCTGAATACATTTTGTTTATTATGAGATGTGGCATTTCATGTTTTTCCTTTTTAGATTTAGAACAGACAGTGACTCTCCTAAAATGCTCCTGTGCTGTTCCAATTTCCGACAACAGCATGACTAATCACTTTGAAAAGAGAAAATTTATCAGAGCTTTGAAAATATATAAGAGTTGTTCTTTTTTGTCATATTTTAACATTTTATTGTTTGGAACAGTTTTAATGATTTATGTCTATAAGTTTTCAAGGTTAAAATCAGAGTGTGGTCAGATAATTTTAAGCAGATGAGAAAATCAACCAAGAACAAATGTTGGATTATGTGCTAAATTTCTAAATATTTGTATTATTTTACGCACAGATAGGACAACAGTTCTCATCCTTGGTAACCTGGCTGTAAGTAGTGCTGTGGAAGTAGTGATATGTTTGCTCTGATATATTTTTTCCTCTTCAGTTTTTTGAGATTGTTGTGAAGACAAATTTGGTGGGGAGATTTCTTGATTCCAAGCAAAGTTAATTAATTCATGTTCAAATTTACCTTAGGTGCCTTCTCATAATTACCATCCATTTTTTTCCCTAACAAATCAAAAATTAATATATAATTTAATTTTCATAATATAATTTTAACATATAGTTTAAATCATATAATTATATCTTGCATATTTATGTATTTGAAGCAGTCTTCGTTTTTATTGAAGTCCAATTTCTGAGTTTAGTTTTAAAAGGTTCAAAAGTTAAGAGAAGCATAATGTTGTAATGAACAGCTGCAGGTGTTCGCTTAAGAAATTAGAAACTGTGTATTAACTCTATGAATATAATTCAGCCATTATGGGAATTCTGAGTAAATACAATAGAAGAATTGAAGTGGGGATTATATCTATTAATGTACAATGTATATATATATATATATATATATATATATATATATATATATATATATATATATATATACAAGTAAATGTTATGTCTAGCACATCCATATAAGAATAAACCTTGATAGGACATTTTGGAAAGAGACACATGCCCTCTACGTGACTTGCACAATTTGGACTGTACATACCTGCCTGCCACTGTATCCTGTGGCATACCTCTGGTGTGAAATCTAATTGTGAAACAACTGAGCAAATGTTTCAGCTTTGAACTTCAAAAATGTCATGAAGAAATTAACAATTATTTGATAATCATTGAACCTGCATTTTCCTCTCTTTAAGCATTATGTAATAACAAGGTATGCATGTACAGATACATGAATATACATATATGCATATGTGTATATGTGTACACACAACAAACAGAGCACAATATTTCAAGACCACTATATTCATTATGTAATCATGCAATTCTTTTCTGTAGGAATGAAATATTATTCTAGGATTGACTAAGATAGTAAAACAAATAGACTAAACTTTCAGCAGTGAGATATCTCTGAACTTATGTGCATTAAATTATACTTTGAATAGTTTAAATTGTTTTGAACAGATAAAATTTTAAGAAATGGAAGAACAATCTAGCATGAAAACTTTAGACCTAAGCAATGTCACAGTATATTTTTCAGAAAAAAAAAATGTTTACTATATTTATTCCTTCAGAGTTGGTTTCATCATGTAGTTTCCTGGGCCCAGGATGGCACAGGTAGAGCACAAATATGTATTTTACAGTGTCCATTGGTTTATGTTTTTGTTTTGCTTTAACAAAACAAGCTGGAAGATCATTAGTAAAATCCCACTTCACCAATAATGAAGATTTTGGTATGAATGTCATAGGCAGGATGAGTGTATTGAAAATGTAATGAACTGGCCTTAGATTATTATATATGTATGCTATTATTCACAGTTCAAATAGTATAAAATGTATGAGTATATTGCTGTCTATTTTATTTATGAAAATTAAAATAAAACACCATCCTTTTCAAGTTTGTAAGTTGTAACAGTGATTTTCTTATAAAATAATTTGAGTCTGAATTTCTTTCTAATCCTTGCTGTCTTCAGTAAATAGATGTCTCATTTATTATTTTATCAACACTGAATTGAAATGCACATTAAGTGTTCAAAAGATACTGAATGTCTTGCTTCACAGACTGGGAATGATTTCCAGTATAAGAAGACTCAATCAAATATTCCTTAAGCAATAAAGACATTTAATAATTTCATATCACAGATATCAGAGAGGTAGGCAGTTCCAGGGACCAGTGACTCAGTGATGTGAATATAGCATTTGTGAAGGGTAGAATTTTCAAAATTCTCTTGTCCTCCTTTAAAGATCATAAGACACCTGTCACAACACTGATTATCATGGCTTCACACCCTTGTTCCAGGCAGAAAGACATTCTTTAAATCAACATACCTTCATTAGCACACCGTTCCAACATCTGTCTTCCCAGAGATTGGATAACAGCAATTTTTCCTATTAATGTTCCATATTTTTTTCCTTCAGTCCTTTGTGTCTCATCTGTGACAGATGAACTCAGCCCCTCTGTATCTTTGAAAAAACACTTCCTGAACATTGGGTTAGTTCCTTTTATCCCCCTTCATTATTACCTTTTCATTGCTTACCTGGTGCTATCATATATATGAACATTAACTTTTCGTTGCAGTCACCCACAACTCTAACGTAGAAAATATATCATTATCCTGCTTCAAAATCCAGTAAAAAGATAGATGTACTATTTTATAATAAATAATCACAACAGAAAGAAAGAGAGAAATTCTAATTCTCATTGGTATGAAGGTGACTATTATAGCCTCCTTACTTGTACATTTATGTTGAAGGAATGGCAAAAAAAAAAAAAAAATGTGGACCAAAAGTAAGGGTAGGGTGCCCAGCTTGTATTCCAAGGGTTTCCTCAGACCTATGTAATTTTTTCTTTTTAACAATTTAGAAGGAAACTTAGCAAACAGACTAAAAACTTGAGTCAATGCTAGAATTCAGGGACTCAGATTTTGCAAACTATAAAAAACATTCTGATAGGTCTACAACTAATAACTGATACTTACTGCTTCAAAACATTGCTTCAAAACAGATTGCTGTACTTAGGAGGCAAGCTCTTCAAATTGTTACTCAGCAACTTGCCTGGAACAGCATCAATCCTCATATATGTATTAAAAACTATCTTCTTAAATTTTGTGCCCTTTATACAATATAGCTAATGGTACTCATGCTTTCACAGTTTATTTTTAACTCAAACTAAAAAATAGCACAGAAATTTGTCCAAATAGTCTTATAATGAGTCTCATTCAAACTGTGTCAATAACATGTAATAACATTCTGGTTTTAGGTATAAACCTTAGGACAAAGGAGACCATTTTCTTTTTTAATATCAACAGAATTTTTGCATAAATACAAACAATGTTATACTTCTCTAAATTGAAAATATTTACTTCTTAATTTTTTCTTATTAAAGCTGAAATTTTAATTTAAAAAAAAAAACATTTAGCAATTGCCTTCACATCTACAGTTTATGATTGCTGACTTTTCTAACAGCTTCCACTGGAAGCCCAATGGCTAATTGCAAAATTCTTGCCAGTACAAGTGCACCTGTGCTCTCTGTAGAATTGTTCCTCTTATTAAAACTTTTGTGAACATTTGTTTTGAAATTATTTTTTCCTCTATTTTTCATTGGCAAATTTCTACAAAATCATATGAAGTCTTAGTAAGACCAGAAGGGCTCTGTCTCTTTGAAAAGAGTAGTTTCCAAAGGTAGCTTCTCTTAACTCTGTAATAATAAATCAAAAACAATACAAATATTGTTAATTCTCCATAAAGTACCCTAGCAAGGCAAATATTTCAGACATAAATAATGGAAAAGGGATCTATAAATACTCAAACAATGAAAAATGCAATATCTTATAAAATTATATTTTAAACATAGAATAACAAGGTATTTTGGAGGGTACATGTGTTACTTGAATTGGATTTTACAGGTAAGAAAAGAGTTAAAAGTTCTGGAAGAAATTATTATTGTAAGCTGCAGAAAATATGGATAATTTTTAACTTCATTATATATACATATATTTTAATTTTTTGAAATAACTTGTTTTTTATCTGTTTGCTCATTACAAAAAATATGGATGTTTCCAGCTTTAGATTACACTGTGTTTTCATTATTGGTTCTTTTCTTAACACCTGCTTTCAAAGTAGGTTATGGCTGAACAAAAAAACATAAATAAAGAGGCAACATTACAGCTCTCTCAAAGCTTTATAAATGGTTCGATTTTTTCACTCATTTATGCTTTGAATACAAAGTCAGTGTGAAGCAGTAATTCTTTTTCTTTATTTTACTCTCAAAATGTCAACTTTGAAAACATAACATGTAATTTTAGGGCTAGTTAGTCTAAGTTTCCTGTATCAGTGTTACTAGTAGTTTGAATAGATTACTGTGAGTGACTTGTTTAAATACTAAATAAATAAACTTACTTTAGGAGTTGTGGATGTATTAGATTTTCTTATATCTGCTACTTTTGATTGTGTTGTAAAAAAATTGGAATTTTTCTTCCTAAGTCGTCAGACAACACCCTTAATTAGCAATGGGAGAAGAGTGGAGGTAAACTTTAACATATGGAGGGAGAGACCCTCAACCTGCAGGGTACAGGCTCTAAGGAGGTATGAAGAGCAAACTAATCTTTTCATAAAGAGTATTTCAGGCAGAAGGCACCTGGATTCTGGCAGAAGTATACTCAATCTCAGTTGAAATTACCTACTCTGTGAAAGAGTGCTGGGTCTTAGAGGCTCTTCTAAGCAGTCTGAATTACGGGAACAATTTACTGTCTTCCACTTTGCTTATTTGTGCTCATGGAAGATGTTTTTTTGCTATTGGTCTAAAGCTATAGGTCCAATGCAGGGTACACCTGGGACATCTCTTCTTCTACTCATGCAAGACAACATGCAGTCTTTTTCTGTAATGGGCTCGCTAAGCCAGCAAGAAAAGTGGCTGGCTCAAAAATTGTGAAGTTGTCAGTGTCCCAAGGCCTCTGTTCATTTTTTTTTTTTTTTTTTTTTTTTTTGGTACGCGGGTCTCTCACTGTTGTGGTCTCTCCCGTTGCGGAGCACAGACTCCGGGCGCGCAGGCTCAGCGGTCATGGCTCACGGGCCCAGTCGCTCCGCGGCATGTGGGATCTTTCCGGATGGGGGCAGGAACGCGTGTCCCTTGCATCGGCAGGCGGACTCTCAACCACTGCGCCACCAGGGAAGCCCCCTCTGTTCATTTTTACAATGATTTTGACAGGAAGATAAAGGGATTCCAAATATTATTTATTAAACTGAGAAAGTTACCTGGAAAGAATGAAAAAATAATTATAGAAAACCAAACTGAAATCTTTGAGTTTGGGAGTTGAAAAATGGAGAGTAATGAGAGGTTGCACTAGGTGAGTAGTAGTATTTATGTTTAAATGTTCTCGCCAGAATTGCAATGTGTTTTTCTGGTTGGAAAAAAAACAATGAATAAGCATGGTTCCGTAATGCATATTGATCATTCAAAAGCACATTGCAAACTAAAAGGCAAAACAACGTAGTCAAGGCTCTTAAAACACAGGTGGGGAATTATGCCAGTAAAGGAAACTGCTTTGTAGGGAACGTAGGGATATATTAGCTTTTGAATGAAGAGGTTAACCACTGAAGCACTTTTTAGAAGGGGTGGAAAGATAGCAGATATTGAAAAAGGTAGATAATTCTTTATGGTTGAAGACAGGCCTCCACGAGAGTCTACATAGGATATTTTCAAGAATTACATAATTAGAAGGTGTGAAAACTTACAAAAGACAGTATTAACATTGTTTTTAAGAAGACATTATATTTTTCTCATGATTCTAACTTTGCACAGCTTTTTACATATAAATTTCATCTCAGGACAAATTGGAGGAAGATATATTCTCCTCTCTTTCTGCTCTCCTTTCCTGATAAGAAAAAATTCCAACAGTTTTTAAAGTATTTTATCAAAATTATAATTTCATCTGTCTTGCCTTGATATTATGAGTTCCATGACAGCAGATCACTTTTTCATTCATTTTTGCATAATCAGTGTTTAAGTCAAAATATTTATTGAATAAATCAAGAAATTGATAAAAAATATATTAACAGACTTGTTTAAAATTACAGAATTCATATAAGCTATTTTTAGAAGGTAATTTTATTTCAGACCAACATAATTTTGCCAGAATTATCTTTCTGATTAATTCAACTCTAATAGTCAAACTTTAAGTTAAGAAAGAATAAAACTCTTCGAAGATGTCAAAATTTGTCTAGCCTTTATTTAAATTTATAGGTAATCCATCAAAATTAAGGTGTCATTTATTCTAAGGTGTCAGTGTGTGTGTACTGTAAATAGGTATTAAAATGACATATTTTTCAATGTAGAGAAGTAACAGGTATTATTAAAATATATAGAAGAAAAACATATTAAGAATGAAAGTA
This sequence comes from Grampus griseus, assembly GCF_964374135.1. Classification (NCBI taxonomy): domain Eukaryota; kingdom Metazoa; phylum Chordata; class Mammalia; order Artiodactyla; family Delphinidae; genus Grampus; species Grampus griseus. Next base: position 42,008,622 of record NC_139012.1, on the reverse strand, counting down.
CAAGAAAGGAAAGTTTAAAATTTGTAGTCTCATAAGTCTTAGGTTAACTAACTTTAATAGTTAAACATCTTTTTTTCTCTAAGTTTCTCACTTTAAAAATGAATTCATTCTATGTATAGAATGAATATGTTTTGCTTATTGAAATGCAACCAGCTAGCACATTAATCCTTAGCAGTGCTCGGAAGTACTGGGAGAGGATTGAGGGACTGGTTGGGGGAGGGGAGAAAAATGGAAATTATCTGGGAGTGGAAATGAAAACAAAACAAAAAAAGAACACATGTAATTGAAGGAAAGATGGGAGTGGGTATCAAGAACAAATTCACCTGCTTCATCATTTTGCTTCAGGTACACATTCTATGAATAATCTACAGAAATGAAAATGAAGTTCTTCTACCTGTGGCAACATGGAAGAATCTTATAAATATGATACTGAATGAAAGAAGCCAGTTACAAAAAAAATGTACAATTCCATTTCTATAGAGATTTTTAAAAAGACAAAGGTAACTTATGGTGTTAGAAGTCAGGAAAGTGGTTAGGGACGGTGTTATAACTGGGAGAGGGGACAAGGGAGGTTTTTTTTAATGCTGATAGTATACTATTTCTTGATCTAGCTCATAGGATGACAAACATTTTCTGTAAAAAGCCAGATAGTAAATATTTCAGGCTTTGCAGGTGAAATAATCTGTCTCAACTACTCAGTTCTGTTCTAGTGCAAAGGCAACTATAGATAATATGTAAATAAATAGGTATTGCTGTGTAAAAAAAAAAAAAAAAGAATTCATTCTATGTATATAGTGTTTTTCTTACTTTAAAATACATAATAACTGTTTATCATAAAGTTTGTTACTTTTTTTTAATTTTTCCACAATTCATTTACTGAATTGGAGAAGTGATTTAACAACAGATTACGAGATAAGGCTGGGAGAGGAGTTCTTGCTTTCTCTCCCAGGAGACAGTTGTGTCATGGATGCTTTTAAATTTTCCAAAATAGCCATCTGCGGTTGGGCAAGCTGGGTCTGAAGCTGGAGATTGGCATACATACATTCTAGGAGTCCTAGATATTCCTTGGGCTTGTGGTCAATTCCCGAGGGCAGCTTTGTTGTCGGGATTTTCAGGAAAGTAGGTGGTGGGGAACTTTCTTGAAGATTAATAACGCTGCAGGAGGGTTTGTCTTGACAAAGAGGCACAGCATTACCTTCCTCTTTGTCTCTTCTATTAGTAGGATGACTAGAACGCCGCTACAGCTGAACACCAACAGGTGTGATGCCTACAGTGTTAATTGAAAGCCTCAATTCCAGCACCTTGTAGCTGATACACATGCGCAGTCATTTGTTACTTTTTTAAAAGAACATAGCACAAAAGATAAAACATAGGCACAAAATCAGCTACACAGTGGTAACACTAATGCTATATAGTATAATACTATAGTATTACATAGTATTATATAATATTATAGCATTATATTATATTATAGTATTATATATAAATATATGTAGTAAAAGCACATATACATATTCTTTAACCTATCTTTTAGAAACATTCAAAATGGATTTATTGAGGTAAGACTGACAGGGAATAAGATGTGCATGTTTAAAATGTAACTTGTGGGCCTTCCCTGGTGGCGCAGTGGTTGAGTCCGCCTGCCGATGCAGGGGACACAGGTTCATGCCCCTGTGCGGGAAGATCCCACATGCCGCGGAGCGGCTGGGCCCGTGAGCCATGGCCGCTGAGCCTGCGCATCTGGAGCCTGTGCTCCGCAACGGGGGAGGCCACAACAGTGAGAGGCCCGCATACTGCAAAAAAAAAAAAAAAAAAGTAACTTGGTAAGTTTTGAAATGTGGGTATACCTGCGAAACCATTACCACAATCAAAATAGTGGACATCTCAAACATCAACAAAAGTTCCCTCAAGCCTTTGTAACCACTCCTTCCCACCTTCCCCTAGTAATATTCAGTCTACTGTTTCAAAAATGGGATTGCTTTTAACTTAGCACATAGTGGAATGCAACAAGTGGAAATTAAGTAGATCAATATTAATTTCATGCTCCGACGTGATTTTTTTCCAAAGAGAATATTTTAATTTTTGATGCCAATGGCAAGATCATAATTATGTACTTTTGAATGTGCTCCTGCGGTCTGGAGAGAAAAATGAAACAAAGGGGCTTCCCTCAATAGAAATAGAGATTTTTGAATACTTAATGAAGAGTAAGGAAACATTCATATTAGATTTTCTTGGTCATCTCATGAATTGTATTTGAAATGACTTAGTTTTCATTTTTCATTACATTTGTCCAGTGTTCTAGTAGTGTCCTATAACAGATGGCTTGGCTTTTCACAGAAGAGTTAAGATAAAACATGCTAAACAATTTTCACATGTCCATTTAGAAGAGAAAGTTAGAATACAGTACCATAGTAAACAATAACTTCTTCCCTAGCATGTGTACACACAAACATACTCACACAGACACATGTTTATTACATATTTTACTGATATAAAGAATGAATAGCTCACAATTTACAATAACATATTTCATGCTAAATTTCACATAACCAAATGATTCTTACAGAATATTTTCATTTAACTGGCAAATGACAAATGAGTATACTTCTGACATGAATCTTCTGATATTTTCATTTATGTTAATAGGCAAAACAGAAGTAAAAGAGAAGTAAGACATATTTCAGAACTTCATTCATTCATCAACAATGTAAGCACTTATTTGTTTAATCAGGTAGTAGTTTTCAAATGTTGGAAGAGCATTTCATCATCTTCTTCTACTATGTGCAAGTAATGGCTACAGATATGACACAGTTTAAGTTTATTCTGTATTAATATTTTCTCCATCACTCTCAAGTTTAGATAATCAACAAATCACTAAATCAAGCCCTGTGTATTTGGTAATTTCTATGGTGTGAGTCCTTCAAGCTACCAACATGATATCACAGAGCATGGAGTTGAAAAGGGATGCACATACGGTGCATTACATACTATCTGTACCATACACTTACAATAGATGGAACAACTTCGAGATCATTGACAAGAGTAAAAGTTGGTAAAGCAATGATTTTAATATAATTTACTAAATCATAAGTTCTTATATATTAATTTTTAACAATGACTGTGTTTAGTAACTGGATCACAAAATTCCTGAAAATTTAACAGGTTTTAACAGCTCCAGTGCACTGTTGCCCATAGAGTGTTGCACTCCTAAACATGGAAATTATGACCAATGGCCATTGAGTATGGTGGGAGTTAGCTTATTCTAACAGAAACTTTTGCTCTTTAATAGTTAATCATCTGGTTTTGGTCAATCTTTGCTAAAGTTTTCACCAGACTATTAAAGTTCTATATCATTTGATCTAAAAGGTTCAATGTTTTCCCATCATCCATTTACATTAAAATACACTGATTTGAAGGTAAAATACAAATTTCTCATTTGGTTGGCTTCCTGATAAAGAATTTAGAGTAGTACATGGACTGACAGTTGCATGAAGGTTTTGTTTTTCTGAAGGGCCAAGAAAACAATTTTGGCAACAAGAGCTACTGTTATCCCTATCACTTCTCTTCCTCCTTATCTTCCTCTTGCTTTTTTTTTTTTTTTTTCCTTTTTCTCCTCCAGATAGAAACCCTCATAAAATGGGATATCCTTAAAATATAGTCTGGTCTGTTATTGATATAATTTATTTTCTTTGTTTATATTCTTTGAGTCTGTATAAAGAATATAGTCTTTGCCTAAAAATTTCACTTAAGTATGCATTTGTTCCAGTCCAGCCTGTTTTTCTTTTAAGTGTTTCCCAACTGCCTTTTTCTTAAGCTACTTTCTTTTTCTGTTGGTTGCTTGTAGCCATGACAACAACCTGTGCTTAGCCATTGTGGATCTTTCTCCATCCAGGAGCTTTGGAAAGCCTGGCAAAATGCCAGGGATGTGTGTTGATTCAGATCTTTGAGAGGGTCCATTTAGTTGTCCAGTTTTTGATCCAAATTGAGAGTTCTTTGGTCTGTTTGCTTCACTTCAGGTAAACTATCTTTCATTTACTTGTTTCAAATTCTTGACTTGGCTGTTAGCTATCACTTGAAGTAACTGTTAGAATCAAAAGATTCACTTCAAATATGTCTTTATTTTATGTTCTTTCTCATTTCCTGGAAGTTGATTATGTTGGCATATAGAAGATGCAGTTTACTCTAGAATTTCTGGCGTGCCTTTGAAGTTTTGAAATTGTGTTACAAAGGATGCTAATGTGATTGCTTTTTTATGGGTAATGGAAGGCAAATGGCAGTTGGTGGAGAAGAGAAAAAGGAGTGTGGGAGGGGAGTACCAATTTGGAACAGGTATTGATCATTTTTGCCTAGATTAAGTAGTACAACTATAAACAAACTGTCTTCTAAAATAAAGCCTCAAAGTTAAAAAGGCTAAAAGAAAGGCTTTCCATGAGAGCTCGCCCAATCCCCTTCCTAAAACAGAAATGTTCACTGTAAAACAGAAGTTGCAAATTCGTTAAGAGTGGTTGGTTGGAAATAAGAGCCGAAAGAGAAAACTGCATTGCAGTGATTGGCTTGATTTGGTGAATAAATTGCTATTTTCAGATTCAATTTGTATCAATAGGCAAACTCTGTACACCTGCAGACCCTGTCACAGTATCAGGGCACTGAAGCAGCTGATCTTAAATAATCCGTTTCCCTTTCAACAATAATTGCACCCCCATTCCTGAAGCCTCAACCTAGGAGGGGAGCCTTTGATGTCTGATTGGCAAGCAATACTCTTTTCTATCACTAATGGAAAGAACACCACGGTTTGTAAACTTAAAAAATATCTCCGAAAAGTCGGCCTCCTTGTTTTTTGGGTTTTTTTGGGGGTTTTTTTGCGGTACGCGGGCCTCTCACTGTTGTGGCCTCTTCTGTTGCGGAGCACAGGCTCCGGGCGCGCAGGCTCAGCGGCCATGGCTCACGGGCCCAGCCGCTCCGCGTCATGCGGGATCTTCCCGGACCGAGGCAGGAACCCGTGTCCCTTGCATCGGCAGGCGGACTCTCAACCACTGCGCCACCAGGGAAGCCCCGGCCTCCTTGTTTTTAAAAGAGCTGAGGGTGTTGAATTGTTGGAAAGATTCATCTTTATTAAATGTTACTGAACACTGGAAGAGTAAGATACTGTTTCCTGCAAGAAAGTAAAGAAACCACATTTTGGTTATTTACAATGTTCAGTGTAGCAGGTTGAGTTAAACAGGTGTTCACAGAAGTCATGCATATTTCCTGGCTGAGGAGAGAGGTAGCAAAGTTATTTTACATGCTTTTCACCATGGAGCAGGAGGGTTTGGGGTGGAATACCCTAGTCTTCCTAGGCTCTGACTCAGGTCCCTAATTAGAGACCTCCTTGTCCATCCTAGCACTTGGAGGCTGGAGCATTTTCATGAAATGAAGAAATCTTCCATTTTGAGGCAAATAATAGATACAAATTAATTAATTCATAAATACTTTTTCTAACTTTCCAATTGGTGAATATTAACAAAAATCAAGGGATATATTTCATACACGTATACTGAAAGAAAGAGAACAAAAATTTACCTTTGAAAATGACATCATAATTAGTGTTAAAAAGTGCCACCTCCACATCCTTTAGTACATTCATCGTAGCATGTAAAATTTTTAAACCCAGAGATATAAAAGGAGAAAATATGTGATTTATCTCAATGACACTTCTAGTATCAAAAACTTTTATGGGTACTTGAATAAAATAAAGCTATACTACTTGTCACTAAGTATGCACTCAAGTATTTAATGATTCCTTTTTTCCTGTTACGTTCATTTATTAAATATTTATTGAGTGTCTGGTACTCAGGCACTGTGCTAGGTGAGAGAAATAAAACTCTGAGTGGTTCCTGCAGAAATCCACTTAATCTTCTAAAGAGGGCTTATAGGTAGAGCAAAGTATTCTTCCTTGTATGCTAGTAGTTGTGCAGTACAGCAATATAACTTAAGCAGTTGTCACTTTGCATCTTGAGTTTGAAGCTTGACTAGGTCTGCATTGGGTAACATAAGAATGAATTGCACATTGAATGACAAGAAATGGAAAGGGAGACTGAAACTTAGAAAAAGGAATAGGTTTCTTTTATTTCATGTAGGCAAAGGGGAAAGAAAAGATAATAGAAATGCCAAATTATAATGCGCAGATATTTATATAATGAAGACATTCACACGTAATTGTATACTTTGTTTGAATTGTCTAGTTTTACTTCAGTTTTCTTCTACTTTTTTTCACTGTTTTTTTTTTTTTTTTTTTTTTTTTTGCGGTATGCGGGCCTCTCACTGTTGTGGCCTCTCCTGTTGCGGAGCACAGGTTCCGGACGCGCAGGCTCAGCGGCCATGGCTCACGGGCCCAGCTGCTCCGTGGCATGTGGGATCTTCCAACCCGTGTCCGCTGCATCGGCAGGCGGACTCTCAACCACTGTGCCACCAGGGAAGCCCCTTTCACTGGTGTTTTAACTGAAGATAGAAATCACACATATTCAGATTTTGTGGGCTCAAAGCATTTCATACACCAAATAAAAATTTTCCAAACTCCCATATGATTCAGGTTAGCAGATGACAGATACACAATCCATTTAAAACCAAACACATTGTTACTGGTGTTATCATGATGATTCTATTCCCATTACTCTGCATATGATATATTATAACAGGCTGGATTGATTTATTTGACCTCTTGTCAGATATTTGTTTATTGACTGAAATCTACATGGCATTTTTCCCTCTGGGGATTTGGCTAGTATATAAACGCAACATGCCAACTACATATTTTACTGTTTTTATTTTTCCAGCTGCTTTCTTGATGGACAGTCTGTTCCCGATTTTTGTCTTTGCTTTGCAATCAGTTTGGGAAGAAAGGAATATCTGCATTTCAGCTCCCAGTGTGGGGATACTTTTTCAGGGGTTCAAGCCTCCTGATCCATATTTTGCCTCCTTAGTAACCCAGACAGATATAGGTATTTCTTGGGTTGCTATGGATTCAACAAAGCTTTACTTGAGCAGTGAATCCAAAAATATTTTTGTCTGTCAATGTACTTCACTCCAATTTAACTGCAGCTTGTGTGGCTGGTGGGGAGAAGGCAGGTGGCTGGATGCATTGACATTAGTCACACATGACATAACATAGTCAAACTGGGATAAGTGAGTATCACACAACCAAATAAAAGCTTTGTTGTTTTCTGTATTTTTTTTTACAGATGGATTCTGCCTATGAGCAATACTTGATTTTTAGAAGAAAGAAACATGCTACACACACAGACTAAAAACATAACTTTGTACATGTGCATTCTGAATTATAAAATATAATAGTCTTATTTGCAGAAAACTGATAAAAACCATTTTCACTCAAACTTAGAAAATGGATTCATAGCTAAAGAATTCTTAGTTTGCAGATGATTGAGTGTGTCCAATAAAGAAAATTATTAGACAAAAGCCACCTGATCCAGCTACCATATCCATCGAGGCACTCTTCTTTCCCAATTAACTGTCTGTCATGTGGGCAGAACAGTTTGACCTTTGTCCCTGGAGCGCACCTGGTACTCCCCTTTGCTGCCTCTGAAGTTCTGCTCTGTTCCCTCCAGGATTCTGCCGAAGCTTCCTCTCTGCCCTCCAGATATCTGTGTCTTCTCTAACACATCCACTGTCTACCATAGCTTGAGTTATTCTTCTTCTCCCGAAGCATTCACTGAATACATCCCCTGGCCATTGCGATGTTCCGGCCCTAGGAAGACACCAATGAAAGAATATATGAGCCTTCCCTCATGATCTTACAATCTTGTGGGAGAGCCACAAAAAGCAAACATTACAATAGAAATATATAGATAGCAAAAAGAAAGGACCTACTGCCTGAAAGAAGGTGTTGGGAAAGGCCTCACAGGCAATTATTTGAACTGACATTTTGAAAAAGAGAAGACTCTCATGTGAACTTTGTGAGGGAGTGCATTTCAAGAAGAGGAGAAAACATATGTCATGAATAATGGGGCTGTTCAAGGAGCAGTACTCAGCTTAGGACTACGTAAGGGAAAAGAGAAACAGGCAAGACAGGTGAGGATGGTTGTCGTGAGACTAGATATTTGTGAAGTCGTGAGATCAGGAATGTTCTTATTTGCCAAATAAGTGAAGTTCAAACTTTATAACCGTTTCAATTTAGGGGGAGGGGGTGACATGCTCATATTTAAATTTCAGAAAGAAAATTTAGTTATCAGCATGCATTACTGAGTTTAGAAGCAGAGAGACTAGAACAGGGAGCATTACAATGCCGAAGTAAGGGATGAGAGAGTGCTGAGATGTTTGGAAGACCGTGTACGGAGCTTGAAAACATATGGAGAATGAAAAGAAGGAGGGGTCTAGGAGAGAGCTGGCAAATAATACTGTGAATACTATCTCTTCCCTCCTTGTACTCATAGGCACAGTGCTAACCAATCAGAGTAATCACTGTAACTAAACCTGGTTTTGGCTCAAGAAAATAACACTTCTGAAAGCCACCCCCAATTAATCAAGGAGGCCAAGTGAGGGGACATATATTTGCTACTACTGAGATAAGGTGACTCCTAGTTTACTGATTCACTGGGGAATCTCATGTGAGAATATGTTGTTTATTAAGTAACTCATTATTTGGCCATCCCGTTTATTGTCATGCCACATATTTTGTTTATTTATGTTCCTCTTGAAATGCAATATGAATCTCTCATTTTTAATTAATTTTACCCATTTATAACTCTTTTTCTAACTAAATTGCAGGTTCATTTGAAACCCCAAAGGTGTTATTTACCAACATAACTTTTGTTTTTTCAAACATAGTTTGCACATAATTAGCAATTAGTCCATGTTTGCTGAATGGATTTGTTAGCCATTTGACAATCACAAGGCAATGTCTACAGAATGGTGACACACAAAATATATTGCATGCTAGTGATAGGTGAATTGCTTCAAATCAAACAAAATTTGGTAAAATCAAAAAAAAATAAACAGTAACAGTAAAAAGTGGGATTACTACTAATCAAATGAAGGTATGTAAATATGTCTACGTTAAAATGTTCTTAAATCCAGCTGAGTTGTGTATCTGTGGGTCTTTGAAGTTGTAATTTTCTCTCACCTACACCATTACTTCTAAACTAATATGTACTTTCTGGAGTATCAGTCTGAGATTACTGGATTTGTAATTTTCTCTGTACACAGCAAAAACTTTTAACATTTCTGTCCCTACTTCACTACTGATAAACTCACATGCACTATAGTTTTAATTACTCATAGACTGTTCAAAGCAAGAATTTTCTTAAATTCCTGAAGATTTTGTAATTCTTGTTCTGTGAGAAGTTGTTGAAGACAGGCATTATTTTACATTTGGGATAAATTTAAGTTCTAAAAATACTAATACAGTAAAAATGTTTTAACTATGATTTATCCTTCATAATCCCCCTTCAGAATTGAAACAAAAAATGTAAAAATAGAACCGTCTCCTCAGTAAACCTGGGATCATGGGCACATGCACAGTAACAGGTGGGTACCTCTCCTTTTCCCCTCACGATGCCCATCTGCTGGTACCCATCTGCCTTATCTTTGTAAACAGGGATATTTTAAACTGTAAGGGAATATCAATGTCTGTAAATTTCTTAGAGAGCAAGATTTATTTAGATTCCCAAAAGTGACAGTATAATTCACTTAAAGTGAAACTTCATTTATAGTAAAGCCGAATGAACATTCAGATATCTAAAATGTATTGTATTGTTTAAATTGAATTTTTGGTTTATACAGAGCCACTTTTCTTGGAGCAGGTTTTGCTTATGAAATCAAATTGTATTCTACTCTATTTCTGTCTAACAGATCACGGTTCTGCCCTAAATTAAATCATTCTATTTTTCTAAACAGAGGAAGACAGGACATGGCCAGCTTTGTCTGGCTCGCTCCTGATTCACATTTACCCACTATCAGCCGCTTCTTCTTTGTATACTATGGCTATTTCAATAGCATTCACATTGTTAAATTCAGAACTATTGGTGGTTGCACTGATTGTATTGCCCTTCTGAGAGTGCTAGAAATGTTCTCAGAGGACAAAAAAAATGTCTTGTAGAAAATATCATTGAGCACTTAATGGGTGCCCTTGGGTCTTATGTAGTAGGTGCTATTACTGAAAAAGGCTGCTGTGCAAAGAGTACGTTCTTGGAGGCTTATACAGTGAATTATCATGTGGAACCTACACATAAATGTAATAATATGAAAGAGAAAATGCTTTTATATCAAATCAATATTGTTATATGAGATTACTGCTAAAATATTAGCCATGAAACAAGGCAAATGTGCTTGTATTCTGGTTTGGATGCGTAGTAGATTTGGTGGTGTAATGGGTCAATGAATTATTGGAGAGAATATGGGGAAAGTATAAATAAAATTTACTGAGTTGAGACCAAAACTCATTTTCAAGAAGTTCATTTGCTGAGCTCTATAGAAGACTTGTAAGATTGTAAAGCTTGAGGTAAATTGGCAAGATGATTGGGGAAATGACACAATAACTTCCTCTCATCGAGGTTTTGAGCCAATCTACTTATTTGTGAATCCAATTTATCAAATTCATCTCAAATTATATAGCTTGCTTTTCCTGAGTAGTTTAAATTGTCTTACAGACATTATCTCATTTGTCCTCATAAAGAGATGGGAAGCTACTGTTGAATGAATGCTTTATGGAGTGTATATGTTAATGAATGGAAATTCAAAGTAAGTGTTTTTAATCCTTACTGTGTCACCCACTGGCTTTGTGACAATGATAAGTAACTTAACCTCTATGAGTCTTATTTTCTTTATCTCTACCATGGAGAAATATTCAGACTTTTCACTTAATAGCATGGGGCGTATTGTAAGCAGCCATGCCGATGCTCAAGAACATTCTTAGAATTCTACTGAAGAAAAGACATCCACTAAATTTTAATAAACTTAAAACTACACTAAAGCATGTTTTGCTATTGAATTAACATCATCTAAAGGCAGCATATTCTTATAGATATCAGAATGATTTTAATTACTGAAATTATTCTTTAAAACATTTCTTGAGTCAGAAATACTTACCTGGAGCTGTGCTGGTGTGAGAATCACAGAGATGAATGATATGGCTGCCGCTTTCAGGAAGTTCTAACTAGAACAGACATGGTAAGAACATAATGAAACAGGAGTGGAGAGCTGTAAGTACTGGCGTGACCATGCCATGGGAGCAGAGACAAAATAGAGACTCATTCTGCTTGGGTAGAATAAAAGGAACAATTATGCAGGAATAGAGAGTAGAAGAAGAGTTTTGGACCAAAATGTAAAAGATCTGAATAGCAGATGTAGACTGAACCCTTTTAACAGAACCATCAAAATTCTTACGTTTCTTGAGTCTGATCAATGTATTTAATCTGTTCTATGCATCTGTAATTGTGATGGTGGTGAGAAAAGTAGATTAGAAATGAGTTGTAGAAAGTCATAGAAACAGAGAAGGATAATTCAAATAGGATTTGATGATTTCTAAGTTGAGTAATGGGGTGACTGGTGATACCATTAACCAAATATCAGAAGTAAAGAGGGGAAACAATAGAAGGAAAGGAATAACAGAGTATGATTTTTCTAAGTTGTTTAATATTCTTCTGTATCTATATTTCAATCTTAAAATTCAGGTTATATTTTTAATATTAACTCAAATATCTGCAGTTTTGACAGATGCCTATGTTTAGATAACAGTAGAGCCATGGAGACCAATGTGCCTGTCCAAGGAGAATAGGGGGAGAGAGAATACAAAAGAGTGAAGACCAAATCCAAATGACATTTAAGGGGTTATTCACAAAGGAGGTGCCCATGTAGAAAGCAGAAAAAAGTTGTAAATGAAAAGCCAGAAGTGAATAATGCCATGGAAGCTCTAGAAGAAAATCTCAACAAATAAAGAGTGTCCCATTGTTAAATACTTCAGTGATATCAAAGGAACTTGATGGAGACCAAAACTCATTTTGTAAGAGCACTAATTGATTTTAAGAATTGACAATTACAAATTCACTGTAAGGTAGGAGGCAATGGTTATATTATAGTAAAAAAAAACGTAAAGCTAGCCAGTTAATTCGAGAAATGTAGTAACTAAGGGAAGGAGAGATGGGACTGTTATTTGAAGAGAAACTAGGCTCAAAAGAGATCTTTGACAACAAAGGATGGTTTAAAACATCTACAAGTAAATTAACTGTGGATGGAGGCAATGAATTTCAGGAGGGAGAATACAGCATTCTTAGAGGAAAGCTGCAAGAAGCAAGAGAGAGGTAAGATCAAAAACACAGTTCAAAACTAATTGAGCCACTTCTTCACAAGAGACCTTTAAAGGAGTTGGCTGCTTGTGGTACAGAAATAGGTCACCTGCTGGAGGGTTGGTTATGTGTGTGGGAGAGGCGGGAATAGATATTTTGGGTAGGGTGCTTATAACTCAGAACTTTGTTAAAGGAAATGGGAAAGGAAGCTGAGTAGATGTAATTATGGTACCTGGTAGCACTGAGATAAAAGCAGTGATTTTTTCAAAGGAAATCCAGACTCCAGGTAAAGCAGAGCAACAGAGAGAATGTTCTGAGGGAAAAGTTTGAGGCTATCCCTTGTTTTTTAGCAAGCAAATTAAAGTTCTAGAGGACACAATCAACCTAGAAAGGATATTTTGCAAGGAAAGAGAGATTAAAGGTCTAGCACGGTGCTGTGCATGAGCTACCCATGGCTGTTTCTACCCCTACAAACTGCCAGTTCTTTGTTTTCACAGAGGACATTAATGTGAGACAATGTTATTAGTCAGGCCCAGAACAGCTGGGTGGGAATAATATTCCAGAAAGATGTGTATGTTGGAAGTTATAGAAAGTGATGCTTCTTTTGGTGGAAAAGAGTAACTTGCCTAAGTTCAAAGAAGGCAAAAGAAGTTGTGCAGTTCTGACTGGTTTTAAATTTGAACAGGAAAATCTCTTTTATGATCTGGGTTTTAAGGCTTCAAGTATGAAAGATACAGAACTGTTTCTGAGGAGCAAGTCAGCAGAGTTGGTATGGGCTGATGGCCAGAGTGTTGGTTACACACTGAGAATGAGAACAAGAGCATGGGATCCAGGGGATGCTCACCTCACAATGGCAACCCTTTCCTTCCTAGTGTCTGTCTTTCACCCTCATGGCCTTTTCTCTCTTGGCCACCTTAGCTTTTCTCATAGTTAAGATCAATAGTCTTATGTTAAACCTATTTTTCTCCAATTCAAAATTGCTTTCATGTTAAACATTTTTTTTTTTTTTTTTTTTTTTGCCCTACGCGGGCCTCTCACTGCCATGGCCTCTCCCGCTGCGGAGCACAGGCTCCGGACGCACAGGCTCAGCAGCCATGGCTCACGGGCCCAGCCGCTCCGCGGCATGTGGGATCTTCCCGGACCAGGGCACGAGCCCGTGTCCTCTGCATCGGCAGGCGGACTCTCAACCACTGTGCCACAGGGAAGCCCCATGCTGAACATTTTATTTCTCCTATTTAACCTCTGATTTTTTTCTTTATTCATCAGCTATGGGCAGAACTCATCCAAGGACAACCCATCAGGGATGAGTGAGTCTAACAGCTGAGGGATTATAAGTGAGCAGGCTCAGTCTATGCACAAATCATAGGCTTTGTGGTCAACACGTGGGTTTCAAGGATATATTTTCAAATTAAGTTTTCTTATGTTTATAGTATATAAAAATCAAAACCTTGATCTACTTCCAGAGATCATTGATACTATTATATCAATGAAAAAAATCAGAGATGTGGAGAAAGAATTAGCCATAGTGGTTATCACAGATAGATAAATGGTTAAATATATATGTATGGCACATCCATAGAATGAAATTGTGATTTTTTTTTTTTTTTTACTTAATGCTATTGGAAAAAAATGTTTATGTTGTAGTTTGCTAAACAAAAATAGGGTACAAAAGAATGATCCATATTTTAGCAGAAAGAAATGTGTGTGCATCTGTGTGTGTGTGTCTGTGTGTGTGTGTGTGTGTATTACAAGCATATGCTTAGGAAAAATCCTAGAAAAACTACAATATAATTTTCATATTGCTTATTTCTGAGTGGTCATTTCATGGGTGATTTATGCTTTTCCAATACATTCATCTAGATATGTTAAATTTTTTATAGTGACCGTGTATCACTTTTCTTATTAATGAAAAAGAATACTTATGTGATCACAGCTATAATTTTATGTTACAATTTTATGGCATACACATACACACACACACACTTCGACACATTGTCTGGTTTTCAAATGAATACAGTGACTTCACCTAGTAATTGGCTCTAATTATCTCCTGCAGGTCTGGGAAGTGTGTGCTTTTTGCCATTATGTCTAATGCCAGCCCATTTACACGTAGGTCCTCTACAATTGATCTTCTGGGCCTTTCATGATATAATACTTAGAATTTTCTCAACAGTGTGACGCTTTAATCTTTCTATACACAAAAAAGTGAAATATTTGTCAATTATTGAGTGCTTCAGTGTTAACCATTTGATTTAGTTGGTTGGAGGAGGGGAGTGTAGGAGCATCACAATGATGGGGGTAGGAGCTGGATGAATCAGAGGCTGTCTCTGCTGTTCATAAGGTGGAAAACAATGTGATTCACTAACCATTCAATTTATTTGTAGTCTTCCTGTTCATTAGTCCATGGATAGTATAAACTGGGTGAAACAATGATTCCGAATTTTCTTATCAGTGTTCATTCAGCAGGAGAAATCTTGAGGTCTCACTGTTTGTTTTGCTTTTTTCTTTCCTTCTTCCATCAATGATATATTAGAAAAAGTAATTAAATACTGTTGGTAATAACTTGCTTGTTGTACCTTGAAAAATAATGTAGTTCATTATAGAAAACCCAATGGCCAGGCTTATTCTCATTCTTTTTCTTTCTCTCAGAAGCACACATGCACATGCATGTAAACATGCTACCGGATATTTAAACATTGTTTTGCTGATGTGATTATAGCCTAAATCTCACTAACTTTCATAGACATCAATCATACAAGTATTATTAAAAATACTATTAGAGACATTAGAGTTATTGGGCTCTAACAGAGCCAGGTGCTGCGTACATTCTGTGTATGAATTACACTTTGTTGATGGCTTTCAATATTCACTTGCTAATATTTATACTGGGTAATAATATATTTTATAACTTTAAAAAAGGGTTAAATTTAATTTTTCATAGCTTAATATTCTGTTCAACAATTACCAATGGAATCACTTTTCAAAGATCCTGTTAATCTTTCAAGATTTAATGCTTTTAAAAAACTATATAAGCAATAGGGTGATTTCAAAATTGCAAAAAGAAAGAAAGGAAGGATGGAAGAGAGAGAAGGAAGGAAGGAAGGAAGGAAGGAAGGGAGGGACTTACTGTTCAGCATAGAATGCTCTACTCAAAGCAAGTTCCTGTTTTTATCCTTAGTTTCATGGTTTAGTTGATAATTGAACTGAAATATGTTCTCTTCATAAAACTTTAAAGAAGAGTGGCCATGCTGTTTTTCCTGAGTAAAAGAAAAATAAACTCAAAGCTAAGCACTTTATTATTTTAGAGTAGGGGGTTGGTGATATTAGTAACCACCAAACCATATTTTCAAGGAACAGGTAATCTAAATCTATCAAGAGCAAAAACATTTTGCAGGATAATTTTGTGAAGAGCAGCCAACAACATTCAGCTCTCCAGTCATCAAGCATGGCTCTAAGGAACTTTTTTAATCTGTTGGAGCTTCTACTTTTCTATGTAACTTTCATCTGATCAGTTTTTTAGAGGCTTACCTGATTGAAAATGAAATGTCTCAGATCTTATGCCAATAGTCTAGTGATGTTTTATATGGGGACAGTCTCTTGTGTATCTGTGATGTGTTGGTGCTGCACAAGGCATTTAATTATTAACACAACAAAATATTCATTAGTAGTACAGTCACTTCTAAGGTATTAATTTAACAGATATCTAGTGAAAGCATTTTAGCAAAACTTCCATCTCCCACAATAAGAATAAAATGCTTTTGTTTTTGAAAACTAGTAATTATTTTAGTAACCCTATTATGTAAGGTGAAAAAAAAATTAATAAATGATAAAATTCTGGATTAAATTTTTAATAATATTCCGGTCTAGTAGACTTTAGACTGCAAATGTAGGATATGGATGCATATTTTTCTGTTTCCTCGTGGTTACATTGAATACAGCATGCGCCTAATAAGTACTGTGAAAGACTATTGTGTAAGTAAACATTTGACATTATTTTACCATAGATTAAAATGAGCAGTAAAAAATGATATAAGAAAACAATGTGGCAATATATTAAGCTGAGTCAGAAGTTGTTTTTGCCTACATGTTGTGCATATGTCTCAACTTCCTTTTTCTTTGGTTTTATACTGATGTAGGAAATTGTATGTCACCTCTCTCTAGGTCACATGAATATTATGGTGAATATTACAATGTCTGTGAATTTTTTTTGAATCTATAGAAGGGTAACTGGCAAGGAGTAAGAACTAAGTATTTAATCTTTCTGGTTCAGAAAAATGTAACTCAAATAGCTCCACAGGTGACTTTACCCATTAGTTTCTACCTCCTGCCAAAGGCAACTGATCTGAGTTTGAATTACTTTTCTTTAAATTGGTATAAAGTCCAGTAGAAATGTTAATGTTCACTGGGGTTTATCTGTCATGATGGATAGGAAATCTCTGAGTGAGACAAGTGTTGTCACAAATTGGACAATGCATATACTTGTAAGGGAAAGAATATTGCAAATAGGCCAGCACAATCTGTTATTATGGAGTTCTAAGTCTAATAGGACACTCATCAAAATAATAGCAATCATCACAATCAGTTAACTAGTATTTCATCAGTCTGGAAGCCATAAAAAATGACATTTCTGATATGCTTCAATGTCATTCTCCTGTCTTCCAGTGTACTTGTCCTGTTCGGAGTTGGTATAGTGCCCTTTTCCATGGTGCGGTGGTGCTATGACCCAGTGTGAGGTTAGCATCCTGCCTTGCAGGCTTTGTAGGCAACAGAGAGAAGAATAATGGTTGAAAGGGCCACCCCACACCCACTGCACCTCAACGTAATGGATTACAGCTTCTGGTTTAGCTGATTAAGAGTTAAGGTTTTGGGATCCCTTAGTTTGGAGTTTGAATCCTTACTCTGTATTAGCTGAGGGACTTTGAAGAAGTTACTTAACGTTTCTATGCCTCAGTTTTATCTTAAAACAACAACAATCATAGCACCAATAGTAGTAGCTTAGTTTAGGGAAAATTTGATGTTAGAATAAAATAATATGTATAAAGCCCTTAGCACAGTGCTTGCCAGTAAGTCTTCAATAAATATCAGCTGCTATGGTCATAGTTATTTTAATTAACTTGATTAACTTATTCTTCACATTTCCCTAACACCATTTAACTAATTGCTAGATATATAATTTGGCAAAGTAACATCCAAAAGGATTTTACATTCATTCTCTTCAGAGAGAAACACATATAAAGAACAAGTAGCAACACAAAGCAGGAGACAACTGATAAAACAAGAGCTATATTAGTCTAGTAAATAAAGAAGTGGTCTTGGTAGTCAAGGATGGGTGGAATTTGCTGTGGGAGAGAAACAAGTGCAGAGCAAAGGCTGGAAAACTTACAAACTGTGGGGAACAGATCAGACAGGGTACAGAAATGAAAAGAAATTTAACATGTTCCTAAGTCAGTGAAAAGTCCCAGATGCCTAGCAGTAGGAGAAGACCTTGACTTTGTGTGACTTGAAACTTATACATTTTAGGGCTCTCTTTAAGAAAAAAAAGAATACAAGTTAATTACTTTGTCTTCAAGGAGACCTGTGCAAATGAGGGGCCTTGAAGCTGATGTCTAACTTCACTGTAAATCCACATCTATCTGACAAGAGAAGTATTCACCAAATGTGATAAAATGAGTAGGGTGGCCTTGGTTATGGACAGCTCTGAAATCCTAGAAGAGGAGTTTAGAGCTGTGTGTTAGAACAATGTTTCTCAAAGTGTACTTCCAAGGACCAGCACCATCGGCCTCAGATAGGAACTTGTTAGAAAGGCAAATTCTAGGCCCAACATCAAACCTCCTGGTTCAGAAACTTTGAACCAGCAACCTGTGTTTTAACGAGCCCTCCTGGTGATTAAGATGCCTGCTAAAGTTTGAGAATTCACCTTGCTAGAAGATAGTCTCTGACTGGCCTATAATTAAGATGAATTAAGTAATGGCAAGCTCTGAAAGAAAGGGGTTCAGGCACATTATACGTATTCGGCATTGGTTAGATGAGAGGCAGGTAGACGAGTGATATCCTGTTACATTGTTAGCATATAAGGAGATATATAGGTAAAAGGGAATTGACTAGGTTTGATTGCTGCATTCGAGTATGAAGGAGTTTTATTTCAGGATAAGTCCAGGTGTCCAGGTTGCTTTGGACAGCAACAATGAAGTCTGGAGAGGTCGTTTGCTGGAAGGAGAATATGAGGTTGATGTATGGGAGAAGGTATAGAAAATTCTGCTTTAAACGTAGTTAGAGACCCAGACCAAGACATGTTCAGTGCATGTTATAAATTCTTTTCAATTCTGTCCTAGAGGTGTCCCCTGGAATTTCAATTTAATGGTAGGACTCACTCAAGGCTGACATCCCCCAAATCTGGTGTCCCAGGGAGGGGCAGGAGGAGGTCTTCAAGACGTGGGCTGCAGCAGGTGAATTAAAGATGCAAGACTAGAGGGAGGCAGGGGATGGACCTCATCAGTTTCCTAGGGTCCTCTCTACTCAAACCAGACAGGAGTTTACACCAGGATGGGGGTCCTAAATAGACTGGGGAGGAGGAGGCAAATCTAAAGATGAGAGAACTGTAGAACCACTCAGAGGCATTGGAAATGAAGTTTGAGATTTTACAAGAGCATGGATTTTTGTTGTTGTTCCCTTTCATTATTTATAAGTCAAATAAAGGAGAAAAATAGTTACACTATCTGGAGTGGTATAGCATTTTTTATGTTTCCACAACTTTTATTGTTTTATATATATATATATATATATATATGTATACTTTTATTCTTTTAGCAATTGCATTGTATAAGTAGGGCCAGTATTATTATCCTTGTTTTTGAGGTGAGAAGAGGGAGGCCCAGAAAAGGAAAAATGACCTCCAACAGCTTTAAAAAAAAATTCTGGTTTGAGCATGCTGACCCTGGGATACCAATGAGATATTTAAGTAAAAATATGATAGCCAATGTGGTAAAAGGGACTGGAGTTTGTTGCAAGGACTGGAAGTACAACGTTAGCATATTTCCTGGATGGTAATATAATACAAAACAATATGTAAGTACACACCCTCCTCACCCCACAAAACAATAAACTAACAATTTTATAGATTGTGCACTAGCTGATTTCTTTTTTCTCAAATTGTTTACATAGAAAATAAATGTGATATAGTTCTTTTCCCAGTGGGTAGCTAGTACTTAAAAGAAATTCCACTATAGTGGAATAGTGGTTTTTACTTTCCAGTAACTTTGAATAGGCTCTAGCAATTCTAAATACTATGGAGAATGTAAACAGAAACAAAGGATTTTTTGAGCACTTTTCATCATTTTGTTCCATATTATTATGGTACTGTTTCATTCTCTTATTCCAAAATCAACATATTATATCTAGTGCTGATTGGGAATTATTCTAACTTTAATAAAATGTGCCTATTTTATTTGTATTTTTGCAATATATACATAATAAATATAGTTGTGTTTTATGATGGATGCCAATATGAATGGTGAAATAAGCTTTGATTAGAAGCCTTGTCTTTGTGTACTATCACATAAGACCAGAAGCATTTTTCACTTACCAGTTGTTTTCAAAGCAGTGATATACTTGCATTCTATGTCTTTAATGGCATAAAATTGATATATTCATAATGGCCCAACCACTTTCAAATTGGCTGCTATACACTTTAGGAAAGACACCTGAATACAAACGTTAGCCTTAGGCACAAGCCATGCACTCAGAGGTGCATAGGCCCTGGGCTTTGGTCACACAAATTGCATTAGACAAAATGAGGAACATGGAAACAGAAGTGAACATTACCTGCACGCACAAATGAGGATTCTTATTCAAATTCCACTGCATGGCCTGAACATAGTATAAAGTTAGTAACTTTATGCTGAGTGAGTGAAGAGAAGTTATTTATTCCTCTTTCTCTTTATTCTGTGCTCACAACTCCTTAGGAAATTCAGAGAGGATCGTGAGTGTTTTCAATTATGCCACAAGTGTTAACAACTGAAAATAATTTCTAAGCCAAATCAATATAGTCTTTATATACATAAAATTTTAAAAAAATCATTTATTAACACATATTCTAAGTTGATAAATTAAACATAATTAATGTTTTAAAAAATAAATATTTCTAAACCACTCATGATCTCACTATTTTATCCTGAGTAATGTTTGAACTCTTGTTTTTTCTTTACATCTTTGTGCTCAGACATAAATGTATTTGCAGATTTATTATCTTGACAGGTAGAACTTGTTCATTATTTTTAACTTAAAATTATATCTTAAATATTTCCAAAGGTTTTCACGCTTTTAATAATATTACAATAATGGCTGTACAATACTCAATGTAATAACACTGAATTGATACTTTGAAATAGATCTAGCCATTCCAGCTCTTGTCATAGATATTGCTGCTATGAAAAGTTTTAGAGAATAGCTCTTTCTACGGTTATAATCTTAGGAAATGTTTCCAGAAAAAAATGTTGATGCTCTCTGGAATATTTCCATGTAATATATTCACACATTGGAAGTATTGTTGAAGCTTGAATATATATATAAACACATTGGGTCTTAACATTGGAGGCCAAATTAGGCTTAGATGGGTTTCTTCCTTTAAAAAGTATTTTCC
This sequence comes from Grampus griseus, assembly GCF_964374135.1. Classification (NCBI taxonomy): domain Eukaryota; kingdom Metazoa; phylum Chordata; class Mammalia; order Artiodactyla; family Delphinidae; genus Grampus; species Grampus griseus. The sequence continues at coordinate 41,987,709 of NC_139012.1, read as the reverse complement.
CTTTAAAATTATATCACTTCCCTTTGAAACTGAATTATTTATTATATATTTGAAACAATATATGAAATTATGCTTTCCTTTAGAGTTATGTTGTTATTTATACCTTATTAAAATATAAAATGTACAGTTCAGTTACTATGTCTAATAATAAAATATTAAATATAGTAATATTTACCTCATAATAGGAATTAAATAAGTGAAAACTGCATCCAAATTAATGGTCCCAAAGAGATGTTTTCAGAAAAAATGACCTTAATCCAATTTATAAAGCTAAAAAACCCCCCTGTTTTTAAATATATCCCTTCACTGATCTTCCCTCATCTTCTAGGTTATTGCGTTCCAAATGATGGTCCAAGGATCAGTGTGGAAGAGACTATAAAATCACCAGGGATGTGGCTAAAAATAGTTATTTCCAGATATTATCAACCAAATCTTTAGGGGTTGAGGCTTGGGAATTGGTATTTTTAATAAGTTCCCCAGGTAATTCTGATAATTTCAGATGGAATTCAGAGCCAACGGCCTAGATTACCAGGGACGCCCACTCCATTTCTATCCTGGTTTTATGTTTCCTACATCCTGCCACAGTCCATCCTCCACACTTCAAATAGATTGCATTTTCTTTGGTCTTGGACTTAAGGTATTATTTTATTTCTCCCTATAAAATTCAGTTTTAAGCTTGTTATGTAATGATGCCTGCTACAGTATTTCTTTTTAGATTTATCATCTGACCCTTATATAAAACCATTCTGGATATAAGGCAGGACTAAATAGCTATGAAGGAAGCAGAAATATATTACTATGTAAAAGACCTTGAAATACCTTCTTCATCTCTTGGTTTCACTGATAGAATGCAATCATCACCTACTACCTAGCTAAATTCATTACCAGTGTTTGAGAATTAGAAATGTGCATATTGTCTCTGGAAGACATTTTAAAATGTACATATTGACAGTATCATAGTTTAATTGAAAATGATTGCCTGAAAAGGAGTTTGTAAGCAAGGAAACAAGATGATTCATTGGATCTGTGATGCCAACCACAAGAAGCACACAAGGAATGTTTGAGGGAAATGAGGGTTACTTTACATTTTAAAGTGGGAGTGGGGGAGGGAGAAAGTAGTCTGAAGACAAAGTGATAAATGGTACAGAGTTGTGCAGAAAAGCCCATCTAGTCCTGTTTTGGCCTAGGTTTACTACCAGCCAAGCACACTTACCAAAACCCTCAAAATGGAAGGTTCCGTTTGAAGCAAACTCAAATAATAAAGTCCCTTCATTTTCACCAAATCAATTTCCCCTCCTGAGGGCTCTTCTTACCACTTTTCCATAGAGATCTTAGTTCTGAGGAAGTGACTCAGCAGGCGAATGGATGTTCCCATAAGCTGAGATGTCTGTGACTCTGCTTGCTTTAGTTTTTTCAAATTTCCTCCAATCTCCTGTGTGAAGTTTTTGAACAGGAAACACTTGCTGCTCAATCTCTTCCTCCTGTGTCCACCTCTTTCCAAAGGGGCACTTCTTTAATATTCGCTAAGTACAGAAAGGAGGAAGAACATCCCACAAATAATTTGGAAAATAATATTTATTGCTAGGTGACCACCTCAAAATACACCTTTTTTTAAATTAGATGTTGACATTTTCAGTTAGAAATAACTGACTTGAAGATTTATTGGCCAATGCTAATAACAACAATGACAACAATTAAAGCATTTATTTATCTGTTATCATATGTCAGGAAAAACAAGAGCCTTAAATAAAATAGCTCATTTAATCATCCCTTAAATCCCATAAATCTAATATTTTATCCCTCTCCTCTTTATGCTAAGGAAATTTAAGCACAAATAATTCAAGAAACATCTCCTAAATCACATATTGATCAAGTGAGAGAAACTGGATTCCAATCTGGACTCCATGGAAGCCTGCAATCTACTGCTCACTGCCAAACATATTTTAATCATATTTCTTTTAAAATTTGTTCTTTGTAATGGTATGTTCATAACAATTGCAAGATATAAATTTCTTTTTTATTTAAGAAACTCATATTTTGTATGAATATTTTAAAAGAATCTAATTAATGTATTGTGAAAAGCTTTTTAATCTATAGTGTGGCTTTTAACCATATGTTTGCACAAAACAAATAAATTATATCAAAGAAAAAAAGTTATTTTTTTCCTCTGAGACTGTCTCCCTTCTATGGAATAAATCAGGGCCCTGATAACACCACATTGCAGAATACGGGCATTTTTCAAAGGCATTTTTCTCTTCTCAGTTTCTCAAAGAACTTCATCAAAACTAATGGGACTATAGAGAAGATTTATCAGAGGCTCAGTCAGGTCTGTGAGAGCTCCCCTGCACGTGGGAACAGGCACATCCATCTGCCTTCCCTTGAGGCTAGTCGGATAGAGAACTCGTGGCAGGTATGATGCCTTCTAAAGAGACTAATTTTTTAAATAAAGCCTCTTTCTTCCTATGCTATTCTCTAATCATGAGTAGCAATCATTAAAATACTTCCCGTAAAGTGTTACTTAATTTTGTAGTTATAATGGATAGACTAAAGAGTGAAATATCTTAAGAGTGTATCATGACTAATTTTGCATCTGGGACAGACTTTTTGGCAGTATATGAAGTAATGAAAGTCCCTGCTTCATACTATATTGGTTCCCTCTTAATCTTCATTTAAATAATTGGATGTGATGTTCCTAAGTCTATTTCAAGTCTACTAACATTAGATTTAGTTTATAATATGTGTTTCCATTAGGGGGCTGCTTATGATGAAGAAAAAAACATCTTGTGTAGATACCCTCAGATAGAATAAGAGATTAAACTGTGAGGTTAAACTTTTGTTATTATAGTTCCTTAAAATAATATAATGATAACATATATTAAAAATAAACATACTGTGGAATGAGGAGATAAATCAATTCAATCTGTTCCCTATCCCCCTATTTCTTAAATTTAAACTGTTATTCAAAGCTCAGTATAAGGGACCAGAATTTGAAAGTTTTGGGAATAAATGACTTTTTAGAAGTCAGATAATATTTTTGTTGCAAGAAAATAATTTGTAAATTTGCTTTTAAAATATAACAATATGCTTTATACAATGAATTTCTAAATCATGTGCACTTACTATATATATGTATGTGTGTACACGTATAGTTGTCAGAAACCTCCATAAACAGACAGTTTGGGGAACTGTGGAAAACAAGTTTGGATAAAGGCCACTAAAATGCAGGGGGGTTTCATAAATGATGTTTGACTATTAAAAACATCTCTGTCCAAACGTAGTTGTTATATTTAACAGTAAAACAAAAACCAAAAAGCCAAAACAAAAACCAAACAACAAGAACAGGCTTCAGGTTCACATAGTAACTATAGAAATGCCCAGAGGTAGGTGGCCGGAAAGAACCAGATAGACTGATAATTAAAGGACAGATCAGTTTATCACTTTCTACATGATACTTTCCATCAGACACAAAAAGAGCGTAATAAACCTGATAATTAAAAGTATAGTCACATGGCAAATGAATAGAAAAAAAGGAACTTTGTAGAAAACTAACCTCTCTTTTAGGAAAGCTAACTTTGTTTCAGTTAAAGTTAAGTTATAAGTAATTAGATTGAGCACATCATTAAGTCCCATTTGGAAACCAGAGATAATTATTGGTCTCTAAAAATTGGTAGTTATCTTCTTAAAAAGAGAAAAAAAATAAGAAATGGAAAAAGTAGATATCTTAGACTCACAGCTAGTTGTCAAATTCCTTTCAAAAACAAAATAGTGACATTTAGGGCTGACTCAATACATTGAAAAATTCAGTCTTGAACATATTTGATTGCCATTCTAACTCAGTATAAAATATTGTTTCATGTACACATCTAGATGATATGCATTTTGACATAAATTTTGAGAACTTTATATCTTTTTTCACTTGAGTTAAATTAGGAGGATATTGAATGGCTTATGAATTTATTTAGGCAATTAAAAAATCCTTAGTATAGTGTTTTAGTGTGAGCTTACTGATATAGCAAATTAGAGTTTTAAAACAAATATTTCTCTTAATTATTGCTGTGTGGTCCATATTTCAGTTATTGATAGAGTGGTTTTACATAAAACTAATTTTTTTTTTTTTTTTTTTTTTTTTTTTTTTTTTTTTTTTGCGGTATGTGGGCCTCTCACTGTCATGGCCTCTCCCGTTGCGGAGCGCAGGCTCCAGACACGCAGGCTCAACGGCCATGGCTCACGGGCCCAGCCGCTCCACGGCATGCAGGATCCTCCCGGACCGGGGCACAAACCCATGTCCCCCGATTCGGCAGGCAGACCCTCAACCACTGCGCCACCAGGGAAGCCCAAAACTAAATATTCTGAATCTTTTACAAATACTTACTTCAAGGAATTCTGAAAATAAAGACATTCTACAGAAATATCTAACTTTCCTACTTTTTTTGGTTCTAACTGTTTCTGGGGACAATGGGAACAATTTCTCAGCATTATTTCAAATAATAAATATTTATATTACAAATGATATAATACAGGAGAAACATACATTAATTTTGTACATGAACCTGGAGGCATAATAAATAAGCTGAAAAATCTTCCTGACAATAGCTGAAGTTTTACAAGCTTCCTGCAGAATAGTCACCTGTGTTGATAGAAATTAAAACCAGGAGAGTAGGAAGTAAAAGCTTAAAAAGCTTAATATATCAAATGCATCCATGTTTTTGGAATGTCTCTTAGCTGTCTCTGGAAGATTAATCTCTTGAGCAGGGTACCTGGGATTCAGTGTTACCAAGGGGGACTCCCCTGTCCCCTCTATCCCACGAGGAGCACACGGCCCTGTCTGTTCCTCCTACTTCTTAGATCCCATGTTGCCTTCTCTCTGTCTTTCAGTCACAGCCAAACTCTGGTCCTAATTAAACCAAGGGGATTGACATTCTCTCCTAGGTACTTAGAATGTTGTACCAAGAGCATTCTCAGACCATGCCAGCCAGGGAACAAGACATGGCTTTTCCCATTTTGGGATTTCTCTACCCTTGTTTTGTTTACAGTAAGAAACTAAAACTTGGATTACCGGCAGCACAACATAGCTTCTATTCTTGTTCTTTTGTGTCCGGTGAAATAATTTTCAGGAACATAATTCTTAAAATTTTATGGCACAAATTTTCAATGGTTTACACAGTTTTGAAATTATTTTGCTGTTTTATTCTAACCAATGTGATCAATAGAAACACAATACCTGCACATTTGAACCTTAGTTCAAACATCAAATCTCCCACTTTTATTTGAGTATGGTGATTACAAAAAATAGCTTATCAGCTCTATAGTTGGAAAATAAGGTTAGTTGAGACAGACTTAGCGGTGTGTTGAACTTATTAGCTATGTGACTTCTGGGAAGTTTTCTGCCTAAATCTTAGTTTAATCTTTTGTACAATGTGGGTAATTATAAAAGCTACTCTTCACCTATCACTTTGTAAATGAGTAAAGGATATCAAGTACTCAGAAATATGACAAGGTCATATAAGTACTCAAAAAATGAAAATCAATAATACCAATAAATATATTATTTTTATAAATGTTTTTATCACTTTAAAAGTATCAGAAATTTAATATTTTTAACTTTAGGACATTCTTGGGATATTTGTGTCCTAGCTTAAAACTGTTTAGAAATACTGAATAAAATCAATAGGTCATGAGTTAAGTCTAAAATCCACTTTTTAACATTGATAAAAATTAAGAATGTTATTAGTTTCCTTCTGTACAAAGAGAATTTGATTTTATTTCTTGTGAAATTTATTCTCTCAGAAATATGATTGAAGAATGGAAATGATATCAAGCTACTTATTCCTTTAGAAGTAATTTTATTTCATTTAAAAGTTCAAAGAATGTAAAAGAAACTTGTGAGGACAGCATATACTTTAGAAGTATAAATGAGTTTGGTCAGCTCTGTTCGTATATTTTTTTATATGCTCTTCCTTTGCTACTTTCATCTATTATCAGCATTTCTCCTATTTGCTGCTTACTCTGAAACCTGTATCTCAACCTTGCTTGACATCTAAGGCAAAATTAATTGAATTTAGAGATTAAAGGACATATGAACTGGGCCTTGAAGGGTAAGTAGGAGTTTGCCAGACTGAGTATAAAAGAATAAATAATATAGCCTGAACCCAGGCAGAGGGTTGGGTTTGTTCAAAAACCAGTTTGTTTGGACAGCATGGTGTTCTAAAGCATAGTGGGCTGGGGAAATGATTACAGTTAAAGGAAGATGGCTGATTCACTTTGTTATAAAGCAGAAACTAACACACCACTGTAAAGCAATTATACTCCAATGAAGATTTTTAAAAAAATAAAAAGGAATAAAAAGAAGCTGGTATAGATTGCAAAGAACTTGAGTCCTTGGTTTTTCTTGGTTTATGTTAGAGTTAGTGATGATTGATTGAAGTCTTTGTTTGGTTTTTATGTTTTCTTTGTTTTGAATTGAGCCTTAATATTATGACTTTTTTTGGTTTTCAGTGAATGAATGGGTAAGTTTCTTTTGGATATCCATTTTTCATGTTTCAGTATCATAATCCGATACGAGGTCTGTGTTATCTATTGTAGTGAATATTTACCAGCTTATTAATCAGCTCCCATCTCTTCCACACTTAATCTAATTCAATCACCACTTCAAAGCACATCTCTGTTTATGTTACCACTTTTTCCTTCTCTTTTCCTCTCCACTTGACTCCAGTTAAAAACTTAGGTAATTTTCAATTTTATACTGAATCTTCTGTAAAATCCTTTACCTAACTTGCCATATAATTTACTTATTTTACTGTGACTATTGTAAATCATTTGCCTTCACTCACTAGAATGTAAGCTCTGCAAGAACAGGGCTCTGTGACCATTCGCCCACGTATCCCAACTGCCTGGAACATAGTAACATTCAGTACAATGTCCAGCTCAAAATATCCTCTCTTGATGAATTTCCTCTGAGGACCCAAGCTGTGGTTTGTATTGCACTTTTCTTGTGCCTCTCAGATAAGACTTAAAATTCTCCTTAGCCATATCTTCCTCTTAAATAAAAAGCTCTGTGAGGCCAGACAGTATTGTTCACATATTTGCATCTTCCACAGATTTTAGCCCATTAGCCCAGTAAATAAGTAAATAGGAAATAATTGTTTACTGGAAAAAAAAATGAGTGGGGATTACATACTGTGAAGTAATGTACTGTGAAGATGTTCTTTAGTTTTTTTCACCTATTGTGGCACAATAATAATCATCTAAGAGGTCTAAGTAATCATCATTTAGTTCATTCAGTCTCTTATTTTGCATTCAGTAGATCAGAGCATTTTTAGATAGCAATAATCTGGATGATTTGTTTTCTCTGACCTGGTTGAATATGTTTGATATAAACTATTTCTCAATCATTTTATAAAATGAGATTGAGCTCTGTCTGGAAGAAGAGTTCAAGAAGCTGCAGGTACACACAATATAACAGATGTTCTTTTCTCCTTTAGAGTCACTGGAAACCATCTTCACTTTGCAAAATTAAAGGGTAGAACTGACACAAATATTGAAAAATTCTTCTAACTTCTTACCCAACCCCAAAACTTAAGGTTTGAAAATTGATTACAGCTGCTCCCTTCTGTTTCTTTCTTTTTTTTTTCCCAACCTTCATGGTGGACACATTGATGCACCAGTGCTCAAGCAGAGCCTCTGCCTGCAGGTGCATTTACCACTTGGGGAACGTGCTGCCCTTGTTTTATTAGCCTCAGCATTTTCAAAAACCTCACTTCGCCTGTGCTGCTTGTGCATACATCACTGTCCACCTCTTTTGCCTTTTGTATTTACCGTTGTCTTATGCTTCAGCATTTCTGATGCCCTTGAGAAGTTGTAACCACGCTTTACATTTGAAAAGGTGCCAGCTCATTTAATCAGGTGGAGTTTGAGAGGCATGAATGAATTTATTCTATCTAACATTTAATAAAAAATAAATTAAAAATGTGACTTATGCTATGACATGCTTAGCATTACCCTTCCAGGTTTAAATTTGAGAGTTGTCAGCTCCCTCCCTGGTCTGAGAACTGACATGTTATCAATCTAGTGTGTGGGTGACAAGGCTGCTGATGTCTTCCCAAGGCACTGTTTAATAATTAATTTTTCATTGCAGGCATGTTCAATAAATGGATTACAAAACTTAAGCCTGTTTAAAAGGTTTTAGAAATTCATTATTAGTTTTAAAAGATGAATGTACAAATTAACTCTCCCGTGATAAGTGGGGCATACTAAATATAGCTAGGCCCTATGTGGTTTTAGCCTATATTTATATACAGTGTGGAGTAAGGTATATAGTCAGTACAGTTTTGTAGACAATGTCACTGAATGACCCAGGAAGTGATTCTTTTCAAAGGAGACTCAAAAAGGGAGATCAGATGACAAAATCATGCTTTGAAAATTTTCATCTTTTCTCTTTCTCTCAGAAGTCCTCAACCACCAAGCCTCTGGACATGATCTGTGCTATTTCTGGAGTGAGGACCTCAGCTCAAGTTTTTCCACAGAAATAATATAATGATTTAAAATGAAAGGAATCTTATCAGTTATCACATCCCAATTTCCTTGATTAAATTTCAGTGCTGGTTATTAAGCTGTTATCTTCCAGCTTCAGACCAGCTTTGTGATTCCTGGATGGGGGCTCTGCGAACTGCATTTTCTCTTGGCCAGTAGGGTACACTAGAGGGAGGCTGGCTGGCAAGGTGGAGGGAAACTGTGGCTTCCTTCTTTTCTGGCTGTTCCTTTCCTTGTCCTGCAGCAATGAGAGTTCACGCTGGCAGCAACCGCAGCCCTTTCTTGGTTGCTTTTTTTAGCAACCTAGAATCAGTCTCTTTGCCCCACCTTGGAGTTACCAGGAGTAGCCAGGCAGTGTCCTCTCTTCTGAAGTCTGAGGCCCAGTTCTGTGGGGCTCCCATTTCTGATAACCCCAAGCTCTTCCTTTGTGTCTGAAGCTGTATAGGTGTTTGCTGCTTCCCACAGTCACTCATAACTATGTTACCTCTGTGTCTTTTTTCTTTCTTTTCCTTTTCTTTCTTTCTTCTTTCTCATTTTTAAAATTTGACTTTCTAGCCCTCCAACATCTGGTTAACAATTTCCTATGTTAAATTCTCTCTGCTAAAACAACTAATGTGCTTTGTCTTCTCCCAACTGGTGCTTGGCTGGTACCAGTGACACAGACCATTAAAAACAAAAACCAAAACAAACAACCAGTTTGTCCCTAGCTTCTAAAGGAACTCCATATAATTGAATGATTGTAGAATTCTGATCTCTTTTGTTTTAGACCATTGGAAATGTTTTACATGTAATTATAATATATGTAACTTTTTAAAAAATTATATAAAATCAGAGTTCTTAGCAGGCTCCCTCACAGCTTATTTACTGGTTGATTTCTTCCCTCCCACCCTCTCCAGCTTTCCCTTGTCTGTTTTGCATTTCAAGCCAAGGTGTGAGGAAGGACAGAAGTAAGACAGTAACTACAACTCTGAGAGTCACTTTCCCTATCAGCTATTGTACAAGTGAGAAGCTTTAGGTAAAAAGCAGAGGAGCTACCCTCTTTCAAGTAATGTTTCTCATCATTGTACTAAAAACTTGGTTTTCTGAAATGGTTACTCTTACTTCATAGCCATGTCTCAGATTATTCTGAACAAAGACTTTCTGAACAAAGACTATGTCAGTAATTCATCTAACTTAAATCTTTCCTCAAATGAAATTCAGCCAAGACCACTACCTGCAAATGTTTATTTATAGACAGAATTATTGATGTGGTCTTATTTTTCTATATTCAGCATACAAAGTAAATATCAGGTAAATCAGGAAAATAAACAAAACTATTTCCTTGGTTAATCATTTTCCAGTTTTTATACATTGATTGGTTCATTCAATTTTTCTGAATGATGGCTAGCCACAGATGGCTACTACAAATTATGCAACATACTAAACACTGATTGAACATTTTTAATGGGAACTTCTTTTTGGAATCACTCTTTACTAAATAATATCTAGTATAAGCAATACAGAGAAAGGTATTTCATGAAGACTGAAAATTACTGATGTCCTTATTAGAGTTTATTTCAGAGGAAATCTAAACTTTAACATCTAAATTTTAATGTAAAATATTTTCTTTACAGGTAGACACTTCCTTCAATGGTAGATGTGTTTTCTCCTTTGCCACTCTTTTACATTTTAGCTGTAGTCCATTCTGGACTTTTTTTGAATCAAGACTCTTAAGTGGTCAGAGACTTTTACTCTATAGCTCTGATTTACATCCTCATAAAGACAACTGATAGGTAAGAATAATGGTATACTTTGGCCCTAGGAGATTCTTGATGATGAAATTAATTCGCCTATTTTCTCACCTGTTCTGTCTTTTGTCTTTTGGGGCATGCATTTTTATCAATTCAGCCTGTTATTGTGACTAGTTCAAAGTCATCCAAGCCTTTATATCTGGAATAAGCCATTAATTAAGCAAGGTTTTGTACCACCCACTGTATCCAACTAAGAATATCAGGGGGCTGTGAAGTGGAAACAGATACTGGCTCTGAAATTAAAAGAGCTCATCTTCTAAGAGTGTGATGAGATATTAAAGAATAAATGAATTAATATCACAAATGAGGTGCAAGAGTAAAAGAAAAGAACAGTACTCAGATATAGTTAGGTTGGTGCACTGCCAAGGAAACAAGCAGCGTCTCTGATTGCTTCATAAGCATGTCAAATTGCCTGACTCCACTGGAGGGGGTGTTTCAGCAGTATCAAGTTAGATCCCTGACTGCTCTTGAGACAGCTACAATGTCTTTCCCCCATTGTACCACAAATCCTCATATACTATGTAAAACACAGTAGATGCTCAGAAAATATTTGATGAGGGAATGTATCATTAGATGATCAAAGCATTTGTTTTCCTATGAGGATATTAGCCTCCTTTCTTCCCCTGAATCTCAGGTTATAATCTGCTCATTGATTAATCAAAAGTCATAAAATATATATGTAGAGCTCACTGGTTATCATCTTAATATATATTTCTAAAAATCTGGAGTTTGCGGCTCCTTTCAGTGTTAAGCAAAAACAAAGCTTATTCTGTCACGTGGAGACTTAAAACTTCCATCATGTTGTAAGTGATATTAAATAAACAATATCCTTTACCATATAAAGAATGGGTAAACAACAAGGTTCTACTGTATAGCACAGGGAACTATATTCAATATCCTGTGATAAACCAGAATGGAAAATAATATGAAAAAGAATATATATATATGTATAACTTTGCTGTACAGTAGAAATTAACACAAAACTGTAAATCAACTATACTGCAATAAAATTTTTAGAAAAGAAAAAATATACTTTATCATAATCATCTATTTAACTGCCTTATGAAATGTTAAGTATGAAACTTCTCATTTAACATTAATTAAATGTTAAGGTATGAAACTTCAAGGATTATGCCCCAATCAGTTTTGACATTGCCTCTTGGTCTTATTTCTATTTATATTTATGCTAGTGAAATTTATTATTTTCCTTCATGAAAGACTAGTATTTTCCCTTATGAAAAGCATTTTATTTTCTTTGTGAAAGTATCCTTTACTTTACCTCTGATGAAGACTTTATTTTGGTTTGAGTTTTGGGATTTTGTTATTTTGTTTGTTTTCAAGTCAACCTCATTGTTAATCTTCACTTGAAATTAATTCCCAGGCTTGAGTTCAGGTGAAAATGTTAATGGAATTGAAAAGCAGTTAGTCAAGCGAAATTACAACGAATAAATTAAATTTGAGCTAAACTGAAATAATAAAGAATGATAAGTTTATTAAATAAGAGTAAATCAAAAATATGCATTTTTTAAAAAGTGGGTAACTAGAGAAAGTAATTTTTTTCTGAAGTCTTTTATGATTCTTATATATGTATTTCTTCCTAGGGAGTACCCTTTTGGTAAGGGTACACTTTGGTTTTGAGATACATGTTGAAATACTTCATGAGGACATTTAGCCTTGCTGTTGTCCATTGTGATGGGAAAAAATGTGTCTCATCGTTCTTCTCATAATAGTTTTTATATATGAATGGATTGGTCTTGCAAAACTGAGTTTATACCTGCTGGTGTCTTGCAGCTCCAACTTGATTTTGTCATGTATGCAGACAAGTTATGGACAGTAGACAGATTCAGAGCACTTATAGAAAAAGGAATAAGAAAATATATTATGAACTCTGGTCCAGATGATACACACAACTGACAAACTGGAGTCAGGAGCATACTAAAAAAGCATATTAATATTGAAAATGTTTTCAGATGGGTCTTCTGGAAAGGAAAATTAACATTAAGCAATAACAAGAAAAAACAAACTTTATGGAGAGATAAATGGCAAAACCTATTTTTTAGATATTCTCTGTAGTGAACTTATTCTTGACTAGAAAAAGTACTTCTTTGTAATGAAAAATATCAAAAATTTTAATCGTAATTAGGATGAGTAGAAGTTGGAAGATGGAAACTGTATCAGTTATCCAATGGATATGAAAATATCAAATATAAATAGGCATAGATCTTAGTATAATATTGTTAGATATCAAGTGTGGAGACATCTACACTCTTCAGAAATGTAGGTTTTCTTTGAACATAAATGAGAATTTTTATCAGTTTTATTTACTACTGAATCTGTGTTTGATATTGATTTGGTTCTCACATTTGCTTAACTGTGTCACAAATGCTATATTCTTCTGAGGAAAAGGAAAAGGAGAGGGAAATGATGGACTGTCAAGTAGTGTCACACAAGTTTTCACCAATCCAGGCATAGCCAATGCTTGGGGTTTACTGTTTCTAATTGTTTAAAATCTTCTGGGATTTAAAACTTTGTCTTATTTTACCTCTCAAGATACAAGGATATACATGACTATTATTTTAAACCTCATTCAATTTAGCCTTTAAATTAATGGCCCCATTCACTGGACGATTATCAATGTTTGTTGAGTTAGAAAACTTTGCAAGCAGTAACAGAAAAACAAAAGAAAACAAACAAACAAAAAAACCCAACACCTCTTCTTCCTTTAAAAATAATAACTTTTTTAGCTAAAAAAAGTTGGTGACACATTTATTATACTGCTATGTCTTGAAATATTATTATTTTTCATCCATCTTTAAATTGTGCTATTATACAGCACTTTATTTGTTTCTACTAAGGAAACAGCCTGGGCGTCTAGCACGAGTGTAAATTTGAATTTTTCTACAATGCAGGTGAAAATGCTTCCAGTCTGAAGAATATTCCTCCTTGTTCAATTGTTTATGTCCCCATTGTGCTAATGACTCACCATGTTCTTTAATATTCCGTGAGAGTCTGAGGAAGTGATTGCTATATCAAGTGCATAGTCAGTTAGGCACTCTGTCACATGAAGTGAGAATGTAAATTTTAACAATAATTTAGATATCTAAAATAATTCACAAATATGCAGGATTGTTAGTCCATTATTCATGAATAAAGTGATTTAGAGCTGAAGCTGAGATGAAAGTCTCTATGGTAAAAAGGTTGAGTGAACAAAGACTTAGGAGCATGGAGTAATTTCATAATGTGCCATTTCTACAATCAGGAAGTGGCATTCATTACTTGATAACATTAGTTGAGGAATAAATTTTAGTCTGTTTCTTAAGTAATTGTATTTGTAAGACCATAGAAAGCAAACCGTTGGAAAGATGAAATTAAATAGTAGCTTATTTAATGACTACAATCTCTATATTAAGGATATTGTCTGCTTCTAATAGCCATGTGACTCTTATTTCATAAGATCATTTGGGATAGTGGTAGATCAGGTACGTAAAACATTTCTAGCTACTTTAACAAGTGATATCCATAAACTAATTAGAATATGAATTTTAAAATAGTCCACATTCCAGTGACTCCATGTTATTTCAATTAGAATCACAATCAGTTCATGATTGCAACATATAGGATATTTACACCAGTACTTATTCAGCATGATTGGGAAACAAGTGCAGATCTTTAATTTTTGCCCCTCAAAAATCCCTTCTCTAAAACTCACCTGTCCCCTTAGCAGCCTCACTGTTGCTTGGTATATAGTGTGTATGTTGTGCTCCAACAAAGTCTGCTGCATGTGAGCATCTCTTTCATGTCAGCAGATTTGCACACCATTTATTTGCCCTGAATGGCTCCCCATAGCCTTCTCTGAAACTGCAATCAGTAATGAAACTCTGGATGAGTAGTTACAAGACCTCTTTCTTAAGTTTAGATCACCCTTGCACTCCCACTAATAGTGAAGCTGTTCACGAGTCATCTAATGATTCTGGGCATTCATTTCCTCATCTGTAAAAAGAAGCAGGACGAGATAATTGCCCCTATTGCATCTAGGGCTGAAATTATAATTTCCACTATTTTTTTCTTCATTCTTTCATTTGTTTTCTTGCCGGGTTCCTTCATTTACATCTCATATGGGAAATATTTTGTGTGTTCTCCCTTCTAAACCATTTTTAAGCACTCAGAGTACTATATAGAACAGTACTCTCCAATAATGAAGATTCAATAAATATCCCAACAGTCTGTGTCATCCTTTCTGTCATGGAATGTAATACGTTCTCCTACCTCTTTTTAGAACATAAAATTCACAAACTTACCATTGGTGCCTAGAGAGGGAGAAACTGTGTGAGAACTCTTTAAAAAAATTTTTTTCTTGGAATTTTGAGAGTGGAATGGGAATGAAGAAACTGGCAAAACTGCTTTATGTGAGATTTTATTGTATAAATATCAGACCACCTTTAAGATACAGATTACATTTAAGATATAAAATTTTATTTTCATCTTGCATTATAACCAAATTTTCACAGCTTCATTTAACTTCTGTGCCTTTTCCAATCAGCTTTCATTTCTTGGGAAGCTTAGGCCTCTACTCAGGTTTTACAAATAAGAATTCCATTAAGAATATTTTTTGAACAGATATTTATGTTATCAGGGAGCACATTCTTAATTTATTTGATGTTTTCAAACAAAATCTCTATTTAAAATTGAAATTTTAGAGCCAATTCTCTCATTTTAAACCATGAGTATGCCTGGCTCAATCATCTGGTAATTATTATTTAAAAGAAAATTAAACTTTAAAAAAGTGGAGCATCTTTTCTAATAATGAGGCTATAGCAACACAGTTTTACGATTATGCAGTTTTTTGTAATATAAATCCTGCCTACCGATGATTTAGTTGATTAAAATAATAATGAGGTGCATATCATCTGACTCTTTTTTCATTTTGTAAATTTATTGTTATAATTCACATGGTGTAGGTTGTTGAATACGGCGATTCACTAGAAAAGTGCAAAACAAGGTCAAATTGCAATGTAGATGAGGTCATAAACTTTTAAAATAGTCAACAAAGCAATTAATGTATCAACAGCATGTGCTATCAAACAATATAATAATGTCACTGCTCACACCAGGGTCCTCTGAGTGTTTATAAACAGGAGAGGAAACTGGGCTCAGATTTTTCACATACATGCTGCAGAAAAATACCAACACAACCTTGGAGTCATTAAAAGAACTCTAGTTCAAATGTTTCCAAGAAGCTCAGAAATAACAGTAGTCTCCGCATATCTGTGGGGATACTTTCCAAGACTCCCAGTGGATGCCTGAAACCACAGTTAGTAGAGAACCCTATACATGCTATGTTTTTTCTTATACATATAAACCTATAATAAAGGTTAATTTATAAATTAGGTACAGTGAGAGATTAACAATGACAGCTAATAATAAGAACTATTATAATATTGTAATAAAAGTTATGGGAATGTGGTCTCTTTCTCTCTCAAAATATCTTTTGTGAAAATATGTTATGTTTGTAAGTAACAAAAATTTAATGAGTTTTCTATCTTAACTAAGCACTTTCACACACTGTGGCCATAATTTTTCAACCTGAGGTAAGATAGCAAAATTAGCACAGATTTCTTTTTCCTTCTTCAAAATTTAACAAATAGAAGATTCACTCTTACCGTAGATCTTAGCAATCTCCACATAGGATTTTTTTTTTCCTTATTAAGTTGAGCACGTTCACCTTTTCACTTAGAGGAAGCACTCCACAGCTTCTCTTTGGCATATCTGAATTGCTAGCATAACTACTCTTGCACTTTGGGACCATTATTAAGTAAAATAACGGTGTCTTGAATACAAGCACTGTGATACTGTGACAGTCGATCTGATAATCAAGACCACTGCTAAGTGATTAACGGGTAGGATACACTGAACAAAGGGGTGATTCACTTCTGGGCATGGTGGAGTGGATCAGTGTGAGATTTCATCACTCTACTCAAGACAGCATGCATTTAAAGCTTATGAATTGTTTATTTCTGGGTTTTTCCATTTAATATTTTTGGAGTGAGGTTGACCAAGAATAACTGAAATCTCTGAAAGTGAAACCAGAGATGGGGGGACTACTGTATACATATTACAAAACACACATTGAAAGAATAAAATGGAAAAATACAAAATATAAATCACAGGTCCTTTTTAAGTTCATTTAAAGTTTGTTTAAATTGCAAAGCAATATACGTTCATTGTAATAAATCTATGTAAAACTGAAGTGTGGAAATTAAAGATCAAAGTCTCTTCCCTCTCCAATGCCATTTGTGGAGGTAGGCTCTGTTAATAGTTTAATTTGAATTATTCCTTCAATTTTCCAACCTGTGATATATATCTATATATTGATATAAATATAAATATATACCACTTATTATGTATACATTCATATTATAATAATGGAATCATGCTCTATTGGTCTGCATATTTACTTTTTCTCTATTTCTATTATACAATTGTTTGTATGTTTATTTTGAACACTAAAACCATATGGTTTTAGTACCCCTAAAAATCTATCAGAAATCATTATGAAGTTTCTTATAGAAATTTTAATAAGATATTAGTTAAATTAAATTCCTAAGAAAATGAGTAGCTAAAGGTCATTTCTCTCCCATCGATTATGTAAATGGACTATCTAGTGTTTAGACTTCGTTTATTTCCAATAACACATCTTAAAGGTAGTATCAGGTTATCCTAAACTTTTTGCCCTGAATGAAAAATAATTTACTCATTTGAATTTGTCATGATCATTTATTCATAAGGTGTCAAAGGAAATCCAAGAAACTCTTATGTTCCTGTTTTGGTTGATGTAATGAAGAGGCCTTACCGATAAAAAATAGACAATATGTGAATATATGATATTTTCGGTCATATTCATGGCTAAGCAAATGGATATAGTGGCTATTGTCCAGATGAGGATTTATGGATAGGATTGACTACACTTGTTTTTGTCTACACTTGTTTTTTTCCCTCCAGATTGTATAAAAGTGTGTAACAATGCACTGAAATGGAAGAGCAAAATACACCTACCTCCAACATACAAACACACAAACACAACTAAACATCCATTTTACTAATTTACATGCTTTTGTAGTAGAGGAATGATAAGCCATTGTTAGTCAGCCTGCAGTTCTTATTACAGAGCTTGAACAGTACAGCAGCTGAGCATCATTCAATGAATAAGTAAATTTTATAATCAATCATGCAAATAAGCTACGTTGATGCCTGGTAGAACTCAAAAGGAACTACAGCCTGTGAACTTTGATACAGTCTAAGGATAAAAAAGAAGACCACTTCGGTCTTGTTAATGCCTGAAATTTCAAATAAGCTTCCAAAGAAAAAACACATGTATAAGATTTAACTATATATACAATGCACTTTACTAGGCATAGCTACTTGTTCATAGGCCAAATTATGGAAACAATTTAAATATGTAACTTCATCATCACTTATTAAATATGAATGAATTAACTTTACATTATTTTAAAAATCATTTAGCTTTTTATATATTAGAAATGACCAAATGCCCTTTTATATTCCTTCCACAATGATAGGTTTTATTGCCAGGGGCTGATCTTGGCACTATAATAAAAGAAAACAGAGAGTATATATATTCTTGTCAAGGTAAAGAAAACAAACAACAAGTAAGCAAATACACAAACAAAATGATTTCATCTTATAATAAGCACTATGCAAAAGATACACTTAGAGACAGTATAATGTGAGAGTTGAGCTGAGATCTGAATGATCTAGGCAAGCAATGATTTGGAGGAGAAGGTTCCAGGCAGAAATAAGAAGTGTAAGTAACCTGAAGCTGGGACTCACCTGGCAAGTTGGAAGAACAAGCAGATACCAACAGAGCTGGAACAGGAGGAGTGTGGGGGAGGGTCCACTTACATAGAAGACTTTTCAAATCAACCTTTGGGAATAGTACAGGAAATGACTAAAAGCCTAATCACTAAAATTAGTGAGAAAATATACAACTAAGACATTTTATGAGATAATTATCAATTGTTGTTTTGCTGAAAGAAAACATTTAAAATTTTTTGGTGACATAATTTTGTTACTCAATTTCAGTTATAGTTAAATTACTCCCTTCATAATTCATTATAAGTAGATTTTATTTCTGTCATTAACTTTCTTGAGTCCAACCAATGGGTGGTTCTATTTTAGAATTAGACGGTTGAAAAATATCTTAGCTTTTATCAGATGCAAATATTTCCTCGCCTGTTTTACAGATGAGAAAACTAAAGGCTAGATTGTTTCAGTAATTTTTCCTAGACAATCAAACATGAAAAACTCTAGAAGTAACTTTCCCTGAGCACTCAAGTCAGTGTGTATTTTCCTGTTGTATCACATGTGAATCTTTGTTATGAAAATACTCAAGAGGTGGAAAAGATGATGTTTGTTTGAAAATGTAGATTATAGATATCTTAAAAGGATATGACAATTTTCATGAATACTTAAATGTTTGATTTACCTAATTCTTTTCTTTTTAAAGTTTTTTTTTTAATAAATTAATTTATTTTTGGCAGTGTTGGGTCTTCATTGCTGCTTATGGGCTTTCTCTAGTTGTGGCGAGCGGAGGCTACTCTTTGTTGTGATGTGCAGGCTTCTCATTGCGGTAGCTTTTCTTGTTGCGGAGCACGGGCTCTAGGCATGCAGACTTTAGTAGTTGCAGCACGCAGGCTCAGTAGTTGTGGCACACGGTCTTAGTTGCTCTGCAGCATGTGGGATTTTCCCTGACCAGGGATCAAACCCATGTCCCCTGCATTGGCAGGCAGATTCTCAACCACTGCGCCACCAGGGAAACCCTGATTTACCTAATCCTTAAAGCAACACTAGAGGATGGTAAATAATATTCCAACCACTTAAAAAATAAAAAGTTAATAATTTCTTTGTTCTTTGCTCGTCAGCTAGTAAAGAGGTTTTCTCAACCCTAGTCTAATATTTGATAAAGTTACAATTTTATTTACATCTGTCTTCATGAAATTTCGATTGTTACTTAGTATGAATATTTATTTGCATAACATAAATGTGTAAAAAGGATGTAAAGATAATAGCAGAATATCTAAAATTATGAGCATTTTTCTCTTGTTTATTTAGTTGGTACTTATTAGAATATGGTGTTGAGTATAAGAACTTTTGCAAAAAGTAGCTTTTCAATAAAATGTAATTCTTATTTACATTAGATTACATCAGCGAAAACAAGACTGAATGTATAAAGTTTTATGATTTCTGTTGCCAGAGCACATGCTAAACTCGTTTTAATTTGAGAATATTTTTAAAACCATCTGCTGCAACTCTAGTAATTCTGAGAATGCAATCAGTTCCCGTTACCTTCTCAAAAGAAGGATAAAATAAAGCAATGAATGATCTAAAAACCATTTATATTTGCCTAATTACCTATCTTTCCTTTCCTTTTTGTTTTTGTCCACAAACACCTAACCTCTCACACACTCACTATGTTTCTCATAAATTGAAAATGAGCTTTTTTTTTTTTTTTTTTTTTAAAGTTACCCAACTCTGCTGGATAGTGAAGGGGAACAAAGCATTTTATTACAGTAAATAATATGTAAATTGACAAATATACAAAATTACATTTAAAAATTATTTTCTTTAAAGGTAATAACAACTCTGAGCAGAATCTTTAGTACCTAAGGAAAATAATAATTCATAAGAATCAGAAAACATTTCATTATAAACAATGGGATATCTTTTCCCTTCTATTACTTAACACATGATTTTAATGTAAATATATATATGTGAAGAAATGCAAACATGCTACTTTAGATACATCTCTGTATGTTACAGGATGGCACTGTCAATTCTGGCAGGAATCCTATTCAAGTTAATCTGCAACTTTGAAGCAACTTCTTAATTTACATATTTTTTAAAACACACAGGATGTCATGGTAATTTGGTAGATACTCTTGGCTGTCAGCAGCAAAAAACCCAAGACTGTCCTAAACAAACAAACAAAAAAATATGTTTGCTCTCCTTATCTGAAAGAATAGGAGGTACAGGCTTCAGCTATGATTTGATCAGGAATTCTGCTCCATATTTCTGTCATTTTCTTTGTTCATCTTTGCTTTGTCTTAAGATATATACAGCGGTTGGTTTCTCTCATAGTGATAAAAGTTCTATGAAAGCTCTTGACCTCACATAGAGCATGCTCCAAGAGCATCAAGCCCAAGTCCTAGGCTTCCTGCTGATTAGACCAAGTAAGTCCATTGGTTCACCCTGAAATATCAGTGGTGTGAATGGATGCCACGTGTAGATTGGCTTATGCTTAGTTTATGCATCTATCCTTAAATCAACCACCACGTAAGGAGTATGAGTATGTGGATTTGTAAGGCAGCTGGGGGGCCACCTTTAAGGCCAGGAGTGGAGTCATCCTTCCTAACTCTGATAATGTGTGATGTACAAAAATAACAAATGCTGTAATTTATCTCACTAAAGGAATGAGAAACAAACAGGAGTGCTTTTATAATGAAAATGAATGTAGGAAATTACTTTTTGCTGTTTTCGATTACAATATATAATTTACTTCATACATTATATTTTAAAAAGTGTTCCAATTACCATCAGTGCTTTATTATATTACTTTTATCATGGAATAGTGACAGTTATATTCTGTTTTCTTATTACTCAAGAATATTTTTATGAATTAAATTTTTAATGATTGTTTTCACATTTGCATGAACATCAATATTCACAGAATACTTTATATTAATTTTATGCTACTTTATATAGTATATATTAATAGCCTATTTCATACTACTGTTATTTCAGTAATATTAATACTATAGAATGTTTAATATTCACACTATAGAATATTTAATACAAGCCTACTTATAAGTGTGTTTTTCATGGAAGTTCTACAAGTATAAATAAATAATAGTATTTTGCATGAGGACATCTGCCACATTCTGTTTTTGAGCCTGGATAATTCATTGATGGCATTAGGAATTCTAAAACCTTAACAATGCCAACTAGTTTTATTAATTAATCTAGAAAATATTTAATAAATCTCCCTATATGCAGTATACTGTCCAAAAGCAGTGTGAACAAAGGGGAAAAAGATTCCTCTCCTCCCTGAGCTTACATTCCACTGGAGGGAGACAAACAATAAAGAGATAAACAAGTAAATAGCATTTCAAATGTTTTAAAATGCCATAAAAATACGTAAAGCAAGGAAAGTGGATAAAGGCCAACATAGTGGGTAGAGATGTGAATTAGGTGAGCAAAGAAGTCTCTGATGAAATGAAATTTGAACAGATATGAGAAATGAGGAAAAAGTCAGCCAAGAAGATACAAAGGCTCATGGGGAGAGGTTGTTGGGGAACTGGTAAAAATGTTCATGGTTTGGGAGGAAAGACAGTGCAATGGCCCAAATCAGGAACTCAGTTGGTTTATTTCAGGAACAAGGAATGAGATAATTAGGGAAAGAGTGTAAGAATTGAGGTCACAGTCAGCAAGGACTGAATCATGGAGAACCTTGTAGAAGGTTCATATTCCAACTTTAGATTTTTATTATGAGAAGAGAAGCTATTGCAGAACATTAAGCATAAAGGTAACATGATCTGACATATTATAAAAGGACTATCTGGGATGCTGGGTGAGAATAATCTATGGGAAGTATGTTTGTGTTTCATACCTAAATATTTTTCAAGCTATCAGTCCCTGTTTTAGCCATTACCCAAATTATCTCACCTAATTCTTCCAACAACTCTTTGAAGTAGAAACTGTCTTTATCTCCAATTTACATATTAGCCTGTGAAGCTTTAGTGGTTAAGTAAATCTCCTGGTGTTAAAGTGGCAGAGTCAGAGGTTATACCTATGTGTGTCTCTGTTTGACTCTACAGCCAGAGGTTGCTACCAAGGTTTGGCCTCTTATCATGTACCAGTCAGCCTCTTCTACACAGTTAACTAGGGCCTGGTTAAGAGCATATCGGCTGAGGGGTAGTGCAGATTTAATTAAGGGACATAAACAGCATTATTTATTTTAGTAAACATTTACTTTTTGGAAAAGAGTTTTTTTTCAAATAAAACAAATCAGAAGACTCTTTACAAGGCAAATTTCTTATCAATTCTGGTTGCTCTTCCTAATTTAGAATTGTTTTCTTTCTTAGAACACAGTGAAATTAAGAAAATTTTGAACTTTCTAAGATGAAACAAATTATGTTTACTGCAGTTAAATTACATAATGTTAAACATAATATATAATTATGCAATTGTAACCAACATAAAGCAATATATGGCACATGGTATCTAGATCATGCATAAAACTAGAAAATAAGATACAATTATTCAGAGAAAGCCAATATAATATTTTCTATCTGCATTATCTTAAACATATATTCTAATAAAATTATTGGACTATGTTATTTAAGCCAACTACCATAGTCTATGGTCTAATTCATCTCAGAACATATACTCCTTGCATCAGTGGCAAGGGGAGGAAAGCGCCAGGATGCTCCTGCCTGCCCAGCCCCTTTTTCAATGAAGCAATAGGTACTTCTTGTCTCACTTCAGGGTTGCAATTGCAAACATGCAATTAATGGTAGGAGGGGTGGGAGATAGATAGATAGATAGATATTTAGGTAGATAATCTCCCCCACCATTTTATAAATATACACATATTTTTGCATGAATGATTATATATATATGTGTATATAACATATATACACATGTATAGCATAATAACAACAGGTTAAATGACTACCATCTTCAATCTCTTACAGAATATAAATTATTTTTTAAGTGAGAGGAACTTTTAACATGAATTATTTTAACTGAAGTTGAAGGAAATATGTTTTCACTTTGAAAAACTCTATTTCTGGTCTTCAGAAGTGTTAACGTATGTGCCCAGATGACCTATTAGGTAATTGAAATGCCAGTGATGACTAAGGTGTTTCACTACCTGAGTGATTTTGTTGGGTCATCATTTTCTTCCCTTCTGTTGATTGTCACTCGCAGAGGTTGGAACTGGATTTATTTTTAGAGAAATTGTTCAGATTATAAAACTAGCATTTTATATTTATATGTATACACACACACATACACACACACAACCACAGCATCTTGTCAGTGTCTATGCAATGTAATTGGTCATGTACTGCAAAGTTGCAAGTACCCACTGGCTAAAAATATGTCTGAAAACACCCTTTTTGGGAATCACTCTTTAATATCAATAAAGAAATTGAAACATACTAGATGTTGCGAACAGATGTGCATTCTTCTACTTAGGCATTCGAACAACTTATCCATGTAAAACACTGAAAGCAAGAGACAGAAATAGCATAATGACTACTCTATAGTAAATCCTGAATAAATGAGCTAGTAATTTCTGAGTGCTTCTAGGATCTCACTTAAACCTTTCAACAGCTGTGAGGTAGATATTGTTGCCATTTTAAAAATGAGGAAACTGGTTAACTTGACCAAAGGTTTTAAATTCAAACCTATCTGACCTCAAAGATATGATCTTCATACCATCTGATTTAAAAGCAATTATGTGAAGAAGGGAAGTACCCATTTCAGGAAAACAAAAGAGGGGTATAAATCTTCCATCTGACTTATTATATGCAAGAAAGAAAAAAGGTTGTATTTACCCTATTTGATTTGTTACATGCAAGAAATATCATCATGCATCTAAAGTTGCTGAGAAAGAACTGGAGAAGCCAGAAAAATCATGTTTCCTAACTTCCTGCTTCTACATTGAGGGGGATTCCACCCCCTATGAGTGGATGACTCCTTTTTCAGAACTTTTGTAGAAATCTTAACTGATAAACATAAATAAACTTGTCTCTTTCTCCATTAAGCTACTTTTCATCCTCTGATAAGTTTTTCAACTTTTTAAAGCCTCAATGAAAATTTCACTTTTCAAAAAATGGAACATACAATGGAACATACAATAGATCTAAATGTACATCAAGACCAGGAGTTCACATTGTTATTAATAAAAAAAAAACCTGCTTATAGAATAATTTTGCTTGAAATTAAGAAAGAAATGCTGTGGGAGAGATTAAAGAATTTCAAGTGTTTTCTTTTTTCTCCAGATTTCTGCTTAAATCATACAGACTTACTGTTTCTTTACAAAGCAGAGTTTGGGGGAGTGGTGCTGAAAGCAGACCAGTTTTGATAGAGGTGGTAGAAATGATCTTAGAGTTTTCTGAGGACGGGGTAGATGGAGTAAGTAGGCAGTGTGGTCTTCCTTCTGGGAGACCCTGGGCATAGGTAAGCCTGGAAGACAGCTTTCATATATTTAACTAATTCAACCAAAGCAGAAAAGAAGTCTACTTCCAATCTTACTTTTATAACTAAATATTGAATTATAATGTAATTTTATAGTCTAATACTTATGTCTACTTTTATATTCTTCGTGTAATTCTGCATTTTTGGTACTTGGGAGCCATGTTTTATATGAAAACGTGCATTTTATAGGAACTGATATAAGGGATTTGTTATCGTTACTGGTAAATAAGTTACTGTTGGACTAATTTTCTGTTATAAAGCTTATCATGTCAAATTTTAGGCTGGTGTTCCATGTTAATTTTTAACTTTACCCTTTCAGTTGATTTTTAAACATATAGTAATGTTTGTAATTAGCGTTATGACAAATCAAGAAAGTGGATAGACATATTGATATATTGCATTCAGTAAATAGAGAGCTGTAATTTATAGAATAGCAAGCATTCCATTAATAAATTAACAACCAGGGAACTTTTTTTCCTGTTGGTAGAAATTGTATTATTAACAGGATCTTTAATAAGAGGTAAGAATTCAATAAGTTTCAATTAGATCACATTTTCAGTAGGTAATTATAATAGTAATAAAGAAAAATTAAATCTTTCTCAAGTATATTTTTAAGTATAATTTACTGTTTTTTACCTTTTTCTATGTCTTAGTCTTATTTGATTCTGGAAATATTTTTAAGGTCAGTACTTTATATATTCTGTTAATAGATATAACACCTAGCACATTGCACATGTTTAAAATAGACTGTTAATAGCAAAACACATGGAGCTTACTTTAATAAGCATTGTACAAAGGCTGAATATGATGGGACAAATATAGCTTACAAAACAGCTTGGAATCCACATGTGTGTTTTTATGCATTATTTGTTTATTTTGCTTTAGATTTATACTGAATTTCACTGTAATGCTCTTTCTGCTGAAAAATTTTGCTAAAATATTTGTTTATTTGGCAAATATTTATTAAATACCTACTGAGTGCCAAGTATTAAGCAAGGGACAGGATATAAAGTAGTAAAGAAAGCATAAATTCACATAAACTTATATAAACATGATTATGATTCTTAAAAATTAGTGATTGATGATATAGTTTTAAGTAAGTGAGCACACAAAGGAATATATGATTACAAATAGTGATGAGGATTGTGATGGAAAAATAGAGGGGATGAGAAAGGATAAAGGGACTTCATTTAGATCAAATCAGGAAGATTGTCCTATAAGAAGTAATGTTCTAATTAAGATCTAAAGGATGAATAGAAAATTCTAGAGCACAGGGTAGTAATTGAAGTTGTTAGAAACCATAAGGATATGTTGGCCAAGATAATAAATCTTTATCTTATTTTAAATTAAAAATCATTTCAGATAAATTATACAATCCCCTTATAATGTTATAAGATTACCCTAGCTGTTTTATGTAAAGTGAACATGGACTTGGATTGTGGAGATGGAGATGGTGTGTGTGTGTGTGTGTGTGTGTGTGTGTGTGTGTGTATGTAAATATGTGGTGTGATCAAGATCACATCTTGATGGATTAGATGAGGCTGGTGGGAGAGATGGAGATTTTAAGAATGCCTCCCAGTTTGTGAACATGAGCAACGGAATAAACAGCATTGCAATTTCCTGAGGTGGAAAAATGAGATTAAAAAGAAGTTGTTAGAAGGATCAGAAGTTAAGATACATAGATGATAAATGTAAAGATATATATGTGTGTATGTATACATATAGTGTTACATGTATATGTGTATATATATACACTATAATATATATAGTATTGTGGTACAGTATGATATGTATAGTATATATTAATGTGGATATCACTGCCAAATAAATGGTATTAAAAGCAATGAGAATAGAAGATATCACCTTTTGGGAAAAATGAAAGAATTACTCCAAGCTGAGCTAGTAAGAGTTTCAGAAGTCAGTATTTAATAGAAGAGAATGAAATAGGAAAGAAAATCAAAGAGAGACAGGCCAAGGGGTAGGAGAAAATAACTAGTAGGTGGTGAGTGAAAAAAAGCTAAAAAGAGAAAGTGAAGGAGAGAGAAAGGAAAAGGAAGGAGAGAGGGAGAGGGAAGGAGAGAAGGAGAGGGAAGGGAAGGTGATGGGTAGAGATTCAACTATAATATGGTTCATTGTGTAAAATGAGAACTGAAAAGTATCCATATGATTTGAGACACATGGAGATTACTGGCAGTCTTACACATGTAGTTTTTGGAATTATAAGGGAGAGAATCTGATTAGAAAAAAATGATTCTTGCAAGAATTTTAAACATGGTTGAGAGAAGAGAAAGTAGGTGATATTTTGATGGAACTATGGAGTGGAATACAATTGGTTGTGTTTGTTTTTTGGGGTTTATTTGGTTGTGTTTGTTTTAAAATGAAAGCCACTGTGGAATGTTTGTATGTTGTTAAAATGATCATCAGAGAAGGATGCTTAAGATTCAGGGGAAAGAAGTGTTTAAGAACGCTTGGAGGCTGGGCTGGGCTCCAGAAAGGATGGTTATATCAGCTTTTGATAGGAAGAAAGATATTTCCACCATTATTAATGAGGAAGATGATGGAAATGGTGGACTCAAGAACCATGTAGAGGGCTTCCCTGGTGGCGCAGTGGTTGAGAGTCATCCTGCCGATGCTAGGGGACACGGGTTCATGCTCCGGTCCTGGAGGATCCCACAGGCCACAGAGCGGCTGGGCCCATGAGTCATGGCCGCTGAGCCTGCACGTCTGGAGCCTGTGCTCCACAACAGGAGAGGCCACAACAGTGAGAGGCCCGTGTACAGCAAAAAAAAAAAAAAAAGAACCATGTAGATTTACAGACTTTTTGGATAAAATATTAGAAAGTTTCTGTCGGCTCTTATTTTCTCAATGAAATATGATGCGAAGTCTTGCTTTTTCACTGGAATCCATACAAGGGAATTCTGTTACATAAGTAACAGACCTACATAAGTAAAGGACCTATTTCTAAGAAAATTTACCTAAGATCCATTTTTGCATAGACTGTAAGTCTGGACCATTCAAAGGCAGTAAAATCTCCAAAGTTTGTAGTTTTACTTTTTGTGTAAACTTTAATCTCTTTGCCTGGATAAGGACATTTAATATTAACTCAACACTTACGACATGTAGTAAAAAAACAAAGAAAAAGAAAAAAACAAGTCATTCTTTGCTAACCAAATATAGATGTTGACTATAAAAGATAATTTTATGCAATTTTTATTAATAAAAATGTGTATGGTGTTTCAGCCCTTATAATTTAAATAGCTATATGTATATATTCTCATGGAAGATAATTAATATATTAAAATAAGAAAACAGCAATATATGTATGGGTCTCTGATCTATGATTCACTTCTATACAGGAAGACTCTTTTGTAGATGATGTGGAAAATTTCAACTGGAACATATGTTAATGTCTCATAATAAATTTTACTTTATAAACAATAGGCGCCTTTCAGAAATATGTAATATAGTATGGTAGGTAATATTATCTATTTTCTTGTAATCATTCAGAAATTACAGTAGTTTTTATTTTGCAGATGGATAATCCTGAGCAAGAAGAAAATCCATATTGATTTTCCCCCTATTTTTGATTTACAGAGAAACTTTACCCTAAATATCTTACTAGCTGTACCTGTAAATTATTTAAACAGACTCAAATTTCAGCATCTGAAAATAAGTTTCCTGTTCTCTCATGGTTAATGACAGCAACAATAACAGAACTCCAAAACTAATAAAAATAATAATACAAGACAAAAACATAAATGTCATATATCTGAATATATACATCTAAATCATCATTCCTATATTTGGTAGGTTAGTCTTTAATATGTTAGTTTAATGAAAAAGTTGGACAGCTTTGGGGTTTTCATTCCATTTAGGTTATAAAAAGATTTAGATTACATTAAAGGTTCAACAGGTACGAACAATGATTAATTTAGCATATTTTCTCTTAACATTATTGACGTCTATCCAGATTATGTACTTTCTTCAAAAATTACCGTTTTACCTTTAAAATCAGGATTCTTTTAATTTTGCCATAGTTATTTTCTGTAGGAAATCTGGTGGTGTGGACCATTTCCAGTGAGATCAGATTTCACCAGGAGCACTATTTCCCAGCACTCCTTTCTGGTAGTCTAAGTTCCTAGTGGAAATGCTGCTGCTATTAGGATTATCTGAAGTACTCTGGAGAGAGACCTTCTGCTCAGTTACCAGTCAAGCTGGAACCTACTATGACAGTTGTCAACAGTGTCCTTTCTGATGTCTCCCAGTTGTGTTCCATTTAGAATAAGTACTTAAAGAGACACCTGCTAGGAAAGACAGAATAGAGAAGCTGCATGATTCTGGCAAACATATGTAGACAATAATATCCCTTTCCTACCTTGAGCAATAACTTAATAAAGGCTTTAAGACAACAGAATCTTAAGTAGTCATCCTTTTTGTTGTTGATGAGGAAGAGAGATATGGATACCAACATCAAAACTTTCTTTGTGTGACTGCAGCTGTGATCTGGGCACTGCCACGCTTTCCTGCTGCTATGACTCTCCAGCCATATGCTGCCGTTTAAAGTACAGCCTATGATTCAGGCAGCAACGCTTGTGAAATTGGCATATAGGCTGTCATCACTGTACTCTAAACACCCTGCAAGCCAGATTTTTCTTCTTCCTATGAACATTAGACAAGATCCTCCAAGTGTCAAGCATATAGATGGTATATATTCTAAATATGTAAAGAGAGGTGTACTATTTAAGAAGAATGAAATATTAATTATTACCTAAGGAAAAGTATAATGATCTCAGAAATTTATTACTAGAATGAGAAATAAAATGACACACCCCAAATCTATTATAGGTTTCCAGTGAATAAAGGAAAATGATACTTCCAACAAATCATTTAAACCTGACAGATTAGGTGTTTGGATCACTGTGGTTGGGGGCCATGGTCTACCTTTCAGAATTTGGGTAGTGTTTAAATGGGAAACAAAAATGAAAAATGAGTTTCAAATTTCCAAAAGATCTGTCTGATTTTTTATTTTTTTTCTTTATCCTCAAGAATTTTAAGGAAGAAAAATGTGATAGTGAGATAGATCTACAGGTAGAAACAAAGGTAAAATAAACTTTCTTCACTCCCTCAAAACATCATATTTGTTCTTTTTCTCTTATTTGATTACAGATAAAAATATAATCTCTTGGAGTGGATAAAGGTCATACAAACGAAAATGACAGTTGGTATTCGGTTTGGGCTATCCCTTAAGGCTCAGATTTACTCCCAACATAGCCTTGCCTAAATATTGACTTCTGTTGTCCATTGGTCTTGAGGTTTGTTGGGTTTACTTAATTGCAATCCCCAGTAAAATACTGTATGCACGGGAATAAGGTGTGTTTCTTGGCTAGGGGGAATCTACAGTTTATTCATGAAGCCAAAAATCATTTGAAACTCAAGGAATTATTTTACTGGTAGTATTTCAGTCTCTGAGAGATTTCATAGAGGAAATAAGTTTTAGCCAAAGGGACTGTATAGTTCTCAAATTAGACCCATGGAAGAGCCGCAGAGTGGAACTTTAAATATGTCTCTAGTTTGTGTGTTCATTAGGTTGGCCGTTCTATAAATAAGTACCATATCTTCTACACATTTCTTTCTGCTGATGTTTTAAGATGAATAATCAATATTTTTTTCCTCCAAAGTTTAAAATTTTTGAAAAGGAAAAGGAAAAAACAATTGCTTGTAACCGAAATGACATTTTCTCACGGGTGGATTTTAGGATTGAAGGATATCTAAGAGATTGATTGAAGTAGACAGTGATTAATAGTCACGTTGATATTTTTCCCCAAAGGACAAAGAGAATATTTCCTGTCTCACTTGGTACATGCCCTATCTTTCAGAAGAATTTTTTTTCAATACTTCCTTTCTCTCTTCCAATCCCAGTGTAGCAAAAACTCACTATAGATTAATTCATGTGATTAACTGTATCTCACTGATGCTGAATTGCTCTTCCACACAATTTTACTTAGAAATATATTACTTTTTATTCACAGTAAAAGTTGCTTTTGGAGGGAGATGATATTATAGCACTTGGTATATAAAAACGTTTCTTCTTACCGTAGCTTATTGTAATTATTTCTATTTCCTTTACTACACTGGGATCCCCACAAGGTCAAGTACGTTAATTTTGTATTCCTGGCGCCTAGTTATCTCGTTCCTGGCACATAGTGTGCATTTGATAAAAGTTTGCTGAATGAGAACATTAACAATTATAGAATGCCTGTTGAGTGATTCTTTAATTTCTTTGTCCCCTCTTTCACCTACCTACCTTCCACCTTTATCATTGCTCTGAGTAAAATGTTCAGCATTGACTAAAATTGTTTGAACTTCTCAGAAATAGCTTTTAGTTTCCTAAATAGTAGTGATTCCATACCAGCACAGTGGTTAAAAGCATGCCCCCCTCACTGCATGCCCCTGGGCAATCTATTAGAGTTTGTTTTTTTTTTAACATCTTTATTGGAGTATAATTGCCTTACAATAGTGTGCTAGTTTCTGCTTTATAACAAAGTGAATCAGTTATACATATACATATGTTCCCATATCTCTTCCCTCTTGCATCTCCCTCCCACCCTCCCTATCCCACCCCTCTAGGTGGTCACAAAGCACCGAGCTGATCTCCCTGTGCTATATGGCTGTTTCCCACTAGCTATCTACCTTACATTTGGTAGTGTATATAAGTCCATGCCACTCTCTCACTTTGTCCCAGCTTATCCTTCCTCCTCCCCATGTCCTCAAGTCCATTCTCTACATCTGCGTCTTTATTCCTGTCCTGTCCCTTTTGTTTTCCTATCTACAGAAAGGGATGGTTTTTGGATTAGATAACTCCACACATATAAAGCACGCAGTACAACCTCTAATAGGGAGTAAGTGTTAAGTCAGTGTTAGCATTTATTATTAAGTCTTACCCTAAAAATTCCACTGAGATAATTTGACATTAGAATGGATTGTCTGTTCCTCTCTCTCTCCAAATTTATATTTTATTTATATCCCTTCACCAAGAAAACTTCACGGTATCAGAAATAATTTTGATTGTTATAATTCAATAATTTGAGGTAATTCATACCCCTACTTTCTGTAACCTGTCCTATCGCCTGTCTCTTTTGTTCATTATGAACTCCATGAGGATCTACTGAGATTCATCATGCTGGTTCATGGCAAAGATGTCAACTTTTTAATGGAATTTTAAACCTACAATTTTCTTTTATTAGTTTAGTACAGTGATTAATATTCTCAAAAATAAACAAAGGAGTAAAAGCCTAAGCATATCTAACATCAGACAGGCTTTTATTATTGTCTTATCAAAAGTCATTTAACTACTATGTGGTTAAAACTGTCTTATTTAAACCAGGTTATGTCATAACACTGTTGCAGATAAGGTGAATAGTTCACACAGTACTGTGTGTTCAGTCACTCATAATTAAACTTCACAATGTAAAATTTCACTTTAGAGAGCTGCTTTAGACTCTCAGGTGGCATAAAAGCTGACAATCTCTATATGTGCAGTTTGCCATTTATGAACGGGCATAGTGTGGTTAAGGTCAATCATTTAAAATTAGAAAGCCATTTTACTACCAAAACAATGTATTTTAAGAAGTTAGGTGAATAGGCTAGCTCACAAACAATTTGCCCATAAATTATCTAAAGAAAAAGTTTGGTAGAGTGTTATGAATGCATTATCGTTAAGTGGAAACATGCTTTCAGAAGTTCAAAATGGGATGCCAAGACTGTCTTTTCCTCCATTCTGGATGATAATTTCCCTGCTTCTAATCTAATCTTAATTTCTGTACAGTTGAGCCAAGTCTCCCTAATCTTAAGCCTGGAGTTTAGAACAGGAAGTTGAACAAGGTAGGTGTCAGGATAGCCCTGAGAAATGGGTTGTGACTAGAGAGAGAGGGAGAGAGAGGGGCTGGCTTAGGGAACACAGAAATGAGATTTTCTTTCCTATCACCCCTCACAGCTACTCCTTTACCTCAGTAGCTTTTAAAGTGGGGAGCACAGTCTCCAGAGGGTAGTTAAGATGATGAATTGTAGTGTGGGAAAAGTATTAGAATCACAGTTTATTTTTTCTTGAAGAAAATAAAATTTAACTTTCTAAAATTTAATATATGGATTGGGACTCTGTCCCCATGACCAAGGTCACTGTGGTCATATTCACCTTTTTGAGGTAACCTGAAGGAAGAGTGGGAGAACCGTAACATGGAAAGGTGAACAGTGGCATCTTTAGTCACACATTTGATTTCACTGCAACATATCATGCACTGGTTTCCATACCCTTGTTACATGAAATAATGATTATATTATTCTATTATAATTAAGGTCATCCTCAGTAATCCTCATGTGTCCATTTCCAAATGGACAAAACACAAACCTGACAATTGAACATAATACAAGTAGATTCAGCAAGCAACAAGAAAATGACATGTCTATTCTCAGAATAAGCTTTACATCAAATACTTTATTTTTTATTTATTTTTTTATTTTTTGTGGTACGCAGGCCTCTGACTGCCGTGGCCTCTCCCGTTGCAGAGCACAGGCTCCGGATGCGCAGGCTCAGCGGCCATGGCTCACGGGCCCAGCCTCTGCGCGGCATGTGGGATCTTCCTGGACCGGGGCACGAACCCGTGTCCCCTGCATCGGCAGGCAGACTCTCAACCACTGCGCCACCAGGGAAGCCCATATTTTCTAAATTAACTGATGATCTATCTGATTTGATATGACATCATACAAAAAATGAACATGTAAAAGATATTTGAAATCAGATGTTAGATTGTCTCATTAATTTTATTGTGCCTTGATAGAGTAGCTAACAGTAAAAATACATGGATATAATTCTAAAAGAATAGATAGTTACATGTAGTAAGTTTATGTTTATATCTTATTTTTTAATCTGGTTGAAGTACATGATCAAAATAGTTTGAAACCACTGGTCTAGATCACCGTCCTGTCACTTCTTAATTTTTCTTTGAGGACTTCTGATGCATCTGTCCTCTTCCTCTTCCACTGCTCCATCTTATACCTGATAAGTAGAGTTTCTCTCCTTTTGTAGTTGACTGTGGAACACATACCAATCTCATGAGCATTTTTTAAAATAAAATAGTCATGATGTGGTGTTTTGTTATTTGGAAGTTTGCTTTTGTTCTTGCTTGTAACAACTTACATCATGAGAAGGGGTAAAAAATAAAGATAAACCTTCAGATTTGTGAAGGACTAAAACAGTATTTCAAAAGATCCTATAGCTTTTAGTACATGAGTGAAGGTAATTAGGAACAGAGATGGGTGGTAAGGAGTTGGATACAAGGACCATTATGCCCTGGGGAAGCCACAGGAAGAACAAAACATGGAGATAGGGCTGATTCCCACAGTGATAGTACAATTCACGAACTAGGACCTGAATCCAAGGGAAGTAAAGAGCAGTTTTCAGGGATGGTTACAGCCGGTAATGTTAGATAGCATGTTGATTGGAAAGGAGATGGACATACTACATGAACAATAGGGAAGTTCCCCGAGGCCACTCGTCTGTTCACCTGATACCAGATGAACCTTTATATATAAAGCGTGGACAAAGAGAAGATAGTGACCAGTCTTTTAACTGAACTTTATTTTTTTGTCTAGTTTTACTATTTTAGAGAAACCATGGTAGGACAAGTATGAGTCATAAAGCTTAAGTTCTGTTAGAACTACCAGTGACTCAAGTTGAACTTGAGGCTTTTTGTTTGCCAAAAACAGATTCTGAATTTCTGTATCAATGTAATGGAGATTAGAACTGTGTCAAAACCTTCTTGTGAAAAATAAATGAGATAGTGAACCAGTATTTCAGAAGGTTATTTTTGGAAATAGCCATAGATCTCAACAACTAGGCCACAAAGTGATTTCAGGACTTACTGAAAACTATGTTGTAGGATATTCAGAAAAACTAAGTATTGCACATATGCTTGGTGCGGAGAGTGGCAGAATCTATTTCTTAAACAGAGGAATGGCTGCAAAATTATAATTTGCATGACTTAAGCCATGTCAATGTTCACTTTCAGTATTTTACACTAGGTTTTACAAGGTAAACAAAGGCCCACAAAAAGAATAAGCATTGTATGCGGAAAATACTTTGGACAACACATTTTTTTTTCTGGGTTTTATGGCAATTTTCTCTCATTCTCCTTCTACCACTATTTGTGTCTGTGATGATTCTTATGTATTTAGTAGGAAAACATGACTAGTCTGTTTAACGCAGGAGAGAATCCAGGTTTGGATATGTTTTAACAATTCTATTTCTAAGAACTGAAGCAATCACCTTGTGTAAATAATTTGATTTCTTGCATTGTAGGGTGTGTACGTGTGTGTGTGTGTGTGTGTGTGTGTGTGTGTGTATTGGTATACTCAGATGGCCCTCTCCATAATCAGTATGGATCAGCATAAGTAAGATTAGAAAATAAATATTCATCATAACCTTAGTTTTCTTCCTTGGTGTTAAGAATGTTTGCACTCAATTGAGGCGATATACCTATAATAAAATTTATATTATATCAACTGTTTTAAGATCATATTTAATGATCCAGTATCATCTTTTGGTATAGCACCCTATTGTTTAAGAGTAGCCTGAAGTCTCAACTGCAATATAATTAGAAATGATTCTTTATGAAATGTGAATGAGCAAGGAGTTGTTTATTTTTCTTCATTTTAACTAAAATATCTTTTGGCCTTCTAAGGTCTCTTGGATATATTATTTGAAAAAACTTCCTCCCATTTTATTATTCCTATTTTGTTTCTTCTCTTCATAAGGACAAACACATGTTCAAGGACAAACCTAAAGGATGGAATTTATAGGCTGCCAGTTCCAGTGTGTATTAGATTTGCAGTCAGTGAATAGATTAGTGTCAGTAATTAAAAGAGACACCATATAAACCTTACACAAGCATATAATGATTCCAGGAGATAGTAATGGCCTTGGGAGAATATAAATCAAATAATCTGAATAGGATTATATTGTGGTCCCATTTCAAAAATGCAAGAGAGAAAGCATAAACTTTTCCATGCATTAATTTTGTATCTTATTTAACGTTTTTGAGAAGACAGGAAAGATGTGGTTTTACGAATGGGATTTTTAAGGACACATCAGTAAACATTATTCTGGAGGTTTGTGTTTGGTTTTGTTTATATTCATTTGCATATTATGGACTGCTGTTTGCATAGTAAGACCACTGTTATTTCTAGTCAGTCTACGGATGATTACACATGTGAATAACACAATTGTGTATCCTTTGTGATATACATGATTGTAATCTATGAAAGTATCCTGACAGCTCTCTGTGCTGAAGACTAGTGAATCATGCTGCAGTGTTAGATGACAATTCTCCATTTAAAAAGAGAGAGATTATAAAAGCACATAGAATTTTCCAATAGCACTTCAGATCTGCAAGGCTGTGATTAGAAAGCTGATCTCATGCATGGTCAAAGATCTGGACAACTTGGCCCCCTTTGATCAATATCTAAGACTTACACGATTGTGCAGTTACCGGCATAGATAAGACAGTTAAACAATTAGATGGAAGAGGCAACAATTCTGACACTGATCATTATAGGCTAGACAGAAGAATTCAATATGGGCTGACCTTTTTTTTTAAAATAAAGGGACACAGAGATCTGAACCATAATGGAGAAGGAAAGTGAGTAATAACGGAAACCTCACTGTCTGAAACAGTCCTATTTGTTACCCTCTGGAAATGTTAGTATCTGTCTTGTGAGCTAGAAGGGACACAGACTGAGAACTCAGGAGAAGAAAGCTGGACATGTGTGAGAAATGGGGCTAAGCCTTTTTTAACTCCATACTTTTTTCCTAAGTTCTGCCAAAGAAATGCCTCACATGCTTGATATTCTCAGTATGCATATAACTTCACATTTCAACAGATTATTTTTTAGATTCTTCTGCAGTGAAAATTATGTGAGAGTAATGATCATCACGCCACCTCTAGTTTTTATGCATCTAGAAAGTCTGAAATTCTAATCAGAGTTTCATGAAAAATAGACCTGGAACAATTCTATAGGTGTGAGATAATCTAATTTTCCTTTACAAGACTATTCTAAGCCAGATTTGCTTTTCTATTTCATTTTCTTTCAAAGAGTATATGTTTATAATTGCAGAAAAGAAAAAAGGGAGAATTGGATCTAGAATGGCAACTTAATAGTGCACATCTATGCACATACTTTGGACACACAACCAAGACCTAAAATATCATTGCTATCAGTACGATTATTTTAAGACCTATGTTTTTATTCCAGGAAACACTTTTTTTTTTTACTCTAAGAAAAAGCATAGCTAATTATGCCTCAAGAATATGTACATGCCCCATTTCAAAATTATATAAGAAGAAAAATCTAATAGTTGATATTCAAAATAGATTTAGTTTAATCTAAATTAATTAATTCTGTGTATATCTTAGAAAATATAATTTTGGTAAAAATACCATTTTAGTTGCTTTAGGTCAAAGCACAAATATTTCTGAGATTTTTTGGAAACAATTGCTAGAAAGTAAATCAATCAATGCTTGCTATTAAAAAAATAGTTTGAAAAAGAGGGTACTTAACTGATGTTCATAATCCTGTATCGTGTAGAAAGTGCTGGGCCAAGGAGTCAAATAGTCAAATTTAGATTTTTCAATCATACTATTGAAGCTGAAGAGTAAGATGTTCTTTCACTGACAGGATTATGCTATGAACATAATTGTAGGCATGAGACTAGTGATTTCAATTTATTATAACTTTATAAGCTTCTGGTAAAGCAGTACAGTGTTGAAATGGGAAGTGTCTCCATACATCATTTGCTTTGGGTGGTGGGAGAGGTCTAAAACTCAACAAGGGTTAAATGGTGGACTTAAAAAAATAAAAACTAATGGACTTAACACTCCATAGCAAAGTATGGAATAGAAAATCGGGTGTGTTGCAAATATTTAGGAAAAGAAATGTAATCACTTAGAAATACTTACAGAAGCAAGAATGTCAAAAAGATTTCATTTTTAATTTTGAAGAGATAATTTGGCAGCTTACTGGAATGCTATAGAAATAAACTGGTGATGTCAGCATGGCTTTTGCCAGTCTTTATTAGATATATTTCAGGGAAGAGAATAGATAAACATGTTCTAGGTATTAGATCTAAGGGGATCCAGCTGTACTTGAAGGGAGTGAGTGCCATGTGGTAACAGGCAGACTTTGCAGTGAGAAGATCCCAGGTGGAATTCAAGCTCTGGCATTGTCCAGTTACCTGCTTTTGATGAAATCATTCACATTTTCCATTTTTCTCTATGAAATGAAGATAGCATATTAAAGAGTTGTTGTAAGAGTTAAAGATCACATATATGTGGTTCTTAAAACATCATTAAGTGATCAAAAATGGTAAATGTGAGTATCATCTTAGAAGGAGGTTTCTGGTGTTGTGATACAGGCATTTGCCCTTGGACTATTTTTGTCAATGATTTTGATGTAGACATATAGGCTATGCTTATCACATTTGCACTCAACACAAAGCTGAATTGATAGCTAATATACTAGATGATTGACACAATCAAAGTTTAGAAAATCTTGACTGATGGAAACAACATGCTCAAGCCATTAGCATGAAATAAGGTCTTCCTCTCAAACACAAGAAACCAACTAGAAGAACCAAGGACAAAGAAGTCATGATTTGACATCACATCTAAAAGACTTAGGAACTCCTAGTTGATTGTAAATGGACTGTGAGTCATCCTGTGATGAGAATGCCAAGAAAAGCTAATGGAATCTTGGGCATCCTGAATAGAAATACACTGCATAGAGCCATGGAGGAAATTCCCACAGTTCTCTGCACTGATCAGAACAACTGGCAGATAATGCAATGTTCTGGACATTGCTCTTCGAGAGAGGAAAAATTAAAAGAGAACAAAGAAGTATCTGGAATTTATGCCTTATGAGGAGAGTTGGTATGTTGTGTTACAGTCAGCTACAAGTATTTCAAAGGCTTTTGCATGGAAAAAGAAACTTCTTTCAAACTTTATCTGGTAAAATGTAGGATTAATGAGAGTTATATAAGCAGGTAAATTTGGATTTTCTTGTAATGAAGACACTTCTTTCTGAGTTGTTAAAAATGGAATGCTTTCTCTTATGAGGTGGCAAATCTCTTGCCAGCGTTAGTGTTGAAGCAGATGCTGACTGATTTCCTGTTAGAACTGGATGAGAGTCTCCCTCATTTCACAAACCTGTATTGAGTACATGCTGGATACCAGGGTTACAAAGATGATGAACAGAGACTAGTAAATGGCATGAGTTTTAAAATAGCAGTATGTGCACAGATAAAAGGAAGGGGCACCCAACCCACCCCAAGACCTCCCACTATCCTGTAAATGTGAAAGTTTGTAATAAAGTCTAACAAGTAAAAAGAAAATGATCATTTTAAGCCCTTGATATCAAAATATTTAGTTTGTTTTAGTTTTTAGGTAGCATTTATTATAAGGGAAATTCTTACATGTTTTTGTATTTGTATTCTTTGTTTTTATATTGCATTCATTATTGTTATAGTTATATATTAGGCTTATCTCTGATTTTAGATGACCCTATAACTTGTGAAATATGCTTCTGCACCTCAATATTTGGGAAAATTGTATTACAATAAAGCCGTGCTGTCCAAAAAAACTTTCTGCAATGAGAGAAATGTCTCTATCAGTGCTAACCTATACAATAGACACTTATGGTTCCTGAGCACTGTAAGTGTGATTATTGTGATTGAGGAAATAACTTTTAAAATTTTATTTAAGTTATATTACTTTAAATTTAGATAGACACCTATGGCTATCAATATTGGGCAGTGATGCTTTAAACAACTGGATTAACTTGATATCACTAAAACAATTGTATCTATCAACTAATAAGCATACACATATAGGACTAAATTTTCTTTATTTTCTTTAGCATTATGAGGAATTAAATTCATGCTACTGTTTGAGTATCACTCATATACTCAAATAACATACCTTGGAATCTGTCTCATCTTCGACGACACAGTACTCTTGAATCTTAAAACCTCATTTTTCTAGTGGTAGATCAGGAGCTATCTTGGGATAGTCCTCCTGCCTTATGCTTTTCCTTTCACATTGGTCTGTAAATTATGCATTGAAGTTAGCATTTGATACATTTACTGATTCATATGTTGAGGAGTCAGGCTATGGGGCACTTTTAGTTTATCCATTTGGCTTCATGCCTTTGCATTTTATTTGCTGACATTTTCTGATTCTAAGTCTCTAACAGCTCTGTAGAGAAAATGTTTCCAATTTTCTTCTCTTTTTCACACTGTTTACCGTTCTCTCACCTCTTCACCAGAGTTCCTTTGCAAACATTCCATTGAATACACCACTGCCTCTATGAGCACGGCCATGTCCTCACGACCCTGCAGCAAATGACATAGGGCACCAAAATTCTTCTGAATAGTTTTCACCTCACTATGAAGGCAGCTTAAATTGTCATCTAAAGATCATAGAAATTTAGGGCAAACTTGAATTTAAGAATATTCTTAAAGAATATTTGAATTTCTCTACTGCTTTGAGATGAAACTGCTTTTATTCTAGCTTCTATCTCAATATTTCCTAATGAATGATTCTATTTTCCTAAGGACAAAAACACTATTATTTTTTACAGTCCCCACTGAGTGTATGTCATTATGACCACCATAGAGAGAAGCATACTGAAGACTTTGTATTTTATTTGGCTGTTTTAAAGGTTGGAATTTCTGCTGAACTGTATCACTTGTTTCTTATACAGGTGAGTAGATTTATTTATTAACAGAAATAGAGCAGTTTTAGGTTCACACTGAGGGGAAGATACAGAGATTGCCCTTATACCCCTGCCCCGACACATGCATAGCCTCACCTATTATCAACGTCCCCCACAAGAGGGGTACATTTGCTACAATTGATGAATATACATTGATACACTATAATCACCCAAAGGCCATAGTTTACATTACAGTTCACTCTTGGTGTTGTACATCCTATGGATTTGGACAAATGTGTAATGATGTACCCATCATTATAGTATCACACAAAGTATTTTCACTGCTCTAAAAATCTATGCTCTGCCTATTCATCCTGCCCAGCCCCCAACCTCTGGCAACCACTAATCTTTTTACCGTCTCCATAGTTTTCCTTTTCCAGAATATCATATATTGTAGTTGGAATCATTCAGTATGTAACTCTTCAGATGGGCCTCTGTCACTTGGTAATATGCATTTAAGGTTCCTCCATGTCTCTTCATGGCTTGATAGTTCACTTCTTTTTAGTGCTGAATAATATTCCAGTGTCTGCGTGTACCACAGTTTACTTATCCATTCACCTGCTGAAGGACATCTTGGTTTCTTCCAAGTTCTGGTCATTACAAGTAAAGCTGCCATAAACATACAACGATGTGCAGGTTTCTGTGTGACATATGTTTTCAACTCCTTTGGGCAATACCAAGGAACACAGTAGCTGAATCACATGACAAGGGTATATTTAGCTATGTAAGAAACAGCCAAGCTGTCTTCCAAAGTAGTTGTACCATTTTGCAGTCCCACCAGCAATGAATGAGAGTTTCTGTTGCTCCACATCCTTGCCAGCATTTGATGTTGTCAGTGTTTCAGATTTGGGCCATTCTAATAGGTGTGTTGTGGTACCTTATTATTGTTTTAATTTTTTATCTTTTATAACAATGTTTTATATGTTATCATATTTGATACTCAAAACATCTTTAATAGGTAGGGTAAGCTGGGCAATCACTACTACCTCTGTTTACTAAATGAGAAAACCAAAACTCAGAACCTTAAGGGACTTCCCCAAGAGTTTATGTGTGTTGAGCTGCAGAGATGGGAGAAGAACCAGACCTTCTCTTGCTTACTGCCCCTAATCCTCATGTGAAGAAATAAGAAGGATCCTGTGAGTATATGATAAATATTTTTTAAATATGGCATACAACTCAGCTATTTCCTAGTTCATGGCATAAATTTCTTATAAGAACACTTTCAAAAGGATTTAGGTGACCAGACTTCAATTCTTAAATGTGTAATGTGTACTTAATGTGTAAAGTACTTTTTGACCTTGAATTTCTGGCTTCTTCTCCTTAATTTATAATTTGACATTGATTTGTATGTTTTCAAGAAATATATCTAAGTCTAAAATATATTTTATATAAGAATTTACACATCTGTTTTCACATATTTTTTCTTCTCTTTAATGGAACAACTATAGCTGACATTAAAAATAATCAGAGATCATTCTATTACTATGGTAATAGTGTTATCACCTTCACTATATCATTAGTGCACAATGAGTTGCTGTGATTAAAAATAAT
Organism: Grampus griseus; assembly: GCF_964374135.1. Classification (NCBI taxonomy): domain Eukaryota; kingdom Metazoa; phylum Chordata; class Mammalia; order Artiodactyla; family Delphinidae; genus Grampus; species Grampus griseus. Next base: position 41,945,737 of record NC_139012.1, on the reverse strand, counting down.
CATTCATTCATAAGCATTATAACAAATAAATTATGAAACCTTTTGCAATTGCTTAATAGTAAATTTCTGTTATAAGATGTGATGGCCCTGAGGGGGAAAAAGAAATAGACATTTTAACATAAATAGGAAAAATAGAGATTTGTAAAAGGTCATGATTGTAATGTTTGACTGAGCAGCTTGCTTTTTGGGTCTATATGGAGGAGGCTGCAATAGCTTGATGAGTGTAATCTGGAAGGCTTCCTAAACATATGGAGTGGTGAGAAAAAGTGGCACAGAAATGTTAGCAAGGAAAGACGAAAATTGGATAAATCAAGGGAAAAGCCTGGGGGAAGGGAAATGCCTGAGGGAAGGAGAAGAGAACAGATGTAGAGGTGGTCACTCTATTCCTGTTATTTTGACATCAGAAGATTATTTTGAGTATGCTCTTTAAAAGAATATGCTACTAAAATAATTCAATAAGAGGTTAAACTGGCTGGAGTGGTTAAAGAAGGTTTTACATTTAGCAGTTTCCAGTTTCAGCATATTGATTAAAGTAGAATTTAGAATTAAGAATGTCCAGTAATGGGTAAGCTGGAGTTTTTAATTTGATGCCTTGCACAGCATCATAATTACTTTATTTTAGAGTGTGTATGTTATTTACTTTCTGTATGTAAGGACATCTACAGTGTATGAAAGATTTTAAATCCTTCTTTTCTTTTACTTCTAAAAAGAAATATTTTTAAATGTTTTTTTCCAAAATGTGCAGAAATCTACTTGCTTCCTTTAATTATGTGATGCATCACCTCTAGTAAATGAAAAAAATACATATTTAATAGTTTTAGATTTTTAGTTGATGATCTTTAGGCAGATACAAAACATATAGTTCTATAATGCCCTTGATTTAACATGTGCCCCAGATCTCTCACTCCAAAAATTTACAATGCTAATTAACCTTGAGCATACACCTTTACTTCAAAAGAATATTTATATACAGATGCTTATTCCAGGTAATTGAAGGAATAGTTTGGGAATGACATCTTGTCTATCATTTTGAAATGGGACAGAAATTTTGCCAGGAAAAGACTCAAGAGATTAAAAGGAAAAATTCCTTAATTTAAAGTCTGTTAGAATCCTGGAGAACTTTCTGTTTTATATTTGTCCCAGGAAAGCATCCCATTGCAATAAATTGAACCAGAAAAAGCACACAGTAGATCTACAATGCCTTAGAGTAATCTTTTTTTTTTAATTTTTCGATTTAACAACTTTAAAAAAATTCTGTATTGGAGTATAGTTGATTTACAATGTTGTGTTAGTTTCAGGTGTACAGCAAAGTGAATCAGTTATACATATTCATATATCCACTCTTTTTTTTTTTTTAGATTCTTTTCCCATATAAGCCATTACAAAGTATTGAGTGGATTTCCCTTTGCTATACAGCAGGCTCTTATTAGTTATCTATTTTATTTTTTATTATTTTTAAAATAAACTTATTTATTTATTTTTGGCTGTGTTGGGTCTTCGTTGGTGCACACGGGCTTTCTCTAGTTGAGGTGAGCCCGGGCTACACTTTGTTGCAGTGCACAGGCTTCTCAGTGTGATGACTTCTCTTTGTTGCAGAGAATGGCATCTAGGTGCACGGGCTCCAGTAAGTGTGGCACATAGACTCAGTAGCTGTGGCTCGTGGGCTTAGTTGCTCCATGGCATTTGGGATCTTCCCAGACCAGGGCTTGAACCCATGTCACCTGTGTTGGCAAGCAGATTCTTAATCACTGTGCCACCAGGGAAGTCCCTAGTTATCTATTTTATATAGAGTAATGTGTATGTGTCAATCCCAATCTCCCAATTTATCCCTTCTCCCCATTCCCTTGTAACCATAAGTTTGTTTTCTACATCTATGATTCTGCTTCTGTTTTGTAAATAAGTTCATTTGTACCCTTTTTTTAGATTCCACATATAAGTGATATCATATGGTATTTGTCTTTGTATGACTTACTTTTAAGTCAAAGAGTTGAAGCAGAAATTTTGACAAAGCCATTGCTAAAGTATGCAGTCACCACAATTCATTTTCCTTACAGGGTGTTTACTAATATCATTTTATTTTTGTCTGTTGTTTTTTTTTTTTTCCCCTCTCCCACCCCAGTTTTTTTGTCTGTTTTTATCTGGTTTTCCTAGCCTTGTCTCAGAGGGAGAAACATATATAACCACAGTGAGAAGTATTCCATTTAAGCCAAATCTTTAAATGCACCAGACAGTGCCATGTTCCCCAGAAAGTGATAGAGAATAAGATTTCAGTTCATGTCTGTTTAGTACTTACCCTATTGCCAAAAAAGATATCCATGTTACCATTGGTTTTCTGAATGTAGGTGGCAACTGAGTTTGTACTCTTTATTCATTACATGCAGTTATAAAACTCACAAATTTTCAACCCAAGAGATAATATATTATTGTTTTCATTATTAAATCTGGAAACTATACATAGTATTACTAGTACTTTTAATATTTATATCACTACAATTTTAATGTGTTACCTAACATACAGCAGGAACACAAACTTTCTCTAAAAAAATGTCTAACACGTTAGACTTGTTTCCAAAAAATGTTGCCTTACTCAAAATTATTACCCTGTACAAATCAGGAACATACAAGATGTTCTGTTTTTAGATTTATGAAATGAATCCATATGTCCATTGTATATTGACTCATTAAATTGTGTTTTTTATTGACTCCCCCAAAGAAGGATAATGAACATTTAGAGATTTCACATGGAGATGCTGCCCCATCTTTGTCACCTTTGACCAACAAATGTGTTTGTAAGATTATTTGAATATTTTTTACCACATCAGCTCTGCATTATTAGAAAAAAAAATAACCAAATTTAAAAAGTGCTGACACCAGTCATGAAAGAAGTTTTATCAAATTATTACACTTAGTACGGGAATCATTGAGTAACTAAGTAGTGAATTTTTTAAGCTTACTTGTATTTTCACTGGATTTAAACACATCTACTGAATATTCAATTATGAAAAGACACTAAACCTAGTAGCAAATATAATATGCTGGAGACAAAAAGTTGTACTTAAGAGCCTAGGTTAATGTGGGAATTCACATGGCATTCTACTCTTCTGGAAACTGAATCACCTCTTAGCACAATAATCCAATGTTTGATTTTTGCTATAACTTTTTGGTGATGTATATAAAAGAAGATATCTGCATATAATTGATGAGATTTTTTTCTTTGGTGGTATTTGTAGTACTTAAGAAACTGTTCTGACTCACGTCCAGTTTTGCAACTTTTCGCAAATACTTAAAGACAACTACTTATGGTGCCTGTCTACTTTAATGTGATTCTAAGAGAGCGATACATGTCTTGATTTAGAATATTAGAAATCTAGGTGAGCTCATTATCAAACTTTATTCATCAAAAATCCTTTTCATTATCCCTTTCTCCAATGGAACAAATTGTATCTAATACATTATTAAGTAATTACTTGCCTTATGATTTTTATCAACCAAAGACATCTATAGTTTATAATCAGTTATTGATCAACATAAAAAATCTAGTGCTACTTTTCTCAATTGATTCAATTCTATTCAAACAAATATTCTTGATATTTTAGACTGTGCAGACTTACACTGGATAAACATTTAAATTACATAAGTTTAACTTCAATATTTATTAAATGTTGAAAAAGATACAGACATATTACTCCCTTTGAGAACTCTGTGAAGAATTTCATTTACTTTATCAGTTCACTCAATAACAATTTAGCATTAAGCAATGTGTTTTCTGGGAACAATGTTGATGCTAAAGTGACTTATTTCTTGCCATCATTATGCTCAAAGTCTAGTGGATCTTATTTCAGGGATATAAACCCCATGTTACATAAATAAACTCAAAAATGAGCTCTTTGCTTGCTTTTATAACACCTTTTAAAATAATACACCAATAGGGCTTCCCTGGTGGCACACTGGTTGAGCGTCCGCCTGCTGATGCAAGGGACACGGGTTCGTGCCCCCGTCTAGGAAGATCCCACATGCCGCCGAGCGGCTGGGACCGTGCGTGAGCCATGGCCGCTGAGCCTGCGCGTCCAAAGCCTGTGCTCCCCAATGGGAGAGGCCACAACTGTGAGAGGCCCGCGTACCGCAAAGAAAAAAAAATAAAGATATACGAACAGAGTATTGGAACATATGCTTTAAAATTAATCAATGTTTCTTTTTCAGTCCATTTTAAACTGCGTGGTTGTTTAAAGAAAAATAAAAATGGTAAGATTTTTGTACTATAGGTATTATGGTCATGGTATTTTTTTGTACAAATCAGTTGAAGAAACAACAAGTAGAAGATGTTCAGAAGTTTTAAATATCTATAAATATTTAAATATATCTCCATCCATTTATATGGATTTTCCACAACTGCTAATGTTTAGATGACCAATAAGTAAACTGTGTAACATTTTGCTTATTTTAACAATTGATAGTCTATACAGTATACCTTCCATAGAAACCAAGCCAGCCATTGTTAAATATGTATGTTTTTTTAATAATTAGAAAAATTAATCAACATTGTTTTGAAGTTTTATAAGTTAATTGAATATTATTATTAAGAATTGATGTAGTGATCCTATTTCCCTTTGAAAAATATCTATCTTCATTCTATATGGTACATTGAAAGTGTAATGGGGGGTGGAGGGTGGTGGTGGGATGAATTGGGAGATTGGGTTTGACATATATACACTAATATGTATAAAATAGATAACTAATAAGAACCTACTGTATAAAATAGATAAATAAAATAAAATTCAAAGAAAGAAACTGTAATGAATGCTGCTATTTTCTGTTTTAACTACCCAATTATATTCTGTTAAAGTAATCTTTGCAACATCAATGGCTAAAATATAATAGCTTCTAAAGAAAATTATTTATAATCTTAACTTTATATTAAATCCCAAGAAGTAAATAATAATGTGAGAGTGACCTTCATTATTTCTTGGGAAGAATTTAATTAACAGGAGACCATCTCCTTCCATGAACCCACTTCAGCCTTTGAAATTTTTTGGAGTAACTGAATTCCTATCATAAATTCTTTATAAGATTTTCAAAATTACTGGAGGAAAGAAAGTGGATAAAATAATTATTGCTGTATAGCTTTGATGGTAGTCAACAAGATACTGAATTCACATGGGGTCCAATGATATGGCATTGCTTGGAAAATTTAATTATATATGTCACTTTTAAAAATTATTTTGTGATTATTTTCTCTTAAACTGCTTCTGTAACATGTTTATAGAGCACTAACACCTAATTTGGCTGGTGACCAAAAGCTCTGATCGCAATTAAATATATTTTTAAGTGAACATGAGGTCAGTAGAGGTGTTCTGATTTCAGTTCAGTTGCAAAAGTATACTCATCTTTATTGGCTATAAATCAATTCACAAACAAAACTTTCAGATAATTCTTTGGGATTTTTTGCTTTATGCTTCTTAGTGTCAAAATCACTCCCCAATAAATATTCTGGTAAGCTAGATACTGTTCTAGAGTACAGAGTCACTAAGGAAATGATGTAAAAGTCATTTAACTCAGTAAGTGAAATGAGTTCAGAAATCATGGAAAACTTTTGAAATAGAGTCTGAAGCATTTCAGAAAGTCTGTGGATTTCTATTTCATTGACTGAGACTGGGGGAAGACTGTTGTTAGTTCTAGCTCTTAGGCCAAAAGAATATCTTTTCTTACTCAAGTCATTTATTAATTGATATTTTTATTATGGATGGTTTACAGTTGGCTAAATATATTGAGAATTTTTTTCTTATTGAGAGAATGCCCTCATTGGTAGTTTACAAATATCAGACACCTTTATAGAGTGATATAAGATGTTGTTTTGTATTTTTAAAATTTTTTAAATTATACTTAATTCATAGCACATGCTATGGCATTCATTTCAGACTTTGGAGACTCTCAGTGCCAGCTCTTACACATTCCCAAAGTTATGTGAAGAATACTCTATTCAAATAGATGTTTTTGTTGTACTCTTTTAAAAATATCATTTGAATATCTCCTGAAATTTTTGTATATTTAAGGATGCAAATCTGTTATCTAAAATTATATTAACCCACATATGCTCTTAAAGTAGGTACCAACTTTGCCACAAATTGGAACGTTTGTATGCGATCATTTAAAACTCAAGTCATAAAATGAAAGAAATGATAAAGGTTGTTTAGGATAGAAACAACAGCAAGTTTTCAAAGAAAAACTAGACAGAAAATAAGATGGGAAATTTAAATGGTTTCACTTCTGAGAAAAATGTCTAAGTATAAAACACAGCATGACTAATCTCTGTAGAGAGAACCACCTCCTCGCTAGCGTGGGTACTCTGCTGAGTGACACTTCAATGGAAGTGGGGAGAGCTCTTATTTATGTTTGACTTTTAGCTTAAAAAACAGTGGCAAAGCTCTGTGCCTAATATAGAAATGCTCTGAAAAGATCTAGTTCAATTTCATGAAAAAATAATAGAACAAAAACTTTAAAAATATACATCAATGAATAGTGTGTCCTAGTTGCACTTGTAAGGGGAACAAATGAATGGAAAAAAAATTTTAATAGTTTTGTAAAATAAAAGAAAACTAATATGGAACCTTAAATATTAACTACTTTGTAGTACATGTCTATAAAATTAGAGTCACTTAAATCCATATTACTGACTCTTCCCCTTTTCTCCACACTGTTTATCTCTAGTCCCATGCAATTTAAGGATGACATGAAAAGAGTACTATATCAGTGCTACTTCCTGACTATTTTGTCATTTGGAACAATTCCTACTTTCTTTGATCTTATTGCTTGCAATCTGTGAAATTAGTCACAGAATTCCATGTTCTTATTCAATCTACCTCATAACTCCAACTTTTGAAGCACTCCAGTTTTATTACTCCATCTCCAGGTTTGCTCTTTCCATCATTAGCTTTCATTTCAACCATTGAAATATATTTCATGATAATTCTTCCTCTTCTAAACATCAGTCATATTTCTCCTTGTTTTAGAGCCAAAGTTCTCCAATTAGATGCTTCCATTATCTTATTTTTACAAATCTTATATTAATCGAGCACCCAAAATGTAATAACTCCTCTCAAGTTTACATGGAACTTCCTTTTCATTTTACTTTTTATTAGTCAGCTTAGGCTGCCAAAAAACAAAAACAAAAACACAGACTGGGTGACTTAAACAAGAGAAATTTATTTTCTTACGATTCTGGAGGCTTGGAAGTCCAAGACCAGGACACCAGCATACTGTGGTTCTGGTAAGGACCCTCTCCCTGCCTTGCAGATGGCTCTCTTCTTTCTATGTCCTCACATTGCTCTCTGGTATCTCTTTCTACAAGGCCCTAATCCCACTATGAGGTCCTCACACTCATGATTCATTGAAACCTAATTATCTCCCAAAGACCCAATCTCCAAATACCATCATACTAGGGGTTAGAGCTTCAGCTTAGGTATAAATTGTCATTGGTGGGGGGGACACATTTCAGTCCATAGCAACTTTACTGAAGTATTTAACATTCACTGACTGATATTTCTTTAGGAGAGAGTCTGTGTTTAACTTCATGACACCTCACCAATGCATCTTCATTTGCTTTCTCTATCAAAAACTTCAGTAGGGTCATAGATTCATAACAGGCATCACATTTGCAGATTATGGGAAATTTGGAGGTGCAGTACTCTGTTAGAAGGCTATCTTGTAAGCTGGACAAAAGTAAGGGTAAAAATAGAGTTCAGTGCAGCTAACAGCACAAGTATGGTTGGAGGATTATGAGGCTTATCAGCACAAGTCAGAAAGATGTTGGGATTTTAGTTGCAGGAAGTCTGAATATTAGTCAATAGTGTGATGTGACTGCCAAAGTGCAAATGAAATTTTAAGCTACTTTAGTCATCACACAGCTTCCAAAATAAGGGAGATAAAAACTTCACTCTCTTCTGTATCTAACTACAAAGCACTGTTACATTAAATTCTGGGTGTCACATATTCAATAATACATATTAGGGTGAATCAAAATCATACCTTATGAGTATCCCCTCTGGAAGTATAGAGTTTCAGTCTAAATAGACACCAACTTGGAAACCAAGGCTTCAAATTCCTCAAAAACTAGAATATAATGCTACCCTAGATAAAAATAATCCCCATTCTCCCAGAAAAACAGTGACCTATCTAAATATATAATCATCGAGGGATATAAGAAATAGACAAATTTGTACTTGCTATATTTAAATAACAGTTATTGCTTTTTCAATATCACATTGCATTAAAAATATTTTAAACTTAATTTAAGCCACATCACTGTCCGTGTCTCAGTCATCATTAATGTTACTTGGGGGCCATCTAACAAATCATCACCACTTTCAAGTTATTAGAAAGATAGTACTTTTTTTTTTTCTTTTTTTTTTTCTTTTTGCAGTATGCAGGCCTCTCACTGTTGTGGCCTCTCCCATTGCGGAGCACAGGCTCCAGACGCGCAGGCTCAGCGGCCATGGCTCACGGGCCTAGCCGCTCTGCGGCATGTGGCATCCTCCCGGACCGGGGCATGAACCCTTGTCCCCTGCATCGGCAGGCGAACTTTTAAACACTGCGCCACCAGGGAAGTCCAGATAGTACTTTTTGAAGTTAATGTTTTCACTAGAAATTTTTCTTTCAAACCACAATTAACCATATATTCATTCACTTCTTTAGACAGCAAATGCATTTTGAGCACAGCCTGGCAGTCAGGCACTGCTGTAGGTAACAGGGATGACTCAGTGAGCAGTAACACAGCCCTACTCATTGTAGATATGAGTATGCTTAGGTATACTTAGGCATACTTAGGTATACATAGGTATACTTAGGTATACTTAGGTATGCTTAGGTATGTATTCTTCTTTGCCACAACACACACATATTGTCCATCGAATTTTTGAAGTGGTCTTTAAAATGTGTCATTACATAGTTATAGAAAACTGCAAATTTGAATTAATCCCAGAACTAATCATTAAACTGTGTTAAAGTACTTTGTTATTCTTTTTAATGGTTGACCTCTGTAAGCATCCAAAACAGAAATTGATTCAAGCTCTCAAAGGCTGATGTGTCTTCTTCAAACAGTGCTTTTAACATGAAAGAATCCTAAAGAGGCCCAGCATAGTCTGGCTCCTGTGTTCTGAGGGGTAGTCTTGGGAAAAAAAAAATTACCTTACAATCAAGCATTCATAGTACTTGATGAACCTTAAAAAGGGGGCATTTGGTGGTCAAAATGTACAAACGTCCACTTAAAAATAAGTCCTAGGGATGTAATATACAGCAAGGTTACTGTAGTTAATAACACTGTATTGTGTACTTGGAAGTTATTAGGAGAGTAGATCCTAAAAGTTATCATCAGAAGAAAAATAATTGTAACTATGTGTGTGATGGATGTTTACTAACTTATTGTGGTGATAACTTTGTAGTATATACATATATTGAATCATTATGTTGTATGCATGAAACATTGTTATATGTCAATTGTATATCAATTAAAAGAAAGGAGAGGGGCAAGATGAAATTTTTCTTGCTCCAAAGAGCCAATGTTTGGATGGCAGATTGCAGCTGATTTTATTCATTTGAATAATATTCTATTAACTATTCCTAAATTTTTTAATAATTAACATAACTCATTAGGAGAGTAAATTTACTAACTCTGAAAATCTTAATAAAGAATTGGATGACTAAATATTCTTTCTTACTTTTCTCTCTCTCTCTTTTAAAGTTCTACTGGTATCTAAAGATACTAGGGGATCTAATCCCTCTGCATTCTAACTTGTTACATATTTTTTAACTTGGTAAGGGGCTTTGAAATAATCAGATCATTGATAGTGAATGCCATGATCAAGAAATGATAAGTGGCAGGATTGGAACCAAGATGGCAGAGTAGAAGGACATGATCTCACTCTCTCTTGTGAAAACACCACAATCACAACTAGCTGCTGGACAATCATCGACAGGAAGACACTGAAAATCACCAAAAAAGATACCCTACATCCAAAGACAAAGGAGGAGCCACAGTGAGACGATAGGAGGGGCACAATCACAGTAAAATCAAATCCCATAACTGCTGGGTGAGTGACTCACAGACTGGAGAAAACTTATACCACAGAAGTCCACCCACAGGAGTGAAGGTTCTGAGCCCCATGTCAGGCTTCCCAACCTGGGGGTCTGGCAACGGGAGGAGGAGTTCCTAAAGAATCAGACTTTGAAGGCTACTGGGATTTGATTGCAGAACTTTGACAGAACTGGGGGAAATAGAGACTCCACTCTTGGAGGGCAAACACAAAGTAGTGTGCACATCAGGACCCAGGGGAAGGAGCAGTGACCCCAGGGGAGACTGAATCAGACCTACCTGCTAGTGTTGGAGGGTCTCCTGCAGAGGTGGGGGGTGGCTGTGGCTCACCGTGGGGACAAGGACACTGGCAGCAGAAGTTCTGGGAAGTAATCCTTGGTGTGAGCCCTCCCAGAGTCTTCCATTAGCCCCACCAAAGAGCCCAGGTAGTCTCCAGCATTGGGTTTCCTCAGGCCAAACAACCAACAAGGAGGGAACCCAGCCCCACCCATCAGCAGTCAAGTGGGTTAAAGTTTTACTGAGCTCCTCCCACCAGAGCAACAGTCAGCTCTACCTACCACCAGTCCCTCCCATCAGGAAACTTGCATAATCCTCTTAGATAGCCTCATCCACCAGAAGGCAGACAGCAGAAGCAAGAAGAACTACAATCCTGCAGCCTGTGGAACAAAAACCACATTTATAGAAAGATAGACAAGATGAAAAGGCAGAGGGCTATGTACCAGATGAAGGAACAAGATAAAACCCCAGTAAAACAACTAAATGAAGTGGAGATAGGCAGAAAAAGAATTCAGAATAATGATAGTAGAGATGATCCTGGACCTGGGAAAAAGAATGGAGGCAAAGATCGAGAAGATGCAAGAAATGTTTAACAAAAACTTAGAAGAATTAAGGAACAAACAAACAGAGATGAACAATACAATAACTGAAATAAAAACTACACTAGAAGGAATCAATAGTAGAATAACTGAGGCAGGAGAACAGATAAGTGACCTGGAAGACAGAATGGTGGAATTCACTGCTGTGGAACAGAATAAAGAAAAAACAATGAAAAGAAATGAAGACAGCCTAAGAGACCTCTGGGGCAATATTAAACACAACAACATTCACATTATAGGGGTTCCAGAAGGAGAAGAGAGAGAGAAAGGACCAGAGGAAATATTTGAAGAGATTATAGTCGAAAACATACCTAACATGGGAAAGGAAATAGGCACCCAAGTCCAAGAAGAGAGTCCCATACAGGATAAACCCAAGGAGAAACACGCCAAGACACCTAGTAATCAAATAGGCAAAAAAAATTAAAGACAAAGAAAATTATTAAAAACAGCAAGGGAAAAAAAGATAAAAAACATACAAGAGAACTCCCATAAGGTTAACAGCTGATTTCTCAGCACAAGCTCTACAAGCCAGAAGGGAATGGTGTGATATACTTAAAGTGATGAAAGGGAAGAACCTACAACCAAGATTACTCTATCCAGCAAGCATCTCATTCAGATTTGATGGAGAAATCAAAAGCTTTACGGACAAGCAAAAGCTAAGAGAATTCAGCACCACCAAACCAGCTCTACAACAAATGCTAAGGGAACTTCTCTAAGTGGGAAACACAAGAGAAGTAAAGGACCTACAAAAACAAACCCAGAACAATTAAGAAAATAGTAATAGGAACACACATATCAATAATTCCCTAAACGTGAATGGATTAAATGCTCTAACCAAAAGACACAGGCTTGCTGAATGGATACAAAAACAAGACCCATATATATATGCTGTATACAAGAGACCCACTTCAGACCTAGGGACACATCCAGACTGAAAGTGAGGGGATGGAAAAAGATATTCCATGCAAATGGAAATCAAAAGAAAGCTGGAGTAGTAATACTCATATCAGATAAAATAGACTTTAAAATAAAGAATGTTACAAGAGACAAGAAAGGAGACTACATAATAATAAGGGGATCAATCCAAGAAGAAGATATAACAATTATAAATATATATATACCCAACATAGGAAAACCTCAATACATAAGGCAACTGCTAACAGCTATAAAACAGGAAATTGACAGTAACAAAATAATAGTGGGGGACTGCAACACCTCACTTACACAGATCATTCAAAATGAAAATAAATAAGGAAACAGAAGCTTTAAATGACACAATAGACCAGATAAATTTAATTGATTTTTATAGGACATTCCATCCAAAAACAGCAGATTACACTTTCTTCTCAAGTGTGCATGGAACAGTCTCTAGGATAGATTACATCTTGGGTCACAAATCAAGCCTCAGTAAATTTAAGAAAATTGAAATCATATGAAGCATCTTTTCTGACCACAACACTATGAGATCAGAAATGAATTACAGGGGGAAAAAAACGTAAAAAACGCAAACACATAGAGGCTAAACAATACATTACTAAATAACCAAGAGTTCACTGAAGAAATCAAAGAGGAAGTCAAAAAATACCTGGTGAAAAATGACAATGAAAACACGATGATCCAAAACCTATGGGATGCAGCAAAATCTTTTCTAAGAGGGAAGTTTGTAGCTACACAAGCCTACCTCAAAAAACAAGAAAATCTCAAATAAACAATCTAACATTACACCTAAAGGAACTAGAGAAAGAAGAACAAACAAAACCCAAAATTAGCAAAAGGAAAGAAATCATAAAGATCAGAGCAGAAATAAATGAAATAGTAACAAAGAAAACAATAGCAAAGATCAATAGTACTAAAAGCTGGTTCTTTGAGAAGATAAACAATATTGATAACCCATTAGCCAGACTCATAAAGAAAAAGGGAGAGGACTCAAATCAATACAATTAGAAATGAAAAAGAAGTTACAACAGACACTGCAGAAATACAAAGCATCCTAAGAGACTACTACAAGCAACTCTATGCCAAGAAAATGGACAACCTGGAAGAAATGGACAGATTCTTAGAAAGGTATAACCTTCCAAGACTGAACCAGGAAGAAATAGAAAATATGAACAGACCAATCACAAATAATGAAATTGAAACTGTGAATAAAAATCTTCCAACAAACAAAAGTCCAGGACCAGATGGCTTCACAGGTGAATTCTATCAAACATTTAGAGCAGAACTAACACCCATCCTTCTCAAACTCTTCCAAAAAATTGCAGAGGAAGGAACACTCCCAAACTCATTCTATGAGGCCACCATCACCCTGATACCAAAACCAGACAAAGATACTACAAAAAAAAAAAAAATTACAGACCAATATCACTGATGAATATAGATGCAAAAATCCTCAACAAAATACTAGCAAACAGAATTAAACAACACATTAAAAGGATCATACACCATGACCAAGTGGGATTTATAGCAGGGATGCAAAGATTCTTCAGTATACGCAAACCAATCAATGTGATATACCATATCAACAAATGGAAGAATAAAAACCGTACAATCACCTCAGTAGATGCAGAAAAAGCTTTTGGCAAAATTCAACACCCATTTATGATAAAAACTCTCCAGAAAGTGGGCACAGAGGGAACCTACCTAAACATAATAAAGGACATATACGACAAACCCACAGCAAACATCATTCTCAATGGTGAAAAACTGAAAGCATTTCCTATAAGATCAGGAAAAAGACAAGGATGTCCACTCTCACCACTATTATTCAACATAGTTTTGGAAGTCCTAACAATGGCAATCAGAGAAGAAAAAGAAATAAAAGGAATCCAAATTGTAAAAGAAGAATTAAAACTATCACTACAGATGACATGATACTATACATAGAGAATCCTAATGATGCCACCAGAAAACTACTAGAGCTAATCAATGAATTTGGCAAAGTTGCAGGATACAAAATTAATGCACAGAAATCTCTTGCATTCCTATGCACTAATGATGAAAAATCTGAAAGAGAAATTAAGGAAACACTCCCATTTACCATTGCAACAAAAAGAATAAAATACCTAGGAATAAACCTACTTAGGGAGACAAAAGACCTGTATGCAGAAAACTATAAGACACTGATGAAATAAATTAAAGATGATACAAACAGATGGAGAGATATACTATGTTCTTGGATTGGAAGAATCACTATTGTGAAAATGACTAAACTACCCAAAGCAATCTACAGATTCAATGCAATCTCCATCAAATTACCAATGACAATTTTTCACAGAGCTAGAACAAAAAAAATAAAATTTGCATGGAGACACAAAAGACTCTGAATAGCCAAAGCAGTCTTGAGGGAAAAAAAAAAACAGAGCTGGAGGAATCAGACTCTCTGATTTCTGACTATACTATAAAACTATAGTAATCAAGACAATACTGTACTGGCACAAAAACAGAAACATAGATCATTGGAACAAGATAGAAAGCCCAGAGATAAACCCACACACCTATGGTCAACTAATCTATGACAAAGGAGGCAACGATATAAAATGGAGAAAAGACAGTCTCTTTAATAAGTGGTGCTGGGAAAACTGGACAGCTACATGTAAAAGAATGAAATTAGAACACTCCCTAACACCATACACAAAAATAAACTCAAAATTGATTAGAGACCTAAATGTAAGACCAGACACTATAAAACACTTAGAGGAAAACAGGAAGAACACTTTTTGACATAAATCACAGCAAGATCTTTTTTGATCCACCTCCTAGAGTAATGGAAGTAAAAACAAAAATAAACAAATGGGACCTAATGAAACTTAAAAGCTTTTGCACAGCAAAGGAACCATAAACAGTATGAAAAGACAACTCTCAGAATGGGAGAAAATATTTGCAAATGAATCAACGGACAAAGGATTAATCTCCAAAATATATAAACAGCTCATGCAGCTCAATATTAAAAAAACAACCCAATCCAAAAATGAGCAGAAGACCTAAATAGACTTTTCTCCAAAGAAGACATACAGATGGCCAAGAAGCACATGAAAAGCTGCTCAACATCACTAATTATTAGAGAAATGCAAATCAAAACTACAATGAGGTATCACCTCACACCAGTTAGAATGGGCATCATCAGAAAATCTACAAACAACAAATGCTGGAGAGGGTGTGGAGAAAAGGGAACCCTCTCGCACTGTTGGTGGGAATGTAAATTGATACAGCCACTAAGGAGAACAGTATGGAGGTTCCTTAAAAAACTAAAAATAGAATTACCATATGATCCAGCAATCCCACTACTGGGCATATACCCAGAGAAAACCATAATTCAAAAAGACACATGCACCCCAATGTTCATTGCAGCACTATTTACAACAGCCAGGTCATGGAAGCAACCTAAATGCCCATTGACAGACGAATGGATAAAGAAGTTGTGGTACATATATACAATGGAATATTATTCAGCCATATAAAGGAACGAAATTGGGTCATTTGTTGAGATATAGATGTGTCTAGAGACTGTCATACAGAGTGAAGTAAGTCAGAAAGAGAAAAACAAATATCGTATATTAATGCATGTATGTGGAACCTAGAAAAATGGTTAAGATGAACTGGTTTCCAGGGCAGAAATTGAGACACAGGTGTAGAGAACAAATGTATGGACACCAAGCAGGGAAAGCGGCTGGGTGGTGGTGGTGGTGGTGGTGTGCTGAATTGGGTGATTGGGATTGACATGTATACACTGATGTGTATAAAATGGATGACTAATAAGAACCTGCTGTATAAAAAAATAAATTAAATTAAATTAAAACATAAAAAAAGAAAGGGTAAGTGGCAATCCAAGTTGTGATTTAAGATGTTTGATCTGAGGGCCAGGGAGTTTAGGAGGGAGGTTCCTAATCTAAGTGTCCTTGTTCTGTGAGATAGACAGGGTATTGTGAAATTACACTTTTTGTGCCCAGAGCATGGGCCAGGCCATTAGCTGAGCTCTGCAGTAATCTATAACTCTGAGGTTTCAACAAAGAGGCAATAGGGAAGAGCCCATGTTCCCTTTGCTGATACACTCTAGCACACTTGATGTGTCACAGTTGTCATTCAAACTAATGTTGCTCTTGCAACAACCCAAAAACTCTTTCCTTCAGCTTCAGCCTATCTAATATTTTGGTCAAAAATTTGTAGGAGGCAATGCAACTAGTGTAGATTAGTTGGCCTAGGTTTGAATCCATTTCTCCGATTAGTAGTCAGGTGGCTTTGTACAAAGTACGTAATCTTTCTAAATACTAGTTTTATGAATGAAGTGGAGAAAATAAGTTTCCATCTTGCAGTGTCTTTGTAAGATCACATATATATAATACATATAATGTATATATATATATATATATATATACAGCTACATACATATAGGATTTTATATGTATAAATATAGTACACATATGCACATAGAGAGAGAGAGAGTCATAGTGTCATGGTGTCATAAGGCATGGGCTAGAAGCAGTCAGGACAGTAAGAAAAGTAAATAATTGCATTATTTCAAGGTTACAGCAGCTTCTGATACTTGGCAGATGTTACTTTCCAACTCCACTCTTCTAGACTGTTGACCCAGAGCTTTCTTCACTTGATAGTGTGCTCTGACCAAATTGTACCATCACGTGTGAGGCATCCTGCGTTTTCACATGGACCAGAAATATCAGTTGGTTTGCTGAGAACTACAGAACCACTATATTCCAGTTGGAAGCAAAGGGGAAATGTGAAAATGACTATTATGACTCAAGTATCTGCAGGAAATAGAGTGTGTTTTTCTTGATTGTCCATGATTCAATTCCCTTATCCCATATTTAATGTAAGCTCACCCAGTAGAATTCTGAATCCAAGAAGAAAAATACGTATACTAGATACACTAGGTAAGATTCCTAGGAAGAAAGCTATTTCAAACATACACTGCCCATTGGGTTTGTTAGTGAGGAGTAGAATGGAAAAACAAGGAGTTACAAGTGTGTAATAATAACACCCCCCCATATTATTAATGGGTGCAGGTTAGAGGATTGACTTGTAATGAGGAAAGAGAAAGCAGAAAGGAAATGTTGGAGACTCTGATGCTGTTAGAAATAATTTGTGTAATATTTTTGCAATAATAACCTGTACTCTAGAATATTTGCCAAGAAATTTTGAGAACAAGTTTATGAGTATATATAAGTATAAGAAATAAAATAGATATTTCAATGACCAACCTTGCCATTAAGATATGTAATGGAATATTCATTCATTGGATCAGCAAGTGTTTTTGAGCATGTGCCATGTTCCAGTCATTGTAGGCACTGGGGACACAGGGATGAACAAATCCTACTAGGTCCCTGATTTGAGAGAGCACATAGTGAATAGTTGCAATATTATGGCATATGGCTTCAGTGTTAGCATTTTAAGGTAAAATTAAAAAAAATTATATATTCTCACCTTTTGATGATTATTCTTAACTAGCAGATTTTTGTAGGATCTAGTGCTTACAGTATATGCATTCCAGTTTTGACATTTTTTTTCTCAAAAATCATAAATCTGGTGACCTGTTTTGGTGCCTCCTGCTTTCACACTGGGGAGGGGATGAGTAGCCAAGATATAATGCAGGCTCCAGCTCATAATTAGTATCCCTTATATCTCTGAGCATACATTTCATACTTTACAGTTCTTGGTTTTAAATTACTACTTACTTCCCAGGTAAACTATTAGACTCTGTTATGAGAAAAATTTTATATTGGATGAGAAGAATAAGAAAAAGTTGACCTTAAGAATGAGAACCACATTTCTAGAGTACCTATGATATGCTAGGAACTTTTGTGTACTTGAAATAAACTATTTACTTACACTAATTTTTTTTAAACATGTCTGTGAGGCCGTCAAATAACATTGTAGTGAGAAATGTCAGCTTGAATAATTAGGATAGTGTTGTTGTAGATGGCAGGAGGTTGAACATCATTCAATAAATACAGGGAAGCAGGATTTGTATCAATCACTGCCCAAGGAGCTTTCCACAATCTATTGTGATTTTGCTGGAGAAGCATTTGTACTCTAGAGTGCTCTGTCAGCACCCAGCTATTTCATGAAGAAAACTGGTCTCTGCACAACCACGTGAGACATCCATCCATAGGAATGTGAGTTTAGAAGATGCCACAAAATTCAGAGAAATGACTTGCAGAGTTACTAAGTCTTCAGCAGAGCCAGCTTGCTTACCTTAGTACAGATGCTCACCCCCCTACTTTAGTTAAAGACATCACTAGTAACAGATGAAAGAAATAATTACAACACACCCCATGTTTATTTTATAGGGAGAGGGTTAACATACAAATTCACCTTCTCCTTTGATTTTCTTTTAAATGGATAGATACCTGCAGGCACTTAGGAGATAGAAACTGTATCTACATATAAAAAGGGAATGAGGAAATTAAGGTTGTTATCAGAAAAGTGCAACCCCAAAATCCCCTCTCTTTAAACAAATGCTATTGAAAGTTCAGTGAGGAAAATCTAGATAGCATCATCAATTCTGTCTGTTTTTGTTGGGAGACCTGGTTTGGTGTTTCCACATCTGAGTCATTAAGGATAATGACTCTAGTAGAAAGGGGCGGCACAGGGAGATCTTTTGGCTCAGATACACTCATCCTTGCTCTGTCTTTCCTGTTCATGCCCTCAGCATTTAACATGAGCACACAGGCTGCTTCTGTGAAAACAGGATCTTTGATGACATTTTCATTTATGACTGCTGCTTCTTTCTGATTTGAAGTTATGAGTCCAATTATGTCAACAGTCACTCTTTCTGATGTGTAAGAAAACTCTGTGGCTAAGCGAAATGTATTCTAGTTTCCTTATCCTCCCCAGGCACCTTTCAGTGTAGGCTGCTTTGGGAGACTTGCACTTGGATATGTCCCTATATATCTTCACCTCACTTGTGGTACCATTTGCCATCACCATGAGCAAATGGTATGCATTTCTAGTGCACTGAAAAGCAGAAAAAGAGAAAGAGAGGGAGAGAGGAATAAATTAATACCTAACACCCAAATTCTTCATTATTATGAAACATTGGTTAATAACCTATTGGACTAGAGGCTTTGCAGAGTAATTTAAGAGCTCATTGCACTATGCTCTATAGCTTTACTGATAACCAAGAAACAGAGTGGAATGGAAGACATTTCACCCAGTAAATGTTGAGAAAAATAAATTAAATGATAAAATTCAATATTTTTCTTGCTTACAAGCCAAGGGTTAAGTGTATCTGATAGAAATTCACATTCTACCAGCTGTCCTTAGTAATGAGAAAAAATAAATACACAATGAGAAAACCTGTCCCGTGCCATGTGACAGATGGATGGATAGATAGCTTGGAGAAGCAGAGCTGTTTGTTGTTAAGTAGACAATTTTAAGCACTTCACATGGTTTTAATCATTTTGAAAAATACACATGATCACCTGTCTTGAATGTTTATTTTCCTTGTCAAGGTCTTGGCAGCGCTGAGTAGATATTTTCTAGGAAAGAATTTTCTGTGTATACATACCTATGGTATCCTTTTTGTATTTTAAAATTCTGCCACTTAAGATTATTAGACATTAAGAAGACAATCTTTTTTTAAAAATCTTTTATTTATTTATTTATTTTTGGCTGCATCAGGTCTTAGTTGTGGCTTGCAGGATCTTTCATTGTGGCTTGCAGGTTTCTCTCTAGTTGTAGCACACGGGCTCAATAGTTGCAGTGCACGGGTTTAGTTGCCCTGTGGCACGTGGGATCTTAGCTCCCCAACCAGGGGTTGAACCCATGTCCCCTGCACTGGAAGGTGGATTCTCAACCACTGGACAACCAGATAAGTCCCAGGAGGACAATCTTTTTTTAACCAAATATACACAACTTAAGTTACCAAGAGAAAACAGTATTTTCCCAGAAAAGAAGCTGAAATTTTCATTTAAGTAATAATACTGAGTAAAATATATCACAGACAAATATCCTTTATTGTGAAACTACTATGTCCCCTAACATTAGATATTCTACATAAATTATCTCGTATTTTCAAAAGAATCCTACCTGGCACAGCGTAGCAATAATGATTAGATGAGGAAATGAACATTTCTAAAGGTTGAATGAAGTGCTACAAATCTCACAGCTATCAAGTGACAAAACCTAGATCTGAATCTCCTTTCTGATTTTTTTTTTTTTTTTTTGCGGTTCGCGGGCCTCTCACTGTTGTGGTCTCTCCCGCTGAGGAGCACCGGCTCCGGAAGCGCAGGCTCAGAGACCATGGCTCACGGGCCTAGCTGCTCCGCAGCATGTGGGATCTTCCCAGACCGGGGCACGAGCCCGTGTGCCCTGCATCGGCAGGCGGACTCTCAACCACTGCGCCACCAGGGAAGCCCCTTCTTTCTGATTTTACTCCACTGCTGTATGATGTCACAGACACAGGTGAGAGAATCACCAACTTCTGAGGGAATTCTGTGGATTAAATTGGAGCATACACAACTATTTTTAAGTTATAGCCAAATCTGATTTTTGTTAAATATTATTAATTTGTGACACCATATACATCACCTAATTTAATACTTACAGAAATCCTACAGTATGCATTAGTATTTTCCATTTAATATGATAATTTTATTTACCAAGATTAACTGATATTTCCATAGTCATTTAAAAGTAAATAGAATTGATATAAAACTTAGATCTATCAAGGTCAAAAGACATTTCTTCTAACCACTGGATTTTTCTATTAAATAGAAATTGTTAAAAATTTCTTGAATAGCTCTGTGTCTTTTTCTTTCTTTCACATAAAACCCAGTTTACTCAGAACTGGTGCCGACAAAATTGTGAAATATAGAAATTCCTATTTCAGGGTTTTCTCTCTCCTGCCAGTATCCCTTTCACCTTTATCTTGTTTCTCTAAACATTTTTTCCAAAGCTCTATTCTATTTCTTGTTTCATTCCACTAGTCCACTAAGATGATAGTTGATAAAAGATTAAGGCTCTGCATCTCCCGGGAGTATTTATATTTTAATGGGGGTCTCTTGCTGATCAAAAAAGCCTCCAAGATGCAGAGGAATAAATTCTAAAGGTAGCAGGCGGGAGAGATATTTTTAGATAGGAGCATCTGGCTTGCCCCTCTAATCACATCCCATAAGCTGCCTACTCCATTTATTTGTAAGACCTTGGCTTTTCTGTTTACAGTGAGAAGGTTCTCTGTAATTGCACATGCTTTTTCAGAGGTTTCAATCCTGTCTCAGAGATGGTGTGATATTGGTACCTCAATATTTATTCTCTCTCCTAGTTCCACATTTTTGATGACTGGAACAAATTCCAAAAGCCTTTTTAATGATGATGTAAAGCCTTGAACAAAATGAAAATCTGTTGTTTTTGCATATTTGGAAGAGAATAATTCAGCTGTCACAGGATGAAAGACTTGTCTGGAAATGCCATCTTTCCTTCGATGTGTTATGATGCACACCTAAAAGGGAAATACCATTTTGTGTAAATGTCCTCTAAGATACAAAGAAAAGAATGCATAATAAAACATCCAGCAAGCTTTTGTCACTTCACATGCAGAACTCTCTCTTTAAAGCGTATTAAGCCAAGCGAGTACGCCTACTTGGTTTATCGACTGAAAGAACTGAAAAGATTAAGAGAAAGTTTATTTTTTTTCTTTTAAGCCCTGATTTAGCATATACGCTAGATTAAATTGGGTGCTCTCACATAGCAATTTTCTATGCAAAAATAGACACCCTACTATCTATTTTAGGTAGTTTCAAACCTAAAATGCTGAATAATTTTCAAAAAGGCTTAGTAATTAAGTATGATGATAATGCATTAAAAATGGAAAACAAAGGAGACTTTCAAACATTCTTGAAGTGAACGAAGTTGCGAAGCATCTTGAAAACCTAGGCCTTCATTTGGTCAGTTAGTTAATATCGTAGTATTTGACTGCTAAGTACAGTAGTCTTTCTTGACCAAATGTTAATATTTGCCACTCATTTTAATATTTCTTTAAAAACCTTGGGCATTTACCTATTTCCTGCTTTACATTATTCATTTTTCCAAACATTCTGAGGATGATTTTGTATTATGGAGCTTACAATTAAAGATAAGCTATTTAGTGCCATAATTTATTTTTTTTCTGTATCACTATACATACTCAAGAATGAAGCAAAAAGAAAGAGGCATATAAATCAGGATCCTAAATACAAATTCTGCATTCCAACCTCCTTCCCAAAAGCAGGCATGAATAATTTTGAAGAGTAAAAGGGCAAGACATCACTATGATATAGCTCATGTAGCAACTGATTTTTTTTTTTTTTTCAGAAGTCCTTAACTGTTATTTAGATTTACTGGTCAATCATTCATCACCAACAATTCATTAAATTTCTACTGTATGCTTAAATTTCTACAAGTATGAACTGCATCTACTTCTCTTCATATAAATATTAACATTTATGCTGTTGGAAGTCTCCAGATAACTGGTTAGCATAGAATGTCCAAATGACTATGGTAAACCAACCATTTCTCCAGAGTCTCCAGCTTATGTCAAAGTCACCACTATTCTCAGTCATACAACTTCTACTTATGAAAGTATATTTGAAAAGTTCTTTAGCCTCCAGAGGCCCACATTTGTTAATAAGTATTGTCAATTCTATTTCTGTAGTATCTCTCATACCAATTTTCCCCATTTTTAACATTCCCTACCATATTTTATTTCCCTCCAGTTTAGGTAGTTCCAGTAACTGCTTGACTTTCCTCTTCATCCAGTGCTTCTTGTTCAGTCCTCCAACTATTGAAGACAGATTTACCTTATTAAAGAGTACTTTTAATTATGTCAGTGCTCTAATCCCACTGCTTCCTCCTAAAATGTATAAACACCTTAGGCTGGCTGTGCAAGGTCCTGTACAATTTCACTCCTGACATACCTTTCTAAACTTTCTCAAATGTTTCCCCTAAAGGTAACTTAATTTCAAGCCAAAATGCATTATTTATTCTTCTCTAAATAATGATTCCATACATTTTCATCTCTAAACTCCTACTATAGTTTATTCTCTCCCTCTGCTCCAATCCTTTAATCTTCATTTAAATCTGCCTCCATGAGGCCTGTCCCCACCAACACTCCTGTCTACCATCAACAACAACAAAAAAATAAAATTGTATCAATATGTTGTTTCTAAACTCTTAAGGACTTTATCTTCATATTTCCAATAACAATTATATTAAGTCTGTACTGCAGTAATCTGCATACCTGTCATAACACTCATACTTGGGAATACTTTTTGGAAGGAGAACATGTTTATCAGTTCATTTTTAAACCAAAGTTTATTTTTTTACAGTGAAATTTATACTAACAACTACTGTCTCTGACTCTTGGTTTTCTTGTTTGTGAAATGGAGATAATAATTGTTATCATCAGGGCTGTTTTGACAGACAAATAAGGTAAGTACTTTAGCATAGGTGTGCTTACTTTACCTCTTATTATGAGATATCAGAGATTGATGTGTACAGAGTGAATATGCAGATGAATTGTCTGACCTTGAATATTCTGGCCATTGTACACGTTCCTGCTGCCATGCCAACCAGCTGCCTGCCAAAGTGATGCTTCATGGAAAGGCAAGCTTGCAATTGAGTACAGTTGAATTATACGCCGTAAAATCAACCGTCAGTATTATTTGATTAACATTGTATATGCTTATGCTAAAATGTGACTTCTTCACTATTCTTTCATTTTAAAATTTAGGAGACTATTTGTGATAAGGATGAAAAATTTATGGCAAAAATATAGCACAGTTTTTGAACATATATTTTGTGCAAGGCATATGGTGGCTTCATTTTGCAGAAAAGTGAACATTTTTGGAGCTTTTCTTGAATGATTCATATTAACTACAAATTATCCCCTTCAGGCTACTGAAATTCCATTAGGAATTATTTCTAAAAGATGGAATTTGTGGTAAGGTCAGAAATAGAAGAGATATTTTGCCATAAAATCCATAAAGACTTTATAGTTTTGAGAAGGCCAGTGACTCCTGGATTCCCCAGCTTTCACTCAGTTTTATAATTTAGGATTATATATTTATGGCCCTTGCTATGTTTTCTTTTTGATCCTTATTGCTGTTAAATACTCAGTACCATAGTGTGTACCCTATTCACAGGTGTTATATATGACCTTTGCAAAATATTCTTAAGGCAGTAAATTAAAGTAAAATGTGCTCATAAATGTAATGGTATAATATTCTTTATATTTTCATATATCTTCAATATATGAAATACATTAAACTCATGATGTCATTGAATATATTATGTGTTGTAATATAATGTCAATAAGTCATACATATTCACCCATGTTTCTAATTACTGATTTAATTATACCAATGTTTAAGGAGCATCTAATTTGTATTCAGCTGCTCATCACTCTAATCATTATACCTTTGCTTAGCATTTTATATCTTTATGCTAAAATGTGATCCCTAAATGTTCCATATGTTCTAAAATTAAGGAGGTAGTTGCATTAAAGGAAGAAAGATTTATGAGGAGAATATAGAACTCATAACGATATGTATTTTGTGTGAGAAATACAGTGGCTCAGTTTTTGAAAAATATTGTGGTTTTGAGCAGTTCTTGAATTATTTACAATAAGCACTATTTTAAATTTTGCTTAATAATTTTCAAAGTGATTTAATAGTCATTATTTTATTACCTTCTCACAGTAGCCCTAACATGTAGACATAGAATCATTATTATTATCCAAATCTGCCTTTGAGAAGAATGAATCGCTGAGTTTTCAAGAGACAAGCCCAGGGTCTTGCAGTTTCTATTTAGGAAAACAAGGACTCATGTCCAATTCATTAGTCTCTGCAATTCACATTTTTACATTGTCTCAAGTAGATTTTCTGGCTCACATTAGTGCCATGCAAATAAGGAGTCTTTTACAGTCTCCTTCCCCTCCTTCCCCTGGCCACACACAGTAATTGCTTGATGTGTTCTCATATCTTATATTGGTAGTTAGAAAAAAATTATACCAAGAGTCACTTTTCTTTCAATACAAAGCATAATGATAGATATGGATAAGTACACAGGTCCTTTGAGTATAGAGATCTGTATCAATCTCTAGGTTCTCCAGAGAAAACTATGATGTGACAAGCCTATAGTCAATTTCAAAAAGTTTTCAAAACCTTAGGGTAATTGTATTTGAATCTAATGAAAGTAATTTTCATGTAATTTCAAAATTTCTAAGTTAAGTAAACAAAAATGTCAAGGAACAAAAATTGTCACTAGGGAAATTACTGGCAACGATAGATGAGAGAATTGCCAGTTCTCTATGATTTCCACAATCCTTGATTATCTATCTAGAACATTTAGGGTAGAACACCCAAATAATCTTCATTAATCTTCTTCTATCGTTCATTTCAAATGCACAACTGCACCTATGACCAATACAGACCCTGCAATAAATTCCATGAGGGCACAGTGGGGAGCGGGGGATGGGTTAAAGATGGAGTTGACTAGAAATGGAGCAAAAACACAATATCGTGTAATACAGACCATTTGTAACATAAAGGTAGCAACCTGACTTATGAGTTATTTAGCTTGCAAATTCATTATGAAGGCATGTTGTGATTGCTAGCTGTGATATGAATCAGTTCTAGAAAATGATGTTTCAACTAGTATAATGCTTAATGTATTGATAAAAAGAGGTATGCTTCTCAGACTAAGCTACCAAGTACGGTTAATTCAAACCTCTTAGAGTTTTTTTTTTCTTCTTCTATTTGTAAATTTGATATAATAATGGGAGGGATATGTCAATGCCAAGCAGAGAAGGCTGTGAAATTACTAGCGCTTCTCTGTTCTTCAAGATTTGCTCTCTGGGCATTGTTAATCCATCACCTTAGTGGCCAGTTTCTCTAGGGCTATTCAGACACTTGAATCAAGCCACTTGAGGATTAAACCAGAAAACTAATTCAATCGTTTAAATTAAGAAATGCAGATTTCATATTAGTTCTTCACTAGCTTTCTTTCAGCTCAGAAACTGTGCAATTCTTGAATGATTAAATATCCCTAACAAAAGAATAAGAATAATTTCAAAGAAGCTTGAGAAGGGTATGTCTAGTTTGCTAAGGAAGAGGAGACAGCTCAGGCACCCAGAATATTTCCCTGATCTCAGAAGCTTGGTGGTTGGGGCAGGGTCCTTATTCCATTTCTTCATCCTCCTACCATAACCTTGAAATGTGCATCTGACTACATAAACCAGATAGACAGAGCATATAGTGTGGACTTTAAATATGGCTTGGCCAGTGAGGTCACTCAGAGTGCTTCCTAAAAGAATGTTGCAATACCTCATTATCCAGAATGGTAAAGGAATGGTCAGATGAAATTTTCCAAGATTGAATTAGATAACACGACTGTATGGAGTGAATTGCATGCTCATCCAATCTCAACCCTCATATATTTGGAGGAGGGGGGCATCAAAAGGTGTCAGTTTATTGAGTAAAAGTCACAGACACTATTCATTTGAAGCATAACACATCACAAATGCATGTTCAGGGATTGAAAGTAATGCTGCAGTAGTACCCCATATTTGTTGGAATTTGCCCAATTTGTTGAATTATGCATTGTTAATGAGGACAACACATTAAACTTATGATGTGATGCCACTGAATATATCAGGTTTTGTCATATAACGTAAATAATCAATATATATACATATGCACCCATGTTTCCACTTACTGTTTTGTATATTGAAATGTTAAAATTTCTTTACATGATCTATCTTTCAATACAAAAAAATCCCCTTTATCAGAGTATATCTTGAAAAACACTATTTAAGGTAAACTGTCATAAAGATATATTTTCCTTAAAAAAGTTATAATTAGAGATTATGCTCTTGACCAAGGAGTCAGAACAAAATATTGATAATGACAAACAATATATCATAAGGTATGGAAACAATGTCTATAAGCTTTATTATAATTTGGAATAGAAAAATTATGTTCTAAGACATTAGCATGGCTTTAAAAGATGCCCCAAAATTTCCCTCCCCCCAAAATCTATATTATTATATGAATGGATTCAAGACTAATGTGATAAGAGGTTGAGAGTCTCTAAGTATTCTAAGTGATTTATTGATAAAGTCCCTTACTTCTGTAAACTTCTATGATTTACATATTTCAAAGGTATTTGATTTCTATAATGAAAAGCAGCCCAAATTGTACTTATTTTTATTTTTCTCTAGATGAATTTGTGATAGATCTACTGCAAAATCAGTCCATTGATTTAGTAAATTTTCTCTGGAAATTCTTTTTAAAAATATGAATTTTTTTCTCATCTTATGCTACTAAGTGGAACATTGGTGTGTTGTCAGTTGGATGAAACACAATCATGATGTTAACTGCTCCTCTAATCTATATATTTTTTTTAGTATGATATTATCCCAAATAATTCCAGATTGATTAAGGGACATACATTGCTACCAAGAAGTAAAACTTATGTTAAAATTGTTCCAATTGACTCTACAGATGATATACCATATATCTTATACAAGTGACAATATCTGCCTCTGATTTTTTTCAAACCCAAAAAGAAGAAATTAACTGAAGAAGTATTGGTAGTGTAATATTTATTTAATGCCCAAAGTCAGGCAATGTTTTAAGTACTTTAAACACGTTTGCTTATTAAATACAACTTTCACGCGATATAAGGGTATCTTTAGCCACATTTTGTCAGTGAAGAAATTAAGACAGGCAAATTTTAATAACAAACTTGGTAGTCTTTAAACTTGAGTATTAACAAGAGCCTATGTTTATGGAGCAAAGGTCAAGCAAAGTCCTCTGTGAATCTGTGTCTCAGGATTTAGTACATGGTTAGCATTTTCTCAAGAAAGAAAAACTTGAATGATCTTTTTAGCATTCCCTCCTTTGAAGTTCATGCATATACTATCTCTTTTTTTTGTTAATAGATCATACTTTTGGTGTCACAAAAATTTTCTCCAGTTTTCTTTTAGGTGTTGTATGGTTCATATTTTATTTTTAGGTCCATGAAACATGAATTTTTGCATATGATGCTAAATAAGAATTGAGAGTCTTTGATGCATATGAATATACAACAATTTCAGCACCATTTGCTGACAAGATCATTTTTTTTTCAACTGAATTATCTTCACACCTTTGTTGAAAAGTAGCTGTCCTAATATATATATGTCTACTTCTCGAATCTATTTTGTTCCATTGGTTGTTCCATTGGACTATTATTCTATCTTGAGTCCAATCCCGCAAGTTTCGGATTGTAGCTTTAAAATAAATCTTCAATCAGATATTCTTAACCTTTCAACTTTGTTCTTTTTTTTTCAAGGTTATTTTCCCTATTCTAGGTCCTTTGCATTTTCATGTGAATTTTAGAATCATCTTGTCAATTTCTATAAAGAATCCTGAAGGAATTTGTTAAGGGTTGCAATAAATCTACAGATCAATTTGAAAAGAATTGACATCTTTAAAATATTTCATCATTCAAACAGTTAATATGATATATTTCTCCATTTACTTGGGTGTTTTTTAATTTTCTCAGCAATACTTTATATTTGTCGGTGTACAGATTTTACACATATTTTTTCACCTTTTCCCAGAAGTATTTCATTTTTTAATGTTCTTTTAAATGATAATGCTTTTTAAAAAATGTCAGTGTCAATTGTTGGCTACCAGTATCGAAATACAATTGAACTTCATATATCTTGTATCCTGCTACCTTGTTAACCTCATATGTTAGTTCTAGTAGCTTTTTGGATTATTCCATTAAATTTTCTTCCTAGACAATTACTTCATTTATGAATATGTACAACATTACTTCTTCAAACTGAATGCTTTAAATTTCTTTTTCTTGTCTTGTTGCACTGGATATAGCTTCCACTGTATTAAATAAAAGTGGTGACACTGGATATTCTTATCTTTTTCTGAACTTAAGGGAAAAGTATTTGGCCTTTCATCATTAAGCATAATGTTAGTTATAGGATTTTTATAGGTGTCCTCTATATTGTTGAGGAAATTTTCCTCTATTCCTAACTTACTGAGAGTCTTTTTTTAATCAGTAATGTATGATGGACTTTATGTGTGTATATATGTAGGTGTATTTTGTTAAAATGTATTTTGTTAAAATAGTGAATTAAATTGATTGATTGTTGTACTTAATCTTGGGTGAAAGGCCAAGAAGTCATTAAATTGATTGATTTTTGAATGTGTAACCAACTTTCTACTTGAATTCATGGGATAATCCACATTTAATTGTTGTATTAGTGAGGGTTCTCCAGAGAAAACAGAACCAATAGGATCTATATATTAAGTGATTTATTGTAAGGAATTGGCTTACAAGATCATGAATGCTGTCAGACCCCAAGATCTGTAGGTCAAATCAGCGAGTTGGAGCCCAAGGAAAGCCAATGTTTAGTTTCAGTCCAAAGTGTGGGTGGCTGCAGAACTAGAAAGAGCTGATAATTTGAGTCCAAAGGCAGGAAAAAAAGCCAGTATTTCAGATCAGAGATCATAAGGCAGGAAGAATCCTCTAATTCTCTCTTAGACTAAGGGGAAGTTCAGCTCTTTTGTTTTATTTAAGCTTTCAACTGATTGAGACCCATTCACATTGGTGAGTGCAATCTGCCTTACTCAGTCTACTGACGTAAATGTTAATCTAATTCAAAACCCCCTCGCAGCCAGAATAATGTTTGACCAGATACCTGAGCACCTTGTGGCCCAGTGAAGTTAACACATAAAAATTAACCATCAAAAATCATGATCTATTATCCTGTCAATTCAATAGTGGATTCCAATTGCTGTAATTTTGTTTGGAATTTTTGAATCTATAGTCATAGGGGATACTGGTTTTTAGTTGTTGTTTTTTTTTTATTGTAATGAATTTTTATGGTTTTTGCATCAGACCAATTCTTGCCTCACAGATTAAGCTAAGAATATACCTTCTTTTTCAATTTGCTGTAAGAGTTTCCATAGAATTCACATGATTTATTCTTTAAAAACTTGGTAAAACTGAATTTGAATTTGTTGGCATAATATTTTTCATAGTATTTCCTTATTATCCTTTAGACATCAGTAGAATTTGCAGAGATGTCCTTTCTTATTTCTGATATTGGTAAATTATTTCTTCTTATTTTTGCTTTTCTTCAGCAATCTGGCAAGGGGTTTCTCAATTTTATTCATCTAAGTGAACCAAAGTCTTTGTTACCTTGATTTTGTCTGTAGTTTCTCTGATTTCTATTTAAATTATTTACTTTTGATCTATATAATTTCCTTTCTTAAATGAATTTTAGTCTTACTTTCTTGTGTTTCTAGTTTGTTGAGGAGGCAACTGTGGTCTTTGGTTTGATATTTTATTCATTTCTAATAGATTTACTATTATAAATGTCTATAAAATACTACTTTTGTGGCATTCCATTAAATTTGACATACTGTTTTTTTCATTTTCTTTAAATTCAAAATAATTTCTAATTTTCCATTTGATTTATTCTTTTACCAATCGTTTCTACTGAAATGTGGTATATAGTTTATAAATATTTGGAGATTTTCTAGAGGTATCTCTGGTATTAATTTCTAGTTTAATTTAATTACATTTAGAAATCATATTTTAAATGAGTTGAATTCTCTTAAATTTGAGACTTGTCTTATGCCTCAGAGTATTATCTCTCTTTTTACTTGTTCCAGGTGCATTTGAAAAAAATGTATATTCTGATATTGTTAGGTAAAATGTTCTTAAAATGATCTAATGTTTATTAGATCAAGCTAGCTGATTATGTTGTTAAAGTCTTCTATACTCACACCAATTTTGTTTGCCTTGCAGTTCTATTTGTTTTTATTTCAGGTATTTTGAAGCTGTTAGTTGGTGTACAAATGTTCAGGATTATCATGTTTTCTTAATTAATGTATCATTATTACGTCATCCTCCTTATTCCTGGGGACATTTTTGTTCTCAAATCTACTTTTATGTTGTTAGCATACCCAAGATAGATTTCTTCTGAATTGTTCTAGAAATTTAATTTTCACTTTTAAGCAATCTCTGTCTTTATATTTAAACTGCATATCCTGTAGGCAGCATACTAGTTAGGTATTGCTTTTTATACATTATGAAAATCTCTGTCTTTTTATTGAGATGTAGAGGTCATTTATAACTACTGAGATTATTTATAATATTAGGTTTAAATCTATCATTTTATTATTTGTTATTTATTTTCCCCATATGTTTATTTTCCCCTTTTTTCTTTCCAGATTTATTTTGGATTGTGTATTTTTTATGATTTATTTTATGTCTGTTGTTAGATTATTAGTTATAACATTTTGTTTTGGTATCTTTCTTGGTTACTTCAGAATTTATAGTATACACCTGTAAGTTACTATATTGCATCTTCCAGTAATACTCTACCTGTTCACATATAGAATAGAAAGTTCACAATTGTATACTTCACAATTGTATGCTTAAACATTTAAAATATCAATTTCATAGCCAGAAATTCTGAAAACTAAAATTGTATTTTATTTTGGATTTTGGTACAGTTTATCCACTGCTCAGTTAAACATACCCTCTATAAGATTTCCCTACAAATATATGACTTATAGATCAGAATATTTTTCTATAACTTGGTTAACTTGTTCCTCCAAGCTTCTGGATCCTGAATAATAAAGAAAATCAATGCGTGAAAATATTTCCCCAGTGGCATGTAAATATAATGTTTTAATTTTTTTTACATTTTTATTGGAGTATAACTGCTTTACAATATTGTGTTAGTTTCTGCTATATAACAAAGTGAATCAGCTATATGTATATGTATATCCCCATATCCCCTTCCTCTTGTGCCTCTCTCCCACCCTCCTTAATCCACCCCTCTAGGTGGTCACAAAGCACCAAACTGATCTCCCTGTGCTATGCAGCTGTTTCCCACTAGCTACCTATTTTACATTTGGTAGTGTATATATGTCAATGCTACTCTCTCACTTCATCCCAGCTTCCTCTCCCCCCACCCCCTGTGTCCTCAAGTCCATTCTCTATGCCTACATCTTTATTCCTATCCTGCCCCTAGGTTCATCAGAACCATTTTTTGTTTAGATTCCATATATAATATAGATTCCATATATAATCCATATATAATTTTATGTAATTCCATATATAAACAAATGTTTGTTTTTCTCTTTCTGACTTACTTCACTCTGTATGACAGACTCTAGGTTCATCCACCTCACTAAAATAACTCAATTTAGTTTCTTTTCATGGCTGAGTAATATTCCATTTTATATATGTACCACATCTTCTTTATCCATTCATCTGTTGATGTGCAATTAGGTTACTTCCACGTACTGGCTATTATAAATTGTGCTGCAGTGAACACTGTGGTACATGTCTCTTTACAAAGTATGGTTTCTCAGGGTATATACACAGTAGTGGGATTCCTGGGTCATATGGTAGTTCTATTTTTAGTTTTTTTAAGGAACCTCCATACTGTTCTCCACAGGGGCTGTATCAGTTTACATTCCCAACAACAGTGCAAGAAGGTTCCTTTTTCTCCACACCCTCTCCAACATTTATTTTTTCTAGATTTTTTGATGATGGCTATTCTGACTGGTGTGAGGTGATACTTCATTGTGGTTTTGATTTGCAATTCTCTAATGATTAATGATGTTGAGCATCCTTTCATGTGTCTGTTGGCAATCTGTATGTCTCCTTTGGAGAAAGGTCTATTTAGGTCTTCTGCCAATTTTTGGATTGGGTTGTTTGTTTTTTTTGATATTGAGCTTCATGAGCTGCTTGCATATTTTGGAGATTAATCCTTTGTCAGTTGCTTTGTTTGAAACTGTTTTCTCCCATTCTGAGGATTGTCTTTCATATTGTTTATGGTTTCTTTTGCTGTGCAAAAGGTTTTAAGTTTAATTAGGTCCATTTTTGTTTGTTTTTATTTCCATTTCTCTAGGAGGTGGTTCATAAAGGATCTTTCGGTGATTTATGTCATAGAGTGTTCTGCCTATGTTTTCCTATAAGAGTTTTATAGTGTCTGGTCTTACATTTAGTTCTTTAATCCATTTTGAGTTTATTTTTGTGTATGGTGTTAAGAAGTGTTCTAATTTCATTCATTTACTTGTAGCTGTCCAGTTTTCCCAGCACCACTTATTGAAGAAGTAGTCTTTTCTTCATTGTATATTCTTGCCTCCTTTTTCAAAGATAAGGTGACCATATGTGCATGGGTTTATCTCTGGACTTTCTATCCTTGTACATTGATCTATAATTCTGTTTTTGTGCTGGTACCATAGTGTCTTGATTACTGTAGCTTTGTAGTATAGTCTGAAATCAGAGTGCCTGATTCCTCCAGCTCCATTTTTCTTTCTCAATACTGTTTTGGCTATTTGGGGTCTTTTGTGTTTTCATAAAAATTGTGAAATTATTGTTCTAGTTTTGTGAAAAATGCCATTGGTAGTTTGATAGGAATTGCATTGAATCTGTTTTGCTTTGGGTAGTATAGTCATTTTCACAAAGTTGATTCTTCCAGTCCAAGAACATGGTATTTATCTCCATCTGTTTGTATCATCTTTGATTTCTTTCATCAGTGTCTTATAGTTTTCTGCATACAGATCTTTTACCTCCTTAGGTAGGTTTATTCCTAGGTATTTTATTCTTTTTTGTTGCAATGGTAAATGGGAGTGTTTCCTTAATTCTTCTTTCTGATTTTTCATTGTTAGTGTATAGGAATGCAAGAGATTTCTGTGCATTCATTTTGTATCCCACTACTTTACTAAACTCATTGATTAGGTCTAGTAGTTCTCTGGTAGCATCTTCAGGATTCTCTATTTATAGTATCATGTCATCTGCAAACAGTGACAGATTTAATTCTTCTTTTCCAATTTGCATTCCTTTTCTTTTTTTCTTCTCTGATTGCTGTGGCTAAATTTCCAAAACTGTGTTGAATAATAGTGGTGAGAGTGGGCACCCTAGTCTTGTTCCTGATCTTAGAGGAAATGCTTTCAGTTTTTCAACACTGAGAATGATGTTGGCTGTGGGTTTGTTATATATGATCTTTATTATGTTGAGGTAGGTTCCCTCTATGCCCAGTTTCTGGAGAGTTATTTTTTATCATAAATGGGTGTTGAATATTATTGAAAGTTTCTTCTGCATCTATTGAGATTATCATATGGTTTTTATCCTTCAATTTGTTAATATGGGGTATCACATTGATTGACTTGTGTATATTGAAGAATCCTAGCATTCCTGGGATAAGCCTCACTTGATCATGGTGAATGATCTTTTTAATGTGCTGTTGGATTCTGTTTGCTAGTATTTTGATGAGGATTTTTGCATATATGTTCATCAGTGATATTGGACTGTTTTCTTTTTTTGTGACATCTTTGTCTGGTTTGGGTATCAGGGTGATGGTGGCCTCATAGAATGAATTTGGGAGTGTTCCTCCCTCTGCTATATTTTGGAAGAGTTTGAGAAGGACAGTTGTTAGCTCTTCTCTAAATGTTTTATAGAATTCACCTCTGAAGCCATCTGGTCCTTGGTTTTTTTGTTGGAAGATTTTTAACCACAGTTTCAATTTCAGTGCCTGTGATGGTCTGTTCATATTTTCTATTACTTCCTGGTTCAGTCTTGGAAGGTTGTGCTTTTCTAAGAATTTGTCCATTTCTTGCAGGTTGTCCATTTTATTGGCATATAGTTGCTCATAGTAGTCTCTCACGATCATTTCTATTTCTGCAGTGTCAGTTATTACTTCTCCTTTTTCAATCTAATTCTATTGATTTGAGTCTTCTCCCTTTTCTCTTGTTGAGTCTGGCTAATTGTTTATCAATTTTGTTTATTTTCTCAAAGAAACAGCTTTTAGTTTTATTGATCTTTGCTACCATTTCCTTCATTTATTACTCATTTATTTCTGATCTGATATTTATGATTTCTTTCCTTCTGCTAACTTTGGGATGCTTTGTTCTTCTTTCTCTAATTGCCTTAGGTGTATGGTTAGGTTGTTTATTTGCAAGTTTTCTTATTTCTTGAGGTAGGATTATATTGCTGTAAACTTCCCTCTTAGAACTGCTTTTGCTGAATCCCATAGGTTTTGGGTCATTGTGTTTTCATTGTCATTTGTTTCTAGGTACTTTTTCATATCCTCTTTGATTTCTTCAGTGATCTCTTGGTTATTTAGTAACATATTGTTTAGCTTACATGTGATTGCCTTTTTTACGGTTTTCCGATAATACCTAGTCTCATTGTTTTGTGGTTGGAAAAGACACTTGATATGATTTCAGTTTTCTTAAATGTACCGAGGTTTGATGTGACCCAAGATATGATCTATTCTGGAGAATGTTCCATGTGCACTTTGAGAAGAAAGTATTCTGTTGTTTTGGGATGGAATGTCCTATAAATATCAATTAAGTCCAACTGGTCTAATGTGTCATTTAAAGCTGTATTTCCTTACTTATTTTCATTTTGGATGATCTGTCCATTGGTGAAAATGAGTGTTAAAGTCCCTTACTATTATTGTGTTACTGTTGATTTACTCTTTTATGGCTGTTAGCATTTGCCTGATGTATTGAGGTGCTCCTATGTTGGTTGCATATATATTTACATTTTTTATAACTTCTTCTTGGATTGATCCCTTGATCATATGTAGTGTCCTTCCTTGTCTCTTGTAATAGTCTTTATTTTAAAGTCCATTTTTTCTTATATGAGTATTGCTACTCCAGCTTTCTTTTGATTTCCATTGCATGGAATATCTTTTTCCATTCCTGCACTTTCAGTCTGTATGTGTCTGTAGGGCTGAAGTGGATATCTTGTAGACAGCATTATATGGGTTTTGCTTTTGTATCCATTCAGCCAGTCTGTGTCTTTTGGTTAGAGCATTTAATCCATTCACATTTAAGGTAATTATCAATATGTATATCCCTATTACCATTTTCTTAATTTTTTTGGGATTGTTTTTGTAGGTCTTTTCCTTCTCCTGTGTTTCCTGACTAGAGAAGTTCCTTTAGTATTTGTTTTAAACCTGGTTTGGTAATTCACAGTTCTCTTAACTTTTGCTTCTCTGTAAATGATTTATTTCTCTGTCAAATCTGAATGAGATCCTTGCTGCATAGAGTAATCATGGTTGTAGGTTTTTCCCTTTCATCACTTTATATATGTTCTGCCACTCCCTTCTGGTTTGCAGAGTTTCTGCTGAAAGATAAGCTGTTAACCTTATGGGGTTTCCCTTGTGTGTTATTAGATGTTTTTCCCTTGTTGCTTTTAATGTTTTTTCTTTGTATTTAATTTTTGATAGTTTGATTAATATGTGTCTTGGCATGTTTCTCCTTGGATTTATCCTCTATGGGACTCTCTGCACTTCCTGGACTTGATTGACTATTTCCTTTCCCTTGTTAGGGAAGTTTTTAATCTCTTCAAATATTTTCTCAGACTCTTTCTTTTTCTCTTCTTCTTCTTTGTCCCCTATAATTTGAATATTGGTGAGTTTAATGTTGCCCCAGAGATCTCTGAGACTGTCCTAAATTCTTTTCATTCATTATACTTTATTCTGCTCTGCAGCAGTTATTTCCACTATTCTCTCTTCCAGGTCACTTATCCATTCTTTTGTCTCAGTTATTCTGTTATTGATTCCTTCTAGAGTATTTTTATTTTCATTTATTGTGTTGTTCATCATTGTTTGTTTGCTCTTTAATTCTTCTAGGTCCTTTTTAAACTTTTCTTGTATTTTTTCCATTCTATTTCTGAGATTTTGAATCATATTTACTATCATTACTCTGAATTCTTTTTCAGGTAACTGCCTATTTTCTCTTCATTTGTTTGGTCTGGTGGGTTTTTACCTTGCTCTTTCATCTGCTGCATATTTCTCTGTCTTCTCATTTTATTTAACTTAATATGTTTGGGGTCTCCTTTTCATAGACTGCAGGTTCATAGTTCCCATTATTTTTGGTGTCTGCCCCCAGTGGGTGAGGTTGGTTCAGTGGCTTGTGTAGGCTTCCTGGTGGAGGGGACTGGTGCCTGTCTCCTGGTGGATGGGGCTGTATCTTGTCATTCTGGTGGGCAGGGCCACATCTGGTTGTGTGTTTTGGGGTGTCTGTGAACTTAATATGATTTCAGGCAGACTCTCTGCTATTGTGTGGGGTTGTGTTCCTGTCTTGCTAGTTGTTTGGCATGGAGTGCACAGCACTGAAGCTTGCTGACTGTTGGGTGGAGGTCGATCTTAGTGTTGAGATGGAGATCTCTGGGATAACTCTTGCCAATTAATATTATGTGGGGCCGGGAGGTCTCTGTTGGTCTAGTGTCCTGGACTCAAATCTCCAACCTCAGAGGCTCAGGCTCAATATGCAGCCGGAG
Source organism: Grampus griseus (assembly GCF_964374135.1). Taxonomy (NCBI): domain Eukaryota; kingdom Metazoa; phylum Chordata; class Mammalia; order Artiodactyla; family Delphinidae; genus Grampus; species Grampus griseus. The sequence continues at coordinate 41,908,462 of NC_139012.1, read as the reverse complement.
CACCAAGACCCTCCCAACTGTACACCATGGAAGAAAAAGAAGAAAGAAATAAAAAAATACCACACCCCAAAACAAATGGTAAAAGCCATACTAAACAGACAAAATCAGACAAAGAAACATGAACATACACACTCATGGAAAGAAAAACCAAAAAAAGGAAGACAGCAATCAAACCAGTAAACAAATCCAACAGTGAAAACAAGCAGTAGAAACTAACTATGATAAACATAACACCAAAAACAAATCAAACACAGAAGCACACCCCAAGTCTACAGTTCCTCTCAAAGCCCACTGCCTCAATTTTCAGAACAATCATTGTCTATTCAGGTATTCCACGATGCACTGTTTGTCTAGCCAATTGTGGGGATTTAATCTGCTGCTCCTGAGGCTGCATAGAGAAATTTCCTTTTCTTTTCTTTGTTCGCACAGCTCCTGGGGTTTAGCTTTGGTTTTGGCCCTGCCTCTAGATGTAAGCTGTCCTCCAGTGTCTGTTCCCTACCCAGAAGAGGTGGCTGGGTGTTAAAGCAGCAGCTGATTATGTCTCTCTTGCTCACTCAGGCTGGGGAGAAGGAGGAGTATGGTAGTCGTAGTTGGAATGCAGGGTGTGCCTGCAGTGGCAGAGGCCAGTGTGATAGTTCAACAGCCTGAGGCTTGCCATGTGTTCTCTTGGGAAAATTGGCCCTGGATAACAGGACCCTGGCAGTGATGTGCTGCAAAGGCTCCCAGGGGTGTGAGGGTAGTGACTTGCACTTGCCCACAGGATTATTGGTGGCAGAGGCTACAGCAATAGTGGTCCATGCCTGACTCTGGTCCGAGATGATAGCCGTGGATTGCACCCATCTCTGGAGCTCGCTTAGGTGGTGTTCTGCCATCTGTGGGTACACAAAGGACCTTAGGAAGGTCCAGACTTTTTCCCAGACTCCCTCCCGGCTACCTGTGGTGCACCAGCCAGCTTAAGGTTTTCTTCACACAGCCAACCCCAGTCCTCTCCCTGGGGTCTGACTTCCAAAGCCCAAGCCTCAGTTCCCAGCCCCAACCTGCCAGGTGAGCAGACAAGCATCTCAGGCTGGTGAGTGCTGATTGGCACCAATCCTCTGTGTGGGAATCTCTCCACTTTGCCCTCTGCACCCCTGTTGTTGCGCTCTCCTCTTTGGCCGTGAAGCATCCCCCCTCCTGTTTCCACCAGTGAAGGGGCTTCCTAGTGTGTGGAAGGTTTCCCTCCTTCACAGCACACTCCCAGAGGCACAGGTCCCGTCCTTATTCTTTTGTCTCTATTTTTTTTCTCTTTTCTTTTGACCTACCCAGGTACATGGGGATTTTCTTGCATTTTGGGAAGCCTGAGGTCTTCCGCCAGCATTCAGTTGGTGTTATGTAGGAGTTGTTCCACATGTAGATGTATTTCTGATGTATTTGTGTGGAGGAAGATGATCTCCACGTCTTATCCTCTGCCATCTTGAAGGTCTCCCTATGTTTTAATTTTAACACACAAAAAGTAAATATAAGAAAAATCTATGACCAATAAAATTATTATTATTTTGCTATTTGTTCTCTTTTTGCCATTTGGTACTTCTACTTTCTGCTATTTGTAGTCTTGCATAGTATATTATGAAGCTTTTTATTATCTTGGTAATTATGAAAAATATCCTGCAGAAAATCTTAATTCAGATATAGCAATAGAAAAGTTTTGTTACTCAGCCATTTAACATACAGATTTTACTTTTTATTCATTAAGGTTTTTGGTCTTCTTTAATATGCAAAAGTTGAATATGAGATATAGAGTACACTAATTAATTTGAACATCCTAATGAGAGTGATTAATAAATTACTAGAATAATCAGAAATTTCAGAAACCATTTTTTAACCATGTTTATCCTCACATCAAATTCTCTTTATAGACACAGAAAATTCTGGTTGGTCCTCTGAAATAATTACTTATATATAATATGATTTTTTTTAAACAACAATAAGAGATTTGAGCTTAGGGGTGTTAGTGTCTAGAAATTCAGCTAATTAAGATAATTCTTATTTCATGATGCATTTTAAAACTAGGCATTAAAAAACTTTTGAATAAATGGCTTTAAATTGTTACAGGTTATGAGGAACAGTGAATTGAAAATGACAACCAAACAAAAAAAAATGAAATAAAACATTTACACATAACATTTAAGTTTTATAAAGACTAAAATTTAAATCAAATTGTAATCATTTTTGTTCTTTTTAGCTTTCCTTACAAACATGTTTATTTTCCATTTTTACCAACTATATTAATGCTTCATCAAAAACCCATAATTATTTTTCAAATTCAAAGAATGTAATAAAAATATTTTTAAAGAATGTTAAAAAAAAGCTTAAAGAAGTTATAAATCAAATTGAAAAAGAAAGTGAAACAGTACAGAGAGACCTCTTCTACTCCCCAAAGATGTTGATTCACAGCTCTAAAAATAAATATTATTGATTATATACTATATACCACCTGTATATAAAGCTTCTGTCTAATATCAGCAATTTTTATTCATAATTTTAATGTCTGTGTGTTTCAGTTTCAAATTACTTAAATATAAAAAGTGTAAATTAATCTCACTTTCTTTGAGAATTTATTATTAAAAGTGAAAATTATCCTAGGAAAGTCCTGTTTATTTATATTAAGTAAACACATGTCTAGAAATGTGTAAAGTTCAGAAATGTGTGTAATCTTTTGCAATTATTTAATTAAACTTGATTTAATCCTTCAATGTGGACTGGAGAAAAGTCCACATTAATAAATGTAATATTTATTAATTAAAAAGAATAATAGTTAAGGAATGAAGTTTCTAGTAATTATCATGAATTATTTTATTTTACATAAAATCTTATACAGTACAGATGACTCTCAGTAAACTTTGAACGACTCCAAGTTAAAATACAGTAGAGTTTGAGAAAAAAACATGGTGCCCAAATGCAACTGAAATCCGTTATCTCACCATAAGTAACTCATCACATGCTAGTTGAATATATAAATGTGCCCTTTTTATACAAATTTTCTGTGTCTCAATATGAATAAATAAATTTATAGACATTTCCTCAATTAAATTGAATCATATATAAATATGTAATTTTTATAATTCTATTAGAATTATCTTATTGTATGTTTGCACATGCAATTCAAATTAAATTAATTTGGATATGTGAAATTTCCATAAATAGATAAGTAGATAGACTCAAAATATATACATTTCTCAAAAGTAAAGTGTAAGCAATTATATTAATCTAACAAAAATAATTTTTCTTGGCCTTTCCCACTCTTCCAATGATGCTATGGCGATGAGCTTAAAGTGAAAGAGAGAGAGAGTAAAATATAAGAACATAAAAAGAAATGTTTCTTTTTCCTTTATTTAAAAGGATGACATCAATGACAGCAGTTTTTGCATGAATTTAGGAATTGCTGAAGAGAACATTGCAAACAATAAACAACCATCACATGGAAAGATTGCATTTTGTTCTGTGGCTGCTGCAGTTTTTACAGGGTTTGCTACGGTTTATGTCTTGTCATGAATTTGGTCAGGATCCTCCATTCAAAAAGAGCCATGATTCCAAGCTTCACAGAAGTCCATATCTAAATCACTACAGCTAAATTAATAAATTATCGCATCCTGCAAATTTCACTATATTCTAATTCTATGACATTTTATACGCCAATGCTTTATTTATTCTGGCTTGCCATATAAAGGAAATCATTTCATTTAAATCATGATTTTGTATCTATGATCATTTTAAAGAAGCCCTATTAATACTTTTCTCTTTTATTTTTCCGAATGGTAACTAATTATACCTCTGGTACTTGAAGACCTCTAGTCAAATCATCAATTATCTCTCAGGATTAAGGCTAGTACTCCCCTGGTTTAGAATGAAATGCTTACCACTTACGGAGTTTGATAAACCATAGGAATGAGCTATATTTTTAGAGAACCCGAAGGACAAGTCACACATAGTTCTACTCCATTGGAAAGATTATTCATTTACATATTTATTTCATAAATATTGAGTTCCTACATACACTAGGTTTATACCAGGTGTGAGACATAAAACAATGAATGAGCAATATATTTCCTGCCCTCATGGAGCCTAGAAACAAGTTGGGGAAGCGGGCAGTAACAAGAAAATTAAGTAAATATATAACTTCAAATAGTTATACCTACTATGCAAAAAGAGGAGGTTGATCTTGATTTTCTATTCTATATGTAGCCATTTCAGATAAGAATTAATAGCATTCTGTTTAGAATCAGGCGTTCTTATATGTGAAAGCTGATCCTATTACTCTGCATACTTCTGTAAGTTAAGTAACTACTGCGGATGAAATTTCTCATCCATACAATAGGATAATAAAACCAACTACCTAGGGTTCCTATAATCAGCAGATAGTATAATGTATGTAAAATGCATAGCCAAATGTCCACCACACTATGCACATTCTAAAATGTAGTAATTTTTATTATGTATATCTGACAAATAAAAGCAGGCAATAAAACTGGAAAATTATATTAAGAACAATAACGACTATCACAAACATTAATATCCTATATCTCATTGCTTGAGAAAAAAAATTATGTAATCTGAGCAGAAATTGCTCTGTCTTTCCAAATTGTATACCATGCAGTTTTGTAAAATGGCTTATGCAAAGGATAGGCAATCTTTGATAATGAGCTAGAAAGTGTCAAATAATTGTAAGAAAAAACTGTCTTAGTTTTCCTTGAGGAGAATTATCTCCATTTTCTAGATGACACCATTAAAGTTCATGAAGATCAAGGAACTTGGTTGACAGCTGGTATTAACTAGTAAAACATTGCAATTCAAACTCATGTGTCTTTGAATCCAAAGACACTGTTGCTTCTATTATTATATTATTGATATATCTTTCTCATTTATTTAGTGGCCAAATAATGAAAGAGTCAGGTATTAGTTCAGATCGTCTATGTCTACGTATTGAGATTTCTTCTCCAAACATATTTTACTTTACTTTAGTTTACCACCTATGATTTCTACTTGTCTAGATTTCCTCTAAATTTTAATTTTGTCATTTAACATAATTGCATAACTCTCTTGAATTTCTTCTCCCAGAAATCTGGTTAAATATACTTTTAAAAAAAAATAAAGGAAAACTCTTTTGAAAGAGTCCTTAATTATTATCTACACACACCTCATATTTGGACCCACATTTTTCATTGAAAACAAAACAAAAACTGAAACTCAGAAAAATACTGTATATGTTACGTTGTCAAATTGGAAAATGGTTAATATTAGAATGTATGGATCCCCGATGTTAAGCTATGATATACATATGCTCTAAAAAATATTCCAGTGAGTTTGATTCTGCTAAAACCTCAAAGAATAACCTGTATAAGATATTTAGGAGAAAGCAGGTATAATTTTAGACCCAAAGAAATGCCTATCCATTGTTCACATTACAAAGTAGAAGATTTCATGATACTTCAGAAGAAGTATCTCTAACATTGAGAGCATTAGGACTATTTTTTTAAATCATAACTTAACATTTATTTTTGTTTTCTTTATTTCTATTTAAATACTCATTTTTCTGCTGTTTCTCTGTTAAGGTCTACATTGTAATCAAAACAATGCACCTGCAGGTGAACAACTGTTATGCAATAATTATCTACGATAAAGATTTTGCTTTCCACTTTTTCACTGAACTTAATAGAAACTATTCACCTTGACAAAGTTTATTTCTTCATTTTGTTTGTACTATCTGTCACTGTGTTTCTATTTGTACAAGGCACAAGTTATTGGAGTATAACTAGGGAAGCACAGAGACCATTGAGTTCATGTGTCCCTCCCCTTAAATTTGAAAACCTTAAGTGTTCAATCAAAAAAACAAAAAGCTGAATGAATTAGTGACATGTAAAACTTCAAACACATGAAAATCAAGCACAAATATTAAAAGGAAACGTTATCATAAAATATTCACTAAAAACTTCTCAGCATACAACTATCCTTTTCACTTTATCTGCTTTTTGCCCTTATGTCTCATCAAGCTTTTCCATTTTTCCTAGATGATGTAGATTGGTGAAGACAATTGTATAACAGTGAACTTAGTGAAATAGCTGCAGTGCCATATAGTAAAGTCATTCAGCTGAGTCAATGCTAAGTTGAATTCTTGGACAACAATAGCAAGGCAGGTAGTGGGCAGTCAGGCTTTAGGTACTTTGAGTGTACTTGTTTGCCAACTATGATTTATATTTTTATAATTTCTGACAGTTTAAAATTTATTACTTTGATGAGGGTGATTGTATTACAAGTGGATGGATCTTCATCTTTTTTTCTTAGTTCAGTGGAAACCCAGTGTTTCTTCTGCCCCAATATTTTTCACCTTGCTTGTGTTTTTATAAAATTACTGGATGTTTCATATAAAATCAAATGTCATATTTTGAGCTGTTTAATTAGAGCTCATGCAAATTAATACAAATTTTTAAACTAGTATTTACAGAATCCAAGGCACTTCCCAGGATTCTAAAATTTGGTTGATGACACTTTTTTCTGCCTTGTTTGCCTGACAATCAAAATGCTGAAAATCTAAACAAGAGAACTAACATTTTGTCTTGACAGGAAAACAACAACTGCAAATATCTCTTACCCTGTGTTGAGTAAAGTACCTTTATAAATCTAATCTATGAACCAACTAGGGGATTCTTATTCCCAATTTAGATACTGGGGTCTAATAAATCTACTTTACTATTGTAGCAGTACCAAATCTTGAAAGTGTTTTTCTCAGTGGGCACCAAATTTGGCTGTATTATTTGGATTATGAGAGAACACTACCTACAAGATGATAATATATACTGTTGACAAGTCATCTTAATCTTTCCTGTTGAGTTATACAAAACAGATACTACCTTATTCAGCTGAGAAACTGAGAAATTTATCTAAACTGATACTTTAATATTCTTTTTGTTGACAATGCTGAAAATATACTGTTTTCATAGATGAAAGACACTTTAGATCACAGATTATTAAGAAAAAAGTCTTTTACAGAAAGTAAGCATTTGCTTTCTGACAAAGTAAGACTCAAATACAGCAAGAAATCACACATACCTTGGGACACAAGGGGCGAGACCTAGAAAGGCAAGATATTGTGTTAGTTTACTGGGAAGTTAAGTTGTATTGTGGTTCTCTGGGTGACAAAATATAAAGAATACACAATTTTTCTAAACATTTTGTTATATTATTTAAATATACCTCTTATACAGCTTAAAGAATAAGGTTCCTAGTAACTCAATAAATATAATTATTTTAACTATTTCTAAGTTCACATATTATATAATATATAACATAAGGTATTTCTATACCAATGCAAAAACTATACTATTTCTAAGCAACTGGCTATTTCCTAAATTTTTGACACATTCTAGGTATTCTAGATGTTGTTTTGTAGACATTTTTCCCTCAGTTAAACTACTATAATTTTAGTATATTTTGAATTTTATAATATGTAACTTATTATAAGTCTATTCTGAAAACAAAGTGAAAGTATTTACACATTTGAGCCTAGACAATAAAGGAAGTCTTTTTTCTTAAACTTGCAAGAGTGAATGATGTGACTTCTCTTATGAGTGGGAATAAAAAGAGTTTTTAATTAGAATATACTACTCTAGAAATTTTTTATGTGGAGAGGTAATTTTTTTGGTTTTGTTGATGTGGCTTTTGAAAATTTATCTGAGTTTACAGTTATAGCAGAACTATTTTAGAAATCACTTTGGAATCAAAGAAGAATGAAGGGTTTCCAAAGTTATTTTTTTTTTAATGATTTAGGAATGAAAGATAGTTGAAGGGATGTTCTTAGATAGCTTATATTATATGGAGGAAGAAACTGAGACACAGAAAAGCTAAGTGAATTTACTTTAACATTAAACACATAACAAGTGGCAAAGCCAAGAGTTTTATTCAAGGTTTCTGCATCCTGTGAATCAAATGTTCTCTGGTACTCTTTCAAGAAAGAGAGATCTTAAATTATTCTTTGAGTTCCTTAGAAAGATAGACTCTACAAATTCCTTCCTGTTCTGATCCTGGGTACTAATATTTGTATCTAGTTGACTGCTGACCCCCCCCTCACTAGTCTCCCATGTACTTCATTCCTAGTTTCATTCAAACAAAAGGATGCAGACACATACACCCATGAACATACATATACACACATGCACCCTAATACTCACACATTCTTAGTCACTGCAGATACAAATGCTCCCAGACACGCCATAGACCTTTGCTACATAGTCGTCAAACATTTGTGAGAAGCGGGATGCTGGTGAGCATATTCTGTCACTTCTGGAAAATCTTTATAAGAACCGAAATTATTAAGAGCATTAAATCAGAATATAATTACTTAGATGGAATCAATGACTGTTGATATCAGGTGTTCAGGACTTGACAAAGGAAACTTCTCCATTCTAGGAATGTACCACAGAGCAGAAAATTCATGCCAGCTGCTTGGTGCTTCCTACACCAAACACTGCACTGGAAATACAGTGCAATAAAAATCAGATGAGTGACAGTATTCTCTTTGATTTCCGTGTGTGTGTGTGTGTGTGTGTGTGTGTGTGTGTGTGCGCGCGCACTTGTCCCGAACCTTCTAAAACATCATTAACTTCAGAATAAAATTAAATAGATTACATTTTTCTTCTACATCAAACACATCCATTTATACTTTCCTCAGGATACAGCAGAATCCCTCTGATTGACCATAGGAATTTTTTTCCTGAAGACTCCTCAGCAATATATTTATAAACCAAGTAGAGTGAGATGTTGAAAGGCTGGATTCTCATTATTTCTTTTTCTTAATATTCTTTTGTTATGTAGACTCCATATATTCTGAGAACATTCTTATATCTTCTACTTTTTACTACAATGTGGTTGGGTCAACTTTGCATATTAAATAAACAAAGAAGAAGAAGACAAAGTAACATTTACAATGGAAATTAAACTTAGAAAATTTAAATAGGTAACATTCTATTCATAGCTAATGCAATTTTTACAGAGCTCTAAGGTGATTCCTTTTTTGAAGTAAGGAGGGTGAGATGGGAATTCAGTGAGCTGCAGTCAACATAACAGGGCTGGGAAATATTAGTTGATAGGAGCAGAAAAGATAGGTTTCCCTTTTGAAATTTTTAAAACCCTGAGCACATTCAGTGTGTGCTACCACTTAATGCATTGTCCAAGTATTTCCTGCACATCCAATTTTTATGAGAACCTTAAAAGGTTTCTAGTAGACAGTTTAATCACATTTCCTCTCACCACTTGCACATGTGCTTTTTATATGGAGGTCATTGTCATAAAAAGGAAACTTGTTTGGTTTCTCAGTGTGCTTTTTCATTTCTTTCTTTTTTTCTGTCTTTTATTTTTTGGTGTGGGTCAGAGTATGGACGCCTAATAAATATATCAAAGCAGATAGCATTTACGAGCATAAATAATTGCTTGATTTTGTCAAATATGAGCTATCGTTAATATGTGCAAAAAATATATTTCAATGTCTGTAGACTTGTCCTCACCTTCTTCCCTGCCCTCCAAGGAATTAATGAACGTGAACATTAATAGATGAATGACAGAGGGACAATTGCTCATAATCGCTAAAATATATGTGTAATCAGATGAAGTAATCTTTTAAAAATGGTTTCATAAGATTTTCATGCTCATACTTCTTCAATAGCTTTCATACTATATATCCTAAATTTACAGATCAAAGGCTACAGGGAAGGAAAACAGAGCCCTGAAACCAAAAACCAAACAGTGTCCTCCCCAGGTCTCCTTTTCCACCTGTAAATGTGCTTTTGTTGAAGTTTTTGCCACTGCTGTCATTGACAGGGCATAAGAAAGTACTAGATCAAGATTTCTCTTCTTGAGAGAGATTTTATAACAGGTACAAAGGAGGAAATAAATTTTGGTCATTTTGTGAAAACTACTCAAAATCATCTTTACGATCACAAATGGTGTTACTAGTTTAAATGACTGTATCCTTGGAATGAGAGCAGAATGCTAAGCAACATTACTTTTAGGTAAAATAAAAGTACATAAGCTGTTGGTTTGATATAGTATTCTCCAAGTCTGTTCAGGGCTGGAGCACAGCACAGGAATACAGTTCAGATAAAAGACCCTGTCTACAATTCATACGGTGAATACTGGTTTCTTTTTAATGTAGATCATCAGAAAGCAGAAGCAAATTTCTCAGTTTAACCAGATAACTACCAATTAATCGTGTAAGAATATAAGCCACACTTTGTCAAAAGACCAGATTATACATCACTTAGGAACATGATGGAGCACAATGCAATTTTCAGTTTTCTTTTTATTCCACTACCAGGAATTACAAAGATTTTGCATGATACACTTAATGTGAAAATTCACTACATCATTATACTTCAGTATGTCTCAATATGACCCTTATTGTGAAGACTAGGTAATATAAAAATAAATATACAGCACACAATAATTGACCCATTCCAAAAAGCTCAAATGAATATGAATTATTCAATTTAACTGTAAAGATAAGATATAGTGTTGTAAGTTATGACTACTAACATGAAAAAATGTTACTAATATAACATACGTAGTAAATTTAGTTTGGAAAAAATCAAAACTTACTCTGTGAAGTTTGGCCAAAATATTTTGTAACTAAAATTTTGATAGTATGAGTTTTAAAGATTTTTCTGTATAATATTAAAGAGAAAAAAGAAAAAAAAATGAAGCATTGTTCCTTGGTTTAAAAGTAATCTGCTTAAAGGTAAATACATTAAAAATATCATAGTTACACCCACAATTTATGTATTCAATATGGAAATTATTCTCTGTCAAAAACAATTTTAAACACAGAAGATGGAGTCAAGAGGTTTTTTGTTTTTTGTTTATTTTTAACTGTCCACGACTGTGAAACTATAAACCTACTGTGTCCTGATACAGAAGGATCATGAACTGTGTAAACACAGAGCCACAGTATCAGTAACCACCATCTTCATCATCACCAGGATCCCACCACCTTGTCACAATAAAGGCCACTGAAGTCTCCTTCAAGGTGGAGAAGTTCACAGCACTTCTCCTCCAAGTTTTATATTTTAAAAATAAGATAATTGAGATCCTAAGAGCTCACCTGTCAAGGCCGCACAGCAAATGTGTAGGAAACTTAGAAGGAGCCCAGGGCTCATGACTTCTAGTCTAAATGTTCTTTCCATATGATTATAAGCAGAGAGACTAAATACTGTAACAACGCTTCTCTTTCCTAATGCTTTCCCACTCCTACTCCTTTGTGGCAGGGGTGCAGTTTAGGTGATATGGATTCAAAGAGGACTTCTAATAAAAGAATTTAATTGATGGTGATTACTTTGCCTACTTATTTTAAATTTCTAGCTAACAAATGTGCATTCACTATTTATTTCACTATTATGCACTGAATTGTGCTCCCTCAAAATATATACGTTGAAGTCCCAACCGCTATTAAATCAGAAGGTGACCATATTTGGAGATAGGATCTTTAAGGATGTAATTAAGTTAAATGAGGGCATTAAAGTGGGCCTTAATCAAATAAGGATGGTGTCCTCTTAAGAAAAGGAGATTGGGGCACTGATACACTCAGAGTGTAGATTATGTGAAGATAAGGATATGAAGATTACCTATAAGCCAAGGAGAACGGCCTCAGAAGAAACCAAGCCTGCCAGCACCTTGATCTTAAACTTCTAGCCTCCAGAATTGTGAGAAAATAAATATCTGTTGTTTAAGCCACCTGGTTTGTGGTCTTTGTAATAGCAGGCCTAACAAGCTAATGCACTAGGCACTAGACAGTCTTATGAAAACTTTATCTACATTGTGTCATTCAGAGCTTGTCATATCAATTCTTGTGGAAATGCTAAGATAATTTCCCCAAATAGAGACTTTATTCTTTTCCTTGGAAAAGCAACCATCTAAGAGTCAAGGGAGAACAGTGATACCCAAAAATCTCTCTTTAGAAAGGCCATCCTAATGTTACTTGAACACACTGTCCTAGTCTAGTCCTGTTAGTCTACTTAAGTCTCTTGTGTGATCTTCTTTTAAGAAGCTCCTTACATTGTGTTTTACTGAGTCTTTTTGTGTCTATCACTCCTCAAAGAATATTAGCTTGTGTAAAATAAAGACTATCCCCAAGCACTTAGCACAAACAAATTGTAGTGTGTGGCACGTGTAGGTACTTGATAAATGCTCATGGAATTACACTGAAACTTCTTTGTAATGCTGATCTGAGTACCTATGCTATGTAACTGACTGCCTTAGTAGTGAAACAGTCTTATAACATGATCTTTTAAGCACCTCAATAATTACATTTGCTTGGATGGTCTCCAGAAAAGACTAATTCATGCCAATGTTATTATAGTGAAATTCCACAACGGTAATTCTGGTTCTTGGTTGCAGAGATCATCCTTGGTACCTAAAGCTAATTAACATAGCAATAGAAATCTTAATCCATGCATTTTACAAGTGGAAAACCCAATTAGAGTGATGCAATATTAATTAGAAGAAAATAAGAAGTTTGGATTGAGAACCTGGTAACAGCATGAATTATGAATATGGAGGGAGATGTAAGGCAGGGAGTGAAGCGGCTCCTGTCCACACAAGGCATTAGAGCTTCAAACAATTACTCAAGACACTCTGAGAGTTATTGTGAGAGTATTTCTAACTTCTTTTAGCTCATCTAAAGAGGGAAGATACAACATAAAAAAGTGGTGATTAATTCTTTTCTCACAAATACTACACAGTTGTTGAGGAAAGGAACAGAGAAATTGTGCCCAGGGGAAATCACTTGAGAAACAGTGCTTCCCCACTGCTCAGGCAAGGCGGGAACCACGTGTGATGCTAAAGCCGCATGAGGGAACTGGTTTCCTAGGGGAAGTTCATTATGTCACTTAATGGAACTTCTCCAGGAAAATCAAGTTTGGAAAGCAAAATAGTATTTGGCAACATAATAGTGTAATGCAGGTATTAACATTGACATTGCTGTTTTATTCAGATGATTATGTGTAGATAATAAGTAAATGAAGCCCTGCAAGGAATAAATGGTGATTAAATTACCATATCTAGAAGCAAAGATTTATTTTGAGAATTATCATAGAAAACTGTTAGGAAATATATTTTAAGGTCTTATCTATATATTTTATTACATAATATTATAATATGTCTGTGTGTTATAAAGAATTTGATAAAGAGAATATTTAAAATTTTTTTCTTTTTTAAATATTAAAAAAATTTAAAAGCAACCAAATATGCTATTAATGAAAGAGGCATTGAATGTGTGATAAGAATAAGGAAATAACATTAAAGAATTGACTTGACAAGGTTAAATAGGGAATCAACAATTAACAACTGATGACTACATAATCATGTTAACCTCCAATTCAGAAATGAATGGGGAAGTGAAGATAAAGACTATTGTACAGGGGACAACAAACTGTTAGACTCCAGTGTGACTTAGTTAAATCAAATTTCTGCATTGTGGCCCCTCCACATAGGGCTCCAAAAAGAACACATACAGAATTCTCAAAATATTAAATGATTGCATATTAGGGAAAACATTTTATGAGGTACATATTATAGATGCAGTAGATAGACACAAGTGTAAAGGAAGGCTTTGAGGACTCAATATGAGAAAGTGAATTATTTTGACCGTTGGAAGCAAATTTTGATTTTTTTAAAAAAAATGGCTTGCATGAAGAATATTTAGAAGTCACATTTTAATATTTTTGAATGAACTATCATCATAGCACTCTATTTCTTAGTCCATTTAAAATCATTTAAGAATAAAATATTGATAGTTGAATCAAACTGACAAAATAAAACTCACTTGTAACCAGTGATGCCTTTTAGTTTTTTGATTTATATTCTTCCTAGTTCTTATGTCACAATTTCAGATCATTTCCTGAAATTTTTAATGTTTTACAAAAAATATGTTTATATTTGTGCCTTTCATTTATATATTCATGCTATTTGCCAGTTTTGAAAAGTATTAAGGGTTTATGTGCTATATCCCAGCATGCTGGTTTGCCCTGTGGGATATTGCATTTCATTCTACTAATCCAAATCCCTACACACTTATGTAATAATACAGCTACACAAACCAACTCGGAATTCTGAGCTCTCTAACTCTGAGCAGTGAAATTCTTCTAACAATTAGCACACCTATAGATATTTCTTTTTTATTTTCTACATATGTGCATACTTAATGTGTGTATGTATATTCATGCATGCATAATTTTCATATATGTATCAATAATATAATTTTCAAAATGTTTATGAGATTGATTATACACATTTCCAGATTATACTGTTGTTTTTGTTTTTCATTAGTACATGGTGACATTCCTTACATATTTTCTTTAAATGAAGAGCTTCCCTAGTACACTTAAATACTAACAGAATCTCATTTTAAGTAACATTACTCAAAACTCTTACCTTGTGTTCAGACTTAATTATAAAAAGGAGCTGATTGAAAATGTGTATAAAATGAAGACACTGTATTTTTTACATTTTTCTCTTCACATAAGCATGTGGTTACCTGTGTAATATATTTGCAAACAATAAAATGGTGGAGAAAATACTTTGAATTGGGAAGTTTTTACTGTCTTCAAAGCAGTATTACATGAAAAGGTAATTTTTTTTTACATCAATCCTGCTCTGTCTGTATTTGAGATAAACATAAATATATATTAAAATCTAACAATTTGATTGAATGAGGGCTAAGAACAGTGGCTTATAAAGTAAACGTTTTCTTAAATGATGCATTTCCTGGGAGAAACAGATGGCTACTTATTCATAGATTGGCAACCACAACTGAGTTCTCACCCAAAGGAATTTCCAGAAGCTTTTTAAATAATACAAGTTGAAAACTAGTATTGAATGAAAGAGTAAGTAGACATTGGTCAAACATCTTCAGGATAAAGTAAAATTTAAGAATGGCTGTCTGGGGCTTCCCTGGTGGCGCAGTGGTTGCGAGTCCACCTTCCGATGCAGGGGACACGGGTTCGTGCCCTGGTCTGGGAAGATACCACATGCCGCGGAGCGGTTGGGCACGTGAGCCATGGCCGCTGAGCCTGCGCGTCCAGAGCCTGTGCTCCACAACGGGAGAGGCCGCAACAGTGAGAGGCCCGCGTATCGCAAAAAAAAAAAAAAAAAAAGAATGGCTGTCTGTAAGATTACAGGTTTTTGTAGGTGGTCTCTCCTTTCTCTAATGTTTCCTTGTTTTCTTGACCTTCCTGCTTTAATTCTGTGCCAATATGTGTGCTTTTGGAGTCTGACCTATGGTTGAAAGCTCATTGCGGGACTAGGTAAAACGGGAGAATCCTATATCTTTAACCTTTCTTTAAAACATAAAATTATTAAATGTTATCTATGTGTTAAGTACTGCATTTAAACACCAGACAACAGTTTCATGAAATAGGCTATAGCTAGTAAATTGGAAAGAATTGTGGAGATACATTAGTACATTTTTGTTGATTACTGGAATCCACTTCACCCTCATTAATAAAACAGTAATAGAACAGTATGATTGCAGATATTTGAGTCCTTTAGCCATGCCAGAGAATTCACCTTTGAGTTTTTTAACCAATCAGCTTTGTGACATTATTGTTTAATCACCCTATGCCTCAGTTTTCTTACATATTAAAATGGGAATGTAGATTGTATACATTATATTGAGTGGTTATGAAGATTAAAAAGAAGATTAATGCATCTGAATTACTTAAAACTATATCTGGCACATAGTAATCAATATGATCTATAATCATAAGCTTTTGCTTTTAATTTGGATATTAAAATAGCTCCAATCATATAGAACTAAATATGTCTATTGTCTTAGTTAAAATGGGATCTTTATTCAATTTACAAAATGGAAATATTTGAAAACAAAATTTTCAGAAATAACTCTGTTTTGAAACACAGTTTACATATAATTATGTACCCAACTGAAGGATGTGCTATGTTTTTCTCATTTCACTTGTTCTTCATAGTCGAGGTTTGGTACATATAATTAGCTGTCAAGCATGTGCCAATTATGCAACTGCTTATGTGTATTAACCAGGTGTAGCATACCTTAAATATTAATTCTATGAATTTGAAGAAATTATATGAATTATGCCATTCTCTGCTCTTCAGATAATGGCCATACAATAGTTTATCTACTCACCAGTGATTTATTATTTTTGAATTGTGCATATTTTTTACTTATCAGAACCATGATGTATTAATTATGTTATATCCTCAGTTTCTGACTTGAGCATAAATATTCTCAGCTCTTTCATACTCTAGTGATGCTAGAGGAATATCAGTTAAGATATAGCTAAAAAGTGATAAACATGCACTTCTAGTTCTATTTACTTCTAAACATTTAATCATATAATGAGGGTTTTTATAAGATGAAAAAATAAATGAGTTAGTAAAACATGACCAATGCAATAATAGTAGTCTTGGTAGTGTTATCCTTTTCCCAAGGAGAATGGAAGGGGGATGTAATTTGATTGGCAGTATCCCCAGAGGGAAAGCTAACCTGTAAAACTGAGGACTGTCAAGTTCCTCATATCTAATAAAAGACTGGCAAATTAGAGTTATCAGCAGCACTAGCAATAGGAACAGATTGCATTATAAATCATCATATCATTGACAGACAATTACATCCAGAAATTTCCAAGCATGGGGTGGTACAGTGTTCGTCCATCAACAAAGTTATTCAAGCCAAAAGCTCAGTGAGGATGTGAATATAAGGAAGTTGCTTCTGGGTGAATGCTGGATTTATTTCTCCTATTACCTTCTTCCCACACATCTCCTGTAGTCATGAAAATTAAAGATAGAAAATACCTATTAGCACTCCTGGAGTCTGCTCTCCCTGCCCATTCACAAGCAATTCAAATGTACTATCTTTCTTTCTTAGGTTAGGAGGGGGATAAAAGTCTTTGTCAAAAGAAGGCAGAGAAGTAGTTCTGGAGTTGACAAAGAACTAACTGATCAATATTTTTATTCCAAACATGACACTTGACATTTGCATCTAGATATATATTTTATCTATTCTAAAACATTTTGGTAAAATAGTAAATCAATATTTTTTTGATAAATTATATGTTTGCATCACATTTAATTTCTGCACAATCACTTCATCAGTGCATAATCAATCACAAGACTGAGTGTAATATAATAAATTGAAGAGATGACATTGTCTCTGTTCATGAAAGGAAAACAAATATTGGTATTCCTTACACATGAGACAATTTAACTCAAGAAACAAGTCATCTCAAAGAGTAGTTGACAAAGTTTATGTAACATTTACAAAGTTACAAAGTTTACACATTTTATTTTCTCAATAGTGATATTCATGTGGCAACATTTTGGACTTAATAGTTCCATAAATCGCTTAGTATATGAAAACTACTATCGATAACCTGAGTAAATTACTGTTAGAACTATTGTTATTAAGATTATTTTGTATATTTTCCCTGCAGTTTTGCCAACCACCCAGCCCAGCTCAACTGCACTCAAAACAGGAAGCATTCACATAATAACCTACCTTGTATTAAAATATATTTTGTACATGTGGTCTTCCCTTGAGGTCTGAAAATCTGAAAGAGAGATACTATGTTTTACTTAGTCTTTTCAATTCTTCCAGTACGTTTGAATATGTGCTTTGCTTCTGCTTTATGCAAAACACATATTTGTGTAATGTGTGTGTATTCATGTGGCAAATTTTTAGCTTTGTTAGTTCTTCCACTGAAATTGGCTTTGTCTTATGCAGTTTTGGTAAAATAAAGATTGCTTACCTAATGTGAGAGGACCAGATGCAATAAATATAACCTAACTTTGTCAACTGGATAAGCCAACAGAAACTGCTCAAGGTAACTGAGATGTCTGCCTTATAAAGGGAGCTATTCTGAATCGAACTCTGGTTTTGTCTTTAAAAATATCTCATTTCTTGTATAAATACAATCTCTGCCTCCATAGTTACTATAATTAAAGGTAGTTAAGAATATTGAATTTTAAAATGCTATCCAATATTCTAAATTTATTCACTTTGAAAATATAGCAATTATCTGAAGCCTTTTAACTGACATTTTCTGGTTTACCAGAGAATTCTCTGACATAACTCTACAATCTGCTCTAGGATTATGTTTTTCAGGTAGAGATATTTTCCAGCTGAACTAAGAACTTACATTAGTTTGTTGAGTATATTTTTTAGGGTTTTAATACAGAGTGAAATAAAGTACAAACCTCCATCAATCTTACCCAAAGAGAAGGCCTCCATTTCTGAACTCTGAAATTCATTCTCTGATAGTTTTATGTAAATAAAGGTCTTGCAGATTCCAAGAATAACCCTAATAATCTGGATTTACCATAATTGTGAGGCAGTCATATAAAGAGTCATTTTTTAAAGACTGATTGAAAATATATAAGCATTCAGGAGGTTATTGTTTTAGGATACCTTTGATTTTGGAAAGGAGTTATTTTTTGCCCTGAAAATCATGGCTCACTGCAAACAGAAATCCACTCAAAAGAATTGATTTGGAACACAAACTGCTATGTAATTTTCAATATATCCATGTTACATAAGTGCAGAAGGCTGCATGATTTTACATTACATTGGTTGAGGATTGGGGATTTGTGTTTTATTTCTGCTTCAACAATTGCCTGTTAAAAAGATGATGAATTGTGAGGTGGTTACAGGCTTTAATTTTTTGAGTGAATGAAGGGATTGTATTTATAGAAGGTCATTCAGCTCCTGTGGGGAAGGTTATTAATATAAGAAATTATGTGCTGAGGTAAACCACCTCAATCAGACAGTGAAATTCATCATTCAATACTTGTTTAGGGACATGCAAAATACACTGTAAATTGAGTGTCTCCCTTTCAAGGAGATTAATGTTACAGCTCAGGAATTTTCAGAAAGTTGTGATAAGAGTCTTGAGGATTAGTGACAATCAGAATACAGTTAATTTTTCCTTTATCTACCCGGAGGTCAAATCCACTTGAGGATATCTCCTTTCATTCTTGTTCTGCCTATTTTGCTTGAAACACAGGGAAAATGGCTGTCTATCCCACCCATCCCCAAGTAAAAGTGAAAAGTACACATCTTTAAATATGTGGGTTCATTAAGTCAAGTCTTTACAAGGCAAAGAATAAGTAAATATACATTGTGTTTAGATATCAAGTATATGTATTTCTGAATAATAGCCTGCTTGGAACAGTGTAGAAAGGGTCACAGACAGCATCTTATTTAGGTTATTCTAAAGAGCAAGCATATTATCAATTATATGAATATGTTTAAGAACTCAAAGAATGTTAAAAATATTGTCCTAATTTGTTGTTTTGAAAAATGAACACCATTCTAGGTTTAAAACTCAATAAGGAATAAAAGGATCATGTTATATATAATTTTAAATGTTGATATTAATACAACCTGACTTTAGATAACCCCTTATACTTCTCAAATTCTTTACACTTAATTATCTCATTTAAGCCTCCTAACCACCTTCCCTGACAGGCAAGAGAGGATTATATTATCCCCATGGGGACACAACCACTTTCTCATGGTTTTACAGTGAATACAGTGCTTTTTTCCACTGGACCATTCTGAAGACTATGCCTGTAAGCAACGTGTGTGAATGGAATACTACCAAATATTCAATGATTCTAATTAACTGTATTAGTGTATGGAATTTTGTGAATGCCAGTGTAATGTGTGGTTCCATAACAGAATTCAAAATTATACTGAATATTTTATTCAAAATAAATAAGTAGTTTTAAGAACAAACTACCCACTAGACACTGTGCATGTCACTAGGACATCAAAGGGAAAATAGAAACAAAAAAACACATAATTACTATACAGATAAACGGATGTTAAAATTTTTTCTTTGCTATGGATGCAAAAGGAAAAGTATAAGGAGGGTCTAAGCCAATGAGCTTTGAATGAGTTGGCTTTAAGATGTGAGAAGGAATCTTGGAACATTAGCAAATATTGAAAATTACAGAATGAAACATAGAAGAACAATTAGTTCTCTTAGGAGGCAGTAAATTTAGATGTCATCACTTATAGGTGTACAGGGGATAATGAAAGGTATGGAATAACATGAAGATTCTCTGAGAAATAAGAAATGGTGAGAAGCTACCCAAGAGTGTAGACTTGAGAAATGTCAATATATAGGACAGCTTTCCAATGAGAAAGGAACAGTCAAGGATAATGAAATTAAGAGAGTTATTGAGGAACAGAGAGATTAGCATTGTGGGAAAAAAGGGAAAGAAACCAGAGTGATGACTTTCCAACAGTAATTATAGTCAATTGTTAAGGAAGCCGTGACATCATTGAGAAGTGAGGAAATTGAAAACAATTGAAAAGAATATTCTTTTCAAAATGCACTATGAGAGCAATAGGTGGAAAACAGAGGGTTGAAAATATGAGTAAGTGTTACAATAATTATAGGTGAATTTATTTTACCATGACCAAAAAAAACTTATAAATCTTTATAAGAGAATTGACAAAAGTTAAATCATTATTTAGATTTAAATGCATCGGGCACGTTGGGAGCATTTAGTGGTTTTATCCTGATAATATAAAAATATCTGGGTATCCATTTGATACTTGGGCACATATTCTACTCCTCTGCTTATTTTTTTCTCAATAGAGAAACATTGGTTAAAATTATTACTACTAAAAAAAATATTACTATAACGATTATAAAAACTGTTCAAATGGTAAATTAAGACACATTTTTTTTTTCTTTTTGTCTTAATAAAACTGAATTTGAAAGTCTGTTTCTCTTTACTTGTCTTACCCTTTGCTATGAAAGAAAAGTTAATAAAGTGGTATAAAAGGCAGTTTAAGAAGACAGTCTTAATATAATGTATACAGTTATAAAAGTCGATGATGAAGACATTTTGGTTATAAAAAACAGAAACTCACACCAGCTAGATTAAAATAGAAATCTCCTGACATCCAAGGGGTGAAAATGAAGAACACCTGAGTCGTTATCAAAAGTGGAACAGAAAATTATAAATGAGGCAGTTTCTCTGTGCGCCTGTGTGTCCTGCACTCTCTGTCAGTGTCTCTGTCTATCTCTGTCTCTCTGTTTTCTTTCCACT
The DNA here is from genome assembly GCF_964374135.1 of Grampus griseus. NCBI lineage: Eukaryota > Metazoa > Chordata > Mammalia > Artiodactyla > Delphinidae > Grampus > Grampus griseus. Next base: position 41,887,345 of record NC_139012.1, on the reverse strand, counting down.
TGGTATCTATGTATTTCTGGAAACATCTGTTGACTTTCTCTATACTGTTTTGTCACAACTTGTACGTGGGTGCTGCAGGGTCTTTGTATACTCCAATCCTTCAATTTCAACTTCAATCACCAACTGAGACTTTCTGTTCTCCCTCTTAAATTTCCAGGAGAGCACTGGGGAGGAAGAACCCATTTTTTAACATAGCCATGTACAACAATTTTCACACAAGACACTAATCATCTTGGATTTTGCTTATTTGGTTGTCTAAGGTACACCAATTTCCTAATGTGCCTGGTCTGGAAGGGACAAGGAATGAGAGAGAGGTGATTGTGTCCTGTAGTTGGAATGTATCTTCAGCGGATTGGGTAAAGCAGAAGGAGATATCTTAAGTAGTTTGTCACATATATAATACTAAAGTGAAAACATGACATTTTAAATAGGTAGAGTTGTTCATATAGAGGGAATCAGTACCCAGGAGGCATTTTAGTAATGGATTATTTATGTATTTTTACCTTGTAATGAAATTAAAAGGGATCTCCTGGTCAATTCTATCTTACATACTTTCTGTTTGTATTGGATTCTCATACCAAGTATTTGTCACTTCTTTTCCATAAACTTATTTTATACTGAATCACAATGAATAACTATCATAAAAACAAATAACATGTCAACACATTTATTCGACCAGAGCCCTCTTGAGATAATGCTTTAATTTTCATCAAGACTGTAGTGATTAATGTTTCTGATTATGATTATCACATAACACATTAGTGATTATATTTCAAAAAGGATTTAAAATATAAAATGTTTCAAGAATCTGGTGAGTCATTTGACTCAGTCTGTTGAAAGATGGGGAAAACTGAAAGGACAATTTTGATCCTTAATATCAGGAACTAATGAAATATATGTAAGGCAAGTGTAGTCGACTTTCACATGCAACACATTCCCAAAGGCCTAGTTTCATGGCAGTTCATTTTGAAGTGCATTCTTGTTTATTCATGAAGAATAAATTGAGCAAACGTTGTTTCCTTGTCTAACGTGACATTAACATAAACCATCAAATGAGTGGATCAAGGTTTCAGCAAGTGAAGGATATGTTTTATTAGTTGTTGCTCAATATATGAAGCAGGCAATTGAAGTAAAAGAAAGTAGGTAGTGACTTTATTTTTCATTTGTAAAAAGTTTCAGTTTAATGAGCAGCAGAAAATAAGGTTTTGTTATCTTTCATGTGTACTTTCGATAGCTTGTTTAAAAGTTTGTAAATATTTGCTGAATGTGCCCTTTATTAGGTATATGTGTGTGCATGGGTTTTCCTTTCTCAGACAAACATCCCTTCTTGTGTTTAGCTTTTTATTTTAATAAGACTGTGGACAAATTTCTATCCTCCTCCATGCTTTAGAGGGCTCACTAGGGAATCAGATTGGAAAGAATGTTTTGTACTTCGAGATGATACGTACAATATCAGTTAGCTTAAAAGCACAAGAACGAGTTGGTAAAGTTCATTCAAGCCTTGCTCACAATCAACCATTAACACAAAAGGGTCTAAGCTGTGTGGATAAATTACATATACAGCTTCAATATTTAGACCTACACTGTTGACCGTATTCAAACACATATTTATCATAGTATTTGGTTTTAAACTCATCAGACTCTTTTTTTAAGCCCATGTTTCAGAATATCTGATTGGCCTTTTCAACCTCCCAGATTATGAGCATGGCACATTTCCAGAGAAAGGTGTATTTTATCAATATATTTGGATATTTTAGTTAAGCAGATGGTTTCTTAAGATTTGGTTATAAGTTCCTTCCAGGGAAAAACATCTTTTTTTTTTTTTTTTTTTCCTGTTCAATTGAATGGCCACCTGGATTGAGTGAACTATAGGCTCTAAATCCAGTCTATTGACAGGTCTTTGTTATTAGCCTCTTGCCTGGCAGTGATCTGGGCAACTTGTAAGAATTTTAATGTGCTGAGTTCAAAGGTCCTTTTAAAGTCTGTAAACCTATAATTTAAAATATGGGATTGAAAATATGGCTGAATTTTTTGTTGCTTCAATTATATTAACAAGAATTAAGATAATTTCTACCCCAAGTCACATAAATAAGATAAAATACATCATCCATTGGCCTCTAAATATTTGCTCCTGTCTCTATGCCTTGATTTCTTCATCAATAATAGAGGTTAAGAAAAGAATCTCTAATGTCTCTTTCAACTTTAATATGCAATGAATCTATCAGATGTTGAAGTCACCCAAAGGGAAGGGAATTGTTACAAATCCTGACTTGCAAGTACAATTTTCAAGCCCAGACTCCAAGCTCTTAAAAGAGTTTCAATGCCACAGAGGGGAATGAAAAAGAGACCTAATAGAACTTAAAAAGAGGAAAGGCTAAAAGAAAGGCAAAGAGGGATTCAGAGCTGCTGAGCTCAGTGTCAGGAGTACGAATCATATTTACTCCGATTTCTTGTTTCTTTTGATGTTGAGGCTCAAAAGAAGGCAGCTACCTTATCTGGTTGCTTCCTTCTGCTTCTCTATACACACACATGCACATACACAGACACCCCCAGCTCCTACTCTTTAGAAGCTGGAGAAAAGTTATGTTTTGCTTTTTAAAGTGTTCCGTATTTGTTTGGATTATTGCAGAACATTGTGGATTGTCTGATTAATTTAAACATCTTTCCACAGTGAGGCATGAAAGCCAACGCAAATTAGTGTTGATGGTCTCATTCCGGGCTTATGTTAGGTCTCTTGGTAATCAAAATGGTAAGAAAAATATATCATGTAAATAGTCTAACAGAATTTTTTTTTTCCATGAAGGGGAGTAAAAAAGTCTACTCATTCTTATCAGATCCTTATCATCTAAGGTTGAATAAAAAGAAATATTTTGTAAAAGGGCTTGACATTGTAATAGAATGCTAATACAAGATCACAAAGAGCCATGTTTCAATGGTATTGAATTGTAAAAGGCAATAATTATATATTTTTTCTATTTTCCTAAAATTATTTTCCTTAAATCATGTATTATCTTGATTTAGAAGTGGATTTGTGCTATCGGTATTACTATTATGAAGAGAAATGTTTTATAAAATGTTCTCTATATATTGTTCAATCACTTTAAATATTGCCCCTAACCTTTTCCACTTCATAAAATCTGTCACAAACTTAAACATTAAATCTTATTCACTGGAACTAAATATATTTATTTTAATATCAATATAGGACTAAAATACTTTTTTTGTTGTTGTTTGTTTTTGGTGGTACGCGGGCCTTTCACTGCTGTGGCCTCTCCCACTGCGGAGCACAGGCTCCGGACGCGTAGGCTCAGCGGCCATGGCTCACGGGCCCAGCCGCTCTGCGGCATGTGGGATCTTCCCGGACTGGGGCACAAACCCGTGTCCCCTGCATCGACAGGCGGACTGTCAACCACTGCACCACCAGGGAAGCCCAATACTTTGTTCTTTGACAAAGAGCTATCATTCTGTATTCTTCTGAAGAGCACTATAGAGAAAAAAAAAAAACACACACACACACAATGTAAAAATGCAACTATTTAATCATATTCTCTTCAGATTTTATTCTTTTTGTTCCCTTTCTTTTGAGATATTTACCTATGTTTCCGAATACATTTTGGAGATATGGAGAGTTAATAACATGAACTTTTTTTTTTATATAATTGGCATGTTTAATATACTGCCAATTTTTTGAGGACAAGGATTATTTCTTATTTGTATTCTTTTAACCAAGTCATTAAAAAGTATATGGCACAGAGGGAATTGTTAAGAAATATTTGTTGAGGTGAATAAATGCTTTTATTTGGGAGAATCTTCACAAAAGATACAGCATTTAATGTCCTCCTTGAAGAGAAAACCAAATTCTCTTCCTCAGAAAAGAAATGCTTCCCAGTTATGCTTTATACTTATTAATATATAGTTTCAAAAATTTGTTTTTGGAACAAGTTCCTATAATCTATTTCTGGTTCATTTCCATACCTCTCATCACCAGGGGAACAACCTCATAAGACTAAATCAGAGAAGTGTTAGTGTTTTAGAGAATCATCTATGTGTTAAAGTTCTATGACCTCAAGATTAAACGATAAACAGTACAATGGTTTTGCTGAAGTTAAATTAGTTGGGAGCTTAGAGACAAAGAAAGTAACTCAAAAGATGAACTCTATAAGTAGATGTGACTCATCTACAGATATTTCTTTGTTTGTTAAAGTACATTCCTTTGAGGATTCTTGCCCCAAAGTTATAAGAAAAAACATTTTTAAGACCTTGAAAGTGAGCATGTTTCTCATGTGACTTGGTTTTGTTCCTTAAAATGCATAGAACTTCAAGAAATTCAATTTAAAAAAATAGATTTAAAAAACACTCTATCCTTTTAAACATTCACAACTAGACAGATTCCAGACTTGCTGAAGAGTTTCCATCCAACATCACTATGATTAGTTTCTTTATTTTGGCCGTAAATACTCTAAACTATCTCAAAAAGCACTGGATGCACCAGTTCTTTTTCTGAAAAGAAAGTCAATAAACATCAGACCTTTGATAGTGTTTGTTTGTTTTTTTTTCCTTATATATATATAAAAAAAAGACATTCATGGAACATGAGAATTAAAAATTTTACTTTGGTTTTAATAAAAGTCACATGCCTTTTCAAAGTTATCAGCAAGATAAGAGCAAATGATTACAACAGAATCAGTGGTAAAGTCTCAGCTTTCCTGCAGTCCCTTTATCAACTAAATTATTTACACCATTTTATGAAGATCTAATAGAGACTGATATTTGGAAAAACAAACCCAAAGTTAAATTTTGGGGTAACAGATCTGATAATATCTCACATACATACTGCATTTTTGACTTGGAGAGGTGGAGGAGATTTTCTATCCTAAACTTCCCATTTTACAAAGACACTGAGGCTGTGAAATGACATGGTGAGATGGTGGCATGCTGAAGGTCAAGTCCAATTGCCCCAGTGCCAGTTGGCACTTTCCAGTGTATTTTGGAATATCCTTTTTACTCTAAATCATTACTCTAAAAGTTATGAATTTCCATTCAAATTTAGCTAATGTACAATTTGCATAAATGAATTTAAAATCAAAAATTGAAACACTCAACTTACAAAAACACATCTTAAAATTATGTATTCAAGGGATAGTGTTTGTTTGTTTACTATTAGTGTACATACTACAAAAGAAAAAGAAAACATGTCTCTCTTTTTCTCTCTGTGTATGCTTTTAAAAATATAGGCTGCAGCTTCAGGGTCTGTTTTAGACAACTTTCTGTTAAGAGAAGTCTAATAAACCACTGAACTTATACAAGAATTTGCCTTGAAAGACAATATTCAAATAACTGGCACAGCCTTGAACTTTGAATTCACTTTAAAGCACTCTAGATTTGAATATCTGAATTTATTACCTGATTTCTTTGACTGAAGGTTGGCTTGCAGACTGTTGTGAAAGACTGGCATGCAGATAGTCTAGGTTACTATTATGTTAAAGGCTTATTTTGGGAGAGCATTTTTTTTCATAATACAAGGACATATTTCTACTATCGGAAATTATATTCAGTTTAGATTTTTAAAAAAATTCTCTATCATGAAAATTTCAACATATAGTTATAATTCTAGGTAAGATTATTTTTCAGAAATATTTCAGTCTAAACTCTAGGATGTATTAATGTTAGATATTGTATATACTAACTTAGTATAGTATAATATGTGGTTTGTTTACAGCACATTTAAAATTGTATAAATAAATATTTATATACTATATAATTTATACCATGCAGGGTGAAATTTTTTAGAAAAAAATATAGTACTTGATGTAATATTGATAAAAGCAATTCTGTGTAGAAAAGAAATATTCCTTCTATACAAATATATGCAATCATCTACAAAAAAATATGAGTCACCTACATGAAACATGGATTCACAAGCATGTTGTATGTGTGTTTGCATGTGTGTACACACACATTAAGTTCAATTCACACATGGCTGCCTCTCTATAGAAGAAGAATATTTACTGGGTGGAAAGCCCATCACTGTGTAACCAAGCAGGACCCTATGGAGACTTCCTGGGACAAGCCCTCCTCCATATCCTCTGCTTTAGCTCCTCTCTGAAGTACCTAGATAACAGTATTTGATGCACATTTCCTAAGTTGTTTTACAGATGTGAAAGCCCCCCACCAAATGGAAGATGTTAACTAATTGATGATCATGAGCACATAGCCCCAAGACTCCTGGAGCTTAAGGACTTATAATGTTAACTCCTGTGACACCGCTCTGTTACCTCATCATCAGCCAATCAGAGAATTGTGGATGAGCTGATCATATACCCTGCAACACCCCTCCCTCATCTGGTTTTTAAAAATGTTTTGCGAAACCCTTCGGGGAACTCAGAATTTTTTAGATCATGAGACACCTGTCTCCTTACTTGCTGCTGCAATAAAACTTCCTCTGCTCCAACCTCAGATGTTTTTGTTTGTTTGACCTCACTGTGTGTTGGGCACACGAACTTGCGCTAACAACTGTATCCCTGGATTCACTTACATCCTAGATTCATATAACTTTTTTGTGTGTTTTAATGTCAGTAAGTGGGACATGTTATAAACTAATACTGTTGTTTTCTAATAAGTTAGTTTTATTACTGTGTATTTGGTACTCTTTCAGAATTTCCTGAAAGTGTTAACCAACTGAAAAAATACATTGACTTTAGTAAACATTAATTACCTAGAGTGAAAATGAAACTCATCATTTTCCTCCCTTGAAGTCTTTCAATTCCGGCTGGAAATATAACAGAAAGACCCCCATCGAATTCGCAGTGGACATTTCTAAAACAAGACCTCTCCCATTGTGTTTGGAATATCCAAACTATTTTTACTCACCCTATTTTTTGCTTGTGATGAGAAAAATTTAGTTTTGTTTCTCTTCAAGGTATAAATAAAATTAAATGATAAATACATGAAAAAATTCTCAGGGATTTTAAAACAAAAATAATAAAATAAACTTAAATGAACTACAAAGCAATTGTCTTGAATATAAAATACAGCATGATTAATCTTGATTAACCCTGGTACTGAAAATGTCTGCTATTGTAGTCCTTGGAATATGTTTGGACAGAAGTTAGCCTCTCTTCCTAAGTGTCTGGAGATGTAAAGGCTTGCATTGCTTGCATCCATTCATTTAAAATGCAGAATTAATATGCAGTGTGCAATGCTGACTGGCATTAATGAGGCATAGCCCAAGCAACATAACATGCAATCCTTTTGTAATTTAAAATCTTTCAATGTCTTATTGCTCTTGTGAAATGGCTTTATAGTAAGGTTATAATACAAGGAAGAAACCAATGGAGAATTGTAAAGTATAGAACATTAGTGTTTGAAGTGTACTTTCTGAGGGTTTTTATCTCTATGCATGCCCATAGCAACTGGGTCAAAGGAGGTTCATAAAGCTCTATATAACATCCATGAACCACTTAAAGAAAATGTTGTAATGTGCAGAGAGCAGCTACAATTTGTGATCCTCATAAAGGTGGTTTTGCATTGTTCCTTGGTGAGTAATGACCTACGATTGTATCCAGTTTGTCTATAGTAAATTAGAGAGCATAGTAGTAATTGCTTAGAAAGAAATTCATAACTGGATGTGGCAAAATATATGGGTTTGTTCATGTATTTATGTATTTAGCAAAATTGAGTTCACACTCATGTACCCAGCACCCTGGCACACTCAATGTTCAGTTCACAGAGGTTTGCTCTGCTGTTACACATTTAGAAGGAAGCTGCTGAGTAACTTTGATATAAGTTGTTATTGTTTAATTCCTAATTGAATTACCAAAATTTCTATAGGACTATAAAATTATGTTCCCTTTATTCCCACTCTCATTAAATATTGTATTGAGAAAAGAAGACAAAATTCAGCTTAATGTAGCCCCTTCACAAACTTTATGATTTTGGGGGGAATATATCTTTCTCTCTATCTCAAGTTCTGCATTTGTGAATTGTCCATTAAGAAAAACCTTGAAAGTCATTGCATAGAAGGAAAATCAAGCATTCTCAGGAAATGAACAATATACAGAGTTGCTAAATCTTTATAATAACCAATGATATTTATAGCAACAGATTGCTCTCAAATACCACTTAGGCAATAACACACTAAGAGAAAGCTATTTCTTGGTTACAGTACTTGGCACCTATACTTTTTATTAAATTGTTACAATTGTTTCAAAAATGTCAGCCAGCTTATGATAGAGACCATTAAATTTTGGAATAACATAAGAAGAATCCCTAAACAAAGGGGAAAAAATGTTTCATCTGATAATTCAACTTGAATCATTTACTGAATTTCATCAGATGTTAATTCCACATTCATAGATTTTTTTCCTCTTTTTGCTTATATTTGTTAAAATTTTATTTTGTTACAAAGTATTCCTATATCTTAGCAGTTTTGGAATAAGTGGATTCAACTTAGTATATTATAAAATAGTAGGTGGAGGTAAATATTATACTAATGCTTTAAAAGTGACCTCCTTGCAATAACAATGTGCACGATAAGAAATACATCTTTTTGTCTGTTAATTTCACTTGATCACAGGGCACTATAATTGAGGGAAGCCAACTAGCCTACTTAATGGCCTGTGCCAAAAGACTATATAAAATCAGCTTTTGTTTTTTCACAAATCCCACATGGAACAGTCAACTTCTTCCTGTTCATTGAGCAGAGGTGACTGCCTCCATCTAGCTAGTCTCTTTGCAAACCTGGACTAAAAATGGAAAAGCTTGTTAGGACAGAGGAGAAAGCAAGTACTATTGTAGACGAAATGGGAGGAGGTATCTTTGGAACATCAAGAAGGGAGAAGAAAGCTTACCTCAGGACTGAAAGAAGATACTGGATGGGGATTGTGAGAAGGGTGGAGGGGAATTTACACAAAGTGAGAAGGGCTATTGATCAGTTCAGGGAGTTTTGAAGTAGATCCCAGTCAACTTGCAAACCCGAGGGGTATGATGCCCTGAAGAACCAAGAGGCTGGACCTGGCAAAGTCTCCTGTGTAGGGAAATGGTGCAGGGCCCAGAAGATGAACAGGAGCAAATCTGTTCATATATGCAGTAGATCAATTCAAATTTATCCACTTATGTAACATATTACTGTGAGAAAGATGCTTTCAGCTATGATTTACTAAAGGTCCAGTTGGAGCAACAAACCATGATGACTAAATCCACTGCTTTGTTTTTTGTTTTTAATACAGATATTCTCAATCTGTAAGACTAATGCACTTTATTCTTGTGTTAGCATTTACGATACAAAATGTAGGTCTTGGGAATAATAATTTTGCAATTTTGCAATGAATTTGTCTGCTGGAGACGAAAACATAAAAGAAAAAGGAAAACAGCTACAAAGAAATTATTACCAGGGAGTTAGAGGCCAAAATAATCTAGGTGAATACAAGTCTCTGTAAAAGTCTTGCATTTATTCTTTCATTTCACTTAAAATTTTCACATAAAATATTTATAAAATACCTGGTAATGCTGCAGGCATTGTACTATATACTGGAGATAAATTGTCAACAGGAGGATCATGTTCTCTTGTGAAGTGAAAGAAAGCAAAACCTATTTAGAGGAAGTAGTGAAAGACCTTTAAGCCATAGTACCATAGAAAGAAAACCAGCATGTTTCTAAAAGAAACATTTTCTACTAAAAAGGGAAGGGTTTATCCTGAGCCATATCAAAAGGGATCTACCTCCCATGTGGCACCTTTATTTCTGAAGAGGCACCATTTCAAGATTTTATAGTTTATAAAGCTCTTTCATAACCATTATCTACAACCTTGTTGAGGTGGATGATACAGATTTTTAACAAAGCCATGCTAATTATTTTTCTATGTGCTAATTCATTTTCAGTTATTTGAAAAGCTCAGAAAGAGTAAAGAGAAATAAGGAAAATACCTATGTCCCTGGCACCCAGAACAAATATATGTTAATATTTTCTGATATTTCTCTCTCCAATTTTTAAAGGAAAATACTTTTTTAAGAAAAGAAGAGAGACAAAACAATTTTTTTTAATTTTTACAAAATAAACAAGCAAACACCTGTATACTACTGGTACAGTTGACATTCCTTTTGAGTACTTTTACCGTTCACATTTTTTTCTCATTCTACATAAGTAATCTCTACACTGATATGTATTCTAGCCATCTGTATTTCTATGATTTTAAAACTAAATACCATTTATATGGTATTTGTTTTTTAAATTTATTATACTGCATTTTCTTTATAAATCAAAACATATATTGCATAGGGTGAATACCTATCTGTTCACACTTCTTGATGAGCGTTTTAGCTTTGTTTTCCAATCATATTTAATGATGACAGGACAATAAACCAGTAGAGAAGGACTCATAGAAGACATTAGAGAGAAGGAAGGAGATACAAGCTCAAGGCTTCCTGATTTGAGACACTAAGTTTCAGGACATTAAATGATTGGAACAGATTTTCGGAAATCGGAATGTACACTACGGATCTCTTAAAAAAAAATATATATATATATATATATATATACATATATATATATTAAAGAAGATGTTGGTGGTAGGAGTTTATTAATTTATTTTATTTATTTTTGCTGTGTTGGGCCTTTGTTTCTGTGCGAGGGCTTTCTCTAGTTGTGGCAAGTGGGGGCCACTCTTCATCCCGGTGCGCGGGCCTCTCACTATCGCGGCCTCTCTTGTTGCGGAGCACAGGCTCCAGACGCGCAGGCTCAGTAGTTGTGGCTCACGGACCTAGTTGCTCCGTGGCGTGTGGGATCCTCCCAGACCAGGGCTCAAACCCGTGTCCCCTGCATTAGCAGGCAGATTCTCAACCACTGCGCCACCAGGGAAGCCCTTAAAATATAAATTTTATCAGCTTCCTGAAATATTCACAAAAATATATGGTTTGATGTAAGCATGTTTAGGAACATTCTAAGAGCCCTTCTCTTGTCAGCTTATAAATAGGAAATCGTTCATGGATCTGTTTGAGAAAATATTGTAGAATTGGGAAACAGTGGAGTATGCCATCAGAAAACATACTTCCTGAGAAAGTAATCAAGCTTCGTTTTCTCCAAGCTTTTCAGTTTTAACAATAACAATAGCAACACGAACAGTTAAATGATTCCAGAAATAAAACATGAGAGATAAAAAGACAACAAGGAGTTTGTGGTGTCCTGGAGGGCGAGTGAAATAAATGCATCTTGAAGGAAGGAATTTTCAGTAGTGTCAAGTGAGAGGAGGACTGAGAATTGCCCTTTGAGTTACTATCCTTGGAGATGGTGAAAGAACAGTTTCAATGGAAAGGGGTGGTAAAAAATGTGACACGGGGCTTCCTTGGTGGCGCAGTTGTTGAGAGTCCACCTGCCGACGCAGGGAACACGGGTTTGTGCCCAGGTCCGGGAAGATCCCACATGACACTGAGTGGCTGGGCCCGTGAGCCGTGGTCGCTGAGCCTGCGCGTCTGGAGCCTGTCCTCCGCAACGGGAGAGGCCACAACAGTGAGAGGCCCGCGTACCGCAAAAAAAAAAAAAAAAAAAGTGACACACATGGGCTTCCCAAAGGAATGGGTGGAGAGGTTGAAAACACCAAGTATAGACAATCCTTTTAAGTAGATTTTTTTCTGTAAATGTCAATATTTTATTTACCTTTAGAACTTTCGTATTAAAAATTTAAGAATGTTTACCAATTCTTCATGAAAGTAATCACTAGTTTCTTAAAATGGGTAGGAATAATAGTTTCAGTGGGAAGTTTTAACAAAAGGAATGGTTATTTAATGAAACCTATAGCATAAAAATACAAGGCGGCTGCCTCTATAATGATTGTATAAATTTTATACCAGCACCATTGATTTTTAGCAAAAACTGCTTTTGTAAGAAGGTAGGAGGAGTAACAGAATAACAGGCCATATTGCAGCTACTACAGAGTTGGGTGGAAAATGTAAAGAACCCCCTTCGTAGCAAAGAAAACCGCAGTGTCTTACTTATGGTTATGTGTTTTTTCATCAAACTTCTTTTTTTTTAACTGGGGTAATTGATTTACAATGGTGTCTTAGTTTCTGCTTTATAACAAAGTGAATCAGTTATACATATACATATGTCACCATATCTCTTCCCTCTTGCGTCTCGCTCCCTCCCACCCTCCTTATCACACCCCTCTAGGCGATCACAAAGCACCGAGCTGATCTCCCTCTGCTATGCGGCTGCTTCCCACTAGCTATCTACCTTACGTTTTGTGGTGTATATATGTCCATGCCTCTCTCTCGCTTTGTCACAGCTCACCCTTCCCCCTCCCAATATCCTCAAGTCCGTTATCTAGTAGGTCTGTGCCTTTATTCCTGTCTTACCCCTAGGTTTTTCATGACATTTTTTTTTCTTAAATTCCATATATATGTGTTAGCATACGGTATTTGTCTTTCTCTTTCTGAGTTACTTCACTCTGTATGACAGACTCTAGGTCTATCCACCTCATTACAAATAGCTCAATTTTGTTTCTTTTTATGGCTAATATTCCATTGTATATATGTGCCACATCTTCTTTATCCATTCATCCAATGATGGACAACTTAGGTTTTTTCCATCTCCTGGCTACTGTAAATAGAGCTGCAATGAACATTTTGGTACATGACTCTTTTTGAATTATGGTTTTCTCAGGGTATATGCCCAGTAGTGGGATTGCTGGGTCATATGGTAGTTCTATTTGTAGTTTTTTAAAGAACCTCCATACTGTTCTCCATAGTGGCTGTACCATTTCACATTCCCACCAGCAGTGCAAGAGGGTTCCCTTTTCTCCAAACCCTCTCCAGCATTTATTGTTTCTAGATTTTTTGATGATGGCCATTCTGACTGGTGTGAGATGATATCTCATTGTAGTTTTGTTTTGCGTTTCTCTAATGATTAATGATGTTGAGCATTCTTTCATGTATTTGTTGGCAGTCTGTATATCTACTTTGGAGAAATGTCTATTTAATTCTTCTGCCCATTTTTGGATTAGATTGTTTGTTTTTTTTTTGTTGTTGTTGTTATTGAGCTGCATGAGCTGCTTGTAAATTTTGGAAATTAATCTTTTGTCAGTTGTTTCATTTGCAAATATTTTCTCCCATTCTGAGGGTTGTCTTTTGGTCTTGTTTATGGTTTCCTTTGCTGTGCAAAAGCTTTGAAGTTTCATTAGGTCCCATTTGTTTATTTTTGTTTTTATTTCCATTTCTCTAGGAGGTGGGTCAAAAAGGATCTTGCTGTGATATATGTTATAGAGTGTTCTGTCTAAGTTTTCCTCTAAGAGTTTCATAGTGTCTAGCCTTACACTTAGGTCTTTAATCCATTTTGAGCTTATTTTTGTGTATGGTATTAGGGAGTGATCTAATCTCATACTTTTACATGTACCTGTCCAGTTTTCCCTGCACCACTTATTGAAGAGGCTGTCCTTTCTCCACTGTACATTCCTGCCTCCTTTATCAAATATAAGTTGACCATACATGTGTGGGTTTATCTCTGGGCTTTCTATCCTGTTCCATTGATCTATATTTCTGTTTTTGTGCCAGTACCATGCTGTCTTGATTACTGTAGGTTTGTAGTATAGTTTGAAGTCAGGAAGCCTGATTCCTCCAGCTCCGTTTTTCGTTCCCAAGATTGCTTTGGTTATTCAGGGTCTTTTGTGTTTGCATACAAATTGTGAAATTGTTTGTTCTAGTTCTGTGAAAAATACCAGTGGTAGTTTGATAGGAATTGCATTGAATCTGTGGATTGCTTTGGGTAGTAGAGTCATTTTCACAATATTGATTCTTCCAATCCAAGAACATGGTATATCTCTCCATCTATTTGTATCATCTTTAATTTCTTTCATCAGTGTCTTATAAGTTTCTGCATACAGGTCTGTTGTCTCCTTAGGTAGGTTTATTCCTAGATATTTTATTCTTTTTGTTGCAACGGTAAATGGGAGTGTCATCTTGATTTCACTTTCAGATTTTTCATCATTAGTGTATAGGAATGCCAGAGATTTCTGTGCATTAATTTTGTATCCTGCAACCTTACCAAATTCGTTGATTAGCTCTAGTAGTTTTCTGGTAGCATCTTTAGGATTCTCTATGTATGGTATGTCATCTGCAAACAGTGACAACTTTACTTCTTCTTTTCCAATTTGGATTCCATTTATTTCCTTTTCTTCTCTGATTGCTGTGGCTAAAACTTCCAAAACTATGTTGAATAAGAGTGATGAGAGTGGGCAACCTTGTTTTCTTCCTGATCTTAGTGGAAATGGTTTCAGTTTTTCAGCATTGAGGATGATGTTGTCTGTGGGCTTGTCATATATGGCCTTTATTATGTTGAGAAAAGTTCCCTCTATGCCTACTTTCTGCAGGGTTTTTATCATAAATGGGTGTTGAATTTTGTCGAAAGCTTTCTCTGCATCTATTGAGATGATCATATGGTTTTTCTTCTTCAATTAGTTAATATGGTTTATCATGTTGACTGATTTGCGTATATTGAAGAATCCTTGCATTCCTGGAATAAGCCCCACTTGATCATGGTGTATGATCCTTTTAATGTGCTGTTGGATTCTGTTTGCTAGTATTTTGTTTACGATTTTTGCATCTATGTTCCTCAGGGATATTGGCCTGTAGTTTTCTTTCTTTGTGACATCCTTGTCTGGTTTTGGTATCAAGGTGATGGTGGCCTCATAGAAAGAATTTGGGAGTGTTCCTCCCTCTGCTATATTGTGGAAGAGTTTGAGAAGGATAGGTGTAAGCTCTTCTCTAAATGTTTGATAGAATTCACCTGTGAATCCATCTGGTCCTGGGCTTTTGTTTGTTGGAAGATTTTTAATCACAGTTTCAATTTCAGTGCTTGTGATTGGTCTGTTCATATTTTCTATTTCTTCCTGATTCAGTCTTGGCAGGTTCTGCATTTCTAAGAATTTGTCCATTTCTTCCAGGTTGTCCATTTTATTGGCATAGAGTTGCTTGTAGTAATCTCTCATGATCTTTTGTATTTCTGCAGTGTCAGTTGTTACTTCTCCTTTTTCATTTCTAATTCTATTGATTTGAGTCTTCTCCCTCTTTTTCTTGATGAGTCTGGCTAATGGTTTATCTATTTTGTTTATCTTCTCAAAGAACCAGCTTTTAGTTTATTGATCTTTGCTATTGTTTCCTTCATTTTTTTTCATTTATTTCTGATCTGATTTTTATTATTTCTTTCCTTCTGCTAACTTTGGGGTTCTTTTGTTCTTCTTTCTCTAATTGCTTTCGGTGCAATGTTAGGTTGTTTATTTGAGATGTTTCCTGTTTCTTAAGGTGGGATTGTATTGCTATAAACTTCCCTCTTAGAACTGCTTTTGGTGCATCCCACACGTTTTGGGTCATCGTGTCTCCATTGTCATTTATTTCAAGGTATTTTTTTTAATTTCCTCTTTGATTTCTTCAGTGACCACTTCGTTATTAAGTAGTGTACTGTTTAGCCTCCATATGTCTGTATTTTTTACAGATCTTTTCCTGTAATTGATATCTAGTCTCATAGCATTGTGGTCGGAAAAGATACTTGATAAAATTTCCATTTTGTTAAATTTACCAAGGCTTGATTTGTGACCCAAGATATGATCTATCCTGGAGAATGTTCCATGAGCACTTGAGAAAAATGTGTATTCTGTTGTTTTTGGATGGAATGTCCTATAAATATCAATTAAGTCCATCTTGTTTAATGTATCATTTAAAGCTTGTGTTTCCTTATTTATTTTCATTTTGGATGATCTATCCATTGTTGAAAGTGGGGTGTTAAAGTCCCCTACTATGAATGTGTTACTGTTGATTTCCCCTTTTATGGCTGCTAGTATTTGCCTTATGTATTTAGGTGCTCCTATGTTGGGTGCATAAATATTTACAATTGTTATATATTCTTCTTGGATTGATCCCTTGATCACTATGTAGTGTCCTTCTTTGTCTCTTCTAATAGTCTTTATGTTAAAGTCTATTTTGTCTGATATGAGAATTGCTATTCCAGCTTTCTTTTGGTCTCCATTTGCATGGAATATCTTTTTCCATCCCCTTACTTTCAGTTTGTACGTGTCTCTACGTCTGAAGTGGGTCTCTTGTAGACAGCATATATATGGGTCTTGGTTTTTGTATCCATTCAGCCAATCTGTGTTTTTTGGTGGGAGCATTTAGTCCATTCACATTTAAGGTAATTATCTATATGTATGTTCCTATTCCCATTTTCTAAATTGTTTCATGTTCTTATTGTGGGTCTTTTCCTTCTCTTGTGTTTCTTGCCTAGAGAAGTTCCTTTAGCATTTCTTGTA
Source organism: Grampus griseus (assembly GCF_964374135.1). NCBI lineage: Eukaryota > Metazoa > Chordata > Mammalia > Artiodactyla > Delphinidae > Grampus > Grampus griseus. Next base: position 41,871,057 of record NC_139012.1, on the reverse strand, counting down.
AAGCTGGTTTGGTGGTGCTGAACTCTCTCAGCTTTTGCTTGTCTGTAAAGGTTTTAATTTCTCCATCAAATCTGAATGAGATCCTTGCTGGGTAGAGTAATCTTGGTTGCAGGTTTTTCTCCTTCATCACCTTAAATATGTCCTGCCACTGCCTTCTGGCTTGCAGAGTTTCTGCTGAAAGATCAGCTGTTAACCTTATGGGGATTCCCTTGTGTGTTATTTGTTGTTTTTCCCTTGCTGCTTTTAATATGCTTTCTTTGTATTTAATTTTTGACATTTTGATTAATATGTGTCTTGCCATATTTCTCCTTGGATTTATCCTGTATGGGACTGTCTGTGTTTCCTGGACTTGATTAACTATTTCCTTTCCCATATTAAGGAAGTTTTCAACTATAATCTCTTCAAATATTTTCTCAGTCCCTTTCTTTTTCTCTTCTTCTTCTGGAACCCCTATAATTCGAATGTTGATGCATTTAATGTTGTCCCAGAGGTCTCTGAGACTGTCCTCAGTTCTTTTCATTCTTTTTTCTTTATACTACTCTGCAGTAGTTATTTCCACTATTTTATCTTCCAGATCACTTCTCCATTCTTCTGCCTCAGTTATTCTGCTATTGATCCCATCTAGAGTATTTTTCATTTCATTTATTGTGTTGTTCATCATTGTTTGTTTCATTTATAGTTCTTCTAGGTCCTTGTTAAATGTTTCTTGCATTTTGTCTATTCTATTTCCAAGATTTTGGATCATCTTTACTATCATTATTCTCAAATCTTTTTCAGGTAGGCTGCCTATTTCCTCTTCATTTGTTAGGTCTGGTGGGTTTCTGTCTTGCTCCTTCATCTGCTGTGTGTTTTTCTGTCTTCTCATTTTTCTTATCTTACTGAGTTTGGGGTCTCCTTTTTGCAGGCTGCAGGTTCATAGTTCTCGTTGTTTTTAGTGTCTGTCCGAAGTGGCTAAGGTTGGTTCTGTGGGTTGTGTAGGCTTCCTGGTGGAGGGGACCAGTGCCTGTATTATGGTGGATGAGGCTGGATCTTGTCTTTCTGCTGGGCAGGTCCACGTCTGGTGGTGTATTTTGGGGTGGCTGTGGACTTATTATGATTTTACGCAGCCTCTCTGCTAAGGGGTGGTGTTGTGTTCCTGTTCTGCTAGTTGTTTGGTATAGGGTGTCCAGCACTGTAGCTTGCTGGTCGTTGAGTGAAGCTGGGTGCTGGTGTTGAGATGGAGATCTATGGGAGATTTTCACCATTTGATATTATGTGGAGCTGGGAGGTCTCTTGTTGACCAGTGTCCTGAAGTTGGCTCTCCCACCTCAGAGTCACAGCACTGACTCCTGGCTGCAGCACCAAGAGCCTTTCATCCACGCGGCTCAGAATCCTCAATTTGGGATGATTCATTGTCTATTCATATATTCCACAGATGCAGGGTACATCAAGTTGATTGTGGAGCTTTAATCCGCTGCTTCTGAGGCTGCTGGGAGAGATTTCCCTTTCTCTTTGTTCTCACAGCTCCCAGGGGCTCAGCTTTGGATTTGGCCCCGCCTCTGCGTGTAGGTCCCCGGAGGGCGTCTGTTTTTCGCTCAGACAGGACGGAGTTAAAGGAGCAGCTGCTTCGGGGACTCTGGCTCACTCTCGCCTGGGGGAGGGAAGGGCATGGAGTGCGGGGCGAGCCTGCAGCGGCAGAGGCCGGCGTGATGTTGCACTATCCTGAGGCTCACCGTGTGTTCTCCCAGGGAAGTTGTCCCTGGATCCCAGGACCCTGGCAGTGGCGGGCTGCACAGGCTCACTGGAAGGGAGGTGTGGATAGTGACATGTGCTCACACACAGGCTTCTTGGTGGCGGCAGCAGCAGCCTTAGCGTCTCTTGCCGTCTCTGGGGTCCAAGCTTTTAGCCGAGGCTCACGCCCTTCTCTGGAGCTCCTTTAAGCAGCACTCTTAATCCCCTCTCCTCATGCACCAGGAAACAAAGAGGGAAGAAAAAAGTCTCTTGCCTCTTCAGCAGCTCCAGACATTTTCCTGGACTCCCTCCCGGCTAGGCGTGGTGCACTAACCCCTTCAGGCTGTGTTCACGCCGCCAGTCCTCTCCCTGTGCTCTGACGGAAGCCCGAGCCTCAGCTCCCAGCCCCACCCACCCCGGCGGGTGAGCTGACAAGCCTCTCGGGCTGGCGAGTGCCGGTCAGCACCGATCCTCTGTGCGGGAATCTCCCCGCTTTGCCTTCCGCACCCCTGTTGCTGTGCTCTCCTCCACGGCTCCAAAGCTTCCCCTCTCCGCCACCCACAGTCTCCGCCTGCAAAGGGGCTTCCTAGTGTGTGGAAACCTTTCCTCCTTCATGGCTCCCTCACACTGGTGCAGGCCCCGTCCTTATTCTTTTGTCTCTGTCTTTCCTTTTTTCTTTTGCCCTACCCAGGTACATGGGGAGTTTCTTGCCTTTTGGAAGGTCTGAGGTCTTCTGCCAGGGTTCAGTAGGTGTTCTGTAGGAGTTGTTCCACGTGTAGATGTATTTCTGGTGTATCTGTGGGGAGGAAGGTGGTCTCCGCGTCTTACTCTTCCGCCATCTTCCCCTCGTCCCCCCGTAAAACTTTTATTGCTTTTGCTACTGCTGTTGTTTTTCTCTTGATATTTTGTTTATGAAGTACTTCATTAGGAATTTGTGTCAAAAATGAAAGAGCTAATATTCCTGATTATGAGCCAAATTTGTGTAGGTATTTCTGTAGCTAGTGAATGACAATTTCCCAGGAACTATGACAAGTGTTTAAGGGAGAGGAGCATTATACACATAATAAAATGAGACTATTAAATGGAAAATATCAGATAGACTTTAAAGTATAAAATAAATGTATTTACAGTGATCACCATTGAATATGATTGTTGTTAGTGTGCTCTAGATCTCTTAAGTTTGATTTAGATATGAATCATGCAATATTAAATCTGTTTTAGCAAATCCATCTTAGCCATAATTCATTATATAGTTATTCATATCAAATTTGGAAAATGGAAATTTTTTTTTTGAATTTTATTTTATTTACTTTTTTATACAGCGGATACTTATTTGTTATCTATTTTATACATATTAGTGTATATTTAGTGGGTGAAATCTCAAGACTTTTACAATAAAGCTTCTTTCTATTTTCAGCTGCAACTCCCTCTGAAATAGAAACTTGTTGGGAAGAATTCATAGTAATTAAATTGTTTTTCCCTTAAGAATTTGTTTCCTTAAAGTTTGGGCTATTAATAATGTCAGATATCAAAATACTGTTTATAGTGTTATTTTTCTTTCTTTTTTGCTCTGATTCATAGATTTGTAATCCCCAGAGGTTATTTACCTCATAACACTAAAAAAATTTAAAAAGTGATGAAATAACAGTGGATTAAACTTTTCCTTGGATGCCATTCACTGTTCTATAGACAGAGGCTGCTCCAGAATTAGACATCGGAGAGGCATAGGGGTGAAATCTTGTTTAGATAGAGGAACTTACCCTAGTGTGAGTTATATTGCAAATGCATTCATTTTGCTTATTCACTACCTTAGGGAGGTAAAGAAGGAATGATGATAAAAGCTCACCTTTGACACCCACTGTATATAAAGTGCCATTCCATTATTTGGTTGTCCTCTCTTATATTAAGTCCAGTACTATAACTTCTCATCATTGGGTCTAACCATTAAATTCCATTCACTAATAACCTCTGTCCCTATCCTCATAGCATATCTCACATGATCCATGGTTAAAGCACTATTGAACTACTTGCAGCTCATAGGCAAGTCCTGAGAATTCATGTCTTCTAGACTTTGCATATGATGTCTGTTCTCTCCTGACTACTGTGCTTGCCATGATTGCCTCATTGGCCCATCTTTCAAGAGTCTGCTCACAGGAATCTCACAGTTCTCTCTTCTGTCCCTTAGCAACTTATGTATATCACAGTGGTTTTTGTGTTTCCAATTATGGCTTCACTGCTAGTGTGAGACTATCGCAGATATGAAATGCCATACCTTTGTGAGACACTAAAATCCTGATACATAACCTGCACTCAGCAAATATCTGACGATCAAACAAATGAACAAACAGAATAGAATATGTGAATGAATAAGCAAATGAATGACTCCCTTAAGGGAGTTACGGCAGAGTAGCAATAGCCCAAGTCTTGTCACTTAGGAGTGATTTTACTGGGCAAATCTTTGCACAGAGGGTTTTGAATATATCTGAACCTCTGCTTTCCCCATCTGTTAAGGTAAGATTATATTTTCTACCTCTCTCTGCAGAGATTTCTTGTGGATGATACACAAAATCTTATATGTAAAAGTATAAAGTATTATGCAAATAAAGGATTTTTTTCAGTTTCAGATGTATTATGATATATCCATGAAAAAAAAAATCACCAGTATCACCTAATACACAGAAGATTAAATAAGGAAAAGGATGAACAAATGCTAAGGAGCAAGAGATCAGATTGAAAGGGGAGTGAGGCCAAAATTCCTTATAGTATCCTGAGGCCAGAAAAGAAATGAAAACCCTAATCCAGGGATTCTAAACTCTGGTTTCACATTAGAATTAGCTGGATATTTCAAAAGTATTTTTGCCTGAGCCCTAATTTATCTGGTGTGAGGTAGGGCTCAGTCATTGACACTTTTTAAAGCTCCCTGGGTGATTCTAATACACAGGCAGAATGAGAGCCACTGCTGGACCACAGGAATTGATGAAAAGTTTCTAGGGAGAAAAACTGCATCATACATGAGATGTTTTAAAAAGATTAATCAGCATGAATAGATATGAGGAGAAGCTAGGGATAGGAATTGAGAGACTAAAATGTCACAGATGAAAATAACTGTTTTAAGGCCTAAACTTTTTTTTTTTTTGAAAGCTAAGGAAGCTGCTCTGGAGAGATATCAAAGATATGCCTTCATAATTAACAGCGAAGTTGTTCAGACAAACTCAGGCACATTCCAAGAATTAATACTGGCAGAGCAGCATTTTACAAACTACATCTAAGTCACTCAGGTTGCAAACAGAGGCTAAATGCAATCATTTATTTCATTACCCACGAAGAGTTCCTAGAAGAGGCAGGTTTTGAACAGGCTTGAAATAATATTGTTTGTAGAGAGGACAGGCATATATTTTTTTTGATGCTGAAAGGTTTCTAATATGGGTTTGCGTTTCAGAGTCATGCTTTCCTAGTCTGCCATATTGCTATGGCTTTTAAACAAACAAAGAAAAATAAATGAGATAATTAAAAATTGACATTGTTGGAATGTAATGAAAGGTATTCTGAAATTATTTTTAGAATATTTTCCATTTTTCTGTGTTTAAAATTAAAAAAAGTTTTAAAAAATGTAATGTGACTATTTTAAAATACACATAAATATATAAAATGGTGGTTTTGAGATGAAAATATACTGACCTCAATTATGCCAAACTCTAAAACTCACTTGCTTTTTAATTTTTATTTATTTATTTATTTTTGCGGTACGCGGGCCTCTTCCGTTGCGGAGCACAGGTTCCAGACACGCAGGCTCAGTGGCCATGGCTCATGGGCCCAGCCACTCCGCGGCATGTGGGATCCCCCCCGGACCGGGGCACGAACTCGCGTCCCGTGCATCGGCAGGTGGACTCCCAACCACTGCGTCACCAGGGAAGCCCCTCACTTGCTTTTTAAAATGTATTTAATAGTAATTTTCTAACAGATTGTTCTCTGGTATGGGGAACGTAAAATTTCATTAGTGCACCAAAAATGTGGAATTCTAGTTTGAAAAATATTATCTTCCCTTCTTACATCATAAAAACTTGTGCAGACTCTGTGGTCTTATAAGAGAGGAAAGGTTATATACCAATGATGAACCCCTTTGGGAGGCACTACAATATCTTTTATTAAAGTAGAAACCTGAGACACCCCAATGTGATATTTAATAAATGACCAAGCAGCCTTGAATCTAATAAGAGATTTAGGAAAGAAGGAAGCAAGGATGAAAGAAAGTGAATAATATCTTGTTTTCACATAAAACAACTCTTGTGAGGAATATGGAAAACAATCATTTTAATATTTTCATGGAGAAAGGCCAAGCCATAATTTAATATCTTATGTTTTACAGTTCACATCCATTTCTAGATGAATTATTTTAGTTAACCTGTATTTAAAAATATTTTGTATTTGGTACAGAAAAAAGTGAAGTAATATTTTAAGACCTTAAACTTTTAATTTTTCAGTTTTATCTACTTAAAATGTGTCATTTATAAGGGGCATGCATATGGTAGATAAGGTATGGGGCATGGTCCCAGAGAGCTGGGTAATAGCCCAACTTTGGGAAAAATATATTTTTATGCCTCGTTTTCCTCATCTGTAACTGGGGATAATAATAATATCTATTATTATTTTTTATACTATATACCATTTTTTAATTTTTTTGGTAAAGGCTCAATATGAATACATGTACCTGAGGGAGACCCCTGTTAGTTCACAGGGACCTCCTTTATTAGTTGCTTAGCAAATAACCATGTCTCTCAATAGACATTCTTAATGTGTAGTAGTTTATCACAATTATTTGGTAATCTCTTTCAGTGTAACTCACACAGCAAAAGTGACAATATTCCTGTCACTCCTCAGAAATGTCCCAGCTCTGTGGGTTTCCACATTCAGGAGAATGAAGAAAGCCATTATGAGGTATGCCATAACTCTATAGAGACCATGTTGGTACTGAGCAATTTGCATTTTCCTAGTGGTTTTAAATACTCTAAGTTAACTATTATAAATATTTTCTTTGATGACCCCTTTTATGGTTGTATTTTTACACTAGTACCTTTTTTAAAACAACTTTAAATAAACGATATTAGAACAAAAAGGAAGCAATCTTTTTTTTCCTTTTTTAGTAATGGTCGAAATATGAAATATAGTGTTCTTGTCATTGAATGCAAAGTGTTGATTTTTACCAATTTTTTGGAGAAAGCAATGAGCAACTTTATTTTTAAATGTTCTTAATTCATTTTTATTAGTTGAGCTAAAAATGCCCACATCAATTTGTTGAAAGATTGATTTGCTTCATCCGCTATACTCAAGGAAGACAAAGAACACAATGCTGCTTAATAACAGGTTAAATTGGAGTTTTCATTAATCTTTTCTTTTTTACTACTTTTTCTCAGCTTGATCCTTTAGTGTCCTGTATGTTTTAATTTAAAATAAAAATCATCATTTTCCTTTTTTCTTAATGGGTTCATCCACTGTATAAGATCCATATTTTTTATTTATTTATTTTTTTTGGAGGGAGAGCTATTCCAGTACCAATTATTCTAATATGGCTGGATGTAGGAATATGTTATTTTTCATTTAAAAAGAAATTGTGATTTAAAACACATAACATGAAATTTACTATTTTAATCATTTTAAGTGTAGAGTTTAATAATGCTAAGTATGTTCACATTGTGCAGTAAAAGATCCATATTGTTAATGAATTGTGTTTCAATAATTGACTCTAGTATTAATACACACATATTTGTCTCACCTATTGTCCACTGTCACAACATAGATTGTAAAAAGATGATGGATAGATAGAATATGTATATGGGTATATATGTATGTGTGTGTGCTGGTGTGCTCATGTGTTTTCCATTTTCTCTATTTTCTCATTGAAGCTAGGTTCCCCCCCATTTCCTTAAAGGTACTGAAAATGTTTTGATTATTATTAATAATTATTAATTATTAACAGTAAAGTGTTTTTGCCAACTAAAGGAATCTATCCTTTTCAAAGTTCCGGGTGTAATGTAGGTCAGAGAAACTACTTTGATTAATAGAAGTTTGATTGAGTAGGCAACTTCTTTTTTTGGACATACCATTAACTGAGGTGGAAAAAGGATAAAGTGACATTTGAGGCAGCTTATCCCCTAATTTTTCCTCCATGTATTTTCTTCTTATTTTTCTTTTTCTTTGTGTAGAGCTATTTAGAAACATCCTTCTATAGTCTTCTTCCTGCTTTGCTTTTATTTTCTTTATCTTTCTTTCTCCAAAATCTTAATCACTTGACAGTTGAGAGAAGAACTGTAATTTTTAACCCTTTGTTCATCATCACTATGTATGTGTCAAGTGTCTAGAACACAGGAGTGTGTGCCATTACTCACCCTTATTCCATTCAATAATAATGCAACCCTTATTCTATGGCAGAAATAAATGTTTCATTCATAAACACTCATGTAAACCTTTAAAAAGCCCATCCAGAATTACCTGAAAACCATTGAAATCCAAGTTGATTTCAAATTCCTAAGAATTATACTCATTTATATAACATTTTCATGTCTGTATCTTTTGAGTAAACAATCCATACTCCTCCCCAGAGACCTCTTGAATTACCCAAGAGGGTAGAATATGAAAATTGTTAACTGAAGATTTTCTTATTTTTTCTAAGGAATTTAAATGAGCTGTAATTAAAATAATTTTCTATGAACCAGATATTTTTCTTCCCTAGATATTTTATAAGTCTCAAAGCATAGGAACACAGTGTGTACAGAGTTTATTAGACTAAAGTTCTAGGGAATATTGACAAGAAAAAATGATACTAAGTGTTACAATGTCAATTTATATTATGACTCCAATCATCAAAGAATAGTGAAAGTAAATCTGCTGTGCTATGTTCATAAACAAAGGAAAGAAAGAAAATACTTCATAAAACTTTTATCTCACGAATTTTCATTTAACCATCATATATACTCCAGGCCAATTGTAGTCTGAGTGGTTTCAAAGTAAGTTATCTCTTAGGTCCTATATCTCTCTAGTGGTCTATGATACCATAAAATATAATGATTTAGAAAATGGACACTTTTGTAGCATGTCCTCTGTGCCAGATGTGTTTCAAGCTCCTTATGTGTGCATTGCTTTTGATAATAATATGCCTAATTTCTTAAGTACACATTTTTTTTAAATGCAGAACGACTATCTCTGATTTTTTAAACGTTTTTATTGGAGTATAATTGCTTTAATATGGTGTGTTAATTTCTGCTTTATAACAAAGTGAATCAGTTATACATATATACCCATATCTCTTCCCTCTTGCATCTCCCTCCCTCTCACCCTCCACATGCAACCCTTCTAGCTGGTCACAAAGCACCGAGCTGATCTCCCTGTGCTATGTGACTGCTTCCCACTAGCTGTCTATTTTACATTTGGGAGTGTTTATATGTCCATATATACGCTACCACTCTCTCACTTTGTCCCAGTTTACCTTTCCCCCTCCCCTTGTCCTCAAGTCCATTCTCTAGTAGGTCTGCGTCTTACTCCAATCTTGCCCCTAGGTTCTTCATGACCATTTTTTTTTTTTAGATTCTATATATATATGTGTGTTAGCATACAGTATTTGTTTTTCTCTTTCTGACTTACTTCACAATGTATGAAAGACTCTAGGTCCATCCACAACACTACAAATAATTCAATTTCATTTCCTGTTATGGCTGAGTAATATTCCATTGAATATATGTGCCACAACTTCTTTATCCATTCATCTGTCACTGGACACTTAGGTTGCTTCTATGTCCTGGCTATTGCAAATAGAGCTGCAATGAACATTGGGGTACATGACTCTTTTTGAATTATAGTTTTCTCAGGATATATGCCCAGGAGTGAGATTGCTGGGTCGTATGGTAGTTCTATTTTTAGTTTTTTAAGGAAACTCCATACTGTTCTCCATAGTGGCTGTATCAGTTTACATCCTCACCAACAGTGCAAGAGTGTAAACTTTCTCCACACCCTCTCCAACATTTATTGTTTGTAGATTTTTTGATGATGGCCATTCAGACAGGAGTGAGATGATATCACATGGTAGTTTTGATGTGCATTTCTCTAATGATTAGTGATGTTGAGCATCCTTTCATGTGTTTGTTGGCAATCTGTATATCTTCTCTGGAGAAGTGTCTATTTAGATCTTCTGCCCATTTTTGGATTGGGTTGTTTTTTTTGTTTTGTTTTGTTTTTATTTTGAGCTGCATGAGCTGCTTGTAAATTTTGGAGATTAATCCTTTTTCACTTGCTTCATTTGCAAATATTTTCTCCCAATCTGAGAGTTGTCTTTTCATCTTGTTTATGGTTTCCTTTGCTGTGTAAAAGCTTTGAAGTTTCATTAGGTCCCATTTTTTTATTTTTGTTTTTATTTCCATTTCTCTAAGAGATGGGTCAAAAAGGATCTTGCTGTGATTCATGTCATAGAGTGTTCTGCCTATGATTTCCTCTAAGAATTTCATAGTGTATGGCCTTACATTGAGGTCTTTAAACCATTTTGAGGTTATTTTTGTGTATGGTGTTAGGGAGTGTTCTAATTTCATTCTTTTAAATGTAGCTGTCCAGGTTTCCCAGCACCACTTATTGAAGTGGCTGTCTTTTCTCCATTGTATATTCTTGCCTCCTTTATCAAAGATAAGGTGACCATAGGTGCATGGGTTTATCTCTGGGCTTTCTATCATCTTCCATTGATCTAACTTTCTGTTTTTGTGCCAGAACCATACAGTCTTGATTACTGTATATTTGTAGTATAGTCTGAAGTCAGGAAGCCTGATTCCTACAGCTCCGTTTTTCCTTCTCAAGATTGCTTTGGATATTCGGGGTCATTTGTGCTTCCAAACAAATTGTGAAATTTTTTGTTCTAGCTCTGTAAAAAATACCAGTGTTAGTTTGATAGGGATTGCATTGAATGTGTACATTGCTTTGGGTAGTATAGTAATTTTCACAATGTTCATTCTTCCAATCCAAGAACATGGTATATCTCTCCATCTATTTGTATCAGCTTTAATTTCTTTCATCAGTGTCTTATAATTTTCTGCTTATTGGTCTTTTGTCTCCTTAGGTAGGTTTATTTCTAGGTATTTAATTCTTTTTGTTGCAATGGTAAATGGGAGTGTCTTCTTAATTTCACTTTCAGACTTTTCATCATTAGTGTATAAGAATACAAGAGACTTCTGTTGATTTCATATCCTGTTACTTTACCAAATGCATTGATTAGCTCTGTAGTTTTCTGGTAGCATCTTTAGGATTCTCTATGTATAGTATCATGTCATCTGCAAACAGTGACAACTTTACTTCTTCTTTTCCGATTTGGTTTCCTTTTATTTCTTTTTCTTTCTGATTGCTGTGGCTAAAACTTCCAAAACTATGTTGAATAATAGTGGTGAGAGGGACATCCTTGTCTTGTTCCTGATCTTAGTGGAAATGGTTTCAGTTTTTCAGCATTGAGGACAATGCTGGCTGTGGGTTTGTCATATATGGCCTTTATTATGTTGAGGTAAGTTCCCTCTATGCCTCCTTTCTGGAGGGTTTTTATCATAAATGGGTGTTGAATTTTGTCGAAAGCTTTCTCTGCATATATTGAGATGATCATATGGCTTTTCTCCTTCATTTTGTTAATATGGTGTATCACATTGATTGATTTGCATGTACTGAAAATCCTTGCATTCCTGGGATAAACTCCACTTGATCATGGTGTATGATCCTGTTAATGTGCTGTTGGATTCTGTTTGCTAGTATTTTCTTGAGGATTTTTGCATCTATGTTCATCAGTGACATTGGTCTGTAGTTTTCCTTTTTTGTGATATGTTTGTCTGGTTTTGGTATCAGGGTGATGTTAGCCTCATAGAATGAGTTTGGGAGTGTTCCCCTCTCTGCTATATTTTGGAAGAGTTTGAGAAGGATAGGTATTAGCTCTTCTCTAAATGTTTGATCGAATTCAGATGACTGAATTCACAGATGACTTCACAGATGACTGTGAAGTCATCTGGTCCTGGTCTTTTGTTTGTTGGAAGATATTTAATCACAGTTTCAATTTCAGTGCTTGTGATCAGTCTGTTCATATTATCTATTTCTTCCTGGTTCAGTCTGAGAAAGTTGTGCATTTCTAAGAATTTGTCCATTTCTTCCAGGTTGTCCATTTTATTGGCATATAGTTGCTTGTAGTAATCTCTCATGATCCTTTGTATTTCTGCAGTGTCAGTTGTTATTTCTCCTTTCTTGTTTCTAATTCTATTGATTTGAGTCTTCTCCCTCTTTTTCTTGATGAGTCTGGCTAATGGTTTATCAATTTTCTTTATCTTCTCAAAGAACCAGCTTTTAGTTTTATTGATCTTTGCTATTTTTTCCGTCATTTCTTTTTCATTTATTTCTGATCTGATCTTATGATTTCTTTCCTTCTGCTAAACTTGGGGTTTTTTGTTCTTCTTTCTCTAATTGCTTTAGGTGTAAGGTTAAGTTGTTTATTTGAGATGTTTCTTATTCCTTAAGGTAGGATTGTATTGCTAAAAACTTCTCTCTTAGAACTGGTTTTGCTGCACCCCATAGGTTTTGTGTCTTTGTGTTTTCATTGTCATGTGTTCCTAGGTATTTTTTTATTTCCTCTTAGATTCCTTCAGTTATCTCTTGGTTATCATGTAGTGTATTGTTTAGCCTCCATGTGTTTGTATTTTTTAGAGATTTTTTCCTGTAATTGATATCTAGTCTTATAGCATTTGGTCAGAAAAGATACTTAATATGATTTCAATTTTCTTAAATTTACCAAGGCTTGACTTGTGACCCAAGAGATGATCTATCCTGAAGAATGTTCCATAAGCACTTGAGAAGAAAGTGTATTCTGTTGTTTTTGGGTGGAATGTCCTATAAATATCAATTAAGTCCATCTTGTTTAATGTATCATTTAAAGCTTGTTTACTTTTTTATTTTCATTTTGGATGATCTGTCCATTGGTGAAAGTGGGGTGTTAAAGTCCCCCACTATGATTGTGTTACTGTTGATTTCCCCTTTTATGACTGTTAGTATTTGCCTTATATATTGTGGTGTTCCTATGTTGGGTGCATAAATATTTACAAGTGTTATATCTTCTTCTTGGACTGATCCTTTGATCATTATGTAGTATCCTTTTTGTCTCTTGTAATAGTCTTTGTTTTAAACACTATTTTGTCTGATATGAGAATTGATACTCCAGCTTTCTTTTGATTTCCATTTGCATAGAATATCTTTTTCCATCCCCTCACTTTCTGTCTGTATGTGTCCCTAGGACTGAAGTGGATCTCTTGTAGACAGCATATATGCAGGTCTTGTTTTTCTATCCATTCAGCCAGTCTATGTCTTTTGGTTGGAGCATTTAATCCATTTACATTTAAGGTAATTATTAATATGCATGTTCCTATTATCATTTTCTTAATTATTTTGGGTTTGTATTGTAGGTCTTTTCCTTCTCTTGTGTTTCCTACCTAGAGAAGTTCCTTTAGCATTTGTTGTAAAGCTGGTTTGGTTGTGCTGAATTCTTAGCTTTTGCTTGTCTGTAAAGGTTTTAATTTCTCCATCAAATCTGAATGAGATCCTTGCTGGATAGAGTAATCTTGGTTGTAGGTTTTCCCCTTTCATCAGTTTAAGTATGTCCTGCCACTCCCTTCTGGATTGCTGTTTCTGCTGAAAGATCAGCTGTTAACCTTATGGGGGTTCAATTGTATGTTATTTTTCCCTTGATGCTTTTCATACTTTTTCTTTGTATTTAATTTTTGATAGTTTGATTAATATGTGTCTTTGCATGTTTCTCCTTGGTTTTGTCCTCTATTGGACTCTCTGTGCTTCCTAGAGTTGATTAACTATTTCCTTTCCAATGTTAGGGAAGTTTTCAACTATAATCTCTTCAAATATTTTCTCAGTCCCTTTCTTTTTCTCTTCTTCTTCTGGGACCCCTATAATTCGAATGTTGGTGGATTTAATATTGTCCCAGAAATCTCTGAGACAGTCCTCAATTCTTTTCATTCTTTTTTCTTTATACTGCTCTGAAGTAGTTATTTCCATTATTTAATATTCCAGGTCACTTATCTGTTCTTCTGCCTCATTTATTCTGAGATTGACCCCTTCTAGAGAATTTTTAATTTCATTTATTGTGTTGTTCATGATTGCTCTTTAGTTCTTCTAGGTCCTTGTTAAACGTTTCTTGCATTTTGTCTATTCTATTTCCAAGATTTTGGGTCATCTTTACTATCATTATTCTGAATTCTTCTTCAGGTAGACTTCCTGTTTCCTCTTCATTTGTTAGGTCTAGTGCATTTTTGCCTTGGTCCTTCATCTGCTGTGTGTTTCTTTATCTTGTCATTTTGCTTAACTTGCTGTGTTTTGGGTCTCCTTTTCGCAGGCTGCAGGTTCGTAGTTCCTGTTGTTTTTGGTGTCTGTCCCCAGTGGCTAAGGTTGGTTCAGTGGGTGGTGTAGGCTTCCTGGTAGAGGGGACGAGTTCCTGAGTTTTTGTTGATGAGGCTGGATCTTGTCTTTCTCATGGGCAGGTCCATGTCTGGTGGTGTTTTGTGGTGTCTGTGACCTTATTATGATTTTAGGCTGCCTCTCTCCTAATGAGTGGGGCTGTGTTTCTCTCTTGCTAGTTGTTTGGCATAGGGTGTCCAGCACTGTAGCTTGCTGGTTGTTGAGTGGAGCTGCGTCTTGGCATTGAGATGGGGATCTCTGGGAGATTTTTGCCATTTGATATTACGTGGAGCTGAGATGTCTCTTGTGGACCAATGTCTTGAACTTGGCTCTTCCAGCTCAGAAGCACTGCCCTGATGCCTGACTGGAGCCCCAAGACCCTGTCATCCACACGGCTCAGAATTAAAGTGAGAAAAAAAGGAAGAAAGAAAGGAAAAGATAAATTAAATAAAAGTTATTAAAATAGAAAACAAAAAATAATTATTAAAAAAAAATTAAGTGATTAAAAAAAGAAAAAGAGAGAAAGAACAACCAAACCAAAAAACAAATCCACCAATGATAACAAGCACTGAAAACTATACTAAAAAAAGAAAAAACATAAAAAATGGCCAGACAGAACCTTAGGACAAATGGTAAAAGCAAAGCTCTACAGACAAAATCACACACAGACACATACACGTACACACTCACAGAAAGAGAAAAAGGGAAAAAAAAATTATATATATCCTTGCTCCCAAAGTCCACTTCCTCAATTTGGGGTGATTCATTGTCTAGTCAGGTATTCCACAGATGCAGGGTACATCAAGTTGACTGTGGAGATTTAATCTGCTGCTCCTGAGGCTGCTGGGAGAGATTTTCCTTTCTCTTCTTTCTTTGTACAACTCCTGTGATTCAGCTTTAGATTTGGCCCTGTCTCTGTGGGTAGGTCACCTGAGGGCGTCTGTTCTTTGCTCAGACAGGACAGGGTGAAAGGAGAAGCTGCTTCAGGGGCTCTGGCTCACTCAGGCTGGGGGGAGGGAGGGGTATGGAGTGCGGGGCAAGCCTGAGGTGGTAGAGGCTGATGTGATGTTACACCAGCCTGAGGAGCACCGTGTGTTCTTCTGGGCAAGTTGTCCCTGGATCACAGGACCCTGGCAGTGGCGGGCTTCACAGGCTCCCAGGAGGGGAGGTGTGGATAGTGACCTGTGCTTGCACACAGGCTTCCTGGTGGCTGCAGCTGCAGCCTTAGAGTCTCATGCCCATTTCTGGGGTCCACTTTGATAACCACGACTTGCACCCATCTCTGGAGCTCCTTTAAGCAGCACTCTTAATCCCCTCTCCTCATGCACCAGGAAACAAAGAGGCAAGAAAAAGTCTCTTGGCTCTTTGGTACTTCCAAACCTTTTCCTGGACTCCGTCCTGGCTAGCTATGGTGCACTAGCCCCCTTCAGGCTGTCTTCACACAGCCAACCCCAGTCCTCTCCCTGGGGTCCGACTGAAGCCGGAGCCTCAGCTCCCAGCCCCCACCTGTCCTGGTGTGTGAGCAGACAAGCATCTCGGGCTGGTGAGTGCTGGTCGGCACCGATCCTCTGTGAGGGAATCTCTCAGCTTTGCCCTCTGCACCCCTGTTGCTGTGCTCTACCCTGTGGCTCCAAAGCTTCCCCCCTCCACCACCTGCAGTCTTCGCCCGCAAAGGGCCTTTCTAGTGTGTGGAAACCTTTCCTCCTTCACAGCTCCCTCCCACTGGTGCAGGTCCCATCCTTATTCTTTTGTCCCTATTTTTTTCTTTTTTCTTTTGCCCTACGCAAGTACGTGGGGAGTTTCTTGCCTTTTGGGGAGTCTGAAGTCTTCTGCCAGCATTCAGTAAGGTGTTCTGTAGGAGTTGTTCCACATGTAGATGTATTTCTGATGTATTTGTGGGGAGAAAGGTGATCTTCACGTCTTACTCTTCCACCATCTTGAAGCTCCTCCTCTGATCTTTCTTATAAAATAAAACTTGAAGATAGAACTGATGCCAGCTTTGGAGTTCTATAAAGCATTCTCAGAGACAGGATTTCTGTATAAATGCTTAATATCTGTAGACCAATAACTAGGGAATCGGTTTAGTAAGCAGTTCCCTAGAAGTTATTAATCTAATATTAATCTTTCTTGAGAATTTATAACTAAAGGCAATTATGATCTAAAAGTTGGTGTCTGTAATATGCTGTTATTTTTTTCTTCATATTGAATAATAGACTAAACTTGGTAAACATATGTATATTCTTAATTTTCAATTTTCTCACAATTTATACTTCCCCTCTTTAATCACCTTACTTCGTAAAAAAGAGCACGTTTGTTCTATCATAAAAATAATTATATAAAATTATTCTGTTTTTCAAGTAGAAAGTAACATTTTATGTCAATTATTATTTATTAATTGAATTAAGTTATTAAATCTGTACTATGACATTAGATACAAAATAAAACAAAGACTGATATGACTAGCAAGAGTTTAATCACACTTAAACTATCACTCAACTTATCACTCTTAATTTAGATATAATAATTACTGCTTACTTATAGATAAATGTTAATATCATCTATTGGGCAATTTTTGCCCAAACACTAGTCTAAGCACTTTATGTGTATTACAAAATTTCATCTAATCTATTACTGGGTATAAAATGTGCTACAATTTCATGTACCACTATGGAAAAATGGCTGTTAATTAAACTCTAATAAATGTTTATTTATGATTTCTTTAATTTGTGTCCTGCTTTAAGATATGAGGAAATATAGGAAATTTTCATATTACAATTATTAAAATATAGCTCATTTAATTCTAATGACAACCCCATTAGCTAGGTACTATTATTATTATTCCCATTTTACAGATGTGAAAACTGAGACACACAGAGGTTATGTAATTCTTCTCAAATTCACAAAGATAGTAGTTACTGAAGATAGAGTAAACCACAGCACGTGGTTTCAGAAATCTCAGTGTAACTATTCTGTGATAATGTCTAATAAAAAAAAAAAATCACCAGCTATTTGACTGTTAGGGACCATCGAGATTATATATTCATGTTACTGAAGCATAATTTGAAGACTAAAAAGACGGAGTAGCTTGCCCTGGGTCATAGAGCTAGCTACAGATAAGCACTAGAATTAGATCCACGTTCTCTGATCCTAGAGTGATCTAATAACTACCCTCAAGCTACATACACTTCTTTCAAGCAAGTGTCAAAGAAAATAGTTCCTAAATTAGATTTCAAATTACGTGTGGAATTTAAACTAATTGTCATGTTTAAGTTTTATCTTCCTGGCAGGCCTTCTGTCATTGGATACACAGAACATCATAATGGTTAAAATAGAGGCAAAGAAAAAATAAGTGCACCTTGTTTTCATACCATAAATGCATATTATCCTTACTAAGCATCTTTGATCTATAAATTTTATTGTCATTTCCCTTTACTATATTCAATTCCCTTTACCCATGAAACTGCATAAAATATAAGCAGAGAGAGCTCTCAGTGTCTATACTCTGCAATCTGTAGGAAAAGTCTCAGTTATTGGAATTCACACAAGACTGCACCTCAGTATGAGTAGCTGTTCCCTGTCACTGTTTTTGATGCTTGAGCTGAAGTATTTTTACAAAATGGTCTAGTGTTTAGTGTATGAATTTTTGAGATAAGACTTTTCCTTTGTAGCAATGAAATCTGAAAATCAATGTCAGATGGAAATCTTAGCTCTAAGAGTTAGGGAAATGGTGAGTTTTAAAACATGTGAATTTTAACTGCCAGACTTTGGAATGTGGCAGTTATTACAAGTGTGAAATTCATGGGTGCAGATGGTTGATTAAGATATCCCAGGATGGGCTTCCCTGGTGGAGCAGTGGTTGAAAGTCTGCCTGCTGATGCAGGGGACACGGGTTTGTGCCCCGGTCCGGGAAGATCCCACATGCCTCGGAGTGGCTGGGCCCATGGGCTATGGACGCTGAGCCTGCACGGCCAGAGCCTGTGCTCAGCAACGGGAGAGGCCACAGCAGTGAGAGGCCCGCGTACCTCAAAACAAAACAAAACAAAACAAAAAAGATATCCCAAGATGGACCACTGCTATAAATCGACCAAAATTGGGAAAACCATCTTGATAAAGGAAATGTTTCTGACCTTTTACATAAATTTATAAGGCAAGTTTTGCTGGATTCAGAAGTTCATCGAAGTTAAATTATCATTTGTTTCACGAAAATTACAGAGTGTCATTTGATGGACATATTTAATAGAATAAAAACATGTCAAATGGAGAGTGAGAGGAGTGACCGTGTGGTAAGGGAAGAGAATTAAAATGTATTAAACGATTACTGCATGTCTTACATTTCATATTCATAACCTTAGAAAAGTTGTCCTTCAGGTAAGTGTAATCTCCCTCCCCATTAAAGATGAAGTTATGGGTGCACCTTGATCTTGGGTTACCAAACCAAAGGCACACCGAGAGCTGGGAATACAGTGAGCTCAGTGTTTGTAATACGTCTTAGAAATTAACAATACCAAGTGGAGTAAGAGGAAAATGTTAACATTATCAGCTACTTTCAAATAAAAAAGGAGAGATGTAAAGCCAGGCACGTTTGCAATTGTCTTACTTGGTCTTGGTCTTTTCTTCTCTTTTCTTCTTTCCTTTCCTTTTTTTTCTCTTTTCTTTTTTGTACTTATCACATATTAACCTTACTTAACTAACTTAAATTAATATTCTGGATCTAGTTAAACAGGATTTAATATATGAATATTATACTAAATAATTGCATTTTCATGTTGATGGTGTATTACATATTCATGCTACCCAAGCAAATTTAGCTTTAAAAAAATAACTGTCTTTAGTACTTAGAATAGGTATTACAGTTGATATTAGTTTTTTTTTTTAATTTTTAAAAAAAACTTTATTGGAGCATAATTGTTTTACAATGTTGTGTTAGTTTCTTCTGTACAACAAACTGAATCAGCTATATGTATACATATATCCCCTATCCCCTCCCTCTTGAGCTTCCCTCCCACCCTCCCTATCCCATCTCTCTATGTCATCACAAAGCATCGTACTGATCTCCCTGGCAGCAGCTTCTCACTAGCCATCCATTTTACATTTGGTGGTGTATATATGTCAGTGTTACTTCATCCCAGCTTCCCCTTCCCCCCTGTGTCCTCAAGTCATTTCTCTACCTGTGGGTTTTTATTCCTGCCCCACCACTAGGTTCATCAGTACCTTTTTGTTAGATTACATATATGTGTGTTGGCATATGGTATTTGTTTTTCTCTTTCTGACTTACTTCACTCTGTATGACAGACTCTAGTTCCATCCACATCATTACAGATAACTCAATTTCATTCCTTTTTATGGCTTAGTAATATTCCATTGTATATAAGTGTTACTTCTTTATCCATTCATCTATTGATGGACATTTAGGTTGCTTCCATATCCTGGCTATTGTAAATAGTGCTGCAATAAACATTGCAGTACATGTATCTTTTTGAATTATGGTTTTCTCAGGGTATGTGCCCAGTAGTGGGATTGCTGGATCATATGGTAATTCTATTTTTAGTTTTTTAAGGAATCTCTATGCTGTTTTCCATGGTGGCTGTATCAATTTACATTCCCACCAACAGGGCAAGGGGGGGGGGTCCCTTTTCTAGATTTTTTAATGATGGTTATTCTGACTAGTGGGAGGTGATAACTCATTGTGGTTTTGATTTGCATTTCACTAATGATTAGATGATTAGTGATGTTGAGCAACTCTTCATTTGTTTGTTAGCAATCTGTATATCTTCTCTGGAGAAATGTCTGTTTAGGTGTTCCACTCATTTTTGGTTTGGGTTGTTTATTTTTTGATATTGAGCTACATGAGCTGCTTATATATTTGGGAGATTAATTCTTTGTCAGTTGCTTCCTTTGTAAATGTTTTCTCCCATCCTGAGTGTTGTCTTTCATCTTGTTTATGGTTCCTTTGCTGTGCAAAAGCTTTTAAGATTCATTAAGTCCCATTTGTTTATTTTTGTTTTTATTTCCATTTATCTAAGCTACGTGTCAAAAAGGATCTCACTGTAATTTATGTCATAGAGTGTTCTGCTTATGTTTTCCTCTATGAGTTTTATAGTGTCTGGCCTTACATTTAGATCTTTAATACATTTTGAGCTTATTTTTGTGTATGGTGTTAGGGAGTGTTCTAATTTCGTTCATTTACATGTAGCTGTCCAGCTTTCCCAGCACCACTATTGAAGAGGCTGTCTTTTCTCCACTGTATATTCTTGCCTCCATTGTCAAAGTTAAGGTGACCATATGTGCATGCACTTACCTCTGGGATTTCTATCCTGTTCCATTGATCTATAGTATTGTTTTTGTGCCCATACCATACTGTCTTGATTAATGTAGCTTTGTAGCATTGTCTGAAGTGAGGGCACCTGATTCCTCCAGCTCCGTTTTTCTTTCTCAGGATTGCTTTAGTTATTCAGAGTCTTTTGTGTTTCCTTACAAATTGTGTAATTTTTTGTTCTAGTTCTGTGAAAAAATGCCATTGGTAGTTTGATAGAGATTGCACTGAATCTGTAGATTGCTTTGGGTAGTACAGTCATTTTCCAAGAATATGGTATATCTCTCCATCTGTTTGTATCATCTTTGATTTCTTTCATCAGTGTCTTATAGTTTTCTGCATACAGGTCTTTTGCCTCTTTAATTAGGTTTATTCCTAGGTATTTTATTCTTTTTGTTGTGATGGTAAATGGGAGTATTTCCTTAATTTCTCTTTCTGATTGTTCATTGTTAGAGTATAGCAATGCAAGAAATTTCTATGCATTAATTTCATATCCTGATACTTTACCAAATTCATTGATTAGCTCTAGTAGTTTTCTGGTAGCATCTTTAGGATTTTCTATGTATAGCATCATGTCATCTGCAAACAGTGACAGTTTTACTTCTTCCTTTCCTATTTGAATTCCTTTTATTTCTTTTTCTTCTCTGATTGCCATGGCTAAAATTTCCAAAACCGTACTGAGTAATAGTGGTGAGAGTGGGCACCCTTGTCTTGTTCGTGATCTTAGAGGAAATGCTTTCAGTTTTTTCACCATTGAGAATGATGTTGGCAGTGGGTTTGCCATACATGGCTTTTATTTTGTTGAAGTAGATTCCCTCTATGCCCACTTTCTTTAGGGTTTTTGTCATAAATTTGTGTTGAATTTTGTTAAAAGCTTTTTGCATTATTGAGATTTTCATATGGTTTTTATCCTTCAATTTGTTAGTATGGTGTATCACATTGATGGATTTGAGTATATTGAAGAATCCTTACATTTCCAGGATAAACCCCACTTCATCATGGTGTATGATCCTTTTAATGTGCTGCTGGATTCTGTTTGCTAGTATTTTGTTGAGGATTTTTGCATCTATGTTTATCAGTGTTATTGGCCTGTAATTTTCTTTTTTTGTGACATCTTTGTCTGGTTTTGTTATGAGGGTGTTGGTGGCCTTGTAGAATGATTTTGGGAGTGTTCCTTTGTCTGTTATATTTTGGAAGAGTTTGGGGATAGGTGATAGCTCTTCTCTAAATGTTTGATAGAATTTGCCTGTGAAGACATCTTGTCCTGGGCTTTTGTTTTTTGGAAGATTTTTAATCACAGTTTCAATTTCAGTGTTTGTGATTGGTCTGTTCATATTTTCTATTTCTTTTCTATTGGTTCAGTCTTGGAAGGTTGGAATTTTCTAAGAATTTGTCCATTTTGTCGTTCATAGTAATCTCTCATGATCCTTTGTATTTCTGCAGTGTCACTTGTTACTTCTCCTTTTTAATTTCTTTTTTTTTGAAGTTTTGAATTTTATTTTATTTATTTTTTTAATGCAGAAGGTTCTTATTAGTTATCCAATTTATACATATTAGTGTATATATTATCAATCCCAATCTCCCAATCCTTTTTCATTTCTAATTCTGTTGATTTGAGGTTTCTCCCTTTTTTTCTTGATGAGTCTGGGTAATGGTTTATCAATTTTGTTTATCTTCTCAAAAAAACCTGTTTTTAGTTTTACTGATCTTTGCTGTTGTTTCCTTCATTTTTTTTTTTTTTAATTTCTGATCTGTTTATGATTTCTTTCTTTCTGCTAACTTTGGGAGTTTTTTTGTTCTTCTTTCTCTAAATCTTTAGGTGTAAGGTTAGGTGGTTTATTTGAGACTTTTCTTGTTTCTTGAGGTAGTATTGTATTGCTATAAACTTCCCTCTTAGAACTGGTTTTGCTGCATCACATAGATTTTGGGTCATCGTGTTTTCATTGTCATTTGTTTCTAAGTATTTTTTGATTCCCTCTTCGATTTCTTCAGTGATCTCTTGGTTATTTACTGGTGTATTGTTTAGCCTCCATGTGTTTGTATTTTTTACAGTTTTCATCCTGTAATTGATATCTAGTCTCATAGCATTGTGGTCAGAAAAGATGCTTGATACAATTTCAATTTTCTTAAATTTACCGAGGCTTGATTTCTGACCCAAGATGTGAGCTATTTTGGAGAATGTTCTGTGTGCACTTGAGAAGAAGGTGTATTATGTTGTTTTTGGTTCGAATGTCCTATAAATATCAATTAAGTCTAACTGGTCTAATGTGTCATTTAAAGCTTCTGTTTATTTTCTGTTTGGATGATCTGTCCATTGGTGTAAGTGGGGTGTTAAAGTCCCCTACTACTATTGTGTTACTGTCAATTTCTCCTTTTATGGCTGTTAACATTTGCCTTCTGTATTGAGGTGTTCCTATATTGGGTGCATAGATATTTACAACTGTTATATCTTCTTCTTGGATTGATGCCTTGATCATTATGTAGTGTCCTTTATTGTCTCTTGTAATAGTCTTTATTTTAAAGTCTATTTTGCCTGATATGAGTATTGCTACTCCAGCTTTCTTTTGATTTCCATTTGCATGGAATACCTTTTACATCTCATCACTTTCAGTCTACATGTGTCCCTAGCTCTGAGATGGGTCTCTTGTAGACAGCATATATATGGGTTTTCTTTTTGTATCTATTCAACTAGTCTGTGTCTTGGCTGGACCTTTTAATCCATTTACATTCAAGGTTATTACTGATCTGTATGTTCCTATTACCATTTTATTAATTGTGTTGGGTTTGTTTTTGTAGGTCTTTTCCTTCTCTTGTGTTTCCTGCCTAGAGAAGTTCCTTTAGCATTTGTTGTAAGTCTGGTTTGGTGGTGCTGAATTCTCTTAACTTTTGCTTGTCTTTAAAGCTTTTGATTTCACCTTCGAATCTGAATGAGATTCTTGCTGGGTAGAGTAATCTTGGTTGTAGGTTTTTTTCCTTTCATCACTTTAATTATATCTTGCCACTCCCTTCTGGCTTGTAGAGTTTCTTCTGAAAGATTAACTGTTAACCTTATAGGGAGTCCCTTTTATGTTATTTGTTGCTTTTCCCTTGATACTTGTAATATTTTTTTCTTTGTGTTTATTTTTTTAATTTTTATTAATATGTGTCTCAGTGTGTTTTTCCTTGGGTTTATCCTGTGTGGAACTCTCTGCGCTTCCTGGATTTGATTGACTATTTCCTTTCCCATGTCGGGGAAGTTTTCAACTATAATCTCTTCAAATATTTTCTCAGACCCTTTCTTTCTTCTTTTTCTGGGTTGCCTATAATCTGATTGTTGGTGTGCTTAATGTTGTTCCAGAGGTTTCTGACACAGTCCTCCATTCTTTTCATTCTTTTTTTCTTTATTCTGCTCTGCTGCAGTTATTTCCACCATTCAAGCTCACTTATCTGTTCTTCTACCTCAAATATTCTGCTATTGAGTCCTTCTACAGTATTTTTAATTTCACTTATTGTGTTGTTCATTACTGTTTTTTGCTCTTTAGTTCTTCTAGGTCCTTGTTAAACGTTTCTTGTATTTTCTCCATTCTTTTTCCAAGATTTTTGATCTTATTTACTATCATTATTCTCAATTATTTTTCAGGTAGTTTGCCTATTTCCTCTTCATTTATTTGGTCTTCTGGGTTTTTATCTTGCTCCTTTGCTTGAAAGATATTTCTCTATCTTCTCACTTTGTCTAATTTACAGTATTTGTGGTCTCCTTTCCCCAGGCTTCAGGGTCGTAGTTCCTCTTGCTTCTGTCTCTGCCCCCAGTGGTGAGGTTGATCCAGTGGGTAGGCTTTCTGATGGGAGTGTCTAGTGCCTTCATTCTGGTGGGTGGAGATGAGTCTTTTCCCTCCACAGGCAGTGCCATGTCAGGTTGTGTGTTTGGGCGTGTCTGTGAGCTTAGTATGACTTTAGGTATTCTGTGTTCTGATGGGTGGATTTATGTTCCTGTCTTTTTATTGTTTGGTGTGACACGTCCAGCACTGGAAGCTTCTGGCAGTTGGGTGGAGCCATGTCTTGGATTCAGATAGAGACCTCTGTGTGAGCTCTTGTTGATTAATCTTCCCTGGGGCTGGGAATTCTCTAGTGTTCCAGCGTCCTGGACTCAATTCTTCCACCCCAGAGCCTCAGGCCCAACTTCTGGTTGAGCAACGACGACCCCTCAAGTTTCTTGTCCCAGCAATAGAGGGGATTAAGAAAAAGAAAAAGGCTAACAAAACCCCAGACAGATGGTAAAGGGTAAAATCAAACAAACAAAAACAGAAACAGAAGACATGCACAAACACAAAAGAAACAAAAACAGAACCAAATAAATGAAAAAGCAAGAGAACAACCAGAAAAACAAAAGAACCCAAGAACAAAATCAAACAATTAAAAGGAAAACTGACAAAAACACAAAACCAAAAAACAAAACCAAAGCAGAGTGCCAGCTGAAGAATGAAGCAAAGAAACAAAACGAACCAACAAAAAGGATTAAAAAAAAAGAAAAGAAAAAGAGTAAGGGGGAAAGAAAACAGAACAACAGAAAAGCAATGTAGAAATATAAAAAAAAAAAAATAGAAAATATATTAAAGAAAAAAAAGACAAACAGAACCCCAGAGAAATGGTAAAAACAAAATCCAACAAACAAAAACAGAAACAAGGAAACACACACACGTAAAAGAAACAAAAACAGAAAGTAAGAGAACAACCAGAGAAATAGAAGAACTCAAAAACAAAATCAAATAGTTAGGATTAAAACTAAAAAAAAACAACCTAAAAACAAAGCCAAAGCAGTGTGCCATTTGAAGAATAAAGCAAAGAAACAGAACAAACTGATAAAATTGATTTAAGAAAAATAATAATAAAATAATGTAAAAAGAGGAAAAACACGGGACAACAGAACAGCAAAGTAGAAATGGAAATATAAAAATAATTTAAAATATATTAAAGAAAAAGAAGAAGAAAATAAGGGAAAAGAACACAGAACAACAGAAAAGCAAAGTAAAAATAGAAATATATTATAAAAATATGTTCTAAAACACTGAGATCCCAAAAGATTAAAAAAAAAAAAAAAAACACTAAAATGGCAGCAAACAAACAAACAAAAAAAAAGAAAGAAAAAAATCCAAAAAAGGCCAGAACCAACAACAGAAAGAATCAAAACGTAATAAAATTAATAGTAATAATTATATTTCCCTGGGGTCTCCGCTGTAAGTGTCCTTGCACACACCATGAGCCACAGGCTACCTCTGCCTCCCCAAGAGGCCTTCCTCTGTCTCTGCGCTGGTCTCTGGACCCGCTGCAGGCCCTGTGGGCACCACTCAGACTCTGATCTGGCCCAATGCCTGCTTGTGCTTGCCCCCAAAGTCACAGCTGTCAGAGCTAGACAGTTTTTATTTGTGGGAACACTCATTGTCTACTCAGATATTCCATGGACACAGGGCCTACCTAGCTGATCATGGGGATTTAATCTGCAGCTTGTACAGCTGATGGAAAGATTTTCAGTCTTCTTCCTTAGTCACCCCATCCTTGGTGTCCAGCTTTGGTTTTATCCCCACTTCTGCATGTGGTCCACCCACAGGAGTCTGGTCCTGAGGCCACCTTGGAGCTTTTAGGTCTGCCCCAGTGAGGCCAGGATGCAGAGGTGGTATGATTGCTTTGATCATGGGAGCCCTGGCAGTGTCAAACTTGCAGGGAAGCTGGCAGCCACAGGCGCAAGAGATATGGCCCTAGTGAGAGTCTTTTCTGATGCCCAGCATAAGGTGCATGAGGGCCAGCTCTGAGTGGGATTGTTTTATTGCTTGGCAGCCAGTGCCAACATGTGGGGAGAGAGAGGTTACAATAGTGGCTCCTCCCCCTGCGTGTGACTCAGCAGTAGTGCCCTGCTTCCATGACAGTCCAGTCTTCCTCCATAGGCATTTCCTGCTGTGGATTTCCTCCCTCCCATCCCCTCAGTCTGTCTCCCCACAATCAACATCAGTTCTCACTCTGGGCCTGCTCTCCAATCCCCATGCTCCAGCTCCCAGCCCCCTTACACACCTGTGAACACATGTCCCAGTCCAGGGCTCGCAGGGCCTCAGTACGGACCATCTGTGTATTTCTCACTCTGTCCCATCTGCTACAGATTGGCCAGCTTCACCTTCCTCCTCAGATGCTTCCCTTCTATCCAATCGATTTGCCCATTGGAGAGGGGGTTTCCCAGAATTCGGGAATCCCTTCTCTGCTTCAGTTCCCCCACCCCTGGGTGCAGGTCCTGTCCTGCTTCCTCTCCTCCTCCCTTCTTTTTTCTGTCCTACCCAGTTGTGCAGGGATCATTATAGTCCTTTCCGGTGTCCAAGGTCTTCTGCTAGTTTACAACTGGTGTTCTGTTAGAATTGTTACATCTATAGATGTACTCCTGATGCATCCATGGAGAGAGATGAACTCCACGTCCTCCTACTCCTCCACCATCTTGAATCTGCCAACCTGATATTAGTTTTTAAATGAAAATAATTAATAGGTAAGCCATTTAGTGATTTTTAAAGTAATATTTGGAAGTAACAAAGGTTATTTCAATTAATTGATTTTCACTAATGGTACTAAATTCACAAGCCAGTTTACTTTTATTTTATTTCTTTGTAAGAACAACCTTTCCTAAAACCCAAAAGATAAAAAAAATATTTAAAGAGATATATGTGTATAAAAATATATATATGTATAACACACATATACATACATATATACACAGATATATATATGCATACACACATCATATACTTTGCATATATATGTATTTTGGGAATAATTCCTAATATTAAAAAATATATATTTTCAGTAACATAGAATTACTCTCCAAAGTGCAATAAATTAATAAAAATGATAAAAACTATGTTACACTTCAGTCACTTACTGTGAAACTTTGCATATCTAACAAACAGTAGAGAGAAAGTGTGCTGGATGGCAGCCTGGGCCACTCACTAAATAAGGACATATTCCCCTTTTCATCCTTTTCACATTAAGAATCTTAAATCTGCACTTGAGCGAAATAACAAAAAGTACACATCATGGATTGCAATTAGAGTTAAGTTCTCACATGTCCAAATGAGAAAACTTGAAGTTCCTATGTGCCATTTCATGTGAGATTGGCCTTGCAAACAATTCCTAACAAATAATGGGGCAATTGCTGACCACTATTCTAAACATTATTTAGGAATATTTATAGTGACTGGTGAGAAACTCTGCTTGATATATATCTGTCATCTGCAATTTATATTATATAAAGTTGAATTTTCCTTAAATACCTCAGTAAAAATATTTGTTAAGCCCTTATTAGCTTCTAACTAAGCATATATAAATTTGAAACAAATTACCAAGAATTCAAAGAATGTATAGTACAGTAGTATATAGATGCTGCATACACTCATCTTTAATGCCATTTTCTAGAAAATGTAAATTTTTATACCATTAAACTATGTTTGAAAAATTTAGAAGGCATTAGAGTTGTAGGTAAATATAATAATACACACATCTGACCAACTCTATACTACTTACCTGTGCATTCTGATGTGGCTTGATTTAATTTTTTTAAATGGGGCCACAAATGCATCCATCCCCTGAGGCATATAAACATGGATTGGGTGATAGATATTCCTTCCTCTGTTTCTTGCCCACAAACATGAGATTGAGACTATTCTTTAGAGAAGAAACAAATTATCCATCTTCCCCTTATTGGCCTTTTCCCTCCCTCCCTTCTTTCCTTCCTTTCTTCCGTCCAAAATATTTATCTAGTAAATATACCAGAGACACAATTATGTTATATGTTAAGTACATCATGCTGAGCAGGCAAACATGGTTCTTTTGTGTCTCATACATACAGTCCAGGGGGATACACTGTTATATTCAATAAGTTACCATCAACTGCAAGCAGTGCTAAATACATTCAAGATTCAAGAAGAGCATGTAACAGGAGCAATTTAAGCCAGTAGAGGAAAAATATAACATTAATATAAGACTTGAGGGAGTCTACTTGGTAAATTATCAGGAATGGGATACGATGGGGTGGTGAAAAAATGAAAATATTTCTCAAATAGTGTGCATGTGTGAAGGTCTGATGTTAGGAGAAGGCATGATAAGTTTGAGTAAAGCTCCACTGGTTATTTCTCTTCTCAATTCACAGCATTTTCCTGACTCCACTATTAAACCTCATCTTGGTTTGAAATTCAGGAGGGCAGTAGCTATCAAACTTCACATTCTTAGTGTGATATCTACGTACATTTTTAGTTAATAAGAACAGCGACTATACACTATTTCTCAGTGTATTTTCCATATAGTTAGCTTTAAAAGTTCTAGAGACTTTATTTTAAACTCAGATATGCAAATTTGCATACATTCTTATAGATCTGGATTTTATAAACAGATTTTGTGTATAATAACTGTATGTATACTGTAGATGAATATATATAATTATTATATATAATAAATCTGATGTAGGGTTGCATTTCTATGTGGATGTGCAAATCTGATTTTATATATATTAATTAATAGCCCCTTATTTGTTAAAGAAAGCACAGATTAGTATTTTCCAGAGGATAAATAAATATACTTGAAAAACATGGGTGGCCTTATAAATTTTCTCTACTGGAAACTTATGGAGATGCTTTCAGTTGGATTCCTTGTATTCCAGCAACAGATATAAATAAGTTACCAAAATTTCCACCAGCTCAATATCTTTTTCAATTACTTAACCCTGTATAGATGATGGTTATCACTTTCTTTTATTTCTTATTAAACATGTTCTGCCAATTCTTTCTTCACCACAAAACAAGTAGGCTGGTTTTGATTCACAGGAAGAGCTGCATTTGACAGATTTGATGATGGTGTCAGCAGTGGTCGCAGGCTTGAAGGACAGCACCAAACTTTTCTGTGGCCCAGCTCCCACTAATTAGTTGTTTGAAGACACTATGTGTGCCACAGGCATAGGTGTATCAGCCAGACATCTTTGCCATTCCGAATGACAGCTGTGATGCAGCTGTTCGTGGAGAGAATGGAGTGTACAAAGAGAGAGGGGAAGAGCCATTCAAACAAGTGACAACCATAGTAGCTTCCACTGAAAGATCCTGAAGATATAACAAACAAAAAACAAAATGTAGAATATAAAAGGTGTAACTCAACCTCTCTTAGATCAGAATGGAAGCCACACATAAAATGACAATAAATGATGTCAGACTGTGAGAATGAGAGAAAAATATAGCTGCCTTATAGTACTTTTTAAATCAACTGAAGTTGCATGTGCTTGTGATTAATATAGGTCAAGCATTTGCTTATGGAATAACAGGGATGCGTGGAGTTTTCAGAAGGTTCTGCACATCTCTGGATACCTATGCCTGCCAGAAAGCTCCATATTTAAACTCCTATAAGAGTACATGACCATAAATAATTTATTGGATATCTCAAGATATTGAAGACATATTGGGAGGAGTAAAAGTAATACAAACATATGGGAGAAGAGGATAGAAATGAGAAAGATAGAAAAATAAGAACTGATAACTTTTTTTTAGAAAAGAGTACTTATAATGAATTAACAATGAATAAAATTCTTTTTCACTCATTGATGATTATGAACTATGAGATCACTTTTTAACTACTCTTCAAAGGATTTGGAAATCTAATAAAAAGTCAAAATATCTATTGTTAGAAGTGCATATCAACTAATTAAATTAAATACTTTTTTTCATAAAAGCATTTCATATTATAAAATCCTCATTCTAATTTCCAAACATCCAAACATCCACCAAGAATAATGTTTTTTATAAAATATACCTAATATTTTATAAAACAAGTTTAATTATGCATTATAAGATTTATAAATATGCTCTAAATCATGATGTAAGCTACAGAAATTATCATAATGAAAGATATTTCAGGGCTTCCCTGGTGGCACAGTGGTTGGGGATCCACCTGCCAATGCAGGGGACGCAGGTTCGATCCCTGGTCCAGGAGGATCCCACATGCCGTGGAGTGGCTGGGACCGTTTGCTGCAGCTGCTGAGACTGTGCTCTAGAGCCCCGTGAGCCACAACTGTTGAGCCCGTGCTCCACAGCAAGGGAGGCCACCACAGTGAGAGGCCTGCGCACTGTGACGGGGGTGGCCCCTACTCGCAACAGCTGGAGGGGGCCAGCCTGCAGTAGCAGGGACCCAATGCAGCCAAAAATAAATAAATAAATTTATTAAAAAATATATATATATATTTCAAGCTTGAAGTGGATTTTTGGATGTTTGCACTGGATTTGTATATTTATATTTTATAAATATCACTATTATACTCTATAGACACATATAATGATTATTTCAGAGGACTTAGGAGATATAGTTTGATGTGTCACCAAATTCTGGAAGAAATGGATGTGAAATTACAGCTAGACTTCTTTTTTTGTTCTATAGTACATACAATTCTGAATATAGATATAAGGATGCTTTACCTATTTAAAGGCTTGAGATACACTTATCTATGTCAATTACATATAAAAATAATACAGATAATATAAACTACATATTCTCAACTTTGACTTAATTTTAGCTTTTATTTTAATTTTACATAATTTTGAGATTTAAAATGTTAAAGTTTATTTTAAAATAGAAACAGCATAGAATCAATCTAATTATTGAGGAAGTTACCTAGACATCTTTTTTCTCTAAATACTTCAAACAAACAATGAATGTATGCCAGAATGTAAGTGTGTGTTTGTATGTGTCTGTGTTGCATATATTAAATACAGATTAAATCTTCAAAAAGAATATATTAAGCAGACACCTTCTCTTTAAATGTCATTTATTTCTTCAATTTTGGAATTATTGGAAATTTAGAAGATCATTCAGTGTCCACAGCATGTTATGAATGAGAGAGAGAGATTGATTCTGAAGCCAAGACCATGATGAGATCCATATTCAGCAGGTCAGGCATAGAGTCTAAATCTGAAATTTTGGAAAAAAAATTCAAATTTTATGAAGTATCTAATGGGTTTTATGTGGAAGGTGGACAGGGGGGCTAAAGGCAGAGTTTAAGTGATGATCAGTATATATGTCATATAGATAAATTAATGTTTTGCAGTCTCAGGATCACAACCAGCTTTTTCTTAATAGAATAAGTTGTATAGAATTGAATAAATAGGTTAGAACAGCATAAAATAAAGAGACAAAGAGAATAAGAGAAGAAAATAGAAGAGAAAACTATATTAGTTTGTATGGCATATAAAATAGTTAAGTATTATTTCACTTTTATTTCAAGTATATTAGTAAATATGAATAGATTCATTTACTTTAACTTGGTTAAGTGCATTTATACATTAATCCTACCATAAATCACCAAGAGGAGTTATTGAGGGGAGAACTTTTTAAACTCTTTCAGTTTACCCACCCTTTTTACAAAGGAAATCTTATGGGACAAACGATCCAAGAGACATACATCAATAAACTCTGACCTAAGGTTGGGATTTAAGAGAGAAAACCGCTGAAGTGAAAGAGTGTTGTATTATTCTGTGAGTCTGGTTGCTGGTCTCAAATCTGGGTCTGCCACCATCTTTGTCAGAAGCATTAGAGTAGTGGCTAAGAGTACAAGCTATAGATCTAAATTTTCTGAATTTGAATCCTGCCACAGCCCCTTATTTGCTATGTGACTGTGTGCAAGTCACTTACCTCTCTATGCCTTCCTTTGTTGAACTATAAACCAGAGCATAGGAGATTCCTCCCCCAAAAGTTGTTAATTCAGTTAATAAAATCAAAATCTTTTTGAAGCGTTCCAGATAAATAAGTGGTATGAAGGGTGAGTTACTTTTTATCAGTGGCTTTCAAACTTTTGCCCTTAAACCATAATAAGCAACCCATTTTACATAGAAATGTAGTATAAACACTCAAGCATACACAAACATATATTGATATTTAACCCATTCACTGGTAAAATAATTTGATTATAAAATCATATTCAAAGAAAACCTATTAATTATTATATTCCATGTAACTCATTTTGATAAACACTGGTCTAGATCATAAATGATACTGTATGCTAAATTCAATTTTCTAATGTTAAAATCAAGACTCTTGAAATTTAAGACCTCCGTTGTTAAATAACATGCATGTTAGAAAATAAAACAAAAAGGATGTGATGTCAAAGGCGTGCCTGTGTGAGTGTATTATCTACACACTTTTTATCAGAAAAGTAAAAATATTTTTAAAAATTTCCAATTCCACCTTGCTTTTTGGACAAAAATCTTTAATGATATATGTCTAGCATATTCTTCAAATGAACATCCATTCAAAAACAAAACCTTGAAGGATTTCTCATTGAGATTAATTTCTTACTGCGTTTGTCATTGTTGCCCATTCTAATGTGTCTGTTTTTAAAGGAGATGTATGTACCTTATCACAAGTATGATGTCTTCTTTTTTTCCATTTCTGCTAAGAATTTTTTTAAAAATAAGATCAAAATAATATTTTTTAGTTTCTATCTACAAATTAATAAAGCCTCAACACAGTGATATGCTGAAATAATTGCGGAAATACTGCTATACAGTGAAAGATGACAGAAATAGAGCAAAATTTTGGATGGCAGGCAACTCCAGCTTCTTCTTCAAGTAATGTACAAGTTTGAATTTGAACATACAAAAATTGCTAAAATTTTATATTGGTCAGAAGTATATTATGTGAAAGTCAACTACCACTTATCTATATTAAATGTTAGTAGTTCAGATTGACCAGTAATGTTTAAAAACTAGTCAATTAGGTTTATAAGATAATATGAAAATAGAGGGAAAATTCATTAACTAATATTTTAAAATATATTTTAATTTTTCAATATACCACTCTACATGTTTGCATCTTAAAATTGGAAAAAAAGTGAAGGGATTATCACTACTTTCAAACTTTCCTTTAAGAGTCTACTCTGTAGCTGCAGAAGGTGGAAGTTCCTGGTGTCCAGAAATCATACCCTCCCAAATAATTCCACTGTGTCAGTTAAAGATTAAAAAGCAGCTCACCCCAGCAAAGAAAGCCATATTGCATGTAAGTTTGATAATGAATTCTTAAATAATGAAGTTCATGCATTTAAAAAATAGCAGTTTGTGAGTTTAGCCCACATCTAGCAAAAAGACATTTTTTAAACACATACTTTAGAGAAGAGGTTTATAATTTTTCAGATTGATCTCATAGCCACTACCATCTAATACTCTTATCCTATTGATGTATAATTATTTCCGTATTTTTGGCCAGGAAGCCAAGATGCTTTAAAGTGCAATTTCTGGAGTAATTATCTCAAGTTTGATTTGGATGAGTATTTAGGACATAATATCTATTTAAAACAAATGGATAGAATAAAATTTCAGGAAATCTCATATTGATATTTAATTTTAAGCAATCTGTAGCTGTGCATTTTACCAAAATTCTACAGGAGATTTAGTATTGTTTTCAAAGTGATGGCTGGTTTGTTTATTTGCTTATTGGCACAGTTATTACATAAGAAGTTTTCCAGTTGAGACCATGGAAAACCTCCACTCAAGATGTGAAGGAAAAACAAGAACGTTTGGGTGAGTGTGAGTTTAATCTTGATTCAGAATGTATCTAGAAAGCAGAATATGGTGTGTATCATCTTAAGTAATACAAACATTGATACAATACAATAAGAATATTCAAATTTGAATTCTAAATATGGATTGAAAAAATAGATAAACAAATTGAGGTAGTATACAATGTAATACTATGCAGCAATGAATGGAAGAAATAACTAATACATGTAATAACATGGGTGAATCTCAGTAGTATCATGATAAGTGGGAAAAAAGACATAAAAGGCAAATACTGTATAATTTAATTTCTATGACATTCCAGAAAAAGCAAAGCTATAGAGACAGAACTCAGATCAGTGGTTGATAGGAGCTGGGGCTTGAAGGGAGGGTATTAACTACAAAGAGGCTCAGAGGAAGTTTTTGGAGTGATATAGACTGTAGTTTTATGGATCAACTATAGTCTATAACTTGACTATAGTTGTGGTTTTTCAAGGAAAGAATTTCACTGAATGGAGTTAAATAGGCAAAGGAGAGTTTGTTCAAGACTATTGCAATAAGGGAGAGAAATGGAACTCAACTATTTTAGAAAAAATGTGGGAGAGTTTTAAGCACTGGGGTGAGCTAGTGGGAAAAGATGGGGGGATTTGAGATGGGAAGTTGGTCAAAGTGATCAGGCCATCTGTTTTTGGCCTTAGTACTTATAAAAGTTAGGCTCCTCCCCCATGCAGAAACTAGGAGATAAGGATGGACTTATCTTTCTTGATTAGTATATTTCAAAAAAAAAGACATTCCTGAGCTGTAAAACTGGCAAGAGAGGGGAGACTTTTATTTCAAAAGGGCAGAGAGATCTTTTACAATTGTAAGTTGTTTGTGTTTCTTTTTTCAAGTAAATGCTCTAAGAAAAGGGAGGTCAGGGCCTAGAATCAGAAAGAAGGCTGTCTAAAGTTTAGTCAAGCTGAGGGGAATGTGAAGGGTATCCTAGTCAGAGTCCATACTGTGTGTGTTTGTCAGAACTCATAGAACTCTACTCCTAAAAGGGTGACTTTCACTACATGCAAATTATTTGAATGTGTGCTCAATAAACTTGACATTAAAAAAAAAAAATACAGCAGTGAAAAATGTCACCATTGGTGTAGAAGAAGAGCAGTAAGATCATGATTCCATAAAGAAAGGGAAAAGTGAGATTATAACCCCATAGGAAATTGATCCTTTTCTCTTTCATGTATGGATCATCTAACATCTTTCATTAGTGACATGATAATAAGTAAACTTAATATATTCATGATATCAGGTCTCTGCCTAGAAATACAAAACAGAGACCCTAGCTGCTATAGACAAAATGTTTGCTTGCATATCTTTCTATTTACTAAATTGTTAAGAAAAGCAAGGAGCTGGAACCTAGAGGAACATACTTGATTAAAATCAATACACTCATCTAACCAAATTCTATATCAGACACACGATTCTAGCTTCATAGAATTGAAGCAATTGTACTATTCTTTCAACAAGATGTACATAGTTATGGTGAAAATCATCTCAGGAGTGAGCTTTGCTTCTTAGAATGAAACTGTATAGTGGCAGAAAAAAGAGAGTTTCTTATGTTGACTCCTACACTGCTGAATGTTTTAATTCCAGAATCAGAGGGTGTCTAATCTCCTTGTAGTGGTGACTAGAGGGCAAAGTTCTCATTTTCATCAGGGAATAAGGGACAAGGGGCTGGGGATGCAAGGAATCAGGATCTCCAAGGAACAGCATGCTTTATGCATCTTGTTAACAGGATTCTCCAGGCACTCTCTCCCCACCCTTTAGTCACTTCACTGAAAATACAAAAGGCTCATTTAGCAGCACCGGTAGGCAAAGCATCACAGAACCAATCAATCAACACAAATATTTCCTCTCTGAGGCTCCCTTGTGACCTTGAGAAGCATGATGAATGACTTAAAGGATGGAACAGACAGAAGTTTCATGATAAACCAAAAAATTATGTTCTGCTGCATGATGAAGATAAATAAAATGGAGAGAGCTATATATACGTTTAGTTTAAATAAGACTCGGTAAATTCTGTAACTGCTTTGTGCAGCCTTGACCCCAGATCAGAGGTACTCAGCCTGTACGGCAATCAGAACTTTCTCAGTAAACCTCAGCCTGTTACAGTTCTTACCAGATTTACTTTCTCAGTACAATAGTACTTTACAGCTTTCTACTCAATTATGGCCAGAGTTCCTAGCAGTTATTGATAACCATACCATATACTTTATATCTCAACCAGCACAGGCAGGAGCAAGGCAATCATCACAGTGAATTTCCTAACCTGGATCTATCCTCCTGAAACATGAAGATGATGACTCAGTTCTACAGTTGAGCTCGTGATTCTCACTGTGGCGAAAATGCTTATGTCATTTTTATTTTTAGCTCTTTGGCACAATTATAGAAAATTATTGTAGGAAAATCACAGCTTTCATAAGGAAGAGACCTGACCGCTTTTAAGAGGTTCTAAATGTTGGGAAAAACTCATAAACACTGTGCAGTGCATTTCTTGGTGAGAAAATGCAGATAAAAATATGTTTACTCAAAGAATGAAGTACAATTGCCAAAGAGTTTCACTTTATCTTTCCCATTCTCTGCCTTCTCCCTCTGAAACCTGCCTTGTGTTTCCTTTGTTGTGGATGATATCAAAAACCCATACTCTTCCAAGGCCTGCCTCTCTCTTCAAAAATCACCTGTGATTCAAGTGTCCATTTCTAGCGTGTGCAGCAGAGCTGAATTAGGTGAACACACAGTTGATGAGAATGACAATCTTGAGTGGCTTTTCTCCCACGTCCCTCTCACTAAGATGCAAGTGAATAAAATGAATTAGTTTAATGGTTGGAGGTGTTTGCAAACTAAGTTCAGTAAAACCATGTCATAGTGATTTGACGTTTCAGAGTGACTTCAATACCAAAAAATATGGGGCCAAATTTCAGAGCACCTGCCATTTCATTTAATGTAACATTTTTAGCCACATTATGTATGTGAGCACTCCTTTATTTAAGAGCAGTATTATGACTTTTAGGTCCAACATAATAAAATTTTTAGATATTCTTTTTGTGCAGAAAAAGAACATTTTGATTTTACAATTAGGTTTTTTAGTAGTTTCAGCAGTATCGGTATGCTTTTACTTCTAAGTCAATATCTACTTTACTTAAAATACCAGATATGATGTGAAATAAGGATTCAAATGCAAGATCTAGGTAATATTCTCTAATACCATGCTACATTATGGTCACTTCTGACAGTTTATTAGTAATTAGTATATTAGTACTAATATAACTGGTACCAAAGTATTGCAGTAGCTAGTACTAATCGTACTCAATGATTTTATATTATGATGAATGCATACAGTTTCAAATCAGTACATTCTGTACCTGAAAGTCGCAAATGGTTTTATTAACATCTCCCCATGACACAAATATTCTCATGCTTCCTTTCCTACATTATGTGCGTTAAAGTGTCTGCTGTAGAAAGTAGAACATAGCATTTTTTCCTGTGGCACAATGCACTTCTTTTTAATGTGTGAGCAGGCAGTTGGGCTCATTAAGCTCAGTGGCACTGAGAGTAAACTAAAGAGGAATGAACGGAAAAGGAGCTGAAGTACCATCATCCCACTAATGATACTGAAGCTGCTCAGCTTTACTGGGTGTCTGCCCAGTCATCCACTAATAGATGGCATGATCCAGGATGTGAACTTTGTGCTGGAGTGCCAAAGCGACAAATCCAAAAAACAAAGCATTGCCTGGAAGAATGTCTGGAATAATTTAAGGAATTGTGAAGAATTATGGTGTGTGTTTGTGTGTGTGTGTGCATGTGTGTATCACTGTATTTGTTGGTGGGTGAGTTAGAAAGAAAGAGGGAGACAGCACACAGGATAGAAGAAATAATGGAAGCAGGGGATATTCAATTTCCTCAAGACTATATTGAATAAAGATAGCAATTCTATTGCAGGGGTATATGTATTTCAGAATGCATAAATTGGAGAATATCCAGATAGCTCAGTGTCACTTTTGGATTTAAAGGTTTTAGCTCCTGAATGTTAAATAATTTCTAATAAATGTGTACTTTCTTAAGAAGGGACTAGAATGCATGGCTCTTTAGATACCCATACACTTCCATATCACAGTGCTATTTAGATATTTACTAACATTCAGTTATTATAATTAACACTA
Source organism: Grampus griseus (assembly GCF_964374135.1). NCBI lineage: Eukaryota > Metazoa > Chordata > Mammalia > Artiodactyla > Delphinidae > Grampus > Grampus griseus. The sequence goes on along the minus strand of NC_139012.1, from coordinate 41,832,838 downwards.
TGATTTCTTTTATAAATGAATATTATTGTTCCCAGTTCACCCCTGCACCTGAGGAAGTATACAGAAGAGTGCCCTTTGAAACAAGGGAAGAAAACAGATTCTCTGTTCAAACTGGGCATAAGCCCAGTTTGAACAGAGAATTGCTCAGCTGGGGATGGCAGCTTTCGTAGCCTCTGGTTAACACAGACCCCTCAGTGGCTTTTCACAGCCACTTAGAAACAAGTCCCAGGAGGTTCAAAATGGAGGTTGCAGCTGTGGACACTGGGGAACATGTATGTGGTCCTGGATGCGTGCTCACAGAACTCTTTCTGATTTTCATTCTGCTTATGTTTTGTGCAGGAGGTTGGAGGGCACGTGGGGAAGGGACATTCCTCCCACTCAGTTTTCTCCTCCTTTTTTGTAAGCCCTCAGAGAGAGATAAACCTTTGGGACATTGCTCAGGTATGCTCTGAAAACCACAGATCAGAGATAGGGCTCAGTAACATCATTGCCCTTTAAAAAACACAGAGCCAAACACACTAGTCCCTCTTATAAGTTTAATGGTCCAACAGAGGCAAATGAATCAACAGAACAGAAACAGTAAGAAGGCCAGTTTGATCATCGTATTTGAGTTTGTGCTGAACATTTAAAAGTGGTGTGAAAAATCAATCCATGGTCCAAGTTTTTCCTGCTGGAGGACTTCACCAAGAAGAAAATGGTATGTTTTACAATACCAAGAAGATCCTGGAGGAGTGGGACATAGAACATATGGAAGAAATGGAAAATGTCCTACAGGATGTCCTTAAATAGAAATGTGCTTTTAGATAAAGAAAAGACTCTTATGAGAAAGAAGTATAAGCTATTTCTGGCTCCAAGGTGCTTAAAGTCCAGCAGAAAACTGCATTTGCTACCACAAGCTATAACAGTTTATGCTATTACAATTCATCCATTTATTTCAATATTTTTTCCTACATGTTTCAAATTCATTGTAAAGGAGAAATTAAGTATTCTCACCAACGAGGGGACTAAAAGGCTTTGATAAAACTAAAAATGTCTTAGAGTTCAGTAATATCAACTAGTGAATTGGAATATTGACTAGTTTGGCAATATACATGCATAATCCCTATTTTTACTTGAAACCTCTCTCCTTTCTCGCCAGCTTCTTTTCCATTAACTGTTGAGCCCAGGAACTTCATATTTTAAAATCATGTCCAATAAAAGAAACAGCTTGGACCTTAATGAAAGCAAATTCTTAGAGATACTATATAATATAAATTTCTGTTATAGAAGGCTCAAAAGTGAGAGAATGCATTTAATTCAGAGAGGCCTAGTTAATAAAGCTCATTCTTTTGACATTCAATTTAACATATGTATGTTAGCATATTGCTTACCTACAATATGTAGATATTTTCCTAGATACTTTGAGGATAAACATTTTAGCCAGTTCTTAACTTCTACATCCAAGTTTTCAGAGGTTGAGATAGATCCTACACACACATACTGCAACCTCGTTTGAACTATTTGCTGTTATGGGGCACATAAAGGGAAGAAGGATGGAAGGTGAGATAGACTGAGGCTGACATATCAAAGAATGACACATGGGAGGAGTAGGAGTTGAGTAGAGCATCAGAAAATAGTAAAAGAGCTGTCAGGAGATCGGAGTGCTAATCAGGAAAGAAAATTGTGGGAGGAGTGCTGTGTAGACAAATGAGGTAGAGGAGTGAGGGGCAGAGGATGGAAAAGTAGGGTACATTGTGGTACAGGGAGGGTACTATCAGGAAAGAAAGATTTTCATACCTGATCCTAGCCAAGAGTCTGAAAAGTGGTAGAAAAGATACATTTAAATCAATTTTATTGCTGACATGAATTTGTAAACCAGAAATAATCTTCTGACATTAAAGACTTATTGAGATAGGCAGCAATAGAGTGCAAGAATATAAATGTTTTAAAAAAATGTTTTTGAGAGAAACTGCATGTAACCTGTCATTTTTTTTAATTCACAAAACTTATCATAAAGGGATTTTGTTCCTTTCAGACAGTATTATTTTGGGAAATGAAAAAACAAGAGGAATTAGAGAGGAGGGAACAGTTTTATCAATTATATGGATGTGGCAGATCTTTAATTTTTTCCCCTTTTTCAAAGGAATCCCTTCTATCTAATGATCTGAGAATATTATAAACCTGATCAGTCTACAAAAGCATTTATTTTATACATGGTCTGGGCAGCTATCAATATAATGTCATCTAATAAAAATATTATAATATAATATATAAAGCCAGTTTAGCTTTGGCATCCTTTCTTATGCTATCTTTCCTTTTACCTTTTTCTCCCCACAAATGAATATAACTGCCACCAATCCATTCTCCCTACACATGACCACAGGAAATCAGCCTAATTCACAAGATTATTTCAACATGGCACATATTTTTTTATTGAGGTAACATTGTTTTTTAACATTATATAAATTTCATGTGTACATTATATTTCAACTTCTGTATACACTATATCTTGCTCCACACCAAAAGTTTAGTTTTGTCTATCATCATACATTTGACCCCCTTTACCTGTTGTGCTCTCCCCCTACTACCCTTCCCCTTTGGTAACCATTACTGTGTTTTCTGTATCTGTGTGTTTGCTTTGTTTTACTTTGTTTGTTTGTTAATGTTCATATTCCACTTATGAATGAAATCATACAGTATTTTTCTTCACTTGACTTATTTCACTTAACATAATACCCTCAAGGCCCATCCATGTTGTCACAAATGGCAAGATTTCTTTCTTGTTTTATGGTTAAATACAATTCCAATCTATATACATGCAACATCTTCTTTACCCATCCACCCATTGATGGGCTGTTCGGTTGTTTCTATATCTTGGCTGTTGTAAATAATGCTGCGGTGAACATAAGGGTGCATATGTCTTTTCACATTATTGTTTTAATGTTCTTTGTATAAATACCCAGAAGGAGTTGCTGGATAATATGGTAGTTCTATTCTTAATGTTCTGAGGAATCTCCATAATGTTTCCCATAGTGGCTGCACCAATTTACGTTCCCTCCAATAGTGTATGAGGGTTCCATTTCCTCCACATCCTCTCCAACACTTATTTCTTTCCTTTTTGTTAATAGTCACTCTAATGGGTGTGATGTAATATCCTATTGTGGTTTTGAGTGGCATTTCCCTAATAATTAGTGACGTTTACCATCTTTTCATGTGCCTGTTGGCCGTTTGTATGTCTTCCGTGTATTCAGATCCTCTGTGCATTGGGTTGTTTGATTTTTTTGTTGTTGACTTGTATAAGTTCTTTATATTTTCTGGATATTAATCCCTTATCAGATATTTAATTTGCAAATACTTTCTGTCATTTGGTAGGTTGTTTTTTTGGTTTGTTGATGGATCCTTTGCTGTGCAGAAGCATTTTAGTTTGATGTAGTTCCATTTGTTTATTTTTGCTTTTGTTTCCTTTGCCTGAGGAGAGATATCCAAAAAGATATTGCTAAGATAATTGCCAAAGAGCATATTGCCTATGTTTTCTTCTAGAATTTTTGTGGTTTCAGGTCTTACATTCAAGTGTTTAATCCATTTTGAGTTGCTTTCTGTGTACACTGTAAGACAGTGGTCTAGTTTCATTCCTTTGCATGTGGCTGTACAATACAGCAAACAATTTTGATTGCCTGATGAGTGCAAGACATTACACTCACATAAATTAGGAATCAGGGACAAGCATAAAATAAATAACAATCATGTGATGTCTACTGTATTGTAGGTTCTGTGAGAACACAAAGAAAGAAGCACTTAAATTCTGATAGAGGCCAAATAAAAGAACCAGTAGAGGGTGATATTTAATACCTATATTGAGTGATAATTAGGAATTCGATAGGTGGTCAATTAGGAGCAAAACCTTCAAGGTAGAAGGGCAGCAGTTTGGAAAAGGAAGGGATAAAGGTATAAGTATGCAGTTATGTTACAGAAGAAGCTGGTCTTCTGCAGAGGTTGGAACATCACTTCCCAAACTATGTCCCCAGACATGTTGTTCTGGAGAAAAGCAGCAACAATAAAACAAGTGAATAGAACCCCTGGTATAGTAAAAGGTTTCTTTCCTGGATGACATCTTTACCCTTTTAATAAGCTTCTGTGTTTCATTACTGTCCCATACGACACTACCATTATTTCAGGGGGCATCTAATATGACTAATGTTTTATGGAACACAACTTGGGAAAGACTGAGTTAGAATATTCTCCATCTGTAAGTAAAATGTGACTATTTTGTTGGAGGAAGAAGGATGGAGGTATTCAAGATTCATTATATACTTGAGATTAGGACAAATTCTTTCAACAAAGTACACAGACCTGCATTATCACTGATTATGCATCTGACAATATACCTGTGGCATCATAAGCATAAGATGAGTAAAACACAGTGTAAGTCTCTAAGCAGCTGACTCTGTGTTCAAGTTTTACATGGGTATAAAGGGTTATTTCCAACTGTTGGAAAAGCTGAATTCTCCTGAAGCAGGTGGCATCAGATCAGCCTCTTAGAGGTGATATAAATGTACATAAAGGTCTCTCTAGGCAGAGTGAACAGCATAAACTGAAGTTCTGTCTAGAGCTTCAGGGGATAGTTAGGAGCCCTGGCTCAACTGAATGTGTGTAGCTTGCTTTGAAAAAAAAAAAAAAAAAAGATTAGAAAAATGGGAAAAAAAAGTTTAATATTATCCAGATACTGAAGAACACTGAATGTCATGATAAGGAGTTTGGAAGTCAATCTCTAGATAGTTAAAGTTGTTAGTTTGTGAACTGTTACATCATAAGAAAGAAGAAATTTTGAGAACTTCATGAGGTCAGCATTATTCATCTTTAATTAAGATAGTGTAGGCAGATAGAACATATGTACCCAGACATTTTGTTGAGGACAATTTTGTTTTATGGGATTTATTTATTTTTGAATAATGTCCTCCTATAACTGTACATCTTTCCCATTCATTAGTGTCATGGTGAAAGAGTAGTTGCCAACACCTTGTATTTAAACCAGCTTTTTGGATATGTTTTGAGAGACACAAAATGGAACAAATATTTATCAAGTGCTAGTCTAATTGAAAAAAATCATATCTACATACATGACATTTTTAGGGCATTTATATTCTATGTTATGTCAAATTAAAATGTAAATACAATAGTTTAGAGTGCAGGAACAGGAATGCATGTCACCTCTCTTTAGTAAAGGAAAAAGAAAACAGGGCCAGGCCTTGATGAATGTTGGAAATTTGGAAAGGTAGAGAGGAGGTATTGAGTTGATCTGGTAGAGAAAGCATGAACGAACTGCACTATCAAATTTTGTTGCAGCATTCACCTGATATTTGAGAAGAACAGGAAAGATTCTGATATGACAAAGACATTTGGTTTGTGGAACAGAAATACACTAAGGAAATATAATGCATATCATGACAACCAAGATTTTCAATTTAGAGAAGAGTAGACTATTTTTAGATTTCTTAAAATGTTAACTAGAGTTTCTTTGTGGCACATGAGATAAATGTTAGGTTCAGAAATAATTATATTGCCACCAAGAGAATTTCTGAGAAGCCAAAGTTCCATGGAGACAGAAAACTACTTAATTTTGAAATCAGTCACTTGGTTTTCTAGTCCAAATAAGTAATATGGCAGTATGTTATGTTTTAGAAAAGTATAAATTTGCTTCTAAAAGTGGATTGTACTACATACAGGTTTAATAGATTATGCATAACATACTACAACCACTGAATTAAGAACAGGCCATGAATTTTGAAAGCATAGCTTAAGGTTATCTTAGCTAAACTTATAAAGCTACTATGCTTTACCCAACTCTAACACTGGCAGTATTTCCCTCCCCATATTACATGTATACAGTTATTTTTTTTTCTTTCTCCCCAGCCCCATTTCTGTGGTTATGAATTCAAGTATATACAAAATATAAATATCTATAGAAGGCATTGGAAATAATCCTAAAGTTTTAGGGCTAGAATGCTTGAAAACATATTATTTCCCAGGGCCTATACAAGAACCCATTTTTAGATGTTTATTGTTGTTTTCTTTTGTAAAATATCTGAAAGCAGCGTGCTTTGAATTACATATTGTTATGTATTTCTTATTAACATTTCAAACGTTTCCCTAAATCACAAATAAAAATTGCAAATTACAGTATTCTACTAGTAGTTCAGTTAGCTGCTTTAAATAGATAGATATTACATAAATGACCTCACTACTGCTAGTTGACAAGTATTCTTGTCAGGCATGTCTGAAATACTTAACATGAAACATTTCACTTAAAACTCAAAATTATTACAATCTCCCATATTTTACAGAAGAGACTACTGAGGTGTAGAAAGGTTTAGCAGTTTGTCAAAGGTCACACAACCAGGGTTAGTGTTGGGTTTTGAATTGTGGCTTCAGGACCTACAAGTGTCACCACAACATCAAACTTATCATCAGGAATTTGTAAGCAGTAAGCAATTCACTGAATTAATTTTTTGAATTATTATGATATGTTAAGGCAAATAACCAAATATATTCCATGACTCTATTTCCCAATCAATACCTATTTTTTATACACTATGTAAATTAAATACATACTATGTCAGTCAGTTCTTCTTATATTGCAGATGGGGATTGCTTTTTCTTGTATGTCAAAGGCAGTCACACCCTGAGATAATTTGAGATAATTAAGATTATTTGTATCAGGACTATGAAATATTAAGTACAATAGAACTTGGGAAAGATACCTGAATAAAATTAGACTTTTTGCTTTAAATTAAAGCTTATGTTACTTTCCTCCCAGTAATATAATTTTTTGTTTTTCTACTATTTTTTCTAGTCTAATGAAGTTTCAAAACCTCTCTGCTCGTGCTTTCTAGCTTTCAGTTTCTAAGAATGGACCATCCCATTTGAAAGACACACATCTCATCCCTCATCAATTTTCCTCTATTTTAGAGTTGTTGCTGTCACAAGGGATGAAGTCTGATGTTTGAACATCATAGGATGATTATACCCAGGGGCTTTGTAGGCAGCTGTGTTTGGTGTCTCATGGACATTAAAAGCAATGGCCTCTCCATAGTTTCCTAACATAGTACTAGTCATATAGTAAATACTATGAATCCAGCCAGTGTTTTACCATTATTCTACTTACTTTGATTTGTTCTGTAGTACTTCAATAGCAGAATACAGCCAAGCTCTTGTTTGTTCTTCACTGCCATTATGCATTGGGTTGAATGCTTTTACTTTCAGAAATAACATCTACTTTCTCTCATTCTGTATCCGTGAGCATTTTTTTTTTGGATTTGTCCTTTGGCTCTAGGATTTGTTTGAATTCTTTTGTACTAAACTACTTTCTAAAATGTGTCTTCGAGCCAAGTCACTTAAATTATCTAAATGTGTCATAAATTCTAAAGGATGTCTTATTTCATTTTCTATGATGCTTTTTAATTTTATAGTATTAGTAATTGTGCAATCTATCGTAAATATAATTTGAATAATTTTTTAATTCATTTAGATGCTTGATGTGTTATGTCTCAAATTCATTTCTGATATTTCCTTTCATGTTTCCTTCCTATCTATAAGTCTGGGCAAATGAGTAGAGCCATCTTTTGTCAAAGATACCTTTCAGTTGAGGTTATTTTTAAAATGAGCAAGGTAGAAAAATGGACCTCTTACATATTAATGTTATTTACACATAATTAATCTTAAATTGCCATTTGATATTTGCAAGTACATTAGTTTATTTTCCAAAGCTAATGTCATCTGTAGGGATGTATGAATGTGTATGTCTCACAAAGGAAAAAAAAAAAAAGAATGATAATTTGTAGCCGATCACTAGGGCCAAGCATGTTCCTTCTTCTGGATTCTCTCATTTCTAGGCATATTGATTTTTATTCATTTATTTTCAACATAAGAATATATTTTAAAGTAAAGGCTGGTCTATGACTGTTGCCAAACCAATTATGTACCCAGCTGTAAAATTAGCTTAAGACTTGTACTTGTTTGTTATTCTACCACCCTAGAGAATGCATCTACTAGTGGTCTTGATAGTGGAAATTCCTACTATTCAACATGGTAAAATTCAGAATAGGAGAAGCATAATCATTAATTTTGCATTAGATTTTTTTCATTTAATTTGAGAATAAGTCACTGTTCTCTACTCTTTTGAAATTAGGTCACAGCAAATCTGCTTAAGTGTCTATTTTCCAAAGTGACTGTCTTCTCCATGGGAGAGGCATAGCTTTTCATGAACAACAGTTTTATACTTTCACAGTGATGCCTCCCCTCTGCTACACTAAATGGCAGTGTATCATAGCCTTAGGTTACCCACACTCATACATACATTCCTGGTTTAGATGTCTTCTCTGCACATGATGCCCTGTCTAATTTAGAAGTGGACGTCCATTAGAAAAGAAAAAAACATCCTTCTAGTGTTTCTGTTTGTTCTGTACTCTGTTCCTCACCTTCCGATCTCTGTTTTGTTATACTTTAAAAGCAACAAGATCTCTTCTTAATTTCAAATTTCCAAAGATTATCTTTCTTTGTAATATCTCTGTTTACAAATAGATTTTCCTTCTTATACTTTATTTTAAGTTGGAAAATATATAATTTGCCAACTATTCCCTGTTCTACTTTCAGGACCAGATACTAAAGCCCGTTTGTTTATTTTGCCTCTCCACCATGGTACCCAACATCATACTCCATAAAAATGAAAATAGACATTCAAGGCCCAAATATGAAAAGGTTTTTTTTTCCTTTTTTTTTTTTTAATTAGTATCGCTGCTCTTATGTTTAGCCTCTTTGTAAATTTGATTGCCCTTACTCATCTCTAGGTTTTACTCTCTGCATCTTCTACTCTCTCATTCAGAACACAGTCCTTATTTTTGTATCTGTCATTATCTGTGAAGCTATTTCTGAAGATATTTAAAAATCCCTTGGAATGAAGACTGCATTCAAATTACTAACCAAGGAAAGGGGAGTATTAGATTAAAAGTCTGTCTTCTCTAATTTTTGATCTCTGATTAGCAAGGCAAAAATTAATTTAAGCACCCATTAAGGTGAAAGGGCTTGTGGGAGTCATTGAAATATGGAAGCGTTTCCTGTTCTTACTGAGTTTAGAAGAATACGGTCCCAGATAAGGTATTTGAATTCACAGGAGCCACTCACCAGAAAAAAAGAAAAATGTAGGTTGTAAGGAGTTGAGGAATAGTCTTTTTTTCTCCATGAACATCAAATAACATTTACCTGAAAGATGCAGCCCAATGAAGATGTTGTTTCGTGACTAAAGTGTTGGTTTAAACATAAAACTAGGTATAGAACGCTTAGAGGGAGAAACTGGTATGAAAATTATTTGAATACCCTCTGAAGCTTGGAATTGGCTGAATGCAGGTAGTTTACCCTAAGGAAACCCCCAAAAACCTATTAACTAAAGTTGATGACTCCAAGGCTTATAAATTCATATCCGTAGTTCTTTGACCATTTCTGATTTGAAATTTTCCTTGGAGTTTAAAACCACTTCGGGAAACTTGCAGAGGTTTAAGTGCAAGAGAAAGTAATCCAGTGGTACTCAGACTTATATTTCTTTAAATTCTGCTTTCTATTCTAATGCTATCGATATTATTTATTTATAGAATACAGCATTATTTTTAATAGAAATATTTTTTTATGTTCAGAAAGACATACTGACTGTCCTGTCTTTCAACTAATGCATTTTCTTTCAGTTTTCAACTTGGCTAAGATTAATTGAATATTAAGAATTGTTAGGAACTTTCATATACATTGTCTTATATAATCTTGTTAATTAAATCTCTGAGGTAGGTAATATTATTTTTATATTTAGATCATAAAACCATTACAGTATCTAAGAGGGATCCAATATCAAGTAATAAGAGAGGTCTGGATTACAGTACAGTGTTTCAAAGTTATATAACTTTAAGAAAAAGGAAAAATATCATATTAATAAAAGTAGAATATGTGAAACCATCAAATCTTTCTTTTACTTTAAAGTCATGTTTTGCCTGGTGATATTTAAATACATTTTGATCTTTAGAAGTCTCTCCTCTCTACAGATTTCAAAAATAATTTCTCTAACGTAGTTAATGATACGTCTTTTTATTATCCATTTTAGTTTGACTACTAATTAGGCTATACACACTGTAACTTAAAATCATCATTTATGTCCAAGTCCATAAAACAAAAACAAAAATCAAGTCATATCAAATACTGGGGAAACTGAAATTTCTCCTAATTCATCCCTTAGAAATTAAGTTCATTTGCTGACATACTGAAGAGCAGAGAAGTGCATTTGAATTTAGAGACAAGAAGCCAGATTTGAATTAACAATACAAAATTTGATGTTTTGTGATTTATTTATTTTTTTGCTTCACTGCTTCTAAGGCAAAGATTTTATGTCATGCTTTATTTCTTAATCAGCAGTAGCTGAATCTGATCTGTAGTCATGCTCTTATTTTACACTGAAAGACAGATGCACAACAATTGAGTAATGTATTTTTTATTTCTTTCCTCTTTGATTCTTGATGCATAGTATTCACTTTAATTCACAGTACAAAGTCTAATCAGTTCTAGTCATTGGTTTAAGTAAGTCCTGGCAATATTTTGAATAACTTTATCAACTACTGAACACTGTGATAATTCCCATAAGGCATTAGTCAATTCATTACCATTTATAATGATGACAAGACAGGAAAACAGAATTTACAATGACATTTAATGCCTTGATGAATTGTTTTGGTGGTCAGCAATATCTAAATTTAAAATCCAGACTTAACTTTTTATAACAAATAGAATTGGCTATCTTTCAAGAGAAAGGTAGGACTTTAGAACATGGCACTCTGCTTGACACCTAACATGTTTACAGCATTTAGGGAGAAAGTATGTATTCCAGATCCCCCAAATTGTTTCGCTAACTATAATAATCTATATATTCTAATATAAACAATATGAAAGGGCCGGTTTGCCCCTTAGAATTAATGAACATAGTTGTAAATTATTAACAGAAAATTATAAATAAAGTGGGATCAGATTACTTTTTAGAATGTAGGTAACAAACATTTGGGATTATATAGATAAGACAGGGTAAATGTGATTTTTATGGTGAGTAGAAATTTTTCCCTGGCTGACATTTAAAAACACATAGTGAAGTCCTTTTGACCGAAATAGACACTGAAATGGAAACTGCCCACACTCTCTAGAGTAGAAAAGTAGGAAAATGTTTCCAGCAGCCTCTGCCCCCTTGCTTTGTATGCTCTGTGTATCTGGCATCATGTGCACTCCATGAGAATCCAAACGTGTTGATGTTTACTAAGCAGCAGGGTGCACAATTTCCTGCTGCCTTGCGTAGGAAGAAAAACAGAACATATGCTTGAATATTCCAAATAATTTGTTAGAAGATGCATGTGGATCTATATCTAATATGAAATTAATTTTTCACACACACTCGAAGCTCTGGAACCAGATTTGTACACAGTGGGTTGTGATATTGTAATCCCTCATTCATGAGCCATGTGTTTGAATTATACTACTTGAATTAGCAAAGTCATCTTGCTATTCGAATGCTGCTGGCATCATATTTGAGAAAATTTTATAATTAGGCCTAGTTCCTTTAGGGAAGATGTTGATACTGCCCCTGTAGGTGGTACAATAGATGTTAGTTAGTGGCTTGAAGCTAATTTTTCGATTTCATGAGTTTATGAAACACTGTTTCTCCTAAAGATACCAGCTTTATGATGGTCTGATAGACACTCTCCACCCCACCCCCCCAACACACACACACACACATGAACACATGTGTTCACTTTTGCACACACAATCTATTACCTTCCTAACCTCTAAAACTCTGTTGGAAAAAAAAATCAATGAACTTTTAAGTCTGAAATATTTCAACAATTTTGTTGTGGATTTGATACTTAGGGAAGTCTTCAAAAGCCCAATTAAATGAGTCTTATTTAGTGTTTTAGCCCCAAAAGAATCATATCAAGCATATTTTACTGAATACCTATTCTAAACCAAACATTTCCCTAGGCATCCTCATTTACTTCTGACAGCTTTACAATATTATAGTTATCTCGATGTGATAGCTGTGTAAGCTGGAGTTCTATATATTGTTTTGTGTGGGTGTGTATGTATGTGTGTGTGTGTGTGTGTATATATATGTGTATATATATATATATATTATATTTGTAAAATTGTGACACAGTACCACTTGGGATCCTAGTCTACTCTAACTTGACTTTATTATTAACTTTGATAGAGATCTGGAAGGTAAGGTTATCATATCTGCATGTTATATGAAGTAAAATCTACAAAGTAGACGACAGAATCAGGTTAAAGAAAATCTCTAACAGACTTGAATAATTAAAATGAATTTAACAGTTTTATATAAGATGTCCTATATATGGGTTAGGACTAAAGACAAATATAATTAGAACATGCGTTTCACCTAGCTTTGCAGTGAATCAAATTATAAGATTTGGAGTATTAAATTGGTCATGATTCATTGTAATCTAGCAGGTTTAGATTGTTACTTAAAAGGAAAATATTTTCTTAAGCTAGATTAAGATAGATGGACCTATATTAATGAATTTAATGATTTGACTATATGTGGGGCTGGTCAAATCATATGTAGATTTTTACAACCCATTCTGGGCAACAAACTTTTCAGAATGTGTTACTAGAATGGAGTGTAAACGAAGGAGTTCAACTTGGGTGGTGGCAGCGATCTGGACATCATCTCCTGTGTCAAACAGGAATTGATATACTTGGAAAACAAGAAGACTTGGGAAGCTGGCAGAAGAGATGGGGAAAGGAACTGTGTGTGTTCTATGTATCTTCAATTTTTTTTGTATCTGCTAACCTCAAGCTTCTAACTAATTTATCCCTACCTCCCTTGTCTTCAAATATTAAAAATATTATTTGGGAGGAAGCGGTGTGAACCAGATCTATGGCATTCAATAGGATCAATGCATGGAAATTAGGAGAAAAGCCTGCCACATTAAAAGGAAAATTATAGCAAGGAAAAATGTTCCACATAGAACAGATTGTAATGAGCTTCTTGTCCTTGTAAATGCATTTCTCATATTAATGGTAAATTAAATTGTTTGGTAATCACTATTCCTTCCATTTTAAATGCTTAAGACTTTATATTTAAAATATAAAATGAAGTAGTGAAAGAAAATAACTCATACATATTTTAAATATATAAAAAAATGGCATTACTCCTGCTTTTTAAAGTGTTTTATGGATATTACATGACATTTCATAGTAGGCCATAATAACATAAAATAAGTAGACTGACTCATGAATGTTGTTTCCAAAAACAAATCCTATTCAGACACCAGTTAAATTGACTTTACCTATTTCTTGGATATTAAGATCAAGGTAAAGTTTTTCAGAATAAATGAAGAAAAAGGAAATACTTTATATTATTACATATGTTTAATGGTAATTTTTAAGAATGTATCTATACACACATTAAGGTATTAGATGTTAGAACTCACGTATTGGACTCTTAATGTTAAAAATGGGAAATACCTCCCCCCTATAATCATCCATAAAAATGGCATGATCTATCTCTATATTTAATTTTAAAATCTGTCAGTTGTCATCATCTCTTCAGCCACTTCATACCAAGGTTTATTATACTGTTGCAAAAAATATTTCTGACTTCCTAAGAGCACATTCTTTAAGTAAGTTGTAACTAGGGAAAAGAGTAAATAGAATTGGTCAATATATTTGAACATACCTATTTAATTTCAAAGACCTGCAAGTTGTATTCCAAAGAATTTGATTAATAACTGTGCTCAGATATCATATTGGCTTTCATATACACGTTCACTGGCCTCATTGAAGAATATGTGATATAAAGAAAATAAGAAATAATATTATTAAGAGAATGAATATAGATAAAATATGTGATTTTTTAAAAAGACTTACTTTGTTTTCTAAACTCTCTTTCATGCTGTTTGTGGCTTTTTAATTTGCCATGCCCATCTTTTTCCTAGGACTATATGACTTTATGAAGAATTACCACATATAATACTTCAAGGTTTCCCAAATATTATAACCATGCTAGATATTTTCTGGAGATATGGGTACAGCCAGAAATCGTAAAATTATTTCAGCTTTAGTCATCAAAACTAGAATTGAAAAGAGAAGGTCAACATTCTAGAGAAAAAAATGAAATAAAATCTTATGTTTCTGTATGAATTGATTCACTAAAGAGATGAACAAAATTAATTGCATTTACACTTGTGTAGATCTGGTAATAAAATAGTTGTGGCACATAACAAAAGGCACATTTTGTCCTCTTGAAATCAAAGATTTACAGTAGATCAGCAACACCATTAATTTTGACTCTTTCCTCAGATTTGGCTCATATTTATATCCTCCACTGAGAATCCTCAATATCTGGCACTATGACAGTTCTACAAAAATTCAAAGTCTAGTAGTAGACAGACATGTTAAAATAATCAAAACAGTTTTGTGAATATACTAGAGGTATGTGTAGAAAGAATTGTCACTCATTCTGATTGGAAGGTTTGGAGAAGTCATTAAATGGAAGTAAATTTTGACTTGTGTCTGGAATCTGGAAGGATGAGAAGTTTGCCATGAAGTGAGGGTAGGGCAGAATATTTCAGACAAAGGGAATAGAACTGTAGGAAAAAAAAAAAAAAGAGAGAGAGAGATGAAATAACATTGACTTAATGTTTGATTTTGTGTGAGTGCCAAGAAGTAGTTCTCAAAAGTTATACTAGGGAAGATCAAGATATGATCAAGATGAATAATAAGAAATTTACAATCAGAGTGACATGGGCATTCAGGTATGGCAGAAGACAACTCTGGCAGCAGTACGGGCAGATGGATGAAAGCATATCTTTATTCAGAAAGATGAATTAGAAGACTATCACAAAAATGCAGTTCTGAAGCAACAAGGACCAGAGTAACAAACAGAGGTAGACCAGCATGATCATTTTATTATTCTTATCTTCTATGTTCACAGAGGAATTAGAAAAAATTGTATTTTAATGGGACTTCAGTTCCTCTCTATAGACCCAAACTTCCTTTCTCTTCTTGTCCTTCTTTTCACCCCCGCAAATATTTTTGAGTTCATAGTCTATCCCCAGTCTTCTAGGTAATAGAGAAACAGTAGTAAGCAAAGTAAAAAAAGGGTGACAAAAATGTGTGTAAGTTTGGTTTGTGTGTGCTTTTGGTGGGGGTGCTTCATGAGATTTTGCAAATTCAAGTGAAATGAACAAATACTTAACCAAAAATAAAATGTCAATCAAAAATATAACAGGCCTTGTATAAAAGCTCAGCTTGGAAGGGTACAGAGTAAATCCTCAGTTTTCTGTAGCAATATGATCATTGTTCAAATATTTCTATTAGAGCACAGCATATGAGCAAGAAAGATAGATGGGAAGATAGAATGAAAATGGAAAATTCTAGCCTTTACAGTCCAGAAAATCTGTGTTCAAATCCCATCTGTATGGCTTTCTAGCAGTAAAACTTTAGGTAATTTGACTTTTCCATGCTTCAGGCTTTCTTTTTTTTTTCTTGAAAGATTGGAAAATAATGTATTCAGCATCTGGCCAACTGTAGGCCTTCACAAATGTTAGTCATGACAATGATAATTATTAAGGCTCTGATAAGACAAGAACGCTACTAAAACTTCTCATTTTAATTATTAAATTCAGCATTAATTTGTCATATTAAAATCACCTCCTCAAATGTTCTATCTTCAATAAGAGAGTTGGAATGGTGATGCAGGATATCTAATGGTGGGCAGCCTTGGACCATGACTGTCAGTTGTAAGTCAGACCTGGAAAAGGCATAAGATCTATGGTTACTTTCAAGTAAATTCATGCATGAAAATGTGTGGTTTGATTGAATCAAAATTTTACTCTGTAGTTAGTTGAGCCAGGCCTATTTAATCACATATTTTATTCTCACAGCAAATATTGTTGTTATGTATATCTACAGAATCTGTGTATATGTATACACACATACATGTATATATAACTTTAATAAAGATTTATGTGTATATTTATAATGCTAGTGTGTACGTTCTTCAAAAAGAATCAGATTTTTCTTGTGTTTTTAAATGCTATAATTCTTAGCATGGTGCCTGGCATATCATAGGCATCTAATACATACCTATTCACTAAATCAGTTATAAGCTTTATTTTCCCCAACTTTTCCTTGAAGTGAACAGAAGTTACCAACTGGAGTAAATTGACTCCTGCCATACTCTTATACCATATGTCCCCTAATCATTGCACATAATAGAAAGTTTATTTCAAGGGCAGATTAGATTTCTAATGTCCAATATCCATCTTTGGTCCTTATTCACTCTGGATTCATGCCTATGATGTTCCTTCCTCATACCATGACAGAAAATCACTCAACACATTTTTGTTTCTATAGTTCTCAATTATTTTTTTTTTCAGATTGTTGGTATTCCTCAAATATGTATTAAAATATGTAAAAGGAAGGTAAATTGGTATATTTGGGTATATTCTTCTGTAAGACAATATGAAAACCACAGCCAATAATTTTAAATGATTGTAGTATTACATATAATTGTATATTATCTTCTATAAAAATTTCATGATGACTTGAAAATGAGTTAGTATTATCGAAATTCACCATGTAAATAGATGTAATTATAAAACTAATTATAGTATTTTGTCATGGTAAAATTACCTAATTTGCCCAGTTGTACTGTTATCTTCATAGACTAATATTGAATTTAGCCGTGCTAAATTTGTACTGCATATTACATTTTAGCAGCAGTTTTAGGAACCCATTATTAACTGTCAGATGTCATATTGTATCAGTGAAATTCGAATCATTCATTATATTTTGGCATTTGTATTATGACAGTAAATCAGTCTAGGAAAGCTATTTAGAGAGTGATTTTAACTTTAGCTAATTTATTATTGAAATAATGTCGTGCATTTTAGCAGCCTACCAATTATATTTATGTGAGTACATACTATAAACTTTTAATTAATCAAAATTCAAATTAATAAAAATCCACATTATTTATTCAGCAATTTATAAAACTAACTGCAGACTTTAAATATTTGATTTAAAAAGGAAAAATGAAAGAATAAAAACTAATATTTGTATTTTTTCAAAAAATTGATAATACTTCATACTGTCAGAAAATATTCATCTCAATATTCTTTACTTGACCCTTGCAGATTTATTTTATAAATGATTTTTAAAAGGCTTACTTTTTGGCAATAGCAAAATCCAAGTCATCAAAGAAAGATGATAGCTTGATATACTTTCCATGCTAATACATTTCGGATATATTTTTGAATGGCTTAGCTTAACAAATTATTTTTCCTTCTCAATTTTCAATTATTCAGCAACTTTCAATTATTCAGCACATTTCATGTTTCTGGGCTTTTAAAAAAAATGTAGCTCTTCTCATCACACATCTATACCTCTGCTTTATCTTTAACATTTTATGATTCATGTAAAAATATTAAATCATATGCTATTCAGTAACTCAGCATTGTACTCCGCAGTCTCCTTCAAGGGAAGAAATATTACTTAGAGATAAACAATCAGGTATTTTAAATATTTAGATACCCAAATATCATTCTACAGTCTTACTTTCTCTTATTGAGACAAACTGTTCCCTGGTTCTGCATCCATAAACATCACCATAAAGAATATTAATAATCATTAGGCATGTGCCTCAATAGATATTGGGAAATAATTTAATGGGATTTTAACTTACACAAAGACCGACCATGAGTAACACTTATTTCACGATGGATCCTCAGGGTCTGAGAGAGAACCACTAACAAGAAAATGATCACTTATCTTCTGGTTTGCTCTTTCTTCCTGTGTGAGTTCAAGAATAAAATGCTCAAAAAGAAAAACTGGGGTAGTAACCAGCCCTATTTACTATTGTATACAAAAAAAAAAATGCAGCACAGAGCACTGATTTGATCATTACCATAAACAGTTTAAGAACCATACAGATCCATTTTGGGGTTTTTTAGCATTAATATCCATTGTCTTAGAATAATTTTTTGCCTTAGGCTTGTTGGATTTCAAAATGTCAAAAATTTAGTGTAAGTCTACGGTGAAATGATGGTATCCACCTACATGGGAGCAAGTTTTTCCCCTCAAGATTATATCTCCTCCGAAGTTAGTTGTAGAAAAACGATTAAACAGAAACAGATCCTCATTTAACAAATAATACATTCCTTTTCTTTTCTTCCTTCAATGTTCTTGTTTCTCTTTCCTCCTATCATAGCAAAGTGATCTACCCAACATATTTTATCTTCAGTATTTTTTTTCTTTTTTGGAGTATAGTTGCTTTACACTGCTGTGTCAGTTTCTGCTGTACACCAAAGTGAATCAGCCACACGTACACATATATCCTCTCTTCCTTGGATTTCCTTCCCAGTTAGGTCACCACGGAGCACTGAGTAGAGTTCCCTGTGCTATACAGTCTGTTCTCATTAGTTATCTATTTTATACATAGTAGTGTATATATGTCAAACCCAGTCTCCCATTACATCCCACCCCCCACCCCCCTTGGTATCCATACGTTTGATCTCTATGTCTGTGTCTTTACTTCTGCTTTGCAAATAAGTTTATCTATACCAATTTTCTAGATTCCACATATACACAATAATATACGATATTTGTTTTATCTTCAGTATTCTTTAACTTAGTAATGGAAAGTATAATTAAAGTCCCACTTTTAATGAAAATTTGTATTAAGTTAATGAACTTGAAACAAAATTTAGGGATAGCCTTTAATTCTGCATAGGCTGCATAAATTTTTGGCTCAAAACCAATTTTTGAAAACAGATAAGGGTATCCATGTCAAAGGGTATATTTAAAAAACCCAATCACTTACTATTACTACACATCAGTTCTGGATCAACTGCCGTACTTCAAGAGTTTATAAGTAACTTGAGAAAGAAATGGACACTCCCAACACAGCACAAGTCCTTCTCTGCAATGTTCATCAGGTAGCCCTAAGAGATAGGGAAGATATTTTGTGATGTGTCCTGGCAGAGATCCACTGAAAATTATCTAATCTGTATAGACTGAAGTCAAAGAATTAAAACTTCCCCTACTTGTTTATTTTTGTTTTTATTTTTATTACTCTAAGAGGTGGGTATAAAAAGATATTGCTGCAATTTATGTCAAAGAGTGCTCTGCCTATATTTTCCTCTAACGGTTTTATAGTGTCTAACCTTACATTTAGCTCTTTGATCCTTTTCAAGTTTATTTTTTGTGTATGGTGTTAGGGAATGTTGTAATATCATTCTTTGACATATAGCTGTCCATAAATCACAGCAATATCTTTTTTGATCCACCTCCTAGAGTAATGAAAATAAAAACAAAAATAAACAAATGAGATCTAATTAAAATTAAAAGTTTCTGCACAGCAAAGGATACCATAAACAAAATTAAAGGACAACTCACAGAATGGGAGAAAATATTTTCAAATGAAGCAACCCACAAGGGATTAATCTCCAAAATATACAAACAGCTCATGCAGCTCTATGTCAAAAAAAAAAAAAAAAATCAAAAAATGGGCAAGGATTTAAATACACCTTTCTCCAAAGAAGACATACAGATGGTCAAACAGCACATGAAAATATGCTCAACATCACTAATTATCAGAGAAATGAAAATCAAAAGTACAATGAGGTATCACCTCACACCGGTCAGAATTGTTATCACTAAAATGTCTACTAACAATAAATGCTGGAGAAGGTGTGGAGAAAAGGGAACCCTCCTACACTGTTGGTGGGAATGTAAATTGGTACAACCATTATGGAGGACAGTATGGAGGTTCCTTAGAAAACTTAAAACAGAACTACCATATGACCCAGCAACCCCACTCATGGGCATATATGCTGAGAAAAACATAATCTGAAAAGATACATGCACCCCCAATGTTCACTGCAGCACTATTTATAGTAGCCAAGATATGGAAGCAACATAAATGTCCATGGACAGAGGAATGGATAAAGAAAATGTGGTACATATATACAATGGAATATTACTCAACCATAAAAAAGAATGAAACAATGTCATTTGCAACAACATGGGTGAACCTAGAGATTATCATACTAAGTGAAGTAAGCTAGACAGAGAAAGACAAATATCATATGATATCATGCACATGTGGAATCTAATTTTTTAAAAAAGACACAAACTTATTTATGAAACGGAAACAGACTTCCAGACATAGAAAACAAACTTATGGTTACCAAAGGGGAAACGTGGTGGGGAGGGACAAATCAGGAGCTTTGGATGAACATACACACACTACTATATATAAGAGAGATAACCAAAAAGGACCTATTGTGTAGCACAGGGAACTCTACTCAATATTTTGTGATAACCTATATGAGAAAATAATCTAAAAAATGAATGTATGTATATGTATAAGTGGATAATTTTGTTGTACACCTGAAACTAACACAACATTGTAAATGAACTTTACTCCAATAAAAGTAAAATATAAAAATCTCCCCCTATAAAAGAAAAACTAATAAGGATCAGGCAACATCATTTTTTCCCCCCAATAGGTTCTAATTACTGAAAATTATTGAGTCATTTTGAGAATAAAATCATTGCAACTTGGAATGTTGTTACATGTAATGATATGTTCAAAATTGTAAAGAAAAATTTGACTACTACAAAAATAATAGGAGAACACATCACTCTGGGACTGAATTCTTGGTTAATATATTATTCTTTTATGATGCAAATGCACCCATATACCTGAAGTCCCCATTAGTGAGCTTATTTTTCCTGTAACATGCTTTAGGGTAAATTATTTTAACCATATTGTAAAATTAACTTTAAAGTCCTTTATCATGTTCTGAAACTATTTAGACAATATTTTTTTAGGAAAGAATAAAACAATGTATGAAGAGTTTGTTTTAGTGATACATTTAATTTTTAAAGTATCTGCAAAACTCAATCAGAAGGATTTGTCTTTAAGATATTGGCAAATTCCTTCCCCTTGTATTTGTTATTGTTCTGTAACTCTTGTCCTTCCTCAAACTTTCTACCATGACAAAGTGATTGAGAACATGTGTTGGGTTTTCTTCCTTAGCAGTTTTTTTCAGCAACTGTGTTTTTTTGGTATTTTCCAGGCAATTGGTCAGCTTTCAAGTTTATTTACATTTTTAAAACAACACACAAAACACTCTCAGACCTGATTAATGCTCAGTTTTTCTGAAACACAAACAAACAAACAGTGCAGGCTAGCCCCCATGTAAAACGCTAAAGGAGCCCTCTGACTATTGGAAGAGAGCATCATCTGAGAAATTTGTGGGCAGGAAAACATGAGCTCTACCTACTCTGAAAATGAGTTTGCTCACAAATTTTGGATAGAGTTAAATATAAATGAAAGAAGTATATTAAATATCCAAATACATTTTGAATGTGCTTTGGTAGTGACATGATGAGATATTGAGAATGAGTCATCAGTAATCACTGTTTTATTTAAATGACTTCAATTATGAGAAAAAAAAATTACATAAATTTTAGAATAAAGTTGTTCTTGTTTCAAAGCACCTAATGTCTGTGTTTGTCTTTCCACTTCCCCTTTTTGAGGGGAGGGAGGGGCATGGAGTGAGCCTCAGAATGTGAATGGCTCAATGACCAAAGAGCCTTGAAAATGTTCCCTTTTTTACCAAGAAAATGAGAAATACCATACAGAATATTTGCACTGTCATTTCCTATAATACTATAAAGTCCTTTTTTTAATATTATAACTTCCTAAAATGTTCTATGGTGCCAATTTCCCTGGAAATTTTGCATGTCAAATAACTCATATGTTGGCATTATTATTATTAGCATTAGATATTATCCCAATAATTGTATTTCAGAATGTGCTTAACCATAGTTTTATTTTGGAAAACATAAAATCAGTAAGTTGATTTCCTTGGATTTGTCTCAGTGATCATTCATTATTTATTAGGCAGTATACTAAGTGCCTTTCCCCTGCATTATCTCAATTAACCCTCAAAACCCAATTCAGAGGTGGTTATTATTATTACCACTGTTTTACAGATGAGCAAACCAAAGCCTGGGGAGGTTAAGTAACTTTCCAAAGGTTACTTAACCAGAGAGGGCAGAGGCATAATTAGACTCTAAGCAATCTCTTTTTAGATCCTGTTTTTTTTTTTTTTTCAACCGTACTCCAGACTTATGAGACAACTAAATTAACCTCTCAGTAGGAATATTTACATATTTGAATGATACCAACTATTTTTACAGAAATAGAGTATTGTGACTTTGAAAATGTGACTTTCAATATCCCACTGTTAAGACAGATAAATTATTGTACAGAAAAGAGTTTCTTACTTGTAGTGGGCTGCTAAAAGCAAACCCCCCCAAAAGTGATTTTTGCTCAAATGTCTAAAAATATACAATTAATTTTCTCAAAGTCCAGTTTTTTCCTTCATAATTATTTCTCAAAATGTTCTTGCTTGCCAACATTAGGGTGTGCAGGAAGATGAAAAACTAGAGTAGCAAAGATGTATTAATTGAAAACCTTGGATACAGCAATGATGTGAGTCATATGGAGATTCTTTCTTGATGGAGATGTGCTCATTTCATGAATCTAGATTCATGTGACTCATGTCACATGCAACGTAATAATTTCTGTTGGCAAATTACTCCATCTTTTACATTAAAAATTACTGACTTTAAAGGACTTACAGAGTAGTTGGGAAGAAAAAGTACAGGCAGATCATTATAATACAGAGTGACAAATGCAATGAAAGCTATAGGCAGGGAGGATACTCTGCATGCAAATGAATCAACCCAGTCTGCAGCATCTTAAGAGACATTTTGAGAAGGGAAACACTCAACTGAAACTTAATGACTTAGGGAAACAAAGAAAGGGCTTCATTTCCTTAACAGTTTACATTTCAGATAGTTTAAAACCGTTAATAAAAAGAATAAACAATTAATTTTATTCTTAGTACTAAATAAAAACTAGCAAAACACCTCTCAATATTAACTTCCAGGGAAAGAGCTATGTTTAATAGCCATTTGGGTGAAGGTTCTCCAAATATCAGAATATGGAAATTTCAAAATAGGCAATAATGTAGGGAACTTAAGTCTTTTGTTTCTCTGTAATAGGAAATGTTAGCAAGATTTTTTTTTTATTCTCAGAATCACTGTACTTAGTATGCTTTACAACCCTACATCTACTCATCATAAACACATGTAACTGAATAAACTCTTTCCTAGCTTAAAATCAAAGTTTTTCCACAGTAATTGTTTTTGAATGCACTCCCTTTTGAGCTAATAGAACACCTACAAGGTATGAAAAAAAAATGTTTAGACATGCACTATCCCTTTCTCTAAAGATTGTTAGGTATTAGTAACTGAGGTTTAAGAACATATTATTTAAATGGCTACAAAGCTAATGTAAAGGCAATAGTGCAATGCCGTTAATACTGTTTAGAGTAATATTGTTGCCACTAATGATGGCATATTGCTGTAAAGCTGAATGCACACCAAACAATACATGGCCATGTTAGAGTCCATGATTGGTTATAGAATTCTCCTTTTGTTTTCACTTTTGCAGTTCTCCTTTTATAAAATGAGAAATTGCAGGCGTTAAAGAAAAAAAAAAATCAATGACAATTGTTAAAGATGTTAAGGCAGACATTATTCAGGACCATTGCAAAGGTATAGGGACCGGGGCAATGGGATCACAGTGAAGGAGAGAGATTGGGTTGAACTTCAAATACAGCATGGGCAAGAGGGGATTTTTGCCAGGAAGCAGGATGGGGGTCAGTTGACGGAATATTACCAAGAGAAAATGTCAGGGGTAAAGCGTGTTCTGACTAAACCATCCAAACAGGATTCTTGCTGAAGACAGGCCAGGGCATTTAGGCATCAGGTGATCAGGGGGATGGTGGAGGAGAAGGAATATCAGATTCCTGATCAGATATCCAGGGTGATCAGATATGGAGAGTGAGGGGTTGTGGTTAAGCTGACTTAGCAGGGTTCTGTTTAAAACTGGATTTTACAAGAAAGTGCAGAAATGAGCCTAGCAGAAGCTTTAGGAAACTGACTAAAGATTGATCAAGCAAAGAATCTTTGTCACCAGAGAGAAAGGAAACAATATAAAAGTTAACAATGATTTTTTTTTTTTTTCTATCAGGTGCTGTAAGTCCATCAAATCCCATATAGATTTGAATTTCTTTCCTTGTTCTGTGATCTTGTTAATGATAGTGTATAAAGTATAATGCCAGAATTATTTCATTTATTTAAAAGCCATTTTACTTATTTATAGATAAGTAAAGCTGTGGAAATATTAAACTATTTTTCTGAGTTGAAAATAATGGGTGAATTGTGTGTAATGGAAACAACATGGCTCACTAAAGGCATTCCATGTCCAGAGTGGACTAGCCTTTGACTGATTAAGTGGGCAGACTTTATTGACTGCATTATTAAATATGAAATCTATTAAACTTAAGTACAACCTTTCCCCCCTTCAAATGTTAACATCAGTGCCAGTATGAGAGTAAAACTCATATGACATTTAGAAAGGAGAGAGAATCAGATGAGATTTACCAGGAAGAGGATATATAAATAATTGAATAGGAATGTCTGTAACAATGCAGATCTTTAAGATAATGTGTGACAAAATATTCCTCTATTTTCTGATGGGGAAAGTTTTCTAATAGAAGGCTCAATCAGTTGTTCCTTAGGCACTGCAATCAGGGTAATTTTGGAGGCTTCCTTCCAAGTTCTGATTTATCATCCTAGTATCCCAAGGGCCCTCCATGTGATTGCCTTGGCACTGATATTTATGCTGGATGAACTCAAAGTGCCACACTTAACTCAATATTATCCTTCTTTAGGTCACAAGAGTGCTATCTTTCAAGTACATTTGGGTGATTTTCACACCACCCCACATCTCATCAACACTAGAGATATCTCTTCTTTGAAACTTAGGAGGAGTCCACAAGACCTGTAAATAAAATTCAGCAAGTCTCAGTAAACATTTCTTTTCCCAGCTGGGATGCCAGTTCACAGAGGAGGAAAGTCAATGCATTGAAGTGGGATAAATTAGTGTGTTAGCTCCTAGAACCAGCTTCACAGCTGTGTCATGATTTCCTTTAGGGGTCCAGGAAAATGTAGTTTTTCATGCCTGATATTCCTTCTATTATTGTTATCTACCCTCTTCAGAGGTGTAAAGAAATAACCTTTCCCCTGGAAACACCAAACTGATTCTTTCAGAGAGACTGCTCTTGCTTCTAAAGAGACAGGCCTCTGTTTCACTTTTTTGAAAAATCTGCCATTGCAATCACAGGTAAAGTACCTGACAGGAAGAAGGCAGTGCCAGGAGTCTCCAAGGTAGACTTACTTTTACAATGGGGCAGGGGCTTGCCACTGCCTTGCCTTGTTCAAGCTGCCAGAGCGCTTCTTGCATGCTAATATCTTTAGATAGTGAGACCTTCACCATCCTTGTTTACATTCTTAAAGTGAGGTTTTTCTTTCTGCTTAAAGTTTGCAAGCTGACAGCTTTGGAATGTGAATTTTTCTGTGTCTTTTCAGATCAAGTACAGTGGCACTGACAAGAGCTTTCCACACTGTCTCATGTTAGTTTTCTGCAAAACTTGGGTTAGAAACTGGTGTCAACTCTGCTCACCAGTTAGGTGGACCATGGGTCAAAGGCAGCAACATTTCCCAGTCCAACGAGGTACAGAAGTGGCATTGCACCAGGGGCTGCTGCCCATGCCCATATGCTTTTTGATATAGCGAGCTCTTGTGGACAGTGAGTTCATTGATGTAGCTGAAGGTTAGCTGTGAAAAGATTCTCTTTTTTGATCCCTTGCCAAAAATAGATTCCACTTAGGACTTACAGTTAGATTGGTTTAGACATTGGCATTGTTGGGAAATGGAAATTCTTTACTTTGGGAACCTTGACACTATCATTTTCCTGTCATTTGCATAATGTTAAATGATTGGCTAACTCTTGATTTCCATATATACTTCTCTGTAATCCAATCTACTTTGTACTGAAATAGACTGAGGACCTAAAATGCATCATGTCATAATAAAAACAGGCTGTAGATGTTTGTAAATTTTAAAAATTTGAAGATCCATTACATTCAAATGGGCTTTTTAAAAATTTAATTTAATTTTTTTTTTACATTTTTATGGGCATATAATTGCTTTATAATGGTGTGTTAGTTTCTGCTTTATAACAAAGTGAATCAGTTATACATATACATATATCCCCATATCTCTTCCCTCTTGCATCTCCCTCCCTCCCACCTTCCCTATCCCACCCTTCTAGCTGGTCACAAAGCACTGAGCTGATCTCCCTGTGCTATGTGACTGCTTCCCACTAGCTATCTATTTTACATTTGGTAGTGTATATATGTCCATATGTACACTACCACTCTCTCACTTTGTCCCAGCTTACCCATCCCCCTCCCCGTGTCCTCAAGTCCATTCTCTAGTAGGTCTGCGTCTTGTACATCTTTAAGTTATAACATGTTTTGTTAGTAGGATTGTGTTTCCTTAAAGCCAAAAGGTTACAAAGAAATCAGCAATTATCTGACAATAACACTGGAATGTATTCTTTTAAGTACTTTCTTCTTGGATTATATAGTTATTCTTATACTTTATTTTCTCAGAATAATTTTGAAATTTCTGTTTTAGTAATACCTTCACAATCAGGTTAGCAATTAGCACAAGAATAAATTACTTTATTTGATTGCTTTATATTATTTCACCAGAAGTAGTAGTATATATTATACCAGTTTAATCACCAAATTTCTGCTCTAAACTTGCACTCAAATAATTTTTGTTTAAGCCTGAAAACATATGCAGACTTTCTATTCCTGAGAACATTTAAAGACTGAATATAAAACTTCAAGATAGTTGGAAACAATCTAAGTGCTCATTGATGGATGAATGGATAAAGAAGATGTGATACATATTTACAGTGGATACTACTCAGCCATACAAAGAAGGAAGTTTTGCCATTTGTGATAATATGTATGGGGCTTGGGGGTATTATGTATGCTAAGTGACATAAGTCAAACAAAGAAAGATAAATACACTATGATTTCACCTATATGTGGAATCTAAAAATAAAATAAAAGAACAAACAAAACAAAACACAAACACATAGATATAGAGAACAGATTAGTGGTTACCAGAAAAGAGGAAGAGTGAGGGGAGGGTGAAATGGGTAATGGGGATCAATTGTACGGTTATGGATGTTAATTAGACTTACGGTGGTGGTCACTTTGTAGTGTGTACAAATATCCAATTATAATGTTCACACCTGAAATGTATATAAGCTTATACCAATTTTACCTCAATTAAAAAAAAAAAAGTAAAGATAATTTTTGCGCTATTTCCTAAAACTACCTAATCTAAATTTTACCCTTAAAATGTGTTTTAAGTTATAATGTTGGTTAAGTGTTGGCACTTCAAAAGTTATTCTCATTTAAATGGAGACATCAAGAGAAATTATGAGTAAATGCCTAGCAAAGAAACAGTGAATCAGAGTGCCTATTTATTACACCTAAAAGGAAATGTTAACAACAGTGGAATAGAGATCTGAGTGCCTGGTAAATAGAAAGTTTTCTGATAAATGAAATATAGTTAGTGTTTAGGAATCTAATTAGTAACTTGAGTAAGGAAGAGTTTTATTTGTATTTTCTACTTTCAAATGCATAAACTTGCAAAACAGCCCTTTGTTGTTTTTCATAAATATCATGATTTATGAAGCTCACATATTCAAGAAGGTGGTATTGACAGAGTCATGCAGGAATGTCTTTGTTTTGAAAAGATTTTTCAAGTATCTGATATTCAGAGCATTGAGTAGTAGACTCCCCAAAGCTCATTTCCACCAGTAATTACTATCAAATGTTAAACAAAATATACAGTAATTATGTAAACTTAATAAAATTGATATTGGAGGGAGTAGGAAAGAGAACGGGAAGGGCCTGATGAGGCATTGTGTCCATTCTGAGCCAGACATTCTCCTCAGCTCTGGGAAACAGACATCAATGGAGACAGTAGAGTTTTTACCTAATCAAGGAGGCAGGCACGCAACAAATAATTACAGCAAATGAGAATTCTGAAAATAGAAGACATCACAGAGCTCTGGGAACATCCAGAAAGACTTGGAAAACCCTGTCTTGAGGAGACTGGTAACCTGAAGGTGGCAGGGTAGAGAAAAAGTTCAAAAGTGTGTTGACATTTGAGATGATTCTTAAAATATAAGAGAGGAGTCAGGCAAAAAAAGAAGAGAATTCCAGAGAGAGGGAAAATATGTGCCTGCATCTGTAGGCTTAATATAAATACAGGCAAGTCAGTGTGGCTGGACCCAATTGTGTCGGGTGTGATCAAGGCAAAAGATGGATTTGGAAATATAAGAATACAGGTCACAGACAAACTTTACATCATACTAAGGAATTTGGACATTTTGCCTGTAACAAAAAAGACAATGAAATCTTTTAAGCACATTTTATAAGGATCAAATTTGATTTCTAGAAAAAAAATCACTTTAGCAAATGTTTGAAAGTAACTGTCTTATCATTTGTTCACATTTATGGA
The DNA here is from genome assembly GCF_964374135.1 of Grampus griseus. Lineage (NCBI taxonomy): Eukaryota > Metazoa > Chordata > Mammalia > Artiodactyla > Delphinidae > Grampus > Grampus griseus. The sequence continues at coordinate 41,804,221 of NC_139012.1, read as the reverse complement.
GCTGGTTAATTAAGGGCATACACTCCCAAGTATAATCTCCTCTAGGAACCAAAAAAATAAAATAAATATAATAAAAAAGAGATAAATTTACCTATTTTAAATTTTACAAAAAAGCAGAGGTGACTTACTAACTTAATTGTGCTATTCATCCCAGTAAGGATATTGTTTGAAAGGAACATTAACTAACTGGATTGAAAGAAAGATTACATACATTCTAGTCATTTTAGGATTTTGATGGTGGGATGTTTCTTGGGTTATTAGGTATGAGATAAGGGATAAACAGCTCTTTTATTGAGGGCCTGTTTTTCTCTTTTTCACTCAATTTGAAGTTCTGGGACTACTGCTGTGGACAAGGCAGATATTTCCAGTCTGTCTATGAGTTTGGAAGAGGAGATGCTATACTTTCAGTGTGTGGATCATATTTCCAAAGATACAACCACAGGAGAAAATGATCCATGACTCTTTAATGTTTACTACACTTATTATTCCTATCAAATAATATTATGTAATCTGAAATCACTTATCTAGTTGGAATTAGATGGTTATAAGTAAACAAAAGAAGAGGAGGAAGACAAGGAGAAATAAATATACAGACCAAAACGAAGAAGGAGTGTATTTAAACTTCTGACGCGTGACCTATATTTTATATCAGGGTATAAATACACCAATATGAATAAAGGTCTATATTTGTTCCCTCGGTACCTCCACAAGTTGCTGCTTTGATGAGAAAAAAAAAAAATTCTGCAATGTACAAGCGAGGCAGTTGCTTTTACACAGACTGCTTTCTGGTTACTTAACATTCTTTTTCTTCATCTCTTCCATTCCTACACCCTTACACATCTATTGCTAATCAATAAAACAAATAAAAAATCTTGACTGCTCATTTATTTTCTAAGAGTTTTCAGTAAATCAAATTTACCAATGGAATAATGCTTATTTGTCCCAAAGCAAAGAAGTCATTTGAACTTCAAAAGTCAAACATAGATTGTGAATTTATCATAAGGCACAAGCCTCTCAGTAGCCTCTGACCTCTTCAAAGACTTTGCTAGAAAATATAATTAGCATGCTGAGATCACAGAATTTAAGATGTGGAGAATTTAGTATGTATGCTGGAAGAACTTAATTGGTATGATTAAATTCTTGAAAAATGGAGGCTTAAAGTAAAAAACAATTTTGTAAGACTGAAATACTATAGAATTATTTAAAAATGAAAAGGTTGAAAGCTCAAGAAGATTAATGTTTACATAAGGACTGCTAAATTTCTTATATTCAATTATGTGAAGTTTTTAAAAGGAAAAGTTTTATTAATTTTTACATGAAAAAATAAATAAATCTTCAATGTTATATGCCCCTTCATCCCAAGGTAAATTCCTTCCCCATCAAGGTAAGGGTGTATCCACCTAGTTTTTAGGGGAAGGTATGATTGTAGAAATACCTTTTAGGTGGGATCACAAAAGTTTAGAGGAGAGAAGGTGATGAGTATCATAACTGTGGCATAAATATTGCTGATATCTATGTTAAGATGTTTGCTGAATATCCATATTTACAATGGGTGTTCCATTCCCATAACTCCATCTCTGGCTTCTATCACCTGCTAATTTGGGTACCTGTGACAGTGGTGCAGAATCAAAGGGATGGGTTGATATACCTCTTATTAAAAATTTAAGGGAGATTTATGATGTTCCAGAGAAAGAACAATGTGAGAATGTACAGGATAATAACCATGTGAGAGCAATGTGAGAATGTACAGGATAATAATCCTGCCTCTAAGGAAACACAGGGAAAAATTATTATTCTAATCTTTTTGCTACAGGTTTCAGAAAATACTTTCCAGTCATAAAACTATTATTTTCAAAAGAAGCTATTTATTGTGGTTGATAACCTATAATCAGGTGATCAGAGAAACTAATTACCACGCTGTTTCATATTTATTCTCTAAGACTAGATGTCTTAAATGCATTTGAGCTCCCATTGCTTTCATAAGTTAAAAAAAAGATTATCTCCAACTTTTGTCCATTTCCTCTGAAGTGCAGTGTATTTTACTCTCTTTTACAGTCTCTAAAATGGTGATAAAACATTTAATTTAAACTAATCTATCATCTGTCAAACCTGCTTCGGTGTGCTAGAAAGCACCAAAATAGTATCACTTTTTTTATGTTCCTATTTATACATGTTATTGGAGTTAGTAAATTATTTATTTATTATTGTGGAAAGTCAAAGGACTGAAGAAAATCCTCTATTCTTAAATTTGAAAGTAAAGCAGCATTCACTAAGCCAAAACCCCGTAACTATTGTGCATTCAAATGATCCCTATTTTCCCATTTACATCTCTGTAGAAAGAAACTGGTGAACCATTATCAATACTGATTTGAGATTTATGATTTTATCTCTTTTATTTTTAGAATAACTTATAGAATTCTTAATGTTTCACCCTCTCAATAAGTCTGATCCATAAAAAAATACCTCACCTTTGCTGGACTAGATAGGGGCATATGTGTTTATTTATGTTTACACATATATAAATACACATAAAACTTCATTTCCTGTAAAGAGTACAGAAAGAGCAGTAGGCAAGTATATTAACCAAAGTTTTGAATTCTAGGATCAACCATTAATCATGTACATTGTACAATTTACTTAACTTTCCCAAGCTTTGTTTTTCTTTCTTTTTTTGTCATTAAGCTGAAATAAGAGTAATAAAAACTCTTAATGCATAAAGTTACAGTATAATATAATATTATCTATTTTATATATATATATATACACAAATAGATAATTTATATCTGGAATAATAGCTCAATAAATGTTAGCTATAATTTTGGTCCTGTGTTGATCAAAAGTTATTTATATTTCTCTGAGAAAAAGTCTAGCAAAATCAGGAAATGAGTGAAGGCTACAAAAACATAATTGTACTGTTTAACGACGGTGGTCCCACCACAGCAGACTGGGAGATTCGTACTTTGTCAGCACTCAGCACATATTAGGAAAACAATCAATCAAGACATTGTTACAACATGGTGATCCCTGATCTATTATTCATTTCTGACATACTAGTTGTAAGGCAAAAGTCTGTATGATAGAGTTGATTTCCTACATTATCACATGTTATCACTTTTTGGTGAATGAAAGGAATGACTTTTCTATCATGGTCCATGTCCACACTATTGAACAATAAAATAGAATCAGAAGGACATGATCCCAGGGCACAGACTAGTCATATTTCCATTATTAGAGGCCTGACTCCAAATCTACTCTTACTACTTTTATAATGACCTCATACTTTGTCATCTATGAAGTACAAGAAATAGGAATATAGTGTTTCCTAAATTTTCAAACTTTATGTTTAGATTTTCATTTAGAAAGGAATACATCTCATTGTTGGTAGCAGTTATGTTCTATAAAGTTGCCTCAAACACTGAATTTGTGAATACTGAACCACTGCTTCTAGGGGAAATGCAGGGTTGCCTAGGTTCCTGTGAGCCTCTGACCACACATTTTAATATATCAATACATGACCTTGTTTTAGGTATGTTTCTGTTTAAAGGACCTTGTTTAATACATATTGTTGAGTCATTAATATTGAACTCATGGCCAACAAAACTAACTCATGCCTGAACAAAACATCTAACACACATTTTCTCTGTAAGGCACATCACAGCCTTTCTGTGCTTAGGAACACTAGACAGCACTTCAGCACTCTACGTGGGGTCCATTTTAAACAGCAAAATCACCAACGAAAAGCACAAAGATGCAAAAAAAATCACAACACTAAATAGACTGCAAAAGATGCTTGTTTGCAATATGAGAGCTGAATCAGGAAGACAGAGTGTTACCCTATTTGACCTCCCTGGAAGCATGTGCATGGGGAGACCCACTTTTTTTGAGCTCCGGGCATGTACACAAAAGACCACAAAAGAGTTGTGATTATTGACTTGAGGTCAATTTATAAACACATTTTAGAAAGTAGGCAAATTGATGAATATGAAACCCATGAATGATGAAGATTGATTGTATCTATATAATAATCCATATTTTTAAAAAGTTTTTATACTTACACTACAATAACAGAGGTACAGAGATGATTAGATTTTAAACAACTGAGTAAATGTCAGGTCATGCACTATTCAAAGCACTTCATATTCATTTAATAGTCATGACAATACTACTCTTTATAGACACAGAAATAAAGGCTTAAAGAAATAAGGCCAAGGTCTCGCAGCTAGAAGTTGACTAGTCAGGATTCAAACCAGCCTGTTTGGTTCCAGAAACTACAAGCTCTTAACCATATGTTGTTCTTCTCATTATAAGCAATATGATATTCAATTATTCACAATAGAGCAACATTAGTGGCTAAAAGAACAGCATGCTCCATTTTAGTGTTTCTTTTGATCTTTGCATCTCAGGTTCAAGGCTTTACTTCTTACCTTTGAACATGCTATTGAAATGTAAAATAATACTTCCCTCTTTGTATACTTTGTGAAGCCATATTTTTCTCCATCTAAATAATTTTATATTTTTCTGTCTATGTATTCCCATTAAAAGTGATTCACAGATGAGTCATGTTCCCAACATTCATTTGTGAGTCATTCAGAAATTTAGTGTTTAAACATAGCAAATAATGTGGTAGATTAGCCCCTCCAAACCCATTTATCTCATAGTGAAAGTGGACTAGCAAAAAAACACCAACAGTATTTTTGCAACCACCTACTGTAACAGATATTTCCTTCAGAAAACACAGTTTCTGGGTGTAATGACTTTATACAGTACAATTAGGTTAGGGACTCATATTCACTTAATACATCACAGGTACAGAGACTCCCCCAACTCAAAGGCATTGTTAGAGGTCTGAGAAAGTCACTAGAAGGAACTTCAGAGACCTTGGACTTGGAGAGAGTGAAGAGAAGGAAACAGATGGAGATCAGAAGTTTAGGAAGAGGAAATTAGTTGAGAGTAAGGAAGCAGGAGAGCAGGACTTCTAGTCCTATTAACATTCTTTTTACCAGCATACCTTCTTAGTGATAGGACATCTTCCTATCTAAGTAGTGCCTCTTCTTACTACTATTGACCTCAGATTTTGACTGGTAAGCTTTTTCACATGCACTATTTGTTGCTTTTGACCAGTTTTACTCACTTCTCTACTTCCCTAAAGAAGATAATTCTACAGATTTTCATTCATATTCTTGTCCTTAAAATTAAAATTCACAAATAATTGATGTGTTCTTAGGATACTTAGTTCTAACAATGAAAAAAATAAGCTTTTTAAAAATTTATCTTTCCTCTTTCTCTCTCTCTTTCCATCTCTCTCTCTCTTTTTCTCCCCATTCTTCTTCAATTGCTATGTCTCCCAAATTTTATTATAAATAAAAATCACCTAAGGACTGTGTTTCTTTTTTTTTTTTTTTAATATGCCTTTGTGGATCTCACTTCCATGTAGTCTGATCAAATTTGTCTGCAACAGGGTTCAGTAATCTGCATTTTTAACATGTCTCCCAGGAAGTCTTTCTAGAGCTAATAGGGGATCCCCTTGAGTGCTGTGACTTATGGCTTAAAAGGAAATGAAGTCCTTATATGCAGGTTACTAAAGGATCTTTATATAAAAATATTAGAAAATTAAATAACGATAAGAAACAAGCTTTACAGAACATTTGTTTACACAATTAAGAACAGGATATTTTTGGTAACAATGGTGCTATCTTTTGGAAAGGAGAATTGAGAATTTAGCTCAGGAGAACTTACTCTTCTCAGCCACAGTGATCAAGAGAGGAAAATAAAAGATTATCTATAGAGATCTTTCCTGTTCAGGATTTCTCCTTTTCCCTCCTCACTGGTAATTTGGTCATCAAATGCCTTCCCTTGACTGGGTTTAAGTAGAAAATGAAGACAGTAATTAAGTTTAGGGGAGGATGATTGGCAGTGTCTATGTCAACAGACTGAGAGGGAAAGGAAGATTAATTACTTTTCATCTACCAGGTCCATAGCTGGGTGACACTTTCTAGAAGCAAGTCCCTTTATTAGTAGGTGAGCAACAGTATCATCATCATCATTACCATTATAATAGCCATCGCTACACATAGCTACCATTTACCCATGATTAAGGATTGTCGATGGACTAAATTGTGTCTCTCCAAAATTCAGATTTTACCCTAACCCTCGATGTGATTTTATTTGGAGTTAGGGCCTTTATGGAAGTTATTAAGGTTGAATGAGGTTACAAGTATAGGGCCCTAATCCAATAGGATTAGGGTCTTTGTAAGAAGAAGAAGAGAGACCATAGCTCACTCTCCCTCTCTGTGCCATGGACTGTGGAAAGGCTGTGTGACAGACACCAGGAGAAGGTGGCCATATGCAAGCCAGGAGGAAAACTCTCACCAGAAACTGAATAAGCTAGTACCTTGAGTTTAGACTTTGCAATCTCCAAGAGCATGAGAAATAATTTTCTGCTGTTAAGATGCTTAGTCTATAGTATTTTCTTTTACCATAAGTTAAAAAAAAGCAGACTAAGACAAGGAATTTAATATTATTATTTAATAATATTCTCATTTTGTTGTCCTGGGAATTTGAAGAAAAATAGTATGATCCATTGAACCATTTGTAGTCGAAAAGTCCAAATCTAGAAAAGTTAGGTAACTTGTTCAAGGTCACACAGCCAGTAAAAGGTGTGTATTTGGGGTCAGGGGCCAGTGGTAGACATAATTCAGACAGTTCAACACCAGAACCTAAACTTCTAATAATGAAACCATACATACTTCCAAAAGAGGCATGTAATTTGACTTTTAAATTTTCATTATGGATATATAATTTAAATATTTTAGTTTTCTTTTAAAATCACTCTTAGGGCTTCCCTGGTGGCGCAGTGGTTGAGAGTCCGCCTGCCGATGCAGGGGACACGGGTTCGTGCCCCGGTCCGGGAGGATCCCACATGCCACAGAGCGGCTAGGACTGTGAGCCATGGCCACTGGCCACTGAGCCTACGTGTCTGGATCCTGTGCTCCGCAACAGGAGAGGCCACAACAGTGAGAGGCCCGCATACCACAAAAAATAAAATAAAATAAAATAAAATCACTCAATAAGTAATTTATTTGTTAAGAAATATAACAATTTATCATTGTATAAACTTACTGTTACATGTTGAACAGCTCTTTTGTTGATAAATTTATTATTTCTGTTTTAAAGGGTTTGAGATTCTTTATGATACAGCCAGGAATTTTGCAATCTATTCAGAGGAGGGTTTTTTTTTTCACTAATAAGTTGAAATATTTCTAGACACTAACGCTTTTGTGGCAGATTTCAAAGGAAAGTTGTCTAAGGGCAGCATGTATTTCAGAAGAGTTTCTCAAATGCTTTACTGTCCTTTGTTACACTTTGTATTTTTAAGTTCTTTGAAAGTAGGTACAGTGCCTCATATTCAAAAGATGTTAGAAGAACCTAAACTAGATTTCTATTGGTTTAATTTGACATTTCTTTGAAAACATGCAAGTTGGCAGAGTCAGAATTTCCTCAAGGAGGTCTAAAATTTAAGTTCAGAAAAGACAGGTTTGTCTATAGGCACAGTGTTTCAAAGTGTTTAACACTGTGATGTAACTTGAGAAGAACACAGGGACCCACATAAGTTATCTGAAAGATCAGCTGGGCATATTTTCAAACAGAAGAATTTCCTGTTAAAGGTGACTCCCTTGTTTGAACTAAAAGTTTCTAAGGTTTCAGCTCAATGTACAATCATATAAGAATGTGCAATCATTACCAATGGAAAAGTCAACAAATATGTTGGAATATAATTTCACTTAAGAGGAAAGAATCAAATGAATTATCTTTAAATTAAGCTTCAGTAGATTTTAAAGTGATTTATTTTAATTTATTTTAAATAATTTCCTGAACAAAGAAAATAATAACCCTCCCTTGCTGTATATACCTTTTTCCTTCACTTTGCTATTTTAACTTACTTTCAAATAGTGACACCTTACCAGCACAAAATTTGTTTCTGTAGTGGTGTCACTAACATTCCTGAGCAATCAGTCATGATCTCCTCACCTCTAGCTCTACTACTATATTTAGTGCTACAGAATTATTGTTTTTCCTTGGTGCATGGTAAGATGGAAAGAACAGGTATCTCTAGAAAGAAGGACCTCCAGGATATTGTGACAATTTAGAGACTGACCTTCTCTTCCCTGATTAGTGACTTAATGCTGAAGGAGAAAGTGTGTGCCCAGGCATCTACACAGCCTGCTCTGACATTCCCTTTGTGCTACTGTGGCAGCACCATGGTCAGAAGCAGTTCACAGCAGTGTCTGTGAGCTTTGTCTCTGGTAGCTCTTCTTCAAGACTTGTGGATGGTAAAAGCAGCTTCACCTGATGGCTCCTTAAGGTACCAGAGACTTCTTTCAAACTCATTCCTTGTTGGCAGTGAGTCCTAGTCATAATTACATAGCTCTCATTCCTGCTTCTTTGCCTCCTCCAGAGGACTCAATCACACGCTCTTCCCTGATGGACTCTCTCAGAATCCACTACTTAAAGTAGCACTGATCCCCCATCCCACTCATGCCTAAAGGACATTGCCCGTAAGACTTGCAATCTCTATCTATCTATCTATCTATCTATCTATCTATCTATCTATCTATCATCTATCTATCATTTCTATCATCATCTATCTGTTTATATATGATATCATCCCTAAATGTCTTACTATATATATATATATATATATCCCCTAGAACAGCTACGTATATACTAAGTGCAAAACCATTCATCAAACACAGTGTACCCTAAAAAGTCTGTCTTGCAAGCTATGTTTAACAAAACAACTATCCCTGCCAGGTGTTGCCAATATGAAGTATGCTGTCACACTCTACTGGACAGTTGAATGTCACTGTATTCTTGTATCTTATTTAGTGTCAGTGGACAAATCATAATATATTAACAAGTCATAATATTGATATATTAACAAAATATTACCTTGGAAGAAAAAATGAGCAGTCCTTCATATCCAAATATTATTACTTGAACAAATGATGAAAGTAGCTACAAATATATAATATACTAAAAGCACTAACTTCCAACTTAAAGGTGATTATACACAGAAGAACATTTGGTAGTAAAAGTTACTGTAAGCTCTTTATAAAAAATGAGAGTAAAATTTCGCTCCTCTAATATATTCTAGAAATTATGTCCCCAAAATATGCAGAGTTATCTAAACTGCATACTTATGAAAGGATTTGAGCAGTAGAGTGCAATTTATATTTAGCAGTTAGTGACAGAGCATGAACATTCATTAATACTCCTACATTAAACTTAGATTATACATCCTAAGATCTTTTGTTATTGCTTCTTAAGGGTAAATGTTTAATTAATGATGCCTTAGCAAAAAAAAAAAAATTAAAAGGGCATTATTTTTTCCTTTGGTCATTAAGATACAATAAAATGCAATAAAATGTGATTGACCACTTGAATATCTTTTGCCAGTTTTCAGCAAAACAGAATTGAAAATTTTAATGAAAGAATTTTAAAAATATGTTAGCTATCTTAAAATTATAAATGTTCCATTATTCTAAATATACCCTATTTTTATTAAACTTAGTAATTTTAAGATCAATTTATAATATAGTCAAATAAAAGGGGAAACACATTCTTTACAATACAACTGATACATGTTTTCATTCAAATATTTCCTTTTAGGTACTGAATTTAGCTGATATGCCAAAACACTTACAGGAGATTTGGGGCAAACCATGGGTGGTAAGATATCAGAGATGCTGGAACAATTAAAACAAAAAAATAAACACATTCTCTCTCACATACACACACACAATCATCAAGCTAAATACATACAAATAGAAATACACTTTATAAAAATCTATAGGCATAAAATAGTAAATTTGTTACTTAAAATGGCCTATAATCATAGTGGAAAGGAAACTATCACGGAATCAATTTCATTATAAAAAACCTTGAATGCTTTAAAGGAATTGTTATGTGTACAAAAATAACTTCGTATAAATCTTGTTTTGGAGACAATATCAAAATGAATCTTCTCTAAAGATAAGAATGACTTAATGGCTTTAATGTATCAAACTTAAAAAATGTTTCATATTAGAAACTACTATGAAAGTAGTTTTTGCTTATTTTTTTAATTGGTTTGAAAGAAATGGGAGAAATGATTCATTGGAATTTTGCAATCTGCTCTAATTAAATTTTCTTATCAGGAAACAACTGGAATATGTGTGCGTGTGTGTGTGTGTGTGTGTGTGTGTGCATGTATGTGTGAAGGAAGGAGAGACTGGAGGAACTCTTAGAGAAAGACCCTTTTCTTTTTTATTACATCTCATCATTTTAGTATTTACACACAAAGTCAAGGAAAATATACTTTAAACATTTTGGTAATTTTATTCAGTGCTTAAAAATTTTGCTTCATTCTCAGTAATATTTATGTATTTTCCACAGACGGAAATTTAGTTGATGTAAAGGGACTGTAGCTGAGTATAGTGCCCAATAAGTTGACTTGTGCAAAGAAAGGAAAGAGAAGAAAAGCAAAGATCAATAAAATAGGAAAGAAGACAGAAAAGAAAGGAACTTAAAAACTCTTACTGGACTACCAATATGAATCATCTTTATAAAAATAAAGTGACAGGGGCTTCCCTGGTGGCACAGTGGTTGAGAGTCCGCCTGCCGATGCAGGGGACATGGGTTCGTGCCCCGGTCCAGGAAGATCCCACATGCCGCGGAGCGGCTAGGTCCGTGAGCCATGGCCGCTGAGCCTGCGCCTCCGGAGCCTGTGCTCTGCAACGGGAGAGTCCACAACACTGAGAGGCCCGCGTACCACAAAAAAAAAAAAAAAAAAAAAGTAATAAATAAAGGGACAGGAAATACCCAAATTATGTTAAGTGATAGGATTGTTTTCTATTTCAAGTACTTCAGGTGGATAATAAAAGCAACAGGTTCATTATGTTAGTGAAAAATGTATGTACATATTCTATTATTCTGCAAGATTGTAATCTGCTTAATTATTTAGCAAAATATGTTAACCAACAGTTATCCACCTTTGAGATTGCCTTGTATATTTAGAGGACAAAAAATTAAGTTTTTCTGTTGAGAAGGTATTTACATGCTTAATGATACTTTCCCCCAAGTTCTCTACAAATCATTTTCTAAATATATACCCAGTCTCTTTATTCTGCTCCCAGGAAGCTTTTATGCATTGCTTACAAGCTGATTTTTGTTCCTCCCCCTGCATTATCTATATCTGTGTTTACATGCTCCACTGTAATGGCCTCAGAGGACGTATAATGGTCCATCTTGTCAATAATCCATGTTTTAAACTCTCTAAATACTTGGATGGCAATAACAGCTATCATTGTACTGAGCTCCATTTTAAGAAGTATCTAAATACATATTTAGCAGCTTAATCTGTGTCTTGAAAGGTCTCTGAGTGTGTATTTATATGATACAGTGTACTGACATGTGCAAACTGAGGTTTTATGCACTGTTATAACTATTTTTTTAAATTGTTAAAACATTTAAAGCACACGTTGAGTTGTAAAACAAAATATTTATTTTGCAGAAATTATTCCACAATTCATGGCAAAAAGGATGTTCATAGTTTGGGGGCTTTCTGTTAACTTTTTATTTTATAAGTGTCCTAGAATGAAAAAACTTTGAACAAACTACCTAAGAATCTATAAAAATATGAGAAATGCTTTGTAAATTATCTTTGTATTCCTCTTTTCTTTTTTGACTAAATTTTTTAAATGCACAGATATATGTGTCAGGACAAGATATCTATTCCCTAATAATAGCAACAGTCATTGACATAAAATAAGATTTTTAGAATTTTTTTATTCCACAAAGAATTTCTTCAGGATGGATACTGTTGATTAATGTTACTTAGATTATGTTACATTTTAAAGACTTTTATCCCATAGAGTATTTGCAGTATTTTCTTCAGTCTATTTCTTTAAAACTGATTTAAACTAGAAACTAAACAGGTATATACTGTTGGTAATGAAGAATTTGAAAAATGTAATTAAATACAGAATTAAATAATAGTACAGATATTTATGGGTTTTTTTCTAAATTAACTAGACTGAAAGTTATGACAAGGAATCACAGATTTTCACACACACACACCCCACTAGTCTCTTTGTCAACTGCCTCAGTATATGCTCTTAAAAACGTATTGGAAAGTAGACCATTGCTGTGTGCTTTAGTCAGGTTTGTTAGTCTTGCCACGCACTGGGGATCACCGAAGTAAGATTGACGATTTAAGCCACAAATGCACATATATACAAGATATCCCCACAAAAGGCATTTATTGGCTTGTATCAATACTTTGGTTGTACCTTCCTTTAAAATCCAAACAGTAGCATCAGCTACCATCTCATAATCCCTTTCCTCTGGGCTATTCCACTGACAGACTCCTTCCTCTTTATGACCCCAGTAGTAGGCCCAATTCCTATGGTTTCAACACACAGTCTTGTCCAGGAGTTCCCATGTTAGACCTGGAAGTCACACTATCTCACCTGGGAAAACTGGGCCACATTCCCATCCCTGAACAAGTATCTGTGTCTGGAAAACAGGGATGCTGTTTTGAATAGTTCTTGCCTCTGGTCTCAGACTCAGGAATTGAAAGTGAGGAAGAAGTGTGTCCAAAGCAAATCTGGGACATTGTTAACCAAAAGAAGTATACATCAATTCCAGTCTGAACGCAATGACAAGTGTCCAATACGTGTAGTCCCTGAGATTTTAATATGTCTAGGCTCTAGTGTGTTCATCAGAGAATATTGTTATGTGTGTGTGTGCACACATGTGTATGTTCCTCTAATAGACCTGGTCTTCTAGAAGAAGTTACTAGGTAAGGCAGATATTTTTGTTGGTAATGTTAGTTGGTTTATAATATTCAGGTTTCTCCATCTGTCTCCGTCTACACTTAAAACACAACCACTTAAAATCTCAAAGCAGTGAATGCAGTAGCACTCCTTAATGAAGGCTTAGTCAGAATTATCTTTGTTGAGGGCACAGACCTGCATGTAGCTGGCATCTCAAACCTGGGTCTACGTGAAGTTCACTGCCAATGGTAATTGATTTCTTTCCTTCAGTCAGCTTAACATAGCTCAAGAGTGAAGTGGCGGGCTTCCCTGGTGGTGCAGTGGTTGAGAGTCCGCCTGCCGATATAGGGGATACGGGTTCATGTCCCGGTCCGGGAAGATCTCACATGCCGCGGAGCGGCTGCGCCCGTGAGCCATGGCCGCTGAGCCTGCGCGTCCACTCCGCAACGGGAAAGGCCACAACGGTGAGAGGCCCGCGTAAAGGAAAAAAAAAAAAAAAAAAAAAGAGTGAAGTGGCACTTGGCTACACACAATCTCAGCAACTGCAATTTTGCTGTTGCCTGTCAGAGTCCTTCTTTCACATATTCCATAGAGGCCAGGCATGTTTCTGAATTTAATTTTGAAGCACTCACTGATTTCTCCCAATGTGTCTGAGTTAGTGAGACATCCCACAGTACCAGATCTTGAAAGAAAATTATCTCCTTTACCACCATCAAATTTGTACCTTTTTCTCTTTATCAAATACTTATAACCATTTTACAATATTCCATTCTCACTACCCAAGCATTGGGAGATAATATTATATTTTTTATTCTCCAAACATTAAGAGTAATAAATGTGTAAGGTCATTCCCAAAACATATCTATATGCAAAATTGATTCTATTTTGTTTTTTATGCTCAAAATTCGAAGTAGTTTTATCAATCCTCAATTTAGAAAAGAGATGAAGTTTCCTCATTTTTATAATTTGAGAGAAGTATCAATAACAATCTAGGGGCTACAGTAGGTCAAAGCCTCCACAGGACCCATACTGTTCCTTTAGGAAGTGTCATCCAAAGGCTGAAAACGTTATCGGAAAAAAAGAACGGGGAGAGGGGAAGGGGTCTGGAATTGTCCTTCCCTGTGAAATGCAGGTAGCTTTAAAGAACTGGGATTTGAATCACATTAGACTTAATTTACTGTGCATACGTTGAGAAAAGTTATGGTGGAAATATATTTTCTTTTTCCAGAATAATGTTTCAAATGAGACCCAGGTCATTGATAAAGTAGTTTATAAGAGACACTGCCCTCAGACATAACAGGAACTATATGAGGATTTACTGGTTTTCAAAAACTATCATACCATAGAGGAAAAAATTAAGATAAAACATAATTTTAAGCTATGAAGTTAAATGAAGCTACATTGGATGTTAGTAAAAAATCACATTGTGTGCATGATAATATTTCTATCTAATTTCCCTCCATCATTCTCTACTCCTTCGTGTCCCGAGATAAGAATCCCAGTAATCCTAGGTTCCGTTTCTCTTCACCCTCACCTTCATTGCTGTTTAGTAACTGTAATTTGTACCGTTAGAATGTTACTGTTTTCTCCACAGTGTCCTAATTGAGCCCCTAATCATCTTTTATTTGAACTAATGCCATGATTTTATCTCTTCTCATGTAAATTTCTCTTGAGAAAAATAAGGCAAATAAAGAGATTTATTTGGGGGGAATTCCAAATAAAACTTCAAATCTATATTCAGTATATTCAACTATGATAGCAGGTTTGTGTGAACTACAGGGTAAATCTTGTAGTGTCTCCATTAATATTTATTAAAATAATAATTGTAGTTATTATTTTCTTAAACCCAGATTTGTGAATTCTCAAAGAAAGTGAGTGAAGTGGGTTATGGATCAGGTAATTCAAACATAGTATGGTTCTAAAGTTACTAATGTTGGTTTCATTACTGTTATGAAATATGTCAATTATGAAAACTACAAAGAAAATGTGCTATTCTGCAGAGCTCTAATATTTATAACCTGTGGCTAATTCTTAAGTATATTGATAGATTCTAACTATGTTAGAAAAAATTATCTTCAATAGTATGTTATGCTGTTTTAATTTACACTGCTTTTAGTTAATTTAATTGAACATAAGAGAAACAGGCATATAGGGGGAAAATCACATAACTGTCATGCTGTGTACATAGTAGAAGGATCCCTGCTTTTTTCTAGAGACTAAGATGTTTGTTAAGCAGACTTTTACATGTGCCTATGTTTATAGATTCCTTATTTAGGAAGCTTCAGGCTTTTGAAAAACTCATTACATAATTTTCTTCATTTCTTTTACTTTGCTACCTCTTACAGATACCCTGTCTTTTAAAAATAAATGGATATGATCTAAATGCCTAGATTTAATCACATTGAATTTTTAAAAATAAGTTGTCTTAAAAACATAAGATATTTTTATGCTAGAGTTTTTATTTAAGCTGCTCACAAGGCAACAATTACGTGAGAATTCACAGAGACAAGCCACTGAGGTGCTGTTTTCATACCCAAATGGTCTCTATGAAACAGAGCATCTAGGGGTATATTTTCTTTTAACTTGACTTCATTTCTCTCTAATTAGTAGTGTGCAGTGTACCATTGTGATGTCTGCTTCCCCCCTTGGTTCCTGTGCCCCTCCTTGGGGATTTCCCAGCTGTTTTGCTCTCCTGTTGTAATTGAAATCTTACTTGTTCCAGCCTGTAATTGATAGTGAACTCAACCATTTTATGTTGTCATGCAACAGATGTACAACAGAAAAATTCAAAGTGGCATATGGAAGAACTGCCCTACTAGAGTGAAATCAGATCCACTCCTATATCACAAATCCATTCTCTCGACATTTTGTGGTTTTCTCCTCCTTGCAAGTGCTTTTTTGCTGCACAAATCAACATAAAATCATCAGATTCATTGGCTCTATGTTGAGTCTTTAGTCTTCCTTCATGATTCTATATCTGAGTAAGGGCTTCACAGAATAATGAAGATTAGTTAACAAATATAATAGGATTCTCTTTACACTTTTGTCAAGGCTGGTCACCAGTTTTAAATACAATAATTAACCTTACATGAATATATCTATACCTATGAATACATCAAGAGATGTTTGAATTGGTTAACTATATTTCTCAAAGGAAAAAAAAACTACTTGTAAATGCTAAGTGAACCTCCAAATTCATTAATTCTAATAATTACATCTGTAATTCAAGAGTCAGAGCCTTTGCTTCAAAAGAAATATTATCTTTCCAGTATAATAAGAGAGACTTGTGTAATTGATTCCATATTATTGGGTATATTATCATTTCAAAAGATGGAGCTGCATGTTTTATAGGCAGTTTGAGATGCTTTTATGTGGATATGTTGGGCCCTCAGTGGCTTGACTAGTCTAGAAAGAGACAGGACCTGGACTGAACAGGAGAGATTCTAGGGGAATTGACCACATCTCAGGATGGCAGCATTCACTACAGATAGAATGATGTGTCTAACTGCAATGTCTATTGCACCAAGACTTTTTAGGTAAATACCTAATGAAATTGAATCCAGAAAGAAAAATAGGGAAGTAAAATGATTGGGTAGTGGTGAATCAGTAAACCTAATGGATACTTCATATTCTAAGTATTCTTTTCAGTTTTTAAGGGAACTTGAGCCAATCTCTGAGAATGTGAGGACCAGGATGGGAGGGGAAAATAATTGACAAGTATTTGAGGATGCACTAGGGTACAATCAAGTGTCTTAGAATCCAAGTCAGAGCTCTGAGACCCAGTAGAGACCTCAAGGGCTAATTAGCTAACTGGGACAGAAGACTGAATGATGATAGTATGAGGAAGGTATTTTTGAAAAGTGTTTGATGATATTAGAGCAGGTGGATTTGAGGATAGAGAGGTAGAGGCAGGGAGATGAGTTAAGGTCTATCAAAATATCCGTGTAGTGTAGGAGAATTGAATAGAGGATCTGGGGGGTACCCACTAGAGAGGAATATATTTCATAGGTGTAATTGGCACAATACTCTGTGAAGTGTGAAGGAGAAGAAACGTGGAAAATGGACCAGATATTTGTCCCCTGACTAACTGGAAACTGCTTTAATACTGGTAAAAATGAGGGGGGTGGGGTGGATACTGGAGAAAAAACAGATTTTGAAGGTAAAGTAATTAAGAACATAATATCTTGGAAATTCTATTGATATATCTAGATGCAGTGTAAAATAGTTATTTATAAGCAGAAATCTGGCAAGAAGTGAGATTAGACCTTAACATTAAAAAGCGATTTGCATAATAACCAGTTACATAATATTTTAAATATGTTTAAGTATTATATTTCAGAATCTGTAATAAGAGGTCATTTCTTAACATAAATATATTGAGAAATTAATGATAAAATATTATTTTAAATGTTAATGCCATCCTTCCTTTGAAATAGATGTTTATATAAAATGTATTAGATAGGAAAGTGATTAAAATCTCATAAATGTATTTTGGAGTTTACAAAATCACAGATTGGGTAATCATTAGAAAGAAGTTAGTTTCTTTGCACCAGATCAAAATTTATTTGCAGTGCCTTATTTTTTTGTTCTAAATTATTCAAATAAGTGACATTATTTTTAAAGTGATCACAGATTGAATAAATGTCTGTTAGTAGAGATAGTGCATCATACATTATAAACACAATAGAAAAATGAGTTGCTCTAAATAATTCTAGTACATCATGTTTTCCTTTTAAGTGAAATAGGAATAGAAACTTGGCACTTAACATTTAGCTATGTTTGTGATAAGACATGGCTATAAACTCATATATTTTATTTCAATAGTAATATTAACATGCAAACATTCACCTGGGTTTTTATTTACTATAGTTTGCCATACTAGCATGAGAAATTGTGTTAATATTTGTTCAATTTTAATGAAGTAGAACAACAGGTTATATAATATATCAAATACATTTTAGCTATTAATATCAGAACAAGTTCTCTCTGTTAAAACCTGGCTTAATTTTACGTTATTCTTAAAGTATATGTGACCATGTACCAAGGAATTTATTTGTGATAAATTCAGAATTACTTTTTCCAAACCATCAACACATCAACAATGAGCATTTTTTAAAATGTGAATATTTTTGAAGATCAAATTAAATAAAACACTTATATAAACATAAAGTTTAAACTACATGATACTGCTGAGTTGATTTTACTAGACTATGTACTTCAGATGATTGAAGTGTTCCTAGAGATGGCCTTTAAAGGAGAAAATGGAAATGGCTTCCTGGTTAGATTTTGGTGAGTTGTTGAGATCTACAGAAGAGTGAAAGATTAAAGAATATAATGTGGAATGAAAGATATGTTCTGTAACATGAATATATATTTAGAATTCTGGAAGTAATGGTAATGAGTACAAAACTGGAAAAATTGGCATAGTGGATTGATTTTAGTTTTAATTTTTTATGCTCTAATTTTAATTTTTGATGCTTAATTTTTTCTTGGTATTCAATTTCATCTCCCTATCGCTATTGCATTTTCTGGCACTCTTTGATTAAAAAGGGAGAGGAGGAAGCTCTTGGTGTTAAATTCCATGGGTATTATGTATTTGGCAGTCTTGTAGTGTAACTATATCTATTGCCTGGGGATTGCTTTTATCTTCTTGAAGCTTATTTGATGAAAATATTACCAAACCTTATAGTTATACAAAGATAGATTGGAAGATTGTTATTTATAGAGAAAGTCATTTAAGCATAAAGAATTGAAACATGCAATATTTTGTACATATTTTTAGTAGGCTGTGGAGCAGGGCAAAATTTGAAGCAAGGCACAGAAAAGAGAAAGGTTTCTGTCTGCTACCTAGTTTTGTTCTCTTCCTTTCCTTCTCCACTGCTTGATTTAGAGAAAGGAAGCAGAAGAGGAATCAGGAAGAAAACCAAAGGGAAGGGAGGCAGGACAGGCTTAAAAATAGAAGGATGTGTAAAGGGAGCCCAGCTCAGTGAGGGTCAGAAGTATACAGTGGTTCTCAGCATGATCTTTGGAACCACTTAATTTGCCTCATTTAGAGCAGGTCTGTTAACTTCTCTGTCCCTTACTTTTCTTTTCTGTAAAGTGAAACCATTAATAGTACATTAGTTCATGAGAGTTAGGAGAGTTAATATTTATAAAGCATTTAGAAAAGGACCTGGCATGTGTAAAGTGCTGGGTGAGTATTTGTTAAATAAAAAATTAAAGGAAACTAAAAAGAGCACTCGTTTTTGAGAAATTTTGGAACTAAGGCAGGAAAAAAATATGGCACTTAAGAGTACTTCAAAAGCATTAGCTGAAGCAGCTGACCTTCATAATTTTGGTATACCCCCCGAACTAGCAATTCCACCCATGTATACAAATGCCAAGGAGATTCTCACACTGTTTCCACACAGGTGGTCAGGCCATTGATGTTGGTGATGGTGATGGTGATGGGGAGAATGCTGATTGATGGCACTGACTTGGGTTTTATTATATACCAAATGCTTTTATAAGCGGTTTTTATACAGTAACACAGTTACCCATCAGGCCAACTACATGAAGTAGAATATTGAGTATTGAGACCCAGAAAAGTGACTTGTCCAAGGTTACACAGCTAGTCCATCAGGGATCCAGAATTTACACCAGGACAATATAACCCAGAATCGTGCTTTTACCTACCAGTCATAGCAAATAGAAAGCCAGAAACAAGGCAAGAAGACACTGATGGGTTCATTCAGAAACATTTACTGAAAATCCACAGAGGACCAGAAACTGACATGAATGAAGCAAAAGTGGGAGGAAAAGGATGTTCCCAATCCCATACATCTCAGCTTTTCTTAGATAAGACAGATATGCAAGCAAAAATTACCATTTAGTGAAATAAGTGTTCATGCAGGTGAAACAGGAGATGGAGTTAACATCTCTGCCTATAAGCATAGGGCTCAGGTGAAGTCATAATAAAGGGAGGAAATTATAGGTGGAATTACCAGGACGGTTAAGAAGAAGTTTGATAGGCAGACAGGACTAGATACCTGGATGACCTTCCAAACAAAAGGAATACCATGTAACATTAAAAAAAAAAAATCATATGATAATGATATATAAGTATGAAAAGAGTGCAATAAGAGAAAAAAGGACAATTTGTAAAATTTTCATAACAAAATGTATTGCTACTCCAGTCCTCAAATTTAACTACACTATTGTGGAGAAGATATCTTAACATATGTTCATTCTCTTTTATTCCTAAGAAATGCAGAGCCAAGAAAGAGGGACCGAGGATATAGGAGATATGGCTATGCATTTTGAACTTCAGCGTTCACTGCCATGGACAATATCAAATTCAGAAAAATACACAGTTTCTTTCAACTCTGTTTCCCCATGTGATTAAATGTTCTCTCATTTCTATTTCCCTCTATTCTGTACACAGCTGCTGTTTTCTTTGTTTCTGATATTTCAACTCATTTAACATTACAGTTATGCTCAAACTTTAGCATTTCTCACACCTAGAAAAAGAAATGCTGGTTCTTTTATATTTCAAATTGATATTGCTTTTGATTTTCAACTTTTTTTCTCAAATTAGATGTCTGGGGTAATATTCAAGCCTTTTTTTCTCCTTGCTTTTTATAATGTGAGTAGATAACATTTTTTGGTCCTTAAAAATCTTCTTTAATAAGTATGTGTTAAATGAATCGGGGAGAGGAGAATAATCAAATTAAGAACAATCTTCCCTTTCAAATTTATAATATATGACTCTCTTCTACTATTTCCTGTGCAGAAGAAATAAAGTTCTTTTATTTTAAATTCATTATGCAAATGTTTATATGCATTCTAACATAAAAAAAGAAATATTTGTTGTGATGGCCTGGGGGTTAGGAGGAGAACAGGCTTTGTAGCACCGTAACAAACCCCCGAAGAAAAGTTAACCCAGCATATAACACAGATTCAGTGGGAAGAAGAGAACTACGGATAATCCATCACTTTTGTGTCATGACCTCTGTTGAATTCACTAGCAAATTCTGTGTTATTGAATCATAATGACAGCTCCAGATACAAATGTCATGACTTTGCTATGTTCCCTGGGTCTTGCCACATCACCACAACCATTTTATATTCCCTTCCTGGGGACACTTTGGAAGATTTAGAGGCTTTCAACCTAATCTGACTGGCTCCACACAAACAGCTGGAGCTTTGCCAAGAGCCGAGCCTGATTATGTCAACAAGATGCTGTGTCCACAGGGGAGCACCAGCTGGGTGTTCAGGGAAGCTCTGGGAACTGCCATGAATTAGCTTTATATGCTCCAAGAGGCAATTTCCTATAAAAACAAACTTCAAAAGCTGCCAGAGGAAATTGTTTCCCATTGGAACCAGGCCTAGCAGGCAACTGTCTTTAGCAACTGTGTTGCTTTGGTAGTCAGTCCTCAGGACTTACAATGCTTAGCCCCTGGACTTGAGTTTCAAGACAGAACCAGAGCCCAATTAACACCGCACATGTCAAAACACTTCTGCAATAATTGTGGAGCTGCCATTCTACACACAATTATTTAAGTTATTGTTTTTCAGTTTAAAGTAAGATAGCTAAACAGATATTTCCTGACTTCAACTTAAAGAGGGTTGTTCTATAACTTCAAAGAGGTCATTCTATTAAACACAGCATCCAGATTAAGAAGAGATGCAGAAAGCACTCCACATTTCATTAGCCTCTTGCTGGAGTGTTAAATGGAACAGTAGGAAGCTTCACTTACTGGGATATTTAAATATTAGTGGTATTTAAATAAGGGTTATTCATTTTTGTCTACCTCTTCGTTATATTTCTTTCCTAAGAGTGTTCTAGCCAAAAGACCACCAGAAAGGTTAACTCTTAGATTCTCCAATGTGCTGTGAGTTTGGCATCTTACAGCAGCATATATGAGTAGCTCTACATAACGACTTTTTGTATTTCTTGTAAAGCAAACACCTACAGAGTTTGAGAGGGTTCTAGTGTTCTTCTGGTCTTCTACAAAATTTAGAAATATCTATTGGGGTTTGGGGGTTTTATAATATGTATGCATCTAAAAATATGTAAACACTTGGAAAGATCATTAGGCATATGGAAATTATATTCAGGACATGAATTGGAAAACACGTTGAGGGGACACAAGAGCATAAAGATCATGTTTATATAAGGAATGCAATATGATTGCAAAGGAATGAATTTATGAGTTGAGTTTTTTCAATCTACCAATTTTTCTTTCATAGGAACAGATATTTTGGTAACAGTTTTATTGAACTTAAGTATCTATCTGCTAATTTCCATCTATGCAGGCAGAACAAAGTGAAACAAGTAATGGTCAAGTCATTTCTATCCATCTGTTCACATTTTCCTATAGAAGCCAAAGAAGAACTTATTCCAATTTCAAATTTATGAAAAAGCTTTCCTCTCTGTGTAGTTTTAATTTGAAAGCCTATAGTGGTATGCTTATAAAGGCCAACTCTGCAAACATTATTTGATATCACTTCACTCACAAAATTGTGACCTCTTTTCTATAAGAAATTGCTAACTTAAAATTCAAAACTATAGGTAAAATAGGGGAAAATGTAATAATCACCAGCTATTCAATCTTTCACCTATGAAAAATAATCAATCATGTACCCTAGTTAAAATAATCTTTTAAGAATTTTGAGAAATACAAAGATAAGAAAGAGTGCCTATCCCCAACCTAGTATTTAGGTTAAACTCCCTAAATTGGAAGGACCGATACATGGTAGGTGAAGAAAAAATACAACTTGATGCTGGCCACAAGGAGGAACAGAGCAAATGAGGAAGAGGAGATTTTTGATTCCCCACCTTGAGTGTAAAGAGGCCAAGACCTTTTATGTAGGAGTTGGTATTTCAGATGATAGCAACAAGCTGAATTTTATACCTATGGAAATATAAGTAAAGGAAGGAGAAAAGACAAAAGGATTAGTATCAACAAAACAAGACCTGAGCTCCAGGGGAAATTTGCAGTCTAGTTTTGTTAGAAAGAAGGAAAAAAGAAATAAGGTGGGACATATTCCCTAAATGTTACTCTGAGAAACAAATAAAGATGGTAGAGTGAGGTGAGAGCATCACAGCTTTCTTTTGGGTACATTTACCTGTGTTAAGATACATGATTGTTGGGAAAGGGAAAGATTGATTGGCTGGGAGACTACAGACCTAGAGACGTGGGATAGGGAGGGTGGGAGGGAGGCTCAAGAGGGAGGGGATATGGGGATATATATATATGCATATGGCTGATTCACTTTGTTGTATAACAGAAACTAACACAGTATTGTGAAGCAAGTATACTCCAATAAACATCTATTAAAAAATAAAAAAAAATAAAATAAAATAAGGGCAATGAGAATGAAAAGAAAGGAACACTTTGAGATACAAAAAGACTTGTTAAAGAGAGGAGATATGGGGATATATGTATATGTATAGCTGATTCACTTTGTTATAAAGCAGAAACTAACACACCACTGTAAAGCAATTATACTCCAATAAAGTGTTAAAAAAAAAAAAAAAAGACTTGTTAACCGAATCTTTTATGGTGTGAAGGGGCAGGGCATTAAGATTCTGAGTCAGAATAACTTGGAGCATGTTGGTTCCATCAACAAGTATAGAGAGCAGAGGAACGATGCTGGTGGCCTTAAAAATAAATTCAGTGCTCTGCTTTATTGGTATAGCACAGATATATCATCCCAGTGACTTAAAGACCCTGGGAAAGGGGCCAAGACCAAGGAAACTGAGGAATCATCTGACTTGAGCTAATGATTGAATGTCTCTGAGTTGATATTAACAACTATTTTGTATGACTTCAACCAGGGAAACATATACATTTTTTATCTGATTTGATTGAACATTAGGAAAAGACAGTTAGGCATTATAACCTAAATTTGACCAACTGGGATCATCCTATATATAGAAAAATACGGAGATATTGAGAAATGGATAGCTATTACTCATATCTATATACACTCATTCATGTATGTTCATTCTCAATATACACACATATAAAAATATTTCTGTAAAATATCTAGATTTTCTATAGATTTGGTTTTGAAGAAATGTCTATAAAATATTAATAATTATAGCTTAAAATTAAAGCTTAGAAAAATATGGTATTATAGTAAATTACAGTGTTGAAATTTCTGCAAGATGGTTTAGATACTTCATTGAATCCAGGGACATTCTAATTTGGTTTCAGTTATCAATTACCTTTAAATTAACTAAACTCAGCTCTATATAAAATTTTGCACGTCATAAGTTTATTACAAGTTCTAGTTCTGTTGAATATAATCAGACAATACAATTTTTATTTATAATCTTTAAAGAAAATGTTTTTGTATCTTGGGTTGGATTGTGTTCTTAGCAGCTGTGCTCATATAATCTGTATACTGTTGGGGTTTTTTTGTTTTTGTTTTTAGAATTAACTCTGGCTGAGGCACCAGGTTAAACTGGATCTGACACTTGCAGGCTGTGTAAGATTGAACAAGTTTCTTTTTTTTTTTTAATTTAATTTAATTTATTTTTTTATACAGCAGATTCTTATTAGTAAACAATTTTATACACATCAGTGTATACATGTCAATCCCAATCACCCAATTCATAACACCACCATCCCCACCCCCCAGCTGCTTTCCCCGCTTGGTGTCCATACATTTGTTTTCTACATCTTTGTCTCAATTTCTGCCCTGCACACCACTTCATCTGTACCATTTTTCTAGGTTCCACATACATGCGTTAATATAAGATAATTGTTTTTCTCTTTCTTACTTCACTCTGTATGACAGTCTCTAGACACATCCACGTCTCAACAAATGACCGAATTTCATTCCTTTTTATGGCTGAGTAATATTCCATTGTATATATGTACCACAACTTCTTTATCCATTCATCTGTTGATGGGCATTTAGGTTGCTTCCATGACCTGGCTGTTGTAAATAGTGCTGCAATGAACATTGGGGTGCATGTGTCTTTTTGAATTATGGTTTTCTCTGGGTATATGCCCAGTAGTGGGATTGCTGGATCATATGGTAATTCTATTTTGAGTTTTTTTTTTTTTTTTTTTTTTTTTTTTTGCGGTACACGGACCCCTCCCTGTTTTGGCCTCTCCCATTGTGGAGCACAGGCTCCGGACGCGCAGGCACAGCAGCCATGGCTCACAGGCCTAGCCGCTCTGCGGCACATGGGATCTTCCCAGACCGGGGCACAAACCCGTGTCCCCTGCATTGGCAGGTGGACTCTCAACAACTGTGCCACCAGGGAAGCCCTATTTTTAGATTTATGGAACCTGCATACTGTCCTCCATAGTGGCTGTATCAATTTACATTCCCACCAACAGTGCAAGAGGCTTCCCTTTTCTCCACACCCTCTCCAGCATTTGCTGTTTGTAGATTTTTTGGTGATGCCTATTCCAACTGGTGTGAGGTGATACCTCATTGTAGTTTGGATTTGCATTTCTCTAATAATTAGTGATGTTAAGCAGCTTTTCATGTGCTTCTTGGCCATCTGTATGTCTTCTCTGGAGAAATGGCTATTCAGGTCTTCTGCCCATTTTTGGATTGGGCTGTTTGTTTTTTTAAGATTGAGCTGCATGTGCTGTTTATATATTTTGGAGATCAATCCTTTGTCCGTTGATTCATTTGTAAATATTTTCTCCCATTCTGAAGGTTGTCTTTTCTTCTTCTTTATGGTTTCCTTTGCTGTGCAAAAGCTTTGAAGTTTCGTTAGGTCCCATTTGTTTATTTTTGTTTTTATTTCCATTATTCTAGGAGGTGGATCAAAAAAGATCTTGCTGTGATTTATGTCAAAGAGTGTTCTTCCTACGTTTTCCTCTAAGAGTTTTATAGTGTCTGGTTTTACATTTAGGGCTCAAATCCATTTTGAGTTTATTTTTGTGTATGGTGTTAGGGAGTGTTCTAAATTCATTCTTTTACATGTAGCTGTCCAGTATTCCCAACAACACTTATTGAAGAGACTGTCTTTTCTCCATTGTATATCCTTGCCTCCTTTGTCATAGATTAGTTGACCATAGGTATGTGGGTTTATCTCTGTGCTTTCTATCTTTATCCATTGATCTATGTTTCTGTTTTTGTACCAGTACCATATTGTCTTGATTACTGTTGCTTTGTAGTATAGTCTGAAGTCAGGGAGTTTAATACTCCTACTCTGTTTTTATCCCTCAAGACTGCTTTGACTATTCAGAGTCTTTTGTGTCTCCATGCAAATTTTAAGATTTTTTTCTTCCAGTTCCGTAAAAAAATGCCATTGGTAATTTGATAGGGATTGCATTGAATCTGTAGATTGCTTTGGGTAGTATAGTCATTTTCACAATATTGATTCTTCCAATCCAAGAACATGGTATATCTCTCCATCTGTTTGTATCATCTTTAATTTATTTCATCAGTGTCTTATAGTTTTCTGCATACAGGTCTTTTGTCTCCCTAGGTAGGTTTATTCCTAGGTATTTTATTCTTTTTTTTTTGCGATGGGAGTCTTTCCTTAATTTCTCTTTCAGATTTTTCATGATTAGTGTATAGGAATGCAAGGGATTTCTGCACATTAATTTTGTATCCTGCAAATTTACCAAATTCATTGATTAGCTCTAGTAGTTTTCTGGTGGCATTAGGGTTCCTTATGTGTAGTATCATGTCATCTGAAACAGTGACAGTACTACTTCTTTTTTTCCAATTTGGATTTCTTTTATTTCTTTTTCTTCTCTGATTACCGTGGTTAGGACTTCCAAAACTATGTTGAATAATAGTGGTGAGAGTGAACATCCTTGTCTTGTTCCTGATCTTAGAGGAAATGCTTTCAGTTTTTCACCATTGAGAATGATGTGTGATGTGGGTTTGTCATATATGGACTTTATTATGTTGAGGTAGGTTACCCGTATGCCCACTTTCTGGAGAGTTTTTATAATAAATTGGTGTTGAATTTTGTCAAAAGCTTTTTCTGCATCTATTGAGATGATCATATGGTTTTTACTCTTCAGTTTGTTAATATGGCACATCACTTGATTGATTTGCATATACTGAGGAATCCTTGCATCCTTGGGATAAATCCCACTTGATCATGGTATATGATCCTTTTAATGTGTTGTTGGATTTTGTTTGCTAGTATTTTGTTGAGGATTTTTGCATCTATATTCATCAGTGATATTGGTCTGTAATTTTCTTTTTTTGTAGTATCTTTGTCTGGTTTTGGTAACAGGGTGGTGGTGGCCTCATAGAATGAGCTTGGGAGTGTTCCTTCCTCTGCAATTTTTTGGAAGAGTTTGAGAAGGATGGGTGTTTTCTCTTCTCTAAATATTTGATAGAATTCACCTGTGAAGCCATCTGGTCCTGGACTTTTGTTTGTTGGAAGATTTTTAATCACAGTTTCAATTTCTTTACTTGTGATTGGTCTGTTCATATTTTCTATTTCTTCCTGGTTCAGTCTTGGAAGTTTATACCTTTCTAAGAATCTGTCCATTTCTTCCAGGTTGTCCATTTTATTGGCATACAGTTGCTTGTAGTAGTCTCTTAGGATGCTTTGTATTTCTGCAGTGTCTGTTGTAACTTCTCCTTTTTCATTTCTAGTTTTATTGATTTGAGTCCTCTCTCACTTTTTCTTGATGAGTCTGGATAATGGTTTATCAATGCTGTTTATCTTCTCAAAGAACCAGCTTTCAGTTTTATTGATCTTTGCTATTGTTTTCTTTGTTTCTATTTCATTTATTTCTGCTCTGATCTTTATGATTTCTTTCCTTCTGCTAACTATGGGGTTTGTTTGTTCTTCTATCTCTAGTTCCTTCAGGTGTAAGTTTGATTGTTTTTTTGAGATGTTTCTTGTTTCTTGAGGTAGGCTTGTATAGATATACACTTCCCTCTTAGAACTGCTTTTGCTGCATCCCATAGGTTTTGGATCATCGTGTTTTCATTGTCATTTTTCTCTAGGCATTTTTTGACTTTCTCTTTGATTTCTTCAGTGATCTCTTGTTTATTTAGTAATGTATTGTTTAGCCTCTATATGTTTGTGTTTTTAATGTTTTTTTTTCCCTGTAATTCATTTTGAATCTCATAGCATTATGGTCAGAAAAGATGCTTGATATGCTTTCAATTTTCTTAAATTTACTGAGGCTTGATTTGTGACCCAAGATGTGATCTATCCTGGAGAATGTTCCATGCACACTTGAGAAGAAAGTGTGATCTGCTGTTTTTGGATGGAATGTCCTATGAATATCAATTAAATCTATCTGGTCTATTGTGTCATTTAAAGCTTCTGTTTCCTTATTCATTTTCATTTTGGATAATTGGTGTAAGTGAGGTGTTAGAGTTCCCCACTATTATTGTGTTACTCTTGATTTCCTCTTTTATAGCTGTTAGCAGTTGCTTTATGTATTGAGGTGCTCCTATGTTGGGTGCATATATATATTTGTAATTGTTATATCTTCTTATTGGATTGATCCCTTGATCATTATGTTGTGTCCTTCCTTGTCTCTTGTAACATTCTTTATTTTATAGTTGATTTTATCTGATAAGAGTATTGCTACTCCAGCTTTCTTTTGGTTTCCATTTGGATGAAATATATTTTTCCATCCCCTCACTTTCCATCTGTATGTGTCCCTAGGTCTGAAGTGAGTCTCTTGTAGATAGCATATATGTGGGTCTTGTTTTTGTACCCATTCAGCAAGCCTGTGTCTTTTGGTTGGAGCATTTAATGCATTCATGTTTAAGGTAACTATCGATATGTATGTTCCTATTTCCATTTTCTTAATTGTTTTGAGTTTGTTTTTGTAGGTCCTTTTCTTCTCTTGTGTTTCCCACTTAGAGAAGTTCCTTTAGCATTTGTTGTAAAGCTGGGTTGGTGGTGTTGAATTCTCTTAGCTTTTGCTTATCTGTAAAGCTTTTGATTTCTCCATCGAATCTGAATGAGATCCTTGCTGGGTAGAGTAATCTTGGTTGTAGGTTCTTCCCTTTCATCACTTTAAGTATATCACACCATTCCCTTCTGGCTTGTAGGATTTCTGCTGAGAAATCAGCTGTTAACCTTATGGGAGTTCCTTTGTATGTTATTTGTCATTTTTCCCTTGCTGTTTCAATAATTTTTCTTTGTCTTTAATTTTTACCAGTTTGATTCCTATGCATCTCGGTGTGTTTCTCCTTGCTTTTATCCTGTATGGGACTCTCTGCATTTCCTGGACTTGGGTGGCTATTTCCTTTTCTATGTTAGGGAAGCTTTCGATTATAATCTCTTCACATATTTTCTCTGGTCCTTTCTCTTTCTTTTCCTTCTTGGACCCCTATAATGCGAATGTTGTTGCATTTAATGTTGTCCCAGAGGTCTCTTAGGCTGTCTTCATTTCCTTTCATTCTTTTTTCTTTATTCTGTTCTGCAGCAGTGAATTCCACCATTCTGTCTTCCAGGTCACTTATCCGTTCTTCTGCCTCCATTATTCTGCTATTGATTTCTTCTAGTGTAGTTTTCGTTTCAGTTATTATATTGTTCATCTCTGTTTGTTCTTTAATTCTTCTAAGTCTTTGTTAAACAATTCTTGCATCTTTTCAATCTTTGCCTCCATTCTTTTTCTGAGGGCTTGGATCATCTTCACTATCATTATTCTGAATTCTTTTTCTGGAAGGTTGCCTATCTCCACTTCATTTAGTTGTTTTTCTGGGGTTTTATCTTGTTCCTTCATCTGGTACATAGCCCTCTGCCTTTTCATTTTGTCTCTCTGTATACTGTTTTTATGTTAAAGAAAATTTTCTTTTGGAGATAGTTGATCACTTACTGTCATACCTTAGCTCTCTGAAAATTGTAATGGCCTCTTGCACTTTGGCCTGAATCCAATAACACACTTAAGCAATTGTGTGCAAACAAAATGGATGCATTTGAAATATGTTCCCATAATTTTTTACCCTAAAATAGGAGACATACAAGGAATTATGTGGACTTTTTTAAGCTTTTGTTTTATCCACTGAAGTTTTTTATTTTTCTATTCAATTACCAGGCATCTAACTCTATTAGCAATGTTGTCCAAAATGCTGAGAGTCATGTTCTTATGTGAGGGTAAAATCCATGGTTAAATTTCCCCCACCAATTGTAACCTCAGTACAAATATAGTGACTAACACACATCTGAGTTTGAAAGCCAGACACTCATCAGGACAACAATTAATCTGGACACATCTTAATATACAGGCCCATTTCTCAGTCTCAGATTTAATTTGCTGCTTCAGATGAAATCCTATTTGTGATCATCAAATAGAGGTTAACTGAAAATTAGGCTATTCTGCTGTTTAAACGTCCTCAACTTTGATATGATGCCAATGTGATATCTAGGTTTTATTTCCGCCCCCATATCAGTTCTACCTCCCTATATCAGAGTTCATTTTTTCAGGTCAGGTAACAAACACCAGAAGTGCACAAGAATTAGTATGCTTGTCATAGCTGGTATCATTTTGGAATCCCCTTGTAACAACTAGGAATATAAAAGACAGAGAAAACAATGCCTGCTTAGTTCAGCTTCATTTCTAGGAAGGATTTGTGTCCTGAAGCCACACCTGATGCTTTACACTGTCAATTTTAAAAAGTCTTTCAGCTTGAAACAAAAAGAGGTGGTAGGTGTATTTTTAAAATGCAATATGCTGCACCACAATCAATACAAATAATAATACACATTTTGGGTCAACAACCTGGTATGCACCAAAGATTGTATGACAAAAGAGACACTATTGGTCAAGAGTGAATACTCTCATTTGTAAAGTGCATCCATCTGTAGAGAGTTGGACCCACTATAATATTTATTCCTCTTTAGCTTAGTAGAGTGTGTTTGTAACAAGCCCTGATGTAAACTCTTACCTTTGTGTATTGGCCTACCTTAAGGGACCTTACATTTTAGTAGCTGTGGCTCTTTGTGTTTTATGTGTTATCTATTAATGTTTTTACTTTGCTACTTGTGCTCCAGGCACTATGTTTCTGAAAGGCACAATTGAAAAACTTGAAATTTGATAAAAAATATTATCTATCTCTAATGTATGTATATGTTAATCAGCTTCAATTCATTTCCTCTTCTCTTCCTAGAAAAAAAGTATAAAAATTATTTATGTAATTGTGAAAAATAGTCAACTCTTTATATAAGATAGCCTGGGTCAGTTTACACATTTATTGGCCATGGGTAAATTTAAATATCTAAAATTCATACATTTTAAATTTCATACAAGTGATCTAATAATTTTACTGTATTGACATTGGCCTTGTTCTAAATATTCAATGGATCATAACTCATTATTATCTATTGATATTTTTCATAATATGATTATAAACAATACCTTAGATTGTATATATGATATATATTTATTGATATATTAATACATGTATTAATATTTTGTATTTAGTTCTTACTATACTTAATTGGAATATATTTATCACTTAATTTTAAGAATCCTGAGATGATGATGTTCATTGAAATACATTTAGTATAACCTGCTTGTTTTTGGAGAAGTCAATAATGAATTAATGACACTAATGAGGCAGGAAAATTGCCTCAAATAAAGTAGCCCCTAGCCTTTTAAAAAGTCAAGTCAAAATTTGGGCAATCATAAAGTCTCTTGTTTTACCAACCAGTGTTCATTTCCTTTCACATTTGTAGTCTTATCTCTCTCTCTCTCTCTCTTTTTTTTTAATAACTTTATTGGAGTATAATTGCTTTACAATGTTGTGTTAGTTTCTGCTGTATAACAAAGGGAATCAGCTATATGTACACATATATCCCCATATCCCCTCACTCTCGCGTCTCCCTCCCACCTTCCCTATCCCACCCCTCTAGATGGTCACAAAGCACTGAGCTGATCTCCCTATGTTATGCAGCTGCTTCCCACTAGCTATCAATTTTACATTTGATAGTGTATATATGTTAATGCTTCTCTCTCAGTTTGTCCCAGCTTACCTTTCCCCTTCCCCGTGTCACCAAGTCAATTCTCTACGTCTGCATTTTTTATTCCTGTCCTGCCCCTAGGTTCATCAGAACCATTTTTTTTGATTCCATATATATGTGTTAGCATACTGTATTTGTTTTGCTCTTTCTGACTTACTTCACTCTGTATAACAGACTGTAGATCGATTCACCTCACTATAAATAACTCAATTTCATTTCTTTTATGGCTGAGTAATAATCTGTTGTATACATGTGCCACATCTTCTTTAACCATTCATCTTTCAATGGACATTTAGGTTGGTTCCATGTCTTGGCTATTGTAAATAGTGCTGCAATGAACACTGTGGTACATGACTCTTTTTGAATTATGGTTTTCACAGGGTTTGTGCCCAGCAGTGGGATTGCTGGGTCATATGGTAGTTCTATTTTTTGTTCTTTAAGGAACTTCCATACTGTCCTCCATAGTGGCTGTATCAACTTACATTCCCACCAACAGTGCAAGAAGGCTCCCTTTTCTCCACACAATCTCCAGCATTTATTGTTTTTAGATATTTTGATGATTGTCATTCTGACAAGTGTGAGGTGATACCTCATTGTACTTTTGATTTGCATTTCTCTAATGATTAGTGATGTTGAGCATCCTTTCATGTGTTTGTTGGCAATCTGTATATCTTCTTTGGAGAAATGTCTATTTAGGTCTTCCACCCATTTTTGGATTGGGTTGTTTGTTTTCTTGATACTGAGCTGCATGAGCTGTTTGTATATTTTGGAGATTAATCTTCATCAGTTGCTTCATATGCAAATATTTTCTCCCATTCTGAGGGCTGTCTTTTTGCCTTGTTTATTGTTTCCTTTGCTGTGCAAAAGGTTTTAAGTTTCATTAGGTCCCATTTGTTTACTTTTGTTTTTATTTCTATTTCTCTAAGAGGTGGATCAAAAAGGATCTTGCTGTGATTTATGTCAAAGAGTGTTCTTCCTATGTTTTCCTCTAAGAGTTTTATAGTGTCTCATCTTACATTTAGGTCTTTAATCCATTTTGAATTCATTTTTGTGTAAGTGTTCTAGTTTCATTCTTTTACATGTAGCTGTCCAGTTTTCCCAGAACCACTTGTTAAAGAGGCTGTCTTTTCTGCATTGCATATTCTTGTCTCCTTTATCAAAGATAAGGTGACAATATGTGCATGGGTTTATCTCTGGCCTTTCTATCCTGTTCCCCTGATCTATAGTTCTGTCTTTGTGCCAGTACCATACTATCTTTATTACTGTACCTTTGTAGTATAGTCTGAAGTCAGGGATCCTGATTCCTCCAGCTTCATTTTTCTTTCTCAAGTTTGCTTTGGTTATTCAGTGTCTTTTGTGTTTCCTTACAAATTGTG
This sequence comes from Grampus griseus, assembly GCF_964374135.1. NCBI lineage: Eukaryota > Metazoa > Chordata > Mammalia > Artiodactyla > Delphinidae > Grampus > Grampus griseus. Next base: position 41,771,114 of record NC_139012.1, on the reverse strand, counting down.
AAATTGTTTTGTTCTAGTTCTGTGAGAAATGCCATTGGTAATTTGATAAGGATCACATTGAATCTGTAGATTGCTTTGGGTAGTATAGTCATTTTCACAATGTTGATTCTTCCAATCCAAGAATATTGTATGCCTCTCCATCTGTTTGTTCTCTCTTATTTTAAATTATAACTTAAGTGTGTGGTGCTGGCCACTGAGAAACAAAGTTTATCTTGAATATTTTGTTCTCATTTCAAGGATGTGCTCTGGCTTTACTTACATTAAGGTTTTATTGATGTTTTTATAATATTTAAAACTTATCTTAGCAAATTTGTTGTTGTTTTGTTTTGTTTTTCCTCTCAACAAACTCAAAACCAAAGGTAATAAAAAGTTGGGAGAATTTCTCTTTCTTCTATATAATTTTTATTTGTTTTAGCCTTAGGGTTGAATGTAAATGAGTTATTTTTTAATATAAACTTTAGATTTCTGAATAAAGATTTGATAAGTTAAAAATAAATTGTAAAGTGTGGTTTTGAAATAACTCTTGGAACCCAGAAATCCACAACAAAGACTATAGTTTTTCAACTTTCCAAAAGGGGTATCCCTTTTTTACAGTCAGGTTAACTGAGGAGCTATAATTTCCAACAGTAGAATTCACACTCTTCAGTGTATATTTGATGTGTGTTTACAAATGGATAGAGTCATGTAACCACATCACAATCAAGATATGGAAAATTTCCATCATCCTTAATAATTCTCTCCTGCAACTTTATTGTCAACCCTTCCCTCCAATTCTAGCTCATAGTAACCTCTAAAGTTTTCTGTCCTGTATATTTGCCTTTTCCAGAATATCATATAAGTAGAATCTTACATTATATAACCTTTTGAGTGTGGCTTTTATTTAATTGTCTTTCATTTAAAGAAATGCCATTATTAATTTTTTATTTGATTGTTTATAACATCTAATAGAGACAAACAGCCTTATCAAATATGGGTGTTGTAGGAGATGTACTTTTAAGTTTGACTTATGTAGATGATAAAATAACATGTTTTGTTGTCCCCAAATTATTACTAATATTTCTATGTGTGGCTTACAATGAAATACAAGAAACAATCACTGTGGATCTCCAGGATACATTTAATAAGTTATTCAAATTTCTTTTTTAAATGCTTTTGTTATTCTATAACTTCTCCCTGATTCCCTGTACTGTCACTTTTTCTTAACATACAGTATTAGTATTTATTATGAGCAGTCAATGATTTATGGACATTTAAATTATCTTAGCTTTTTCCTACTGTTGTAAAACATTGTGTACTATCTGATGAACTTTTAAAAAACAGTGATTTTCTTAGAAGATTGATGAAGTGTACTATTGTTTATAGATACCCATAGGTTTTTTTTTTTGTTTTTTTGTTTTGTTTTGTTTTGTTTTTGCAGTACACAGGCCTCTCCCTGTTGTGGCCTCTCCCATTGTGGAGCACAGGCTCCAGACGCTCAGGCTCAGCAGCCATGGCTCACGGGCCCAGCCACTCCGCGGCATGTGGGATCTTCCCGGACTAGGGCACGAACCCACGTCCCCTGCATCAGCAGGCGGACTCTCAACCACTGTGCCACCAGGGAAGCCTGATGCCCATAGTTTTATCTTAAAAAGTGAATTAAATAACATAATTAACAGAGATATACATATTGGTAGGGAAATTATGTACTTTTAATAACTGGGGGAAAACTTAGTATTTGGTTCTGTTTTCAGTAATAATTAATATTTTTAGGAGTTTCCTTTTGGTTGTGCTGTATTTATATTTCTCTTCTGAAATGGTTACATCAGAGGAATTCAGGAAATATTTTGCCTTCAGGATAAAATTAGCTATCATGTAGTACTTTGAAGTCCCAAACTCTGCCTTGATTTACCTCTTTATTCTATGAGGTTACGGATTTTCACTTATGCTTTCATTTATCCTTACATCAGCCCTATAAATTAGTTATTAGTACTTCCATGTTTTAAACTTAGTATTCTATGTTGTTTTTCTTTTATTCTGTCTGCCAATATTTTCCTCGGATGTTAGTTCAGATGTCTTGAATTTAATTTCTAGGTGGATATATCTGCCATTTTATCTATAAAGAAACTGGAGAGAAGAGATGAGAACTATTTTTACATTAGTCATAAAGTAAAAAGGAATAATAGTTAGTTTTGTTGTTTCCTTGCTATATATTGAGAACATATGTGGATCCCTGGGAGTGGGAAGGGACTTCTTATCTTTTGTCTTTTATGATGTCCTGTAACTATCCTGTTCTGGTTGCAGGACTAAGGGACTTTCACTCTTATTGTCCCTGGTCATTTTCTTCAGGTGAATCTCTTTCTTACACATTAGTTCACATTTAAAACAACTCCACTGCTTAAAATAGAACATGAACAAGATATGAACTCTTGCTTCCCTTTCCAACATTACCTACTATCTTTGTGTAGGTTTAGCTTCCTCTTATAAATAGTGTACAATCATCCAGTTGCTCCAGGTTTTTGGATAACTTTCTTCTTCACTCCACACAAGTTCTGTCAACACCACATTCTTAAAATGTAGGCCAGACATGAACCTTTTCTGCACTTCAATTACCTCAACTACCCAAGACCAGTTCACTACCATCTGATGCTTAGAGTATTGGTAGAAGCTTCCAGCAATCTTGCTTTCACTATTATCCTTCCATAGTACCTCTATTGATTCATGCCCTGTCTATCCCTCTGAACTCATATTTTACTATTTATCTCTGATTAGCTTCCTAACACTGCTGTAACAAATGGTGACAAACTTAGTGCTTAAAATAGCACAAAGTTATTTTGGGGGTCATTCTTCAACTTACCACACCCCTAACTTGCTTTGTTAGAACTAAAGCTGGTTTCTTAAGTCAACTTTTTATAGCCTCTGAAGTATTTCTACTTGTTGTTCCTTTCATCCAAAATATGATCTCTTATCATTTAGGTGTCTGTTCAAAAGATTTTCTCAAAGAGATCTTCTCTGTCTGCATATTTGAAACTCTTCCCTTCTTCTCATCTATATTTGATTTGTATTGTTTTCTTTGCAGCCTGTACAACTCTGATGTTATTTTATTTGTTGACTGTCTAATAGACTGCACCACCATAAGCCAGGGTCTTTGTGTTGTTAATTGATACATTCCCTGGATTAGCTATATTGGCAAGAACATAGTAATCTCTTAAATATATGTTGATAAATGATATATTATTCCAATTACAAAAATGAGTAAACTGAGACTCACAGGTGTTAAGTATTTAAGATCACAGAGCTAGAAGTGATAGAGAGATTTCATCTCAGATTTCTCTAACTTCAAAATCTACATTTTTTATATTATCTCCTTCTTTTTAATGAATATAACTTTAAACATGACCTTTATTAATGTGCATGTACAATAGCCACAACAAGCAAAAACAAACCCAGAAAGGATATCATTTGCATTTTTTCAGGGAATCCTGGAGGATAATATAAGTGCTATTGAAATTTCGTTGTTTTTTTCCTGACATTGTGCCATTTTGGAATCCATTCCATGATCACATGGTGAATTCAAGCTCAGGGAATGATTTATATAAATCCTTGAATATGTTATACAATATAGTCCTTAACATGCTACTTATCTGTCATCCTAAAAATGATTCTGGAATGTTAAATGTAATCATTTTAGGGTAGTTTCATTGAGATTCTTAAGAAATCTCTAGGTTTTAATTCAATTAAAAAACCATAATTTTATATATGTAATGCTTTCTTTCTACTTATCATTTCTTTTAAAATACATATTAAAACCTCACCAAATGAGTGATCATGCTCAATATACAAAAACTTACTATAATATATATATATTTTTAATGAAAATTATTTTCTTCTGGAGTGGCACGTACTTTATGATTTCTTCTGGCACCATTTATTTTTATCAAGCTGTTTATCAATAGCCAGATTTTTGAATCACTGAATTCATGTGGAGTAGTTCTTTGGGTGTGTGAAAAAACAAGAATTTCATCATGTTGATTATGTTCTGAAACACATCAATTGCTACCCCTATTTTGGAGATTTTTGATTTAGCTAGACAGATAACCTAACAAACTTGCATTAAGTTTTTTTAAAAAAACTTTTGTAACACTGCTTTTAGAGTTATTGAGTGTTAATACAATAAAGTTTAGGACCAGTTCTAAATGCTCAACCAATATGGTAAGAAAAAGCACACAATGAGTCCAAAGGAAGGAAGAACATTTGCATTTGTTCCCTGTGTTGTTCAGAAATAGGCAAAATGGAATGAAAGCATTCTGGAACCACTTTTCTCTTTCAGATGATTAGCAAATGCTACTAAATTTATAACTAATTAAAAATAAAGAATGATATGTCATTGACTTTAACAATATGAACATAAATACCTTAAATTTATGAAAATATTTTATTCTTGCATAAATTAGCCTCTATTCTTAATTTATTGACTATGCTGGCATTTCATGCAACTGACAGCTTGAAATATCTGGTATTGAGACACAAAGCTGTGACAAAATCCTGTCCTCTTATGTGGTATAAAGTTTTGAACAGATTTTAGACTTTTACTTGGGATATTTCTGGAATATGCTCTGTTCTCTCACCTTGATCACATTGTTGAATTGGAAAATTGAATGTAATAATCCTATAACAATTTGGCCTTAGCCAAAATTAATTATATACATGTTATTTCAGGTGAATGAAGGTGGGATTCACTGGGCAAAAAATTTTGCCCAAGCTATCTTTGGCAAGTCAATAACAATAAATTTATAAATTTTGATGAAAATACATTGGTATGTTAAGGCAAGTTCTAAAGATCAGATTTGAAATAATTAAATAGATTGAATTGATTTAAAAGAGATTTCATCTTTGTCTTAATAAGTAAAATTTTTTTTTAAATGGTCTAAATTGAATTGATTAATTCTGACTATTTAGTAAGTTTATATGAATGGAATTTTTGGATACAAAACAACTGGGGCCTTTAAAAAAAATGTTGTTCAGGCCTCATTCATTTTTGGAGTCTACATGCTATTTTCCTAAGGAGAATTCTTTATAAATGTTACATTTTATAAATTTAGGTTGACTGGATGAACAGATTAGATGATATACATACACAGAAAAGGAAATCAGAAAACTTGACATTTTTGATAACTGATGCAATATAGTGTCAGAGAATCATTCTGTTCACTAAAGCAAGACTTTTTATGGTATGAAACTAAAATGTATCCCAAACATCATGGGTAATTTTATGAATACTGTCTTAAATTATTTAGAATATTGACTATTAGAGCACACTTGCTGAAATGAACCAAAATATGCTTTGAGAGCAGGGTAAGGTTTTGTTTTGTTTTTGTTTTTTTGAGATACGCGGGCCTCTCACTGTTGTGGCCTCTCCCGTTGTGGAGCACAGGCTCCGGACGCGCAGGCTCAGCGGCCATGGCTCACGGGCCCAGCTGCTCCGCGGAATGTGGGATCTTCCCGGACCGGGGCACAAACCCATGTCCCCTGCATCAGCAGGCGGACTCTCAACCACTACCCCACCAGGGAAGCCCTGGGAGTAAGGTTTTAGGATACCTTGGTAACCAGTCTATATTCCTAAAAGATCAGTACATTATCATTTGCAATTAAAATTATATTAAATTGTCTTATGGAAATTCATTATTTAAAGGAATTCATTGGTTAACTCTCTAATATAAAGAAGCAACTTACAAAGTTATTATTTTCATTCTATACTATAAAATCTCTCCTTTTAACAATTTAAATTATATTTCTTTGCTTATAGAGTCATGATTTATTTATTATAGCCTGTCTAGAACTAATGAAATATTCTGAAGAGATTTTTATACATTAAACTCTTTAATCTTTTGTAAAATTTGGGCCTATGTGTATTTACTGCTTCTTTTTTTATATGTGGTATGACTGAATATGCTGTCTTTATTAGATGTATGAAAATGCTGTGATCATTAAAATGACAACTTTCATACTTTAATATTTACAGAAAAATAAAAACATGTAAATATATATTTAAAATAGATTTTATCATATAAAAATAATCTCAAATTCTTTAACGTGTATAATTTTTAGTACTGTTAAATCTATAATCTAATGGACAATATGAGATACAATACATTTCTATTTCTCAATAATATTACATATTTTTAGTATTTTATACTTGCTTTACTAAATGTATGGATAATTACGTATGACAACCTCTAATAACTTATAAAGTATTTGAAATACATGTTAAAATTTCACAATACAGTTCTATACACAAATATGTTAGTAATATTATGTGGTTTCTATTTGGTAGCTCATATTCATCCAGAATTCAGGAAGTTCAGGTGTCTTTATTTAATGCATATACTTTTAGAGCAATAGTGAAGACTAATAGTGAGTTAATGATTTTAAAAATCTAGAGTATCATTCATTCAGACTAATCTCTTGTTCAGTATAGCTCTAGCACTGCATAATGAAAACTTCTATTCATAGCTATGATTCAAAAGTATGTCAAGAGTTGAAAGTATGATATGCCTGTTGGGATGCAGTTTCTATATCTTTGAATATTGCTAATCCATGAACATGTGCATATTAACTTTCAACTAATTTAATCAGAGATTTCCATTCCTTAACACCCTTGGATAAATGTGAGATTACTGAGCTGCTAAACACTCAAGATCTACATGCCAAGACAAAAGTAGAAACATGAAATTAGTAAATCTTATACATAAGTATGTGTGTGTAAATAGAAAATCTTATACTTAGGAATAAGTGTGTGTATGTGTGTGTGGTAAGCCAATTCATTATATACTTTCTGAAGGGCATTATGTTAAGTGAAATAAGTCAGAAAAAGGAAGAAACAAGATGAGCTTAATTGATATTTATAGGATATTCCATCCAAAAACAAAAGAATACACATTTTTCTCAAGTGCTCATGGAACATTCTCCAGGATAAATCATATCTTGGGTCACAAATCAAGCCTTGGTTAATTTAAGATAATCGAAATTGTATCAAGTATCTTTTCTGACCACAACACTATGAGACTAAATATCAATTACAGGAAAAGATCTGTAAAAAATACAAACACATGGAGGCTAAACAATACACTACTTAATAACGAAGTGATCATTGAGGAAATTAAAGAGGAAATTAAAAAATACCTAGAAACAAATGACAATGGAGACATGACGACCCAAAACCTATGGGATGCAGCAAAAGCAGTTCTAAGAGGGAAGATTATAGCAATAAAATCCTACCTTAAGAAACAGGAAACATCTCAAATAAACAAACTAACCTTGCACCTAAAGCAATTAGAGAAAGAAGAACCAAAAAAAAAAAAAAAAAAGGAAACAAAGTTAGCAGAAGGAAAGAAATCATAAAGATCAGATCAGGAATAAATGAAAAAGAAATGAGGGAAATGATAGCAAAGATCAATAAAACTAAAAGCTGGTTCTTTGAGAAGATAAACAAAATTGATAAACTGTTAGCCAGACTCATCAAGAAGAAAAGGGAGAAGACTCAAATCAATAGAATTAGAAATGAAAAAGGAGAAGTAACAACTGACACTGCAGAAATACAAAGGATCATGACAGATTACTACAAGCAACTCTATGCCAATAAAATGGACCACCTGGAAGAAATGGACAAATTCTTAGAAATGCACAACCTGCCAAGACTGAATCAGGAAGAAATAGAAAATATGAACAGACCAATCACAAGCACTGAAATTGAAACTGTGATTAAAAGTCTTCCAACAAACAAAAGCCCAGGACGAGATGGCTTCACAGGCGAATTCTATCAAACATTTAGAGAAGAGCTAACACCTATCCTTCTCAAACTCTTCCAAAATATAGCAGAGGCAGGAACACTCCCAAACTCATTCTACAAGGCCACCATCACCTTTATACCAAAACCAGACAAAGATGTCACAAAGAAAGAAAACTACAGGCCAATATCACTGATTAATATAGATGCAAAAATCCTAAACAAAATACTAGCAAACAGAATTCAACAGCACAGTAAAAGGATCATACACTATGATCAAGTGGGGTTTATTCCAGGAATGCAAGGATTCTTCAATATATGCAAATCAATGAATGTGATAAACCATAGTAACAAGTTAAGGAGAACATCTATATGATCATCTCAACAGATGCAGAGAAAGCTTTCAACAAAATTCAACACCCATTTATGATAAAAACCCTGCAGAAAGTAGGCATAGAGGGAACTTTTCTCAACATAACAAAAGCCATATATGACAAACCCACAGGCAACATCGTCCTCAATGCTGAAAAACTGAAAGCATTTCCCCTAAGATCAGGAAAAACACAAGGTTGCTCACTCTCACCACTCTTATTCAACATAGTTTTGGAAGTTTTAGCCACAACAATCAGAGAAGAAAAGGAAATAAAAGGAATCCAAATCGGAAAAGAAGAAGTAAAGCTGTCACTGTTTGCAGATGGTACTGACACTATACATAGAGAATCCTAAAGATGCTACCAGAAAACTACTAGAGCTAATCAATGAATTTGGTAAAGTAGCAGGATACAAAATTAATGCACAGAAATCTCTGGCATTCCTATACACTAATGGTGAAAAATCTGAAAGTGAAATCAAGAAAACACTCCCATTTACCATTGCAACAAAAAGAATAAAATATCTGGGAATAAACCTACCTAAGGAGACAACAGACCTGTATGCAGAAAATTATAAGACACTGATGAAAGAAATTAAAGATGATACAAATAGATGGAGAGGTATACCATGTCCTTGGATTGGAAGAATCAACATTGTGAAAATGACTCTACTACCCAAAGCAATCTACAGACTCAATGCTATCCCTATCAAACTACCACAGGCATTTTTCACAGAACTAGAACAAAAAATTTCACAATTTGTATGGAAACACAAAAGACCCCAAATAGCCAAAGCAATCTTTGGAATGAAAAACGGAGCTGGAGGAATCAGGCTTCCTGACTTCAAACTATACTACAAACCTACAGTAATCAAGACAGCATGGTACTGGCACAAAAACAGAAATATAGATCAATGGAACAGGATAGAAAGCCCAGAGATAAACCCACGCACATATGGTCAACTTATATTTGATAAAGGAGGCAGGAATGTACAGTGGAGAAATGACAGCCTCTTCAATAAGTGGTGCAGGGAGAACTGGACAGGTACATGTAAAAGTATTAGATTAGATCACTCCCTAACACCATACACAAAAATAAGTTCAAAATGCATTAAAGACCTAAATGTAAGGCCAGAAACTATCAAACTCTTAGAGGAAAACATAGGCAGGACACTCTATGACATAAATCACAGCAAGATCCTTTTTGACCCACCTCCTAGAGAAATGGAAATAAAAACAAAAATAAACAAATGGGACCTAATGAAACGTCAAAGCTTTTGCACAGCAAAGGAAACCATAAACAAGACCAAAAGACAAGCCTCAGAATGGGAGAAAATATTTGCAAATGAAGCAACTGACAAAGGATTAATCTCCAAAATTTATAAGCAGCTCATGCAGCTCAATAACAAAAAAACAAACAACTGAATCCAAAAATGGACAGAACACCTAAAAAGACATTTCTCCAAACAAGATATACAGACTGCCAACAAACACCTGAAAGAATGCTCAACATCATTAAGCACTGGAGAAATGCAAATCAAAACTACAGTGAGATATCATCTCACAACAGTCAGAATGGCCATCATCAAAAAATATAGAAACAATAAATGCTGGAGAGGGTGTGGAGAAAAGGGAACACTCTTTCACTGCTGGTGGGAATGTGAATTCGTACCGCCACTTTGGAGAACAGTATGGAGGTTCCTTAAAAAACTACAAATAGAACTACCATATGACCCAGCAATCCCACTACTGGGCATATACCCTGAGAAAACCATAATTCAAAAGGAGTCATGTACCAAAATGTTCATTGCAGCTCTATTTACAATAGCCTGGAGATGGAAACAACCTAAGTGTCCATCATCAGATGAATGGATAGAGAAGATTGTATTCCATATATACAATGGAATATTAATCAGCCATAAAAAAGAAATGAAATTGCGCTATTTGTAATGAGGTGGATTGACCTAGAGTCTGTCGTACAGAGTGAAGTAAGTCAGAAAGAGAAAGACAAATACCGTATGCTAACACATATATATGGAATTTAAGAAAAAAAAATGTCATGGAGAACCTAAGGGTAAGACAGGAATAAAGACACAGACCTACTAGAGAATGGACTTGAGGATATGGGGAGGGCAAAGGGTAAGCTGTGACAAAGCGAGAGAGAGGCATGGACATATATTCACTACAAAACATAAGGTAGATAGCTAGTGGGAATCAACCGCATAGCACAGGGAGATCAGCTCCGTGCTTTGTGACTACCTGGAGGGGTGGGATAGGGCGGGTGGGAGGGAGGGAGATGCAAGAGGGAAGAGATATGGGAACATACATATATGTATAACTGATTCACTTTGCTGTAAAGTAGAAACTAACACACCATTGTGAAGCAATTATACACCAATAAAGATGTAAAAAAATAATAATAATACTGTAGGGTATCACTTACATGTGGAATCTAAAAATAAAAGAATAAAAGACTGTTTTCACAGAAACAGACTCACCAGTATGTTAGCTCTTCCTCTTCAGGGCTCTGCTTCCCACAGACTTTTTTTTTAAGGAATTAAAAAATGTACCAAATGGAATAAGCAGTTAATGAATTATAAAGTATGCATATATTGTAAAAAAACGGAAAAATAGAAAACAGAGAATAGAATAGTGGTTGCCAGGAGCTGGAGGGAGGGGGAAACAGGGAGATGTAGGTCAAAAGGTACACATTTTCAGCTATAAGAAGTGTAAGTTCTGAGGATCTAATGTACAGCATGGTGGCTCTAGTTAATAATACACTCTTGTATACTTGAAAGTTGCTGAGAGCAGATCTTAAGCACTCTCACTGCACACAAATAAAAGAGTTAACTGTGTTAACTATGTGGGGTGATAGATGTGCTAATCATCTTGATCTTGATAACCCTGGTACAGTGTATATGTATATCAAATCATCACACAGTACACTTTAAATATATACAATTATACTTTCAAATAGTCCTCAATAAAGTTTAAAACAAAGAATGGGATGCCAAGGGACTATTAAGCTGAACCATGCTGCTTTATATTGACATGTTCAAATATTGATATAGGTTGAGGCATAAAGTTCAATAATAAAGGAAACAACTTTCAACATTTTGTAAAAGCAGAGTTCATATACTACAATTTTTCGAGTAGTCAGTTGACATAAAATCATATAGACAAAGGAGTAAGAAATCTGCAAAAATAAATGTGCAGGAGAAAAAAGCTTCTCTAAGCCAAATTAACATGTTCTGTGGCTAAATCTTCCAGACATATTGCTAATTATTTCCAGTTTTGGTATTAAGGCACATTGGGAATTGAATGTACCACAACAATCCTAACATAAGGATAACCACTTCATACAGGAAAAATTAACAGATGTTTTTATTTTTAAGTCGGGGATTCTGGTCACAGAGTTTGTAGAACTGCTATGAAATTAGGATGACTTAATAAAAAACATTCCTGCATCATTTACCACTGCCAATTTATTTCTTCCAGAAAATAAATTGTCTGGCTTACTCTCTTAAGGATGCGTTTAAAATACTGCCTTTTTCTATGAAAACCGACTAAGTACTTTGTAGAAGTTATGTTGTGCCATTGCTAGTGAAGTATGACTCTTACGAATGTGGCTTCTAGAAAGTCTCAGAGGGATATAAAATGGTCCGTTTAGTTTATGTTTATACCCTATTACTCCATAAGTTTCAAAAAGGAGTAGCTAGGGCTTCCTTGGTGGCGCAGTGGTTGAGAGTCCGCCTGTCGATGCAGGGGACACGGGTTCGTGCTCGGTCCGGGAAGATCCCACATGCCTTGGAGCGGCTGGGCCCCTGAGCCATGGCCGCTGAGCCTGCGCATCTGGAGCCTGTGCTCCCCAACGGGAGAGGCCACAACAGTGAGAGGCCCGTGTACCGCAAAAAAAAAAAAAGGAATAGCTACTATATTTCTGTGATTCAGTTTTCCTCTTGTTACCTATTTGTTTTTGATCCTCTGAATTATTTTCATTTTTTCCTAATCCAGAGGTCTAAAAGAGATCTGAGTGGGAAAACATGATGGTACTTATTTATCTAGGGAAAAAATATTGCTTTCAGCTGAACATAAGAATGGACATGAACATTTCCACCTTTAACTTACAATTGTACAACAGAGAATTCAAGATCACTAGAAATATTAAAGGTTTTCAAAATATAAATAAATTAAAACATATAGTTCAAATAGAACTTACATTATAACCAGAATGAGATTTTGATAGTTTATAGATTAGTTTTATCAAAGGAGGAATCCTTTTAATACTCAATGAGTTGAACAGAGGTTAGAAATTTAGGAATATTGACCAAAAAAGAATCCTACAAGGAGTAGAACAAATAATAAATTAAGCATGTTAAAAAATGATTAAAGAAGACAATTTAGGGGACACAAACAAACTTTATTTAGTACTTCATGAAGCGGGCAGTCTCCTTTGAGAGAGCTGCAAAATGGGATGGATGGCAGAAAGCTTTTATAGGATAAAGAACAAGGAGGAGAAAAATAGAAAATATCTGATTTGCTGGGGCCACATAGTCAATCTGGTTTGGGTGAGAAAGCCCAGAGTTGGCTTGGCGTTCGGGGATTGTCTGATTGGATAGACTACATTTCCAGTCAAAGGGAGCATTTACAGGGACAAAAAAGTTATCTAAGTTTCCTTTGCTTACCTGGAACCCAAGGTACAACACATAATGTGGGTAATGTTTTTGGTTTTTATTTTTATGACTAAATGTATTGGTATTGGAAAAGCAGTAACAATTTTAACTTAAATATTTACAAAATACCTTTTGGAATAAGAAGAACATTAAAATTTGCTGATAATTCATAATATCCCTACTTGTCCCCAAAATTAGTTACTTTGAATTACTCTTTGAATGAAGAGTAACAGGTAACCATTATTTTTGTTTATTTTAAAGTATTCACAATTCTCTTTTCTATTGAAACTTGTGTTTGCCCTCTCCAAAGAGATAGAATGAAGAAAAATTGCAAAGCATATGTTAAAAAGATCCATCAGATATTCTCTCTAACGTACTTATTTTTAGGGATTTAGTGAAAGTCTAACTAGAGGTGTTGTCCTTTAATCAATAGGTTCCAATAATAAAGGAATCTCCCTATTTCTTTTCATAATAAAAGTCATTAACTTTAAAACCATTTTGGACTACAGAGTGGGTACATAATAGAATCCAAAGCTTTTTCTCTCCAGTCCTTTCAATGTCGTTCATTTTAATAAAGAAAGAGTCAAGCTAAAATACCTTTTGAAAGGTTTGTTTCTCTTCCTCATTAACTACTTTGGGAGGAAGCAAATGGAAAGTTTTATGAAGGATAAATAAATAAATAAATACTTGAGGAGGCAGCTCTGTTAAGATATGAAAACCCAATAAAATTTGGCCAACCAGAGGTTCAGGTAGCTTTCTCTTTTATTTGTTTTAAATATGGACACCACAACCAAGCACTTTATCCTTCTTATGCTCAATTGGAGGAAGTGATGAGCTGGAACACATCTGTTAGTTTTGGCTGCCCTAATGAACCCCTCCTTTGTAGGGTACTTTGTTGTAATCATGCATACTGACACCCATTTTAAGCTTTATTTTAAATGTTTTGGCTTTGCATCTGAAATAAATCATCACTTTTTTTGACAGAGAACACATATTCTCTTGCTCTCTGCTTATGTTTCTGGCTTTGTCAGCATTTGCAACATGGAAGAATAGTACTAACAGTTATTAATTAGTCTACTGATTTGATATATTCTTTATTTTTTAATTTTTTATTGAAGTATACTTGATTTACAATGTCATTTTATTTTCAGGTGTACAGCACAGTGATTCAGTTATATTCTTTTCTCTTATAGGTTACTACAAAATATTGTGTATAGTTCCCTGAGCTATACAGTAGGTCCTTGATTCGATATATTCTAAATTTAGTATTTTGTTTGTTTGTTTGACACATTTTTCTTAAAACATATGTTTTGTCGTTTGCCAGCTAGTGAATCTGTCCATGGCTAGGAGAAAAGGATTTATGAAGACTCTGCTGCATCCCAGAGCAGTATGCTGCAATCAGTCAATATTTCAAACCTCTATAATAGAAATCTATTCTCAAATCAAAATGTTACCAATGAAGAAACAAAATTGAGACTCTGTCCTTTAGAAAGTAAAGGTCTGTATATTTTATACTCGGCATCAGTGATTTATTTGGATATATTTATTGATATTTTAGTCCCGAGAGAAATAATTCTCTAGAATGTTGAAAAAGATTTTGGGATCTATTATTCACTTACTTAAAATTGAAAATAATATTAAATGCATAATTTCATTTGCATGAAATTACTTAAGTAATTTCACTCAAAAATATCAATAGTACTACAATATTGCAATGATAGGCTATTAAAATGAGAACTAAACTAGAAAATGCTAAGGTATTTAATGTGCCCTTTTAGCTTCTATTCATTGTGGATTCTTGCAAATGGTTCAATGGTTGGACTATGTTCAGCAATCTGCATCAAGCACGTAGGTAGATGTGAAAGAGAGATGAAGACAGATATGAGAGAGAGACACATTTTATACAAATTAAAATTATTAAATAAAATGGCTTCCTTTAGAGTATTTGTTTTCTGCAGACTGCCTTTTCCTAGCCCAGATTTAGGAAGAGAGAGGAGGTATATGCAACATTCATTATTAAAGGAGTTAATAAACTTCTAAAACTTTGTGATCTCAACATGTTAACAGTGAAAATGGTAATTACTATACAGTCAATTGAGTTCATACTCTAATCATACAATACCACAAACACACCAAGATTCACAACATTATAGCTTGTTTCACTAACTAATATATGTTTGTTTACCCACCAGGATTGATAATATTTGTAAAAATACACCAGTTTGAATACCTACAGAGAAATTTCTCCCCCTACTATCTCCAGGCTATACACAAATAGGAAAGAAATATTAATGCTAACTTAGATAAGGAAAAGGGAATCTAGTTTAAAAATAACATGATTGAGTGTTTGTGTGTGCTATGTGTGTTTTGAAGGGAGAGAGAGAGAGAGAGATTGTGCACACGTCCCTGACTTGGGTTCTAACTCTGGCTATATTATCTTAATCCTACTGATTTAGGACAGGTTTAGTTTAGTTTTGTTGGTTTTGCAGACACCTTTGTCATCTTATCTAGGACCAGAACATGGTGTCCAGGAGAGTGTGCAGTCTGTCCTCAGATGTACATTCTCCACTCTGCACATCTAAGATTTATGTGAATTTGGAGCAGTTACTTAACTTCTTCACATCTTAATTTTCCAGTTTGTGAGAAAGAATTACAATCTCTATTATATAGACTTGTTTTGGGAAACATATGAAACCTGTAAAGCACATGTCATAATGAATAGCAGTACTTAATAAACTTTTTCCTAAACTTTAAAATGATATCATGGAAAATAATTGCATTCTTCTTAGAGTTGTGTTATGTCATGAGGATACAAACCCAATATAATATTTGCTTTTAGTTTAAAAGTTTAACTAATAGAACTAGTGCGTTTGAAGCTGATTATTTCATTGGGAGTCCATTAAGAGACATAATGGATATTTGTAATCAGACGGATGAATATTTTTGTTTTTTCTGTGCATCAAATCAGCCTTGTTTCAGGCGTGGGTAACTAAAAGGCTTACTGTATTACTTAATTTGATAAGTATTTATTTTAATGCAAATATAACACTTTAAAATCACAGCATAGACATTTAATAAGTTGCATTTATATGAATATCTAAGGAGACTTTGAAATTAGAAGTTGTGTATGTTTATAAGATAACCATCATTGGTTAATAACAGCTTAATAAATTACTGTTAGAGAAAATTATAAATGGAAAAGAAAAAAGCTAAAAAGAAGTTACACTTGTTGGGCTTAAATGCCCATGTTGTTTGTTTACAATTATTCTAAGTTATAAAATAAGTTCTAAATAGGCCTATTTGGAGGGCACTATTTTCATAATGCTGCAACATCTTTTTTTTATTAACTAATAGGAGCCTTAAATTCCTCCATAAAATCCTATGTGTTGACTTTTTAGAAGGTAATAGCCCCGATATCTACTTTTTCCTGTGATCAGTGGATAAGCTGAACATTTATGGTAGCATCTGTATGTTTTACTTCAGTGCCACATTTACACATCAGTGTGACTATCTTTTACTAATTAGGGCTAGACCGCTGGTAGCTTGCTTGTCACTTGTCCCCCTCCTTCCTGCTGGAATTTTAAAAGCCTGTATTCTGGTAACCTTCACTATTTTTCAACTTGGCCTCTGAATTTTTATTTAGACCATTTCTTTAAAGAAGGTAGGATATTTGGGGGCCTGAATGTCACTACACTCTGTATAATAAAGCACTCGTCCTTGTTCCTTTCTTAAGAATACTTGAAGGACAATTTGTCAGGTAGTACAATAATCTGTTATGCTTAATAAAGAACAGAATAATAGAAAAAATATACTCTATACTACCTAAAAGAGCATCATGAAATCAATACAATATCCAAAGATATCTTTGTCTTTCAGGTTTTTATTTACATATCATAGGTAAATAATATTTATCTTTATTTTGATATCTGTTTCTTCCCTCCCTCCCTCCCTTCCTTCCTTCCTTGGTTTTCCATTCATTTACACATTCAGAAAGTATTTGCTATCAACTATGCGCCAAGAGTTGTTTGGCTAAATTCTCTGTTTATTTTATTTTATTTTTTTAATATCCTGTTTAAAGAATAGAATCAATGTACTTTAATGCATGCCTCCTTTGATTATGGTCAAATTAGACACTGTTTTTGTTTTAGGAATTGCCTTAGGAATTCTGAGAGTCAGAATGCCTTGAGGCAGTCATCTCTATTCTATTAATACCAGGTGCATCAGCCATTGTAACAATCTTCTCATTTTTTGACAAGTGAAAAAGTTGGTACTTATAAAAAAAATCAACCTTCACAACCATCGCTTACTCCATTCATCGTGCTTCTGGTAGAAAAGGGAAAGTGAACAGCTCCACGTGAACAGTTTGCATTTATGGGTGTGAGGAATTACTTGATTGCCTATCTCCATTTAATCTGGAGCGAGTAGCAAATGTGAACACTACCGTGGGTTTGGGATAGTGTTGGGACAAGCTGACGTCTGTGATCGTTGCCACTGGGACTATAAATACCACTTGGCCTTTATAGGAGACTATAAGGATATTTAAACCAAAGGAAAAATAATGGAAGTGATAAATTTGCTCTTAATTATTTTCTCGTATATTATTTTCAATCCTGTAACAACTAAACTGAGGTCATCTAGTCCTAAGATTAGTTCCTTTTTAAAGTGTTACTGCTCATGGAACTAACATTCCATAGTTAGACATGGTGCTTTGTGCTATTCTATTTTATGGTACTCCCTTGCTCGCTTTCTTCCAAATACTACTTTAAATCCCCCCAGGCTCCATCAATGCCTTAGGCTGTGAAATCTGAATAGAAAATGAGTTGCACCTAGACAAATCAGGAGCATTTTATATGCAAATAATTTCTTCCCCAGTATCATCAGAGTACAATAATTTGAGTGTTTCACATAGTGATTTATCAGTGTCTATAATTAGTCACTTAAATATTAAGAGTCCTCCTGATACAACAGGATTTGGTTGGAGTGGTGGCTAAACCATTGTTTTCTTTTTCTTTGCTCTGTTTTTTCTTAGATGCCTAGTTTAGCGTAACCAATTCTTATAAAATTTGTTGTATAGTGATGTTAAGGATTCTTACTCCCACATTTTGTTTCATCACCTTATATATTTTGTAGTTCTTGCCTCCAATTTTTTTTTCTTATCTTTAAAGGCTTATCCTGAAACTTCTACCCCTAGAAAATATTGAAAAAAGAGGCACAATCCATAAGCAATTTTATTGAGACTTTATGTTTTTCTCTAAGCTTACAAAGATATTTTGGGCTGCACACTTTAAAAAAAAAAAAAAGAATGAAATGGTTGGGGGAGAGTGGGAGGGAGGGAGGGAGGAATCTGAATATTGGAACTGACTGCCAGTGAGCAAAAATGTTTTTGAAGTATCAGCTATTAGTGTGATGAAATATTTTAAGCATAGGAAAAATTATCATAGAAGCTGAATGAGACCATTCCTTAAAATATCTTTATTAGTTACTCCCCTCATGATACAAAATCTTTGACAATCACACACCTGGTACATAAAAGGGTACTTGATTTAGGACCATGGGGACTTCATTAGCATATTCTTCAATACAACTGTTTTGGCCCCTGTGTCAATTAGAATTTCTTTGTAAAATACAAGCAAGAATACAACTTTCCACTGTTTTCCCCTCTGGTGGACAAAAGACTCAAGAGGCTAAAACCTAATAATTGAAATCAGCATTCGTAATATCTATATGTTCACTGCTTTAATGGTTTTGTTTCTTTAATTAAAATAAAATTTTATTTGTAAACAGATTTGAGGCAAAATTTGTAGTAGGTATGATTTCTTTTTAACCCTAAAATGCCCGTGCTAAAATAACGTTCAATGAAATTGTAATCACTATCAGTGTTAGTTAAAATGTTAACTAATGATAAGTAGGATGAGATTAAAAAAAAAAAATACTTGTATTAACTGTAATGGAACTATATATTTGTTCAGTTTCCTCATCTATAAAAGAAAATGGCAATACATACCATGTGGTGGTATTGGCAATACCACAGAAAAGCTCTTATTCAGCATCCATAAAAATGCTTATTTTTCTTAAGCCTAAAGTATTTCACCAAAATAATATTTGCTACTTGAAAATGTTTTTCTCTCTGGCAGTTAGTTATAAGATTCTTCAAATCTCTTTTGGTGTCTTTTAGATACAGATCTGCAGACAAATAATAAACTCTTTTAAGAAGATAGAAATAAATTGCATTAGTGTTATAGGTTTAATTTACACTTAAGTGCTCATTCTTGTTCATATAAACTGGTATAAACAATTATAGCTACAACTGATTGAGCAGCTATCTGCCCAGGTATTTTACTTTCATTATATCCCAATAGCATTAAAAACTATACATTCTTATCTACTTATTTTTCTGTAAGATAATACACTCATATTTTTAAATTTTTATTTTTTATTGAAGTATAGTTGATTTATAATGTTTCAGGTGTACAGGTCCTTGTTGTTTATCTATTTTATACATAGTAGTATGTATCTATTAATCCAAAATTCCTGGTCTATCCTTCCTCTCCCTTTCCCCTTTGGTAACCATAAATTTGCTTTCTATGTCTATGAGTCTATTTCTGTTTTGTAAATATGTTCATTTGTGTCATTTTTTAATCTACTTTTTAACAGATGAGGAAAGTGAGACTCTGAGAAGTTAAATCATTTATTCATTGTCACATAACTGATAAATGACAAGATTAAACTTAAATTTGAGTGCTTGTTTGGACTGTAAATCTCCTGACCCTTCCATACTGATTATTTTTGATTTACAAGTTATTAAAAATATGCTATAGGCAGAAATTACCTTAAATAAAACAATGTCTTTATATTAATCTGCTACTTCCAAAAAGAATTTTAAGTCCATGAAAAATTTGCAGCTGTATTTACAATAGCCAGGACATGGAAGCAACCTAAATATCTGTTGACAGATGAATGGATAAAGAAGATGTGGCACAAATATACAATGGAATATTACTCAAACATAAAAAGAAATGCAACTGAGTTATTTGTAGTGAGGTGGATGGACCTAGAGTCTGTAATACAGGGTGAAGTAAGTCAGAAGAGAAAAACAAATACCGTATGCTAACACATATATATGGAATCTAAAAAAAAATGGTCATGAAGAACCTAAGGGCAGGACAGGAATAAAGACACAGACCTACTAGAGAATGGACTTGAGGACATGGGGAGGGGGGAGGGTAAGCTAGGACAAAGTGAGAGAGTGGCATGGACATATAGACACTACCAAATGTAAAATAGACAGCTAGTGGGAAGCAGCCGCATAGCACAGGGAGATCAGCTCAGTGCTTTTTGACCACCTAGAGGGGTGGGATAGAGAGGGTGAGAGGGAGGGAGACGCAAGAGGGAAGAGATACGGGGAAATATGTATAAGTATAGCTGATTAACTGTTATAAAGCCGAAACTAGCACACCTTTGCAAAGCAATTACACTCCAATAAAGATGTTAAACAAACAAAAAAAAAGATTCCAAATCTGCACTCAAACCCTTTTTGTAAAGTGAACAGAAAAAAAGACTGTGATATCAGGCGCTTATAAAATACAAATGCTTGGGCTTCCCTGGTGTCGCAGTGGTTGAGAGTCCGCCTGCCGATGCAGGGGACATGGGTTCGTGCCCCGGTCCGGGAAGATCCCACATGCCGTGGAGAGGCTGGGCCCGTGAGCCATGGCCGCTGAGCCTGCGCGTCCAGAGCCTGTGCTCCGCAACGGGAGAGGCCAAAACGGTGAGAGGCCCGCGTAAAGAAAAACAAACAAACAAACAACAACAAAAAAACACAAATGCTTAATGATTTGTGTCTACATGGTTTTATGATAGTAAAAAACATAGCAATGAAACATATTTTTGGTTTTCATTTTCCACTCATATTCCCCTTTATGCCTAATTCTTTCTTTTGGTATTTCACACTTTTTATTGCAGTGTCTTGTGTTTCTTCAATAATAGATTCATTATTATTATCATAATTATTATTTTAATAACATTACTTTCTCTAGTTACTAGGATCAGAGCCAAAATATGGACCATTCTTACAAAATTTATGAAAGCTTCTGTTTATGTTGACTTTGTGCAATATATTTTCAGTGGCGCTCAGTAAATATTCATTAAGCATATCTTTTTTTTTGCCAAGAACTACAGTAGATACTAGAATTATAAAAGCTAATAAAACATTGTCCGTGCTTTCATGAGCCTGTAAGTACCCCAAGATATAAGTATAAACAAAGAAATGTGCTGAAATTAGAAGGTATTAAACTGGGAAGTATGTACAGATTGGTGCTAAGTTGTTATAATCATGAGCCTTTGCTAGATACACACACAAAAAGCTTAATAACAATATTGAGCCTTACAGATAGACACCTTGCTACTGTATTTAGTGTCTTTCTAGAATTTACTGATTTATTTTTACTGTTGTGCCACAGATATGGTAATAATTTAAGCATTCTTATTTATTGCAAAATAATTTTTGAAAAAGAAAGATTTCACAAAGATCTTGCGATCTTGATCATTTGCCTGTTTTCTGTTATAGTAAAGTTAAACAAAATTTTCTAGCAACTTTAAGGGTATTCAGTGTATTCTGTGCTCAGTCATTTTTGTATGCAGACTCCAGGTACTCTCTCTTTAGAAAAAAAGTGATTGTCTTAAAGTGTTTTAAATTGTAAGAATATTTTTAGTGTGCCTTCTCAAAATGCAATGTGTACATAAATCTCTTGGAGATCTTGTTAAAAAACAGATCTGCATTCAGTAATCCTGGGGTAGGGCCTGAGATTCTGCACTTCTAAAAAATAAGCTTTTAGGTTTTGATGATGCAACTGGCTTAGAGACTGCACTTTAAGAAACAGGACCAAGAGTAGCCACGACTAATCTGCATTTTCTAAAGCTGATAGTTTATTTCACCTCTGTGGTCAATTAGCCTACTAATGCTTTACGGGGAGGCAGAAATAGAAATATTTTCAATAAACTTGAATTTAATCAGATTGGATTTAAAAGACTTAAGAGGCTACTATCAGAAACTGGATCACATTACATGCTCTCAAATCTGTTAACATTTAGTTAAATCTATTTTTTTTATATTAGCAGTAAAATATTCTGATATTAAATTGCTCTATTACTGTATAATTGTCTTGAAAAATTTTTATAAATGTAAAAGTCATACATCTGATATTTGCTGTAAATAATAAACTCATTGCCTATATTGACTTTAGTCTATATCGTCTATGGTATATTGATGATATATCATTGCACTACAGGAAATGATTAAAATCAAATTTCAGCTGTACTGCCTTTCTTCAATATCAGAGAGGAAGAAATCAAGATACCCAGATACAATCCATGTCCTTACAGTTGCCGAGATTTACTTTGCTTAGTAGGATGGACTTGTGGCATATGATCTTTCTACGTGTTTGCATTATTTGATAGTGATGAAGCTTTTGCTTCAGGTCTGACCATTTGCATAACTCTGGATGCAAATTTGGGAGGAAACTACCTCAGAATACACTTAGGTTGAGAAAACTCATCCTCTAGTCTGGTACACTGTAGCAGTGATGCCTAAATATTCTCCAGTAGGTCCCCACCACCATTGCTACTCTTCTCCTACATCCAGCCCTCCCACGATACATCTAGAAAACAGAAACCAACTAGAATGCTATCTATCTACCTCCCTTTATTTTTCACTATTAAAGAGTTCAGAAAAGTTTACAAACCCTTTTACAATTATGAATCTTTCTGCAGAGCAGATAACTATTAATATGTTTAATAAATGTTTATTAATTAGGACTGTATTGAATAATCCAATGGATTAAAAATTCCAGGATCTGAAAAATATTATATTATTCAATGAAATTAATCTATTCCTTTGTCTAATACTTTATACCTTTCAAAGTATTCACAATTATATTAATAATAATTGCAAATATTTAGTGTTTTTTATACTGTGCATTATGTAAATCTCTTTACATACATTTTCTCATTTAAAGCTTCTTAAAACACTAGTTACTATTCGATTTCAGAGAAAATTGAAGCTTAAGATGTTAAGTGAACCCAAGAGGGAGGAGATATGGGGATATATGTATATGTAGAGCTGATTCACTTTGTTATAAAGTAGAAAGTAACACACCATTGTAAAGCAATTATACTCTAATAAAGATGTTAAAAATAAAAAAAGTTAAGTGACTCACACATCTGTTGAAGGGCAGAAATGGTTGTAGAAAGTTTTCTGATCCCAGGTCCTATTTCTTTTATACCAACCACCCTACAATATTTATTTTTATTTAAACAATGAGATGAACCAGAGCATGATAATTTTCTAATTTTTCAATTTGAAGAATTTAAGAAATAGAGTGGTTAAGAGGGTTGCCCAAATCCACATGTAGCTAATGGTAATCATTTAAACTTCCAAAAAATGCAATAACATGTGTTTTATTAGATTTTGAAATCTATAGACTCAAATAGATTGTGTTTTGTGATGAAGAAAGGAAATGATGGGAGAATGATAAAACTATAACTTTTAGGCCTATGATATAAAATTATCCTGGTAGCTACTCATTATAGGAGAAAAATGGTTGAAGATGGTCTAATTTCATACAGCTAAATATGCTCCATAAATCTGTGATTCAACTGCAAACTAAACTTGAGGTTTGAGTATGTTAGTGGAGTTTACATTATCAAAGGAAAAGGAAAAGGAAAGTGACTGTTATGATATTTTTTCATTTAGTTTGTAGGTATTTGAGGTATAAAGGGAGGCACCATGAGAGACAGAATTAAGAATAGATTTTTAAAAATCATAAATGGATACAAATTGCCCTGTTTCACTTTTGCAAAATGCATAATAGTTGCTACTATTTATTATGCACATACTAGTTGCCAGTAGTTGAAAATTAAGTGGATCAATTGATGAATGCTTGCCTGGAGACACTGTGCTAAATGCTATACTCATTTGCACAGCAGGACACATTATTTCGAGTTCATCCCAAGCTTATATTATTATTATCCCAAGTTTATGTACAGAACTTAAAGAGATGAGGTGTTTCACTAAAGGTTGCATAGCAAGAAATTTTAAACAGCAGAGTCAGACTACAAACCCAGCAACACTCTTCCTAATCTTTATACTAGTTATTAAATTTTGCTAATGAGTATATGTGGGTTGTAGGAACTGTTTGTAGAATAGATGACTAGCTCTTTGCTTCCATAACAACTCTGACAAAGGTAATCCTACATAGCCAAGATTATACTGGGCAAACATATTCAACAGATGGGCCTGTTTCAACATAGTAACTAATAGTCTGATTCATGTTGTATACTCACTTGGAAACTTAAATTTTCAGCAAGAGGTGGCTATATATACTTCAAACATCTTCTAAACTATGAGTTAGTCAACATGAGATCATGATACCTGGGGCTACTCTGTATTACCAGAGCTCCAAACTGCTAATCATCTGGTGACACTGAACTACCCACAATACCAAGCCTCATTGAATCATGTTTGGGATTTAAAATAAATTTTAACATAGACATTTTTAACAGGAATGTTTATACATAGATGAACACATGTCTATGTGTGTGTATATAGACAGATAAAGACCTATTTGCACAAAGGTACATATACAAGATTCTAAAATTTGACATTCCCCCCACCCGCCAGATTTGAACTATTAAAAAATATGTTTTGTGTACATAAAAGACATGCTGTCAGCAGCTAGAGTCACGTTGGCAGCCCATGGAATAAGTCATGTTTTTTCTAGAATTGATTGATGGTTTGCTGAGGAAAAGAACATAGGGCTCTGGGAAAAAATGTCATAAAACAGAAAATAAATATAAACTACTGTGGTATTTGGTAACCTTTTATCAACTCTGCTAAGCCAAAAGGGCAGTCTGCCAAACCTCAAATACAATTGCATTGTATCCAGAGTAGATAAAAATACAGTACAAAATAAATAAGGAAAAAAACATAGTATCATCTTAATCTGAAGAATATATGAGGGAATTGGAATATTGACTACCTTTTATGTTAACAAACTCATGAATTTGTTTTGTTTTGTTTTCTTTCATAAGATGTACAGTGGAGGAGAGGTTAGGTTATAGTCTCGGTGGGAAGTTCCTGATCAGGTGACTTCGTACCTGTTATTTAACTTCACTGAACTTGATGTCTGCCCTGAGCAACATAAGGGGATGAAAGTAGATCAACATTCATCACATTCTAGCAATAAAAAAAAAAAAATGTTTTAATTTTATAGAACAACGTAAAACTTTATTTTTACTTATTTTAGTTTAAAAGTTGGACATTTCTTGAAACTCTCTGCAGGTACAGAGTTGTCACCTTGGATTCTCTAAAAGGTCTTCAAGCCCTAAATTATTGTCTTGGACCCATGCTACTGAGTTTCCTGAATAAGTTTGACAACAGAATTAATTACCTTGTTTGCAATTAAGACACAAGGATATTCTCTAGATATCTGCTATATATCTTGTAGGATTTCTGTAGTGTGTGTACTTTAGGAAACACTGCAAAATTGAATTTTTAAATATTAGAACTATTCACTTTATGTAAACCAAGCAAAATTGATGTTGTATTATGCCATAGAATCAAGCATTTAAGGGTCCTATGGAACATAAGTAAAGAATGGCTTAAAAAATATTTATTAAATGTCTGCTGAGGTAAGGTGGAGAATAAAATAGGACACATTCTGCTTGTGTGTTTAACCTACTTATCCCTTCCATGGAACCCCTGTGGTCAGTAAGCCTAACAATATCCTTAGAACCTGCAAAAATATTGCTTAGAGATAGTTTGACCGTATATCTTAGTTTGTCCTGGACCATGCTGCTATCTTCCTGTAATTATTAACAGTACTCCTTTTCATTCTCAAAAGTGTTAGAAGTTGGGCGATTAAATATTTTCTCATCTTATTTATAGGAAGTATAAGAAATCCCTACCAACTTTCTAAAGTTGAACTTCAGGTCTTCATAATTCTTTTTTTTTTTACACTCCTGGGGAAATTTAGAATGTATCAATTATATTCCCAACTTTCCAAAAAAAAAGAAATAATAATTTTCATTTGGGAAATATGTATGTGCTATGAATAAGAACTTATGACTCTTATAAGAATAATTCCCATTAGGTAACAACAGATTTTTTGAACAGTAATAGGGCAAATGTGGCTTTCTATTTATTTATTTTCATGTATTAATGTGTTTATTTATTAATGCTGCTTCCCCTGCAACTCTGATGGTAAGTGGTAAAAGACAACTGAAAACTGTCCTACAGTGCTTATGAAACTATTACAATCTTGGGTACCCTTTAGACTCTTCATCTCTACCTCAACCAAGACACTTTATAAAAATAATTTAAAATTTATCTTAAAAGTTAAGCAATTTAGGAGTCATTCCAAAATGTCATGAAACTTATCTATTCATTTTGTTTATGCCAAGTACCTGTCTCCTCTGCTCTTGACATGGTGTGGAGACTACAGGACTACATTCTTATGATTAAATATGTATGAATCTTTAGTAAAATGAAACACTGAAAAAGCTGTTAATCCAGAGATCAGTTTTGCAGCTGAATTATTCTAGTGCGGTTTGTCCAAAATACTACAAACTAGCAAACCGTTACACCCTAGGAGGGGAAGGGAGAATTAGATGCAAAACTTTAAGTTAGATAGTAAGGCTCCTGATTGGTAATGGTACAGTCAGATTCCCAGATGCTGCTATTACAGCAGGATTTAATTGATATTAACCAGGAAAACAGCTGCCTGTATCAAAATCATGTTGTGGTCACTCAGCAGTCTCTGTCAAGCTCAAGGCTGAGTTGTTCAAGAAGCCCCTGGCACCCAGTGAGCTAGAGACCACTGGTGATTACACCAGGCTAATCACACAGACCACTTAACAGCAAGCCTGTCTCAGTCAGTTGGAAAGCACCTTCATGTTTTCTGAATTATTCCATAAGCCAGCACAGTTTTGCCCCACATGTTTCCATATACTGTTTAAAATACTTTACTAAGCAGAGAAACATAGCTGACAGTTCCTCCGTGTGGGTCAAGTTATCTGTATCATTATCTGTTCATTTTTACACTGAGCAGTCTCTAAACCTGTTTGCTATATGCATATGAGATGAATAATTATTATAATGAAATTTGAAACACCCTAGAGTAAAAAAGAGGCAAAGGAAAATAAAGAAAGAACCTGCTGAGCCAGTTTTGAAGAACGTCAAAGCAAGGGGATTGCTTGCATGAACGCGTGGTTTTGTGCTTTCAGAGGTGCTGCAGGAGCTCTGGTGCAGGTGACAGGGGGTGGGGTGTTCTCTCCTGGGCAATCAATAGTAGATGTTAAATGTGCAGTGAGGGTCACTGAGGCTTTGCTGTCTAGAATGTTATGAAATGGTTGTGTTTGAATTTGGAGGTAGTAGAAAGTGGGCACTTGTTTCATTTATCTCTTAAATGTTACTTTTTGACCTCCTCATTATTGTATAGGTTTCCTCAGTAGCAATGCATTCTTTGCCCTGCATTTGATAGCTTTTTATTCCAGCTGTTTATTGCATTGGGAAATGCATGTTTATAGAAAGTAAAGAAGAGAAAAAGGACGGTCATTTTACTGCACAGGGCTGAAAACAACACACATTAGTCCTGTACCTCTAGGGACAGAATGCCCCCTCTGGAGAGGCTGACATCATAATTAATTACACCATTTGTTTCATAGTATTGAAATTCAATCTTCACTCTACTGTGTACTCAGAGTTGATCCCATTTGCAAAACCACATGTCCATACCTCCAAACTCTAGAAGTGTATCATTAAACAAGTAACATCTTTTATGCTTTATGACTTCACTGCTAAATTAAAGACAACTCAGGGTCCCTCAACATCGGGTTGAATTTGAAAGAAAAGATAATCTCTTAGTACCATTAGAGTGCTGGCGATCCCTCATCACCCTGTTTAATTAGCGAATCACTTCCTACTTTGAAATAATTGAAAGATAATGAAATGGAAGGATAATGTTGAGAAATGGATATATAAAAATTTTCGTTTGTCTCAGTTTTTTTGAGGTGCTACAGAAACAAATTATTTTGTAAATCATATATTAATAGCTTTTATCATTTGGATAGAATTTTTCAAGTTTATTGACTCTAGTGAGAGAAAAAAATTAGTTTTAAACTTTGCAACAACCTACAGAAGTGGACCTTCTTTATAGCAGGTTGAATAACCAATGAAATGGATAGCACTTGTCATATTTTTTCAGTTGAATAAGGTTCTCAGTTGTCTTCAAGAAGTAGAAGGTACACTACGTCATTTTAATGCTAGTTATTACATCACTGATCTCACAATATTCCTAAGGTAAAATATGTGAATAATCTCAAATTTTATTTATTAAGAAGAAAATTATGACTAGTATTTATTAATAGAAAATTTCATTATTTTGCATATCCTACATGAATAAATAGCCTCATGTGTGCCAGACCCTGTTCACACTATATTTATATTGCAGGGGCAGTGTGGTAAAAAGGAGCTCGCCATTTTGACAAGTTTTGTCTTGTCAAAGATTCTTTGCTTGGGCTTTCCTGGTGGCGCAGCGGTTGGGAGTTCGCCTGCCGATGCAGGGGACATGGGTTCGTGCCCCGGTCCGGGAATGATCCCACATGCTGCGGAGCGGCTAGGCCCGTGAGCCATGGCCGCTGAACCTGCGCGTCCAGAGCCTGTGCTCCGCAACGGGAGAGGCCACAACAGTGAGAGGCCTGCGTACAGCCAAAAAAAAAAAAAAAAGATTCTTTGCTTGACCAAACTTTAGCAGGCTCCTGAACCTTCTCCTTGGCTCCTCTGTGCACTTCCTTTAAAAATCCAGTCTTAACAAGAATCGTGCTAAGTTAGTTTACCCAGAAACCCTCCTTCTCTGTATCTGATCACCCTGAATATTTGCTCAGGTTCCTCCCCCTCCACCATCTCCCAGTGGATTCCTGATCACCCTGGCCTCTCTTCACCAAGAAGCCTGTTAGGTGGATTTTGCCAGAACCCTCATTACTCCTGATGTTTTCTCTTGGGTAATATTCCATTCACTGACCCCTAATCTGCTCCTTGGCTAAAAATTCCCAGTTACCTGTGCTGTATTTGGAGTTGACCCCAATCTCCCTCCCCCACTGTGAAATCCCCATTACAGTCGTCCCTATTCCTATGGCGGTAGTCCTGAATAAAGTCTGCCTTAGCATCTTTAAGAACTGTCAGTGAGAATTTTTTTCTTTAAAAATCAGTCATCTCTGAAGAATTAAATCAGTTATTAAAACTTTATTTTTGAAGCCTTGATAGTACTAACTAGAATTAATATTTAAGAACAGACTTAAACAAATAAATAGTTCTAATGAAAAAATACCTAATTAATGGATTCTGTGAATAGTTGAACTGTTTAGATGTGTTATTGCCATTGTGTTATATTTTCTCCCAGAAACTCTTGTAAATAAAAATTGCCTTGTCCCCATTTTATGAAAATTAAAGATTAAATAGATATATATGAATATATACATTTTAAAATCATTATTTGGGGTCTGGTGAATTCTTTGGAAATATACGCTGTTTAAATAAACTGTTTTCTAAAGTTAACATAGTAGCAGTTTAAATAATTTGTAAAGAAATAGGCTATATGGATTTTATTTTTTAAATGTTCAAAAGAATTTCAAAAACCCTCAGGGCCATTCTCTATTTACTTAATAATATATCTTAAACTTTCTGCAATTTGAAGAACATATGCATTGAGTTAATATTTTTTAAAAAATAACCAAAAACTGGTATGGCAATTCTGAACATTTAGTAATTATATAATATTTTCTTGCTTGAATTCATATATTAGTTTGTAGAGGTATCTGCATGATTTTTAAAAGCATACTTCCCCTTAACCCTCAACCAAACAAAATGATAAATTCTGACACTCTGTTTGTTTGCATAACAATTGGCCACAAAGAGTAATTTATTAATATTCAATGAAGTTCTAATTTGCACAATGCCTGCAGCAATATGTAAACTTCATTTTGCTTTAAGATGGAAATTTGTTACAGTGCAAATATCAGTAAGTATATTTTTATTAATCAGTCCCAATGAGTATTTGATTCTGTGACCCTGACAATGTCTATACTTTTGTCCTAGGACATGCAGGAAAAAGGAAATTAAGGTCACTGTGTTTTTTCCTGGTTGCTACTTAGCTATACATAGTTCTAGATATTCAAACACACTATTGTGCAAAAAACCTGCATTATACAAAAGAAAGCTAATGTTATTGGTTAACCTTCATTAAAAAAAAAAAAGCTCACGTTTATTTTCAATCATGTTCATTAATTTAGCCAAGTAGCATTTGTTGAATGTTTATTGTGTTACAGGCAACTTGTGAGGTGCTGGGGAAACATCCAGACATGCTTCTGTTTCCTAGAGCTTTCAGACTACACATTTTGAGTTAAGAAGGATGTGTTTGCTGTGAAATAAGAATGGGAATGCTTCAAATGCACTTTGGTTTCAATTGAATAATATTAGTAATAATAAGAGGTAACATATATTGAGTGCTTTTGCTATGTCAGGCACTATTCTAAGTATTAGCTCATTTAATTTTTACAACAACCCAAGGAAGTAGGTATCATTACCATCCCCATTTTAAGAGAGGAAAATGAGGAATAGTGAGGCTGTTAATATGAAGAGCAATTTGACCTATATTGCAAAATTTGATTTTTACCAAGATTTTCTACCTAGATTTGAATGTGCCAAGACATTAACCAAAATTAATATACAGGTAATATATCTTAATAACTTAAACCCTGTTCTCAAAAGTTTGAGATTAGCAAAGCTTTTTTCATTTATTCATTTGGCATACACGTATGTGCTTGAGCATCTACAACTTGTTCCATACAGGCACTAAAGATTCGTTGGTGGGCAAGATAAAAAAACAAAGTCTTAGTGCTGACCCAAGAGTGTTGGAGACAAATGATAAACAAGTAATAAATATATGCATATATTTTTAGGTAGTGATAAGAAAAACAAAGCAGTGCAAGGCAGCTGACTGTGGGGAAGGGAAGGGTTAAATTGTAGTTTGAGTGGTTAGGAATTGCTTAGTCAGATGAAGGCTTGAATGAAATGTAGAGAGATTCTCTTCGCTTAATGAAGGAAAGTACTTCAGGAAGAAGGAATAGACCCCAGGGGGGAAAAAGAGACAGGAATCATGGAGGAAAAGATAAAAGGGTAGAGTTGAGTGTAGTGAGGTCAGAACGATTGTAACAGCTGGATGATATTGTTAACTTCAGTGACCACAGGACATAGTTTGGGTTTATTAAAATATGATGAGAAATCAACGGAGAATTTGAGGAAGGATGTCAAATGCTATGAATTACGATTTTAAAAGATAATTCTGGCTTCTGTACAGAAAGCAGACTGTTGGACAGCTAGAAGGGAAAGAGCAGAACAAGTTAGAAGTTTCTGTTTCAATCCAGTTCACCAGGGCCAGGATTACGTAGAAGAGATGGGACGTGATCAGATTCAGGGGATATTTAAATGGCTGAGCTAACAAAATGTTCTAATGGACTACTTTTAAAGCTGTCACCCAGGGACTTCCCTGGTGGCGCAGTGGTTAAAAATCCGCCTGCTAATGCAGAAAAAACGGGTTGAAGCCCTGGTCTGGGAAGATCCCACATGCAGCGGGGTAGCTAAGCTCGTGCGCCACAACTACTGAAGTCCGTGATCCCTGGAGCCCATGCTCCGCAACAAAAAGAAGCCAGCACAATGAGAAGCCCACGCACCACAGCAAAGAGTAGTTCCCACTAGCGGCAGCTAGAGAAAGCCTGCGCGCAGCAACAAAAACCCAACTCAGCCAAAAATATATAAATAAAATAAAATAAAGATAATAAAATAAAGCTGTCACCCAGATTGCTAAATGTATACATTTCAAGCAGACACAAAAAATGTTTAATTTTTGACTTGGTTTCTGATATTGTGAACTGACATTTAAAAGAAGATGGGATTTTAACAAAAGTTAGGAGGAGAGATAGTTTAAAATCACTGTTTTTTATAAATCAGTGCTTGTATTAAAGCTCAAGTAGGAATAGACAATGTATAGGATTCTTTATTCCCTGAGAGTAAATTATAAATGAAATAAATACTGGGTCTTTTTATATCTTAGCAGATAATTATTGAGTATTGCTATCTATTAGTGAAAAGTAATTTTATTACATTATTGAATGCCTTGCTAGTAAAGTCAGTCATATGCTTATAGGTGACTCATCATGGTGATGTTAATGATGATATTCCTTCAATGCATCAATATTTCCCCCAGCTTTATTGAGGTATAATTAACAAATAATTGGAATAGATTTAAAGTGTACAAGGTGATGATTTGATATACATTGTGAAATGACTCCACAATGAAGCTAATTAACACATCTATAACCTCACGTAGTTGCCTTTTTTTGATGAGAACATTTAAGATCTACTCTCTTAG
The DNA here is from genome assembly GCF_964374135.1 of Grampus griseus. Lineage (NCBI taxonomy): Eukaryota > Metazoa > Chordata > Mammalia > Artiodactyla > Delphinidae > Grampus > Grampus griseus. The sequence goes on along the minus strand of NC_139012.1, from coordinate 41,738,831 downwards.
TAAATTTCAATTATACATGCAGCCTTATCAACTATAGCCACCATACTATAATAGATGGATATAGTTAAATCCTCAGAACTTACCTGTCTTATAACTGAAAGTTTATATCCTTTTACCAACCTCTCCTCATTCCCACATCTCCCAGCACCTGGCAACCACCAATCTACTCTCTGTTTCTATGATTTCAAATTTTTTATATTCCACATATAAGTGAGATCATACAATATTTAACTTTCTCAGTCTGACTTATTCCACTTAAGCAAAATGCCCTCCAGGTCCTTCCATGTTGTTGCAAATGGCAAGTTTTCCTTCTTTTTTTAAGGCTGAATAATATGCTATCATATATATGGATATAGATATAGATGTACATATGTGTGTGTGTGTGTGTGTGTGTGTGTGTGTATATAGATATATATATACACACATACCACATTTTCTTTATCCATTCATTTGTTGATGAATATTTAAGCTGTTTCTATGTCTTGACTATCATAAATAATGCTGCAATGAACATATTGGTGCAGATATCTCTTTGAGATTCTGATAAATTCCTTTGAATATTCCCAGAATGGAATTTCTGGATCATATGGTAGTTCTATTTTTAGTTTTCTGAAGAAACTCCATACTGTTTTCCATAGTGGCTTCACCAGTTTATGTTCCTAACAGTGTACACGGATTCCTTTTTCTCCACATCTTCATTGGCATTTGTTATCTCTTGTCTTTTTAATAATAGCCATCCTAACAGGTGTGAGGTAATAACCCACTGTAGATTTGATTTGAAATGCAGCAAGATTTTTTTAAGTGACTTCGATAGTGCATAGTCTCCACTTTGCCAACCATCCATTTTTGGTAAGGTGTATGTGATGATAGGCTTTTCACAGTAGTCTGACTGCCTCTCCTTATTCAGTCAGTGTGACTACCTTCTTGACCATTGATTGTATAAACAATTTCTTATACTTTCTAACTAAGAAAAGAACAATATGTGGATGTAAATCCAGAGATTCAAGATAAAAAAGGAGTTTAATGTAGTAAAATATGGTAGTAAAATATATACGAGAAAGTATGGTGAAATATCTCTCTTGGGAAAAAAAAGAAATAGGAATAAAGATTACATCGTCAAATAATTCAAAACATTTAGAGTCATTTCTCTGCAACTTCACACTTCATGCTACTAGTAGTTGCAGATTAAAATCACCTTCTTTCGGAAGAAAATATTAGTGTGTTTGCTATTGGGAAGGTGATGAAGTGAATGAGTGAAGCAGCCCTGAGGTCTGGAGTTTATGCTCAGCATCCCCCCTGGGAGGGCTTCCATTAGGCAAAACTCTCCTCCAAGATCACTGTCTGTACTGCCAAGAGATCATTTCAAATATGTCCATCTTTACACAAACCCAGAGGGAACAAACCTTCCCCTTTCTAATTTTGGTGGAAGAACCGGACTCTCTTCTCTGGGACATGAGTCTTTTGGACACTTATGCCTGCTAATAGAAATGTTTATACTCCAGAGGAAAAAGGAAGATGAAGGGAAGAGCAGATGGGATCAGAGACCCTCCTAAAAAAAAATTTTATTCTAGAGAATCACTAACCATGAAAAGATATTTTTAATTTTTAAATCAATCTCTTAATATATTTAATATTTAAAAATTCATAGAATGTTATGGTTAAGCTGTATTTAGAACTGATATGTAGAAGAGATAGTCATGCATTTCACAGGATTGTATCTGTGTTAGTAAAGAATTTAGTGGCTATCTAATTTAATACTCACATTTGGAAAAACAAGAAAAAACAAACACTGATTCTGTTTAACTTCCAAGAATGACTTCCTTCTCTCCCTCCCCTTCCTTCTCTTTCTCTCTGTCTTCTTCCTCTTCTTCTCCCTCCTCCTTCTCCTCTCCTCTTTTCCCCTTTTTACCTTTCTCTTCCCCTCCTTCCCTTTATTCCATTAAAAAAATTGAATGCTCTCTATGTGTATGGGATGATAAGACCATGTTGTGCTGAGGTAAAATGGATAGATGAGGCTAGAATGAAAGGTTCCAGCTAAACTGGGAATTGGCATTTAAGAGTCACAGTCCCCTGTTCTTCTCTGTGTGCAATGATGCCCCTTATTTTTAAAAAAATCCAGTTCGTATGTGCTTGCTCTTTAAATGGAATCATATTTAAGTGGGGGATTATATTATATACAAAAGAAAGCTGTGCCCTACGGTACAGGTTTAATATTAAGTTATTTTGTAAGAAATTATCATAGGTGTTTAATATACTCTAATAACATACATATTGACTTGGTGATGTCTTCACTTACCATTGATGCAAAATTGTTTTGAAAGTTAAGATTTACATAGGTGGTTTACTTAGAAAGTGTATTACTAGAGGATTAATACTTTATATTCTTCAGTAACTTTATCCTCTAACAAACTTGAAGCAGCCAAGGATTAACATTTTCAATTCAGAGAGCCACATCACTATGGCAAAGTGCTAAATTCTAATTGGAAACTTATATACATTGGGATTACGGGGTAAAAATTAATTTTAACTAACTATACATCCTTATCATCTTGCATTTTTAATTACTCCTTCACCCTCATTTCCCACATGGGTAGATTAAATAATCTTTAAACCAATACATGGCTTAGAGTACTAGAAAAATTAAAGCAGTGCTTATTTTGAAAGTTAACTCCCAGTCAACAGATCCCTGTAACCTATGGGATAGAGTCTTAATTATTTTACATGGCATAGAACTACTCCCTGGATCATTTCTTTGTTTACATCCCTGGCTTTTTCTCTCTATCTCAATGTATGAATTAGCTATACTGAATTTCTTGAAATTCCTTTAATAAGCCATATTATTTTATTATGTTATGTCTCTACACCTCTTCTATACTTTGCATAGAATTTGCACCACTGCCTACTTATTAAAATCTTCCTCTGCCACACGAATAAATCTTTCCTTCCTCTTTATCTCTGTCTAGTATTCTCCTACTCCTCCCTTCTTATTATTCCCTTCTTGAACCATTAATGCACTCCCATTGCCTTTTATTATGTCAATAATACAAATATAGTATGATTATGTCTTTACATGTCTGTCTCCCTAGACTTTGTGTTTCTTGAAGGCAAGAAATATTTTATTCATCATTTTTACAGTGTGTGGTAGAAGTTCAATAAATATTTGTTGGACGAATTAATTCCCTAGAGCAAAATTGTATTCTGAATAATACTAAACATCTCGGTATTTGTTCAGTTTATTACTTATGTGTATTTCCTATGGGGATCATTGAATTATGTTTGTCTTTCCTCAGTATCATCCAGAACTAACAAATGATTATACTTAACTTTCCAAACCAGAGAAGCAGGATTGTTTGAGGAAGCTGCCGCTAGCTGCAGTAGACCGGACGACTGCTTCAGTGACAGTCACTAAATGAAGAAAGGAGACTAATGATTACAAGCAATACTACTGCAATAATGAGAACTTTGCACTGACGTTATCATGTTGTTCCACGGTAGACTCACATGTTTTACAGACAAGGGGCTGAAACATCATTTATCTCCAGCTTCTGTGCACGTTACAAAGATGCCATCATGCTATGTAAAAGTGGAGCTGGCTGAGGGAATAAGCTTCCTTCACACATATGCAAATGGATCAGGAGTGGTCATGACATATTAAGTGCCAGCCAACTGCAGATGAAAGCCAGAAGTGCCCCGTAAGCCAACGGCTAGTAGTAACTAGTAGAAAATATCCCCAAAGGACCACGCCAACTTGTCATGGCAATATCATATTGCAGTAAAAGCCTAAACTATTTGTTTTGTTGAATAAATCACTGATTAACCTGCCAATAATGCCTATAAAATAGAGGAGAAAGCTTGTAGACCGCCATCCTAGAACATTCCTGGGCAACAGTTACTGCTTCGCAGAGGAGAGAAGAGCTGAATCCTTCCAAAAGCAATGAGCGAGCACACAAACAAATCAGTGGGGAAAGCAAGAGGATAGAGCAGAATTCACTGTTTGTAGTAATAAAGGGATGCTGTTTTATAGCCACAGTAGAAGTTCAGTGTAGAACAAGATGAGTGCAAGCATTCCTCCTTGTAATGAGCTGCTTTCAACTGACAATGTTGTCATGTTTTACCATCTTTGCAAAACATTTTTATTAGCTTCATTGGCAATGAATAAACAGAGCCTACTTCCTTTTTCCTGTCATTTAAATGTGGAAGAATGCCTCATATGGAAATAATGACAGCCATAAAAATCCAGGGGACATAAAAATACCACTCCTAATCTGGAAACACTGCATATTACCAGACAGAAAGAGAGTAAATTAAGAAAGAATTTATGATATTTTCCTCCAGCTATATATTGACTATTTGGTATTTATAAATTATTTGTCAGGTGGTGCCTTTCATGAAAGTGTTAGCAATAAGTATTTGTTAAGCAGTTTAAAATAAACATATTTATTTACAATATTTTTAATTTTAGATTACAAGGGAAAAATATTTCATGCCATATTAAATAAACTCTTAATAAACTTGCTTATCCTGAATTGGCTAGTTTTAACTTAATACCTTTCTTTTTCTATTAGTTCAATTCGTGTGTGTGTGTGTGTGTGTGTGTGTGTGTGTGTGTGTGTGTGTTTAATTCCATTTGTGAAGCTATTTGATTAGTGACCCTAGAAGTGAAATCTAATTAAGATTCATTTGATTTAAATTTATGTATTAAACATACTTTAGCTGTATCCTTGAGTGTTTTAGTGAACTGGAAGCAGAAAAAGAACCAAAAATGCTAATAACAATACAAAGGCTTTCACATGGTTTCATTACTTAACAAAGAACTTTACAGTGCAATATACACACAGGATGAAAAAGCCAGTTAACAGGCTTCAGTGCAGTATTGACAGCAGGAAAGTTAAGGTCAAGCAAAGTTGAATGGCAACATTACTACTAGCCATTCTTCCTTGTAGATCTGAACTTTAATCCACAGAGATTGTTAAAGCCTCAGGTGGAGGTTGGTTGATAATGGTGGCTGTTATCCTAAAGAACAGATGGTAGAGTGAGTGACACCTATAAATGTGCAGGCTGTGTTGCTTCAGTGACAAGATGCTAAGCCCTTCTGGCACTGAAGTAAAAAGACAGGTGCCTTGACACAAAAAAGAAGTATTGAAACTATGCTTCTAGCCATGTATAAGAGTGGAGCCAATTCTTCAAGCCTAAGTAACTGAAAAACTAAATTGGCATGTATTAATATGTAAGGATTGCCCTTGGATCTTTCCTATCAGTATTTCTTCTCTCCCTTCCTCCCTTCCTTCCTTCCTTCCCTCCTTCCTAATGAGTCCCATTAACTTCATCTAATAACAAGTTAGTGAGTAATCATTACAGTCTAAATTTCTGATTTTAATGGGTTCATGGATTTGTGATTTAAAAAAAACCCTCTATTTCTTATTTGTAAGACAAATACATTAGCAAAACCATATTTTCTTTGCTAGAATGATACATGACAGTGGAGTTTTTCAATTACCTTTATGTCTGCCTTAAGTGTAGGGTGAAGTTAATCACATATACATATACCGTTTATTATAACTATAATTAGCAATGTCAGGTTTAGAGTTTCATGTGGCCAACAGGGAAACCACAATAGTGTAAAAACCAATTTAATGAATGTACCTACTTTTAATTCTATTATCACTTCAACAGATTACTTGTTTTAAAAGGTATTAAAGACAATAACATTTAATCTACTAGCGTGAATGTAGCAGGATTTTTTGGAAGTCAATGAAAATAAAGCTTCAATAATCAAGTACAACAGATGTTAAAGTTTTCAGCACAATTCTTTCTGAAAGATATTAGGTCCTAATAGCCAACTCCTCATACCACATTTTTCTTCTCTTGGATTTTAAATGATATAGTTATATATTTGTCTACAAAGAGATAAATGTGGTGGAACAATAAGTCATTTCATAATACTCCAGTTAAGTGTCTTGGCACTAGAAATGAATAAATAAAGACATCACAAATGTTGAAAGACAACATGAGGGTTGTTTAAATGTATTACAGGGCAGCGGTGATGTGAGTGAATGGTACCACTAAAGTTGATGGAGTAGTAGTATTTAGACTGAATTACATCTTGAGCTCTACTTTTCCTTACCTGTAAAATCAATGACTCATCTAGAGTAGCACTAAATTATTTTCTACCTCTATTGTCCTAGACTGTATCTTCTTAAAATAAATTGTCTCTTTCATTCTATCTGTAGCAGATGAATTCACCCCACCTACTCTTGCAATAAATAGAGTATTTGGTGAAATACTATAGGTAAATGTATTCCAAGGTAGGCTTGAGGCATGCATAGAGTCAGGGTTAATTAAAATTAAATCAACAGAGTCCAAGTTCTGTGAAGATGAGTGCATGGTGCATGGTAGATGTTCATAATCTAACTGTAGGCCCAGGTTCCATGTCTTTGACTGTCATATGACAGTGCATTATAGAGTACCATGTTGTCTATTCTTGATGTCTCATGTGTAGTATTGTGAAATTGTTAAGTAACAAAAGCCAATTGTCATCTGTTTTGTTTATTTATTTGCTTTTCTTCACAAATGATCCAATAATGGAAACCAATCAGCTAAGGGGAAAATATTACTCACTTTGATTCGCTGTTGAAGTTATTTCTAAATTATTTCTGATTATGCCAGATTTTTCATAAATAGTCCACCTACTGTAAATATTGGTTCCTCTGAATTGTTTTAGAAAACTTAGCACAATGTATTAAAATCGCGTGTTAGGAAATTTCATGGTCTTACCTACAATGACTTTTATTTTGGAATTGAACTATTATTAAATTGTATCTAACTCTGGACTGTAGTTTAATTATACTCAGTGCTTCTTCAGGCTTCATAAAGTAATTTATCCAAAAAAAATATTTCAGTGATTCTATTTAACATTTTAGATATGAACACTGTATGTAACTACTCAGAGTATTCTAATTAAGTGTTTGACTTGCTTTGCCATCCTACCCTTAAGTGCAAAATCTACAAATATATGTATAAACAAAAATTCTGATCACAAAATTCATTCTGTAATGTGTATGCATGTTATATATGACAAGAATATATGTATATATAGTATTTAACACATGTAACATATATATAATACAGGTATATGACCTATATATGCACATATAGGTATATATATGAATGTATATAAACAAATGCATGACATATGTATATTATACATAATATATGACATGCATACACATGTACCATCAATTTAGTGATCAGGTTTTCAAAGGTAACATATAGTAATACAACAAACTTTCATAGACTTGGGTTTTATAATAAACCACATGTATACAGCCTGTTTTCTCCTAACTACATAGAATTAATATGTATGCATGTGGTATATACTTAATAAAAACTTATATTCACTTAACTTTGGGCTGGTATGTCCTTGTAATGATTTATCCAGTTGTATACATTAATATGGTCAGTTTCCTACTCCGAGGAATTCTTCATGTGACTCTGGAATAAATGCTGAAGGTGATAGATTGACCAACAAGAAAAATATTTTCAATGGCTGCATTACATAAAACCACATGAATATACCTTAATAGACCCTTCAAGTTTTGTGAAATAAAATTTGCAAAGCACTCTGGTGGAGTAAAGTAAGCATTCTAAATAGGAAATTATTGATTTCCATTGTAAAATTCATAACCAAGGCCTTTAAGAGTCTTAGAATAAGTATCTATTCACTTTGGGTCAGTAGAACAAAGATTTTGGGGGGGGGCATAATTCAATATCTTCGGTAGTAATTGATACACTATAGTATTTATATTGTAGGAAAGTCCACATGGTAGGCCAGAAGTAAAGACAGTATAGTTTATATATGTTTAGAAAACTATTAGAACAAAATGTTGTATGTGTGCATGTGAAAATCAAAATTTTTGCAAACCTGCAAATGTAGTCATTTTAACATTGCCAATAGCCTAAAATTACTTTAATGAAGGGTTTACCAGCATAGTATAATAATGAGCTCTCTTTTTAACACATACTTAAGTATTTTTATAAAACACTGCCCAAGTTATAATATATTGACTATTTTATCACAAATTCAAAACATAAAATAATAGTCAAACATTAAATCCTCTGTGTTTTATGATTCACTGATCTTCATTTTGCTGTACTTATTTAAAAATGTATTAATTTCTTGGTATGTTTATGTGCAAAATCTTGCTCTCACATTATTACAGATTAACAGAGCTGCAATAGAAAGTGAAGTCACTCCACCTACTCCTGCAATAAATCCGGTGCATGGTGAAAGATGATAGCTAAGCTCACACAATAGAGTTTGCCTTGCCACAGGCTTGGAGCTAGAGCATTTGCATAGTAATAGTAAATTGCCTGTTTAGAAATTGTCTTACATTTGAGTATTAACTTTCCTACATTATGTTTGATTGATTATTTATTGAAATTTAACTCCCACAGAGAGCCTGCATTAACTGGCTAAGATAAAATACAATTTTAAAAACAGCTTGGGTGATTAAATTCCTGAGTGACATGAGATTTCTTCTTTCTATTCACTTTTTTTAATTAAAAAAAAATAAAGATTTCTCTTTATTTTTGATGTGGACCATTTTATTTTAAAGATTTTATTATTTAGTTATTTATTTTATTTATTTTTGGCCGCATCAGGTCTTAGCTGTGGCATGCAGGAACTTCACTGAGGCATGCGGGATCTTTCATTGTGGGCGCACGGGCTTTTTGTTGTGGTGTGTGGGCTTCTCTCTAGTAGTGGCATGCGGGTTTTCTTTTCTCTAGTTGTGGTGCACCAGCCCCAGGGCACGTGGACTCTGTAGTTTGCGGCATGTGGGCTCTAGTTGAGGCGTGCGAGCTCAGTAGTTGTGGCGCGTGGGTTGCCCCATGGCGTGTGGGATCTTAGTTCCCTGACCAGGGCTGGAACCTGCATCCCCTGCACTGTAAGGTGGATTCTTTACCACTAGACCACCAGGGAAGTCCCTGATGTGGACCATTTTTAAAGTCTTTATTGAATTTGTTACAATATTGTTTCTGGTTTTTTTTTATGTTTTGGTTTTCTGGGCCCAAGGCATGTGGAATCATAGTTCCCTGACCAGGGATGGAACCCATGACCCCTACAATGGAAGGCAAAGTCCTAACCACTGGACCACTAGGGAAGTCCCGAGATTTCTGTATAAAATTTTGTTTTTTTTGCGGTACGCGGGCCTCTCACTGCTGTGGCCTCTCCCGTTACGGAGCACAGGCTCCAGACGCGCAGCCTCAGCGGCCATGGCTCATGGGCCTAGCCGCTCCGCGGCATGTGGGATCTTCCCGGACCGGGGCACGAACCTGTGTTGCCTGCATTGGCAGGCGGACTCTCAACCACTGCGCCACCAGGGAAGCCCCTGTATAAAGTTTTACAGATTAAAAATATGGCTAAGGATTTCTGGCCGTATGAAGGAATATTGTTTGAAATTATATAGACGATTGGGCACTTGAAAAAAAATAGGGAAAATAGGGATACTTGATATATAAGAGAGATGGCATTACATATCATTGGGTTAAGAATAGAATTTTCAATAAATATTTATGAAAGAGTTTGTTATTCATTTGAATAAAAACATTAAATACGCCTCTGCCTCACACCATACATAAAAATCAGTCCCAGATGCATAAAATAACCAAATATGTAAGGCAAAACTAATACTGTAAACTTTTTAGAGGTCAAAATAGAAATGTATCTCTGTGGGAATCTCTTTTAAAACAGACAAAAATTATAAACCATGCCTAAAAAGACTAATAAATTAAACTACAATGAATAAGTACCTCTCTTTGTGAGAAGTCACTAAAAAATAAAATAAAAAATCAAACTATTTACTAGAAGATTTTTGCCACTTATAAAACCTATGAATGATTACTATCCAAAGTATATCACGGACTCTTCTGAATCAATAAGAAAAAATAAATAATCCATTAGGAAAAAACTGGAAAAATAAATTTATAGAAGAGAAAGAATAAATTTTTATAAGCTATATGAAATGATGTCCCATCTTAGTAATTACCAAGGAAATGCCAATGAAACCACAGTGAAATATCATTTTACATCTATCAGATTTGGAAACAATTTAAAAAGTCTGACAATGTCAAGTTGTCTGAGTGTGACTTCAATGAAATTCTTATTCATCGTGGAAACAAAAATTGGTAAAGCCACTTTAAAAACATTTTAGCATTCCCAGTAAAGGCCCTAGAGCCCAGCTATTATACTATGAAATGAATGCCCAGGAAATAATCTTGGTTGATAACTGTATTGTAGATTTTAGTACTCTTCAAAATTAAAAAAAAATATTTACTGAAGAATAGACACATTTGTCCACTGTGACTTTTGCTTACTCATTAATTATGTAAATATTCATTGAACAACTATTATATGCTACATATTGCTCTAGATGTGGAGGATATAGCAGCAAACAACACTGGCAAAACTTTTGTCCTCATGGAGCTTGCATTTTGTGGGCTAATGAGCAAAAGAGGCAAGTAAATTACACAGTATATTATAAGATGGTAACTGTCAGTAAAGCAAGAAAAAGGGATACAGAGTGCTGGTGGGAAGTTGCAGTCTTAAATTTTGCTTTGTAAATGGAAAATATAAACAGAAAAAAATATGTAATCGTTTTGAAGTCTGGATATAGCTTCACTTGCTCTGTAAGTAGAGGCCAGGGTCTGACCAAAAAACTTTCTGAGAAAAAAAAAAAAAAAAAAAATCACTGTGGATAGATTAGTGCCTTACAATGTGGAGATTATTTTGATAAGCTGGAGGTAAAAAATTAAATTTGCTCAACTGCCAAGGAAAGAATCATTTCAGTATGTCCTCAAACAGCAGGCACGGGTTGAAGTAGAAATTCTTGCGATGTTAATTGCCTGGCTAATAGGAACTGTAAGCCATCTAGGAGTTTGCCTTGAGATGGAAGAGTGCTGGTTAAGAGTCTGGGCTATGGAGTGAGATAGACATTTACATACTTCTCAGCTCTGCCAGATGTCACCCAGCTGAATTTGAGCAAGTTCCTCCGGATCTGAATTACCCATAATCCACAGGAAACTTGGGAGGATTGAACGGGACAGCATCTATAAATGTCTCACTTCAGATCCTGACACATGGAAAGCACCCATGAACGGCAGATGTTGGTTGTTGTAATTGTTGCTTGGCTGTTTAGTATTGCTGAGCCTTACTGGTGAAGATGAGGAGAGAAAGAAGACCAGAAAGATTTTAAAGGACCATTGGATTTGTAGAGGGTTAAGTGAATTCTAGATGTCCTGGTCAGGGTGGAAATCTTCAGGAACTTTTGGTTATATCCTGTGTTACCAGAAAAGAGGGAAGACTAAACAGGGAAAACAACAGGGGCTAACCACTGATTTCATACAATGAGACTGCTGTGAGGACAGTAGTAGGATGAGTTTAGTTCACTGGGATTTTTTGCTTTATTTTGTTTTGATTTTTCCCTTGAGCCTTTAAGATATTGATTTGAAGCCCAGGAAGAAAAAGATACTGTTTCTCTTTGTACACTGGGAGATGTTAGACTGAAATTTCAACCTAGTGGAAGTCAGTGAGACAGCAAGAAATTACAAAACTTATTCTTAGAACAATAGGAGGAGACTGATTATGTCAGGCATCATTAAATGCCTTTACAGATGCTCTTCCACTTAACAGTCACAACCCTGTAACATGTGTTTTGTTATTATTACCATATTACAGATGAGGAAGGTAACAGTCTAATAAATCATACAACTTACCCAAGGTTGCCAAAGTAGTGACATGGTAAACAGGGATTTAAACCCAAATTTAGGTGCCTTGTGCCCATGCTATCTCCCTGACTGCTTCAAGCATAAGCCAAAAGGGAAAAAAAATAACATGTCTATCTCCAAATTCTGCATCTTCAAATTTTGAGGAATCCTTTTTTTAAAAAAGTGAGTTAATTTTCCTGACATATTTTCTTATCAAAGATTTTATTATGGTGCCTTTGTTATATAGAATGCATATATTCCCCATGACAGTAGGAGTTGCAGCACTGTGTCCCTAACTTGCTGGGGAAAATAAGTCTCTCCTGGTGATTCTAAATGCCAGGTAGGTTTGAGAAGCACTGGGGTACAGTTCAAAAGCATTGTTCAGTAACAGCTAAAATAAAGCAGCAAAAACAAATTTAGATTTTCTTAACATTTACCTTTTAAACTTCTTTGCTATATTATTAAAATATTAATAATATAGTATCACATATAAAATGTTCTTTGCTCTGTACTGAGTGTGAGATGCTCCAAACTTTTATGTCATGGGGGTGCTTGCTAACATGACAGGAGTTACATCAAACAGCACTGCATGTAGCTGAGAGTCATAAGATTCAAACACACACAAACACATACACACACACACACACACACACACACACACACACACATGAACAAACTTGATTTGGTTTGGTGGCAGAATATCACAGACTAGAAGTCCATAATTTATCCTACTTCCCACATAAAATTTTCAGCCAGTATTACTGACTGGAATCTTTGTGGTTTGGAGAAACTTGCTTAATAAGTTGGATAAATATGATTTTGATATGCTTTTGAGAATCTGTCACCATTACATGTGTTGTCTTCTTTGTCTTTTTCAATATATTGCTTAGACATCTCTTATAACTCACCATTGGCTATGATTTTTTTCTCCTTAATATGCATGCCAAAGTCCTTTTCTTATATATATTTTTGAAATTGGATCAATATTAAATTTTCTCAAATATGAACAACTTTACCGTTTGTTTCCTGTTAGTCTTAATAGTCAGGATTTCCAATTTAAGCCGTTAAGCTATTTGCTACTCTTTAAATCACAAATTTACCCAAGAAGGATTTTCCCCAAATGAAGCTAGCCTACCTTCTGGAAAATATAGGGTGATTGAAAGAGGATGACTGTTGCCTCTGATAGGCCAGAGAAACAAATCAAATGATTTAGACAGCAAGTAATGGAAATGTGATTCAAACTGACTTTTCAAAAAATAAGAAAATTTATACTTCACTTAATTTTCTTGATGCAGTTAGATCAACAACTAAATAATGTCACTGAGAAATAGAGAATTTCTTCTATATTCGCCATTTAGTATCAGTGTTACATGGTTCCAAGATGGATGCAAATGACAATTTGGACAGTTGTTATTCATATGCAGGAGCCCTTAAAAGCAAAACTCTTCCTCAAGAATGGAGTATAAGCCTTCTCCTGTGATCCTATTGGACCAGCTTATATAATGGGTCTAATCCTTGATCAGGGCAATACCACATGGCTGGTTCTCATAAGATTCACTTTCTGGAGCTTGGCATTGCGCCCAGCTGTCCTTGATGCATGTGTCATTATGTAACAGAAGAACACACCTCAAAAAAATACTAGGGTTCTATAATTAAGCAGAGAAGGAAAAATGTATACTGACCCTTCAACTAACTTACCACAAGACTAATTAGTTGTGTGACCAGGAAATCATTGATTAAGCTCTCAACAGTATAAATGTAGAGATTAAAACTTTGCTTCATAAGGAACTAAGAAATTAAATGAGATAACATAACATGAAGTAATAATAAAATACCAGTGTGATGCTCTGTGGTCAAAAGTATTACCTAGTTGTATTTTAACAGTATTATCTTCATATCTCTATTATTTCTAAAACTCCATAATTTATCATTGCTGTCTCTCTTGAGTCTCTATGAGCTAAATAAATGACAGTCTCAAGTAGTTAATTTTCTTTCTTTTTCTTTTTTCTTTTTTTGGTAGAAATCACAAAACAGCAACCCTAATCAGTGAGCAAAAGTCAGGATGCAGGATAACCCACACATAGCCTGTTCAGTGATGCTCCTCAAATGAGTAAAATGGTGAAATAGTAAATTAATATTCACATTTTGCCAGCATCTTTCTATTGGAATACAGAAAAACAGAAGGTAGAACAGAATGATGGACATGCAGAAATTTCACCTTAATGTTGCTAATGTACTGTCACTTATCAGTAGAATGAAATTTTCTGGAGCAGACTGAAACCAATGACACCATTCTTGTCTTGACAGACATGTGCTCTTGGAAGTAAGTGTTCCTAGTAAAACTCTACCTCTCTCATACTAAAAAACAAGAGAAATACTTTAATTAAAAAATGAAAATTATTGTCAGTAAAATAAAAAAATAAGTGAATTATTTGAACATACTCTCAGTGAAGGAGACTAAAATGATACATTCTTCCAAGGGATCAATTTGAAAATATTCATCACTAATATTAAAAATGCTCATGTCTTCTGACTCATAATCCACTCACCAATTTTCTAAACACATAATTGATGATGCAGACATGAATTTATTAATTTGTTATCATGGTTTATTATTGTAAAGCATTAAACAAATCTACAATATCCAGTGATAGATGTTGGTTATATAAAGTTGGCTTAACTCTAGGTGGAAGGTTATTTACTCACTTTTGGAGAATATTTAATGCCATGGCTAAGGAAACTATTATCATGTTAAGTGAATATAACATGTGCAAAAATGTAGTTAGTGTTATCTCATTTTTTAAAGGAAAAATTACAACAATTATTAGTATTTTAATGTGTTTTAGAATTATAGCTTTTAATAATAGTCGAAATACTAAAGTGGAATTTCAAAAATGAGAGAAAGGGGAAAGATACCTCATAGATACATCATACACCTTTAAAGTTTAGAAAAATTATTAAGATAGATGTTTATTACTTAGAAGTTACATATAGTTTATGAAAGTATAGACAACATAATTGTGTGATTTTCCTCTTAGAAATAATATTAAAATGTATGGACTTCAGGAATATGTTTTAACTGACCTTTTTATGTAAAGACACTATTTGCAGTCTAAATGTTTTATATTGATAAAGTATATATTCAGCTGAATGTAACATTTTAAAATATATATTTATGGAGATACCAATGGAAGAGTTTTGCATTTACTTGTCTTGGGGAAAATGCCTGTATAAGTTAAAGTAAGAACATGACTTCATGCAGGCTTTGAGGATAAAGTCTATCTCAACTTTATATATATCAATATATTCCCTGTACCTAGGCAATTGCCTGAAACAAAGTAGGTGTTCAAAAATCTATACCACATAAACATATTTTAATAAATAATTGTATAACAGTGGAGGAATTGGGGGCAGATACATCATTTATTTATGTATTTGTATATGTATATATGCATACTTGCATGTATTTATTTGCCACTGTGGACTAAATACAATCTGGCTTGATATACACTATCAAAAAAAGAAAACATTTACTTAGGTGTAATCTACATATCATAAAACTCTCCCTTTCTAAGTGAACTTTTTAATGAGTTTAAAAAATACATACACTCATATATCCATCACCATAATTAATAAATAGACTATTTCCATTACCTCATAAATCTCCCTTGTGGCTCTTCCCAGTTTATCCCTACTCTATGCCTGGTTTCATGCAACCACTGATCTCTTGACCCTATGGATGGTATTTTTCTCTTAAAGAAAGCCATATAATGGAATCATACAGTATGCATTCTTCTAGGTCCAGTTTCTTTCAGTCAAGCCTACCATTCTTGAAATGTATCCACATTTTTGTGTACATGTAATTCATTACTTTGTATTGCTTAGTAGTTTTCCAGGGCACCAATATTCTACCTTTGTTTATCCTTTCAACAATAAAGGAGATGTAGGTTGTTTCCAGTCTTAGGATATTATGAAGAAAACTGCCATGAACAATCATGTATAAATCTTGTACAGACATGTTTTTGCAGTTAGGATATTTCCAGTAAGGGGATGCTGAGACAGAGTTAGAGGTGCAAAAACTTTATTGGGAGGTAGTACATGTGAAAATATAAAGGGTTATGCGGGTGGAGAGATTGTGGAGGGAAACCTTCAGAATGCAGTGCAGACCTCAAACTTTTAAAGAGGAAATAAAATAAAACTTGACAGGGACAGCCTCAGACTAAAATATAGATCTGACAATTTTTCAGCCAACCCAATGGGAAGTACTGGCCCAATGATTTCCTGTTAGTGAAGCCATGCTGTATTAGGTTAGGTATTCTGAGAAGCAGGTACCAAGACAGAATTAGACACACAAAGATGTATTGGATCGCCTGGATCTGGTGGCAAAACTCTTTTCACTTCTGCCTGGATTTGATGCAAAATTCTTTCCATGTTAACTAATATATGGGTTGGAACATAATTCCCAGATGTGGTATGTGTATATATATATATATATATATATATATATGCCTCTGGAATTTATGCGTGCATACCGGGGATTTTGCTTCCCTTATTGTGGCAAAGGATGTACAATTCAGGATTTTTTCTCAATTTAGAGTGGATACTCTACAATTGGACTCCTAAAAACTTTACTTATGTTGCAGGCTTCTAAATAATCAAAGGGCCTATGTTCCACCCTCTGGGGTGCATTTGTCTCACCAAGGCTGTTCATCCTGTCCAGTCATCATATGTCATGGATTTAATGGTTCAACGTGAATTCCAAATTTTTGCATTATGACAGAGCAGGAGATGTATATAGACCTGGGGCAAAACTCTAAATGTGTTCTGATGTCCCTGCTGTGCCAACACCAATTAATTATTTTTATCTTTTTTTTTTTCATTTTGATCAGTTATATTGTTATACTCTAGATAATAAAATTGTCCCATTTAAAGTGTACAGTTAAATAGATTTTACAAATACATATGGTCAGTTAACCAACACCACAAAAGATTTATAACATTTCTGTAACCACAAAACATTTCCTCATTCCCCGTTAAACTCAGTCTCATTGCCCCATCCTAGCCCCAGGCAACACTAATCTGGTTCTGTCACTGTAAACTTTTTCCAAATTTTATATCAGTTAGATAATATATTATGTAACCTATTCTGTCTGGCTTTTTTCACTTGATGTAAAGTTTTTGTGATTCGTTCATGTTTTGCATTCCTTTTTACTGTTAAATAGTAGACCGTCATCTGAATGCAACACAATTTCTTTAGTGATTTACAAATTGATGCCACATTATGTTTATCACTTTTCCAGAAGATTAATGTTATTCCATTAATGGTTATTAAGAATAAAGCTGCTATGAAAATTTACATAAAATTCTTTGCATAGACATATGTTATCTTGGGAAAAGACAAAGGAGTGAAATTGATAGGTCAAATGATCAGGATATGTTTAACTTTATAATAAAATGCCAAATTGTTTTCCTATAAGTTATATATGTGCGTTCTACTTGCTTCACATCCACGCTGATACTTGGCATTGTCAATTCTTTTAACTTTTCTAATATGTGTGGTCATATCTCATTGTAGAATACATTTGCACTTCCTTGGTGACTAATGAGGGTGTGCTTCTTTTTGTGTACTAGTTTGTCAGCTATGCACCTGTTTTGAAGAAGCATCTGTTTAAATCATTGCCAATTTTTTATTAAGTGGTTTGTCTTCTTTTGTTGTTGTTATTGAATTGTAAGAGTTCTTTATATATTCCAGATATACATTGCATATGAGATACACGTTTTACAAATATTTTTATCCAGGGTCTGAATTGCCTTTTCAATGTCTTAAGTGTCCTTTAAAATATCTTCATTGATGCATAATTATAGTACAGTAAGCTACACATTTTTAAAGTGTACTATTGTATCCGTTTAACAGATATGTGTCTACACACATGCAACTATGAAACCATGAAAATCATCAAATAATAAACATTTCTATCGCCCTCAAAAAAAAAAAAGACTTTAAAGTTGGTGATACTCTATTAGTAAGGATTAGATTCAGCTGCATATAGCAGAAAAAAAAACTGAGTCACTTAAAATATATAAAGTTTTATTTATCTGAACATAAATTAAGCCTGCAGATGAGTGATTCAGGGTTTCCAGATCACTTCATGGTGTGCTCAGAGACCTGCCCATGACATCCTGGCAAATGACTTCTGTTCTCAAGCTCACCCTAGGTCCTAGAAGATTATTAGAAGTCTGGACTGCATTCCTTCATTCCAGGTAGCCAGAAGCACAAAGGAAAGAAAATGCGTGAATCTCATCCTTTTTACAGAAGATGTTCCTCATACATACACTGTTTCTACTAATACCCATTGGCTCAAATGTAGGCACCTGGTAATCCTAGATGCAAGGCATACTGGCAGGTCTAGTTTTCCACGTACTGTGGCAATATACTAGCTAAATTTTGCAGTATTATTACTAAGGTGGAAGAGAAGAATGGCCATAGGGACAGGCAACCAGCAGCTTTTACTGCATGATTAAATGTCTACTACCCATGCTCCTGATACCACTATTCTTCCATTAGTGAAATTTCTGTTTAATCTAAACTGTTTATGAATTTATTATCAATTACATAATCCATCTTACTATTTTGAAATTGGAGATTTATTCTATTTCAGCTCTTAGATAAAATTAAATCATATTCAATGATATAGCAATCATGAGAAAGGAATTTAGGAATAAATATGCAATCTTGCATACAGTTTGATAATATTAAGATATTTTAATAAAATTATGTTGTACCTAACGCAAGTCAGAAAATGTATGGGGATAATAGGAGTGGTCATTTTTAGGAGAAAAACTGTATAGTGTCAAGTGAAAATACTTTCACTGCTAAGGATATAGCAATACAATCATCTTCATTTGGCTTCTTTATTCAGTAATATGTATAAAATTTTTATTTGTCTGTTTTCTGTTTTTCTTTTAAATATTTTTGAATGAGATAAAATAAAATCATATAAAAACAAAACCATTAAAATCTCTGCATGGGCTTCTCTGGTGGCACAGTGTTTGAGAGTCCGCCTGCCGATGCAGGGGACACGGGTTCGTGTCCCGGTCTGGGAAGATCCCACATGCCTCGGAGTGGCTGGGTCCGTGAGCCATGGCGGCTGAGCCTGCACGTCCGGAGCCTGTGCTCTGCAACAGGAGAGGTCACAACAGTGAGAGGCCCGCGTATCACAAAAATAAAATAAAATAAAATAAATAAATAAATAAAATAAAATATCTGCATGTTTTCGATAAACATCAAATTTTCTGATTTTTGCAGGGAGAGCTGTTCATTAGTTTCAATTAGGTTTATTTCATTTCTTCCATTGCATATGACATTGCTCATGATACACCTGCCCTAGCATGGTAACTATACTGCTCATGATCTGGGCAAAATTATAATCTTGTGTCTTTGATTTTTTGCCAGGCGACTTTGTCCCTGATGGTTGCAGCACACAGAAGCTAGCCACTCACCTCTGAGCTATGGCAGAGCCTGACAAGTTGAACAAAGATAATCCAATTCCCTCTCTAGAGAATGTGAACTATGAAATAAAATGGGAATTGACTGAGAACACTGGGAACTAAAGCGAAAAAAAAAAAAATCACATGCAGAGAGAGGCTGGAGGATAGCCCTCTAGGGCCATGTAACAGCCAAAGCTGAGAGGCACAAGGAATAACAAGGAGGGAGTCAGGAAAACATGGATGAGAGGAAAAAGCCAGAGGATGCATGTAGAGTGAAGTAGAAACCCATGCAGTGATTAAGACCATGTGTGTGTGTCCCTTCAGAGTTGAATGGCCTGTGGAGCTGCTTTGATTCTAGTCCTGGACCAGCCCTACTGCTTTAGAAAAAGTTTGTATTCTTGCAATGGGAAAAACAAAACTAAAATACTTAAATGTGAAATTATTTAATTTACATTAAATGAGCCATAGCTGTATAGTGAGTCATTAATTTAGAAATATTAATAATATCCATTACCATCTGACAGAAAAGAAAACTTATTTCTCTGACTGAAATTATGTGTAATTACCTCTTGCAGGGCACACTTCCCTATTTGAGATATTCTAAGTAAATTCTAGGCTAGCACTGTTGAATCAAAATATAATGTGGGTGACAAAGGCAAGCCACATAGGTAATTTAAAATTTTTAAGGACTTTCCTGGCAGTCCAGTGGTTAAGACTCTGCGCTTCCATTGCAGGGGCATGGGTTTGATCCCTGCTCAGGGAACTAAGATCTTGCATGCTGTGGGTCACAGCCAAAAAAAACACTTTTTTTTTTCTAGTGACATTATTAAAAAGAAAATAGGGAAATGAATTTTAATTCTTTAACTAAATAATCAATTTTAACAATATGTTTCATTTAATCCCATATGTCTAAAACATTATCACTTCAACATGGAATTGAAATGAAATTAAAATATTAATACAATAATATATATTAGACTTTTTGGAAATATAATGAATACTTCACATTTCAAGCACATCTCATTTTGGACTAATCACATTTCAAGTGCTCAAATAGATACACGTGGTGACTGGCTACCATATTGAACAGCCTGGTTCTAGAGATTACCATGATTGATATCATTAGCCTACAGTCAAACCTCCCAACCTCCCAACTTCCCAAAATAAGTAAATCAGCTAGCTAACAGCCATCTCTCCTAAACTCTCCTTGCTTTTTTATTTTAAACATCTTTATTGGAGTATAATTGCTTTTCAGTGGATTTTTAGTTCTTTTATTAGACTAGAAAATGATCCATGTCATTAAAATTCTTCCTAATTCCTAATTAATAGGAAGTAAGAACTTTCTATTTCATAGATAGGATGATTATAAACTCCTAACAACATATGCAGCTGGTAGAGCAGAAGGAATAGGAGTGGGAGGAAGGAGGGACCAAGACAAGACAGAATGTTAAGAATGTAAGATGCAATGTAATGTAAGGCATTCATGCACAGAAAATTGCAAAACAATTAAAATACCAAATTCTGAATCCACGTTTACTAGATTGAGATTTACTTGAACAAAAGAATGAAGACATCTTATCTCTTTACTAGTTCTTTTCCATGAAGAAAATAAGCTCATAATAAAGAACCACAGGTGTTTGGGGCAAATTTTCAGAGACTGACTAGAAGCTGTTGGCTGTTTGAGCCCTAGATGCAGCCATTTCATACTAAGCTGCTTATTATGTGCTTTATTTTATGAAAATAGCTTAATGTGTAACTAAAATAAGTTCATAACTTATGTACTAGTTTCATCATTGAAGTATTGCTTTCAAAGTGTATTCCAGATATGATGGAATTTAAAAATCTAAACCCCTAAAATACTTTTTAAAGTACAGAAATTCACGAACCCGTGTTCTACCAGTTTAGCATGTTCTTAAGTTACTACATCCTTACATGGCAAAAAAATACTTCATGTAAAAACCATCATGCAAGCATAATATGTACTTAAATTTTTTTCTTCCCAAATATGTTTTCTTTTCCTGCCAAGGACAAAATATAAGTGCTAAGCTAATATACTCTTCAGACACCAAGCCCCTACTAATTATAATTTCTTATGCTGATTTTTAATTCCTTTGTAACATCACTAACAGTTTTGACACCTCGTCAGGCATTCAGGAACTTCCATCTGCGCAGTATACGGTATTCGTGAAATAAACCCATCTGTACAGCTGATTAAAAGTTGGATTAAATCCATGTTTCGACTTTGCCCTGGAACAGGTGAATCCTAGTGCAGTTGTTGCCATCAAGGGCAGAATGGAGGGTGACGGACATGCACGGAGCTCGTAGAACCAAGTTATTTTCTGTGTGTTTGTTAATCTTAATTTAATTCTAATTTAAATAAAATCAAATAATACTTAAAGTAAGTGTGATAACGACACAATTAGAAATAGGAGATTTCTTCTCAGGATTCTTTTATAGTCCAGGACATACCCATAGCAACTTCCAGCCAGTTTTATGCTACTTAATATTGGCTGCTTCATACAATGAGTTAGTTATTTGTGGGGAACTTATAATGACAAACTCTCTTGAAATGCTTAGCCCTCTGCCATTCTTTAACACAGCCTAAAATTCCACAATTACAGCTTCAGGCCATGACTTCAATTAAGGTTTTATTGGTCCTTAAACTGCATGTGTTGTGGTAAAAAGTAAAACAAATTTTTAATTCATGTGGTGAGTGAAAAAAAGTTCTTGAGCAATTATTATGTGATAGGTACAATTGTTCTCTGAGCTGGGGTTAAAGCACTGAGCCAAGCCAAAATCGTTTGTTTTCCTAGGACTTACATTCTGTTGTAAGTGTGATCTAAGAAATAAATAAGTAATATACTCAATATTTTTAATATATTGTGTATATTATGTTAGAGACTCATAAGGTTTTGGAGAATTTTAAAGCAAGGACATTGACTAGGGAGTAGAGTAGGGGGATCAGTTTTAAATAGAATGGTCTTGAATGCCACTGAGAAAATAGCTCTTCAGTGAAGATCCCAAGAAAGGGAACATCTCAATTCCTAAGTCACCAGAGTACCTGCTGTGCTTAAAGAATAGCAGGAGGGCCTGTAGTCAGAATTCAAGCCTGGGGGTTGGCAACTGGGGTCTACGCTCTTCAAAACTCTGCATGGCCTCACACGGTCATGTTCAAAGTAGACATAGATGCTATTCCTAGTAAAATATAAAACCATGTCTTTAGGAAATATACTTTTTAAAATAAAATTTAAAACAAAGGAGAAGTTTTCTCCCATGGACAACCTTTCTAAATTGTAATATTACTCAATGAGAATGGAAAGGTAAAAAATGACATAATTATCCTGTAGAATTATGAATAATCCCAGTGAGGAAGTGACCAATAGAACAGCTACCAAAATTAAGGTGACGGCATAGGTATCTCTCTGACAAACTAATACTTTTCAACTGAAATATTGATAGAATAAACTCAAAGTGAAGCAAAGATAAATATGAAAGTGTAGCTTAATTTGTAAAGTAATGCTCATAAAACTTACTGCTGAATGTCCTGCAACATGGGAAAATATTAAGAAAACTAAAAATGATTAATTAATCTATGTTGTAAATAAGATGATAAATAAGGAAGATGAGGTTCACCACCCAGCGAAGATGGTTACTATTTATAGAAGAGCATAGATGGAGAAACACAGTGTTGCTTTTTATATTATTGCATTTAAAACACACACACACACACACACACACACACACACACACACACACAACTGACAGACCTGAGTTTGAATCCCAACTTTGTCAGTTAGAAGCTTTATGACTCAGGACATAATATTTAACTGTTTGAATCTCAGCTTCATCATTGGCATGTTAGGTATGTCTAATTTAGACTTATGTGAAATAATATTTTAGAACATTCATAACAGCTTTGGGTACATAGTAGGCAATAACTCGTGTTAGTGACATAAATGTAGTATAATGCCTGTGTAATTACCAACTTCTTCAGTTACTTCTTTAGTAATCTATTTAACAAACTCTATAAACACTATGTGGAAGTATACCTTGACAGACATCATAGCAAGTCAACATGGAAAACGCAGCACTCCTGCCATCTTGGAGGAATGACATATAAATAATTACCTGCAACATGAAGGAACATACTTTAACTAACATCAGAGGTAAAATTTACAGACCAAATCTGTAAACCAAAGGAAATATTTTTACAGATGTTACTAGATATGATTCTGGGGAGAAAAGAATATACCTTAGTCTGTTTGATCTGCTATAACAAAACTACCATAGCCTAGGTGGCTTATAAACAGCAAACAGTTATTTCTCACAGTTCTAGAGCCTGGGAAGTCCAAGATCAAGGCCAGCAGATTCAGTGCCTTGTGCGAGTCCATCTCCTGGTTCACAGATGGCAGTCTTTCACTGTGTCTTCCCATGGTAGAAGGAGTAAAAGCGGGTCTCACTAGGATCTCCTTTATAACGGCCCTGATCCCATTAACAAGTCCACTCTTACGGCCCAATCACCTCTTAAAGTCCCCACCTCCAATACCATCACACTGAGGCTTAGGTTTCAACATATGAATTTGGAGGGGACACAAACATTCAATCTATAATCAAATATTTGAGTAGGAGCTTGAAGAACTAGAGAATTTTGAAGTGGAGTTTGGTAATGACGTTAAAGAGAATAAGGTAAATAGTGAGATCCTGAATGATTGGAGTGTGTCAGAAGACTTGAGATAAAGACAGAAGTAGTATCAAGTGGCCTTCGATATGGTAGACTAGTCAACCCCCTTGTAAAATTGGGGAGCTCAGGCCTCACTTCAGGAAATTTATCCTCAGGGGTCCATCTTCATGTAAAACAGAACCCCTGTAATATATCCAATTATTTTTAAATCCAGGGTCACTGTGCCCTCGTTTGCCTGGGATAGTCCCCTTTTACACCTGCTGGTCCAGGATAATTATTAACAGAGCCTTATTTCACTCTCAGAAGGGTCCAATTCTGGGATGATAAATTATATGGACATTCTACCCAAATCTGACAGCAGCATTAGGCATATTGAAAATGTAAAGGGATTTAATTTTACTACATGTGTGCCCTGCTTCCTGAAACTCTTTATTATACTTCTTATTCTTTAAAAGTGATCCTTTTTAAAAAGCAAACAAATTTTATGTCATTTTTGAAAGAAACACTGTGTTACTTCATAACCTATAAATCAAAGCTGCTCAGGTAAAAGGCTCTTCCTTTTATAAAGCATTTGTAGCAATCAGCATAAAAAATAGAAACTTAATCATCATGTAGATAGAATCTGATAATTGTAAAGGATTTCAATGTCATAGTCTTTTAGAAAATAATATCCAAATTAAATCAAGGAGGATAAGTAACAAGCTAGCTGATGGTAAAATGGAAAATTTACCCAGGGAGCCAAGTACCCAAATCTGAGTGGATAAAACAAAGCTGTCTGATTGAAGGTGAGTGAATACAAACATTTGCTAAAAGTTAGGAGGGCATGGGTAGTTGTAATTATACACAATAGAATTATTGCCCACTGAGTACTGATTTCACTTGAACGTTGGCCACTTTAACGTTTAGGTGATAATAACAATACATTATTTAGATTACTGTAAATCACCTTCAGGGACCAATATGAAAACTCTAGGGATGAACAATGCCCAACTGTGGGTACCTTGATGAAGCACAATAAATACATAGGCTTCTTTTATACAACAAATGAGACTAAAATATAAGCACAGTATATTATGTTAATATCTTTTAAAATTTGCTGATGATTTCCTCCTAGATTAAAAATCTAGTAAATGAGGGGAAAAGAGGTGACTCCATCACTTCCCCCCTCTTTCTTCTGCACAGTGATAAACCATCTGTTTAGGAGCTGTCTTCTTCCTCTCATACAGAAGCAGACGGTAATTCACGTAGGACAGTTCAAGCACATGAAGTTTGCAAGGTGGCTTTTTACTCCTCTGGGTAAAGATGGGGTGAGTCAGACATTGCCTCTCATAATAGCAAGTCTGTCTCCTGTGATCTTCAGTCCCTCATGAATATAACTAAGACTCAGGAAGTCATATTCTGCACCTTGAATCAGATTATTATGAGTATATTTAGAGATATTTGTCTTGTTTCTCGATGAAAATGTTAATTTAAGAAATTGCAGGAAAAAGTGCAGGGACAATTATTCAGACCATCTTCTGTGATCTGATATGGTAGCTATTAGCTATATGTGGCTATTTAGATTTAAATTAGTTAAAATTCAATGCAATAAAGCCTCCAGTCCCTTAGTCACTGTAGGTACATTTCAAGTGATCAATAGCCACATGTAGCTAGAGGCTACCATGTTGGACAGCACAGCTGCAGAACACTTCCATCGTTGAAGAAAGCCCTTCTGGAAAGCACTGGTTATGCATACAGTTTTCTTTTTCTTTTGTATTTGATGTGATGGGGACAGTCATACATGGATGACACACCAGCTGGCTCACTTAGAATCAGTCATGTGGCTCAATGGATAGTTCATATTACCATAAAAAGTGAAATTCTACAACTTTTGCATTTAGTTTAATTTATTCAGTTCATGTCTAATCAAGCTAAACTTAGGTTTGCTGGCAACCTTTTGTAATTAACTAAATTTAAATGACGGAAACTCTTTTTGTGAAACTTGTTTTTTCCTGACTTACTTTCCACCAAACAGCATGAATCAATGCATAGATAGTGGAGAAATGACAATATTCAGGTATAAAATAGTTCTATGACATTGGTATGCTTTATAGTGCTGTAATATTTGAGAATGAACAATACAAATTGAAGTTTCCATGTTTTTTTTTTGTTATTCTTATTTGATTAAAATGTTCTGTTATACCTACGTTAATCCTTCCATTGTGATATTTATGAATAACATTACATAAACCAAGATTAACACCACGTTATGAGCTATTTATATATAAGTTTACATGGTATAAAATACAGAAAATTAAAAGACAAAAATGTTTCTGATTGGTATAATTTTCTCAGGGACAGTCCAAGTGAAATTTTGAATCATAGAGTCTACAATATAAAATAATAATACACAGCTTTTATTTGCTTACAGTTTACCAAATATAAAAAGACTCCCCAAAATAATTTTATAAGTGAGAGAAGAATAAGCTAGAAATTGAACATTTGCCTGTAAACAAGGCCTGCCGCTGATAGAGGTCTGACTTCACTTTGGATTACAAATTAACCCTCACTAGAGGCCGCAAAGGATGAGAGTTTTAGGAACGTATAGAAACATTATTTCTTATAGTGCATGTGTCTTGAGGCACTCAGGATGATTGCTAGAGCAAATCTGATCAGATTTATGCATGAAACATACTGTATTAACAAAGCTTTTTTATTACATTTGCCAGGTGGCTTCAGTTATACTTTTGAAACGGATATACTATTTTTTCAAATTCCTTATGCCACAATGTTGTCTACTTTTTGCCTTGTTCTTGAAGTTTAATTTTTCCATGTTTTTTATGGTAAAAAAAATTTAATTAATTTAAAATTTGTTAATTATATCACAATCATTATATTAATGTATACATTCCATTCTTAGACAACTTGTAAATAACTAAATATGTAGTTCTTTTTTTAATTGAAATATAGTTGATTTACAATGTTGTGTTAATTTCTGCAGTATAGCAAAGTGATTCAGTTATACATATATACATTCTTTTTCATATTCTTTTCCACCATGGTTTATCATAGGATATTAAATATAGTTCCCTGTGCAATTGTTCCATGTTTTTGTGAAGTTTTAATTATGGTTAATTTAAATTGTGGTAGTGCTTTAAAATAGAAAAGCATAGACTATTTTTTATCTTGTTGCTCTTCCTCTCCATACAAATCTATATACATAGTCCAAGATATTAGCCTTTGCCTTTCTAGAAATACTCCCATAATTCTAGCTCTACATGTCTATCAGATTCTCTTCTAGTGATGTATGTAAGTTTCTTCTCATTTAATACTTCAGTTAATTCCACAGGGAAGATTTTGTAAGTCCTACTTATAATTAGGAAACTGAGAATTACGGAGGTAAATCAATTTGCTTAGTGTCCATAGGTAACAAAAGTTAGAGTCCAAAATCTGAATCCAATTAGAACTGACAGCACAACAATTTTTTTTTTTTATCAAAACTCTATATTGCCTCCTTGCCTTATGGCAGGTCTATTATCTGCCAGTTTCTGTTGTTGGTTCTGGTATTAATGCAGTGAAGGTGGTATAAGACCTTGAATCTTGTCCCCTTAGCACTTACCATTATTACAATTAAATGACTGGTATTGCAATTAACGACTTAATATCTGTCTTCCCTATTAAAATGTAATATCCAGGAGGTCAGGGATCATGGTGAGCTCTTGCTAAATATTTATGAAAAAACAAACTGAAAGACAGAAAGACTGAGTAATAAAGACTGAAGACAAGAAGGAAGGAGGGAATGAGAAAGGAAGAGAGGGAGGGAAGTGGGAAGAGGAAAGAAAGAAAATGGTTCAAATTCTCCTGTAAACCAAAAGCTAAATTAAACGAATTATGAAAATTCAGATGACTGCTATGAGATATACAGTAGCAGAGCAAACCTAGATAGAAAGTGATATTTAGTCTGGAACTAAAAGTTAATTAGGAGGTAATTCAGGTGAAACTGGGGTGACAGGGAGTCAGCCAGGACCTACTGTATTTCATAGTTCAGGTAAAGAATTTTGGATTTATCAATGACCATATTTGTGTTTTTGAAAAGTTTATTGGGCTTCAGTGTTTAAAAGAGACTTAAGGGGGCAAGTATAGATTTATGTCTGAAGGGTCAGAGAAGGAAGAGTTTGTCAAGATGGGGGACAATTGTTATAACAGGAGAAACTCTTCTGGCAGAGCTGGAGGGACACAGTAACTGCAAGAGCAGCCTTTGGATGAGGGATTCCTGGCAATAACTACCCCCAGACTTGTATCGTTGCTTACTATCCATCCTCTACTGATGTCCCCTTGGCTGAACCCAGCAAGAAGACAGAGGACGGGAGGGTTCTATTGAGACTGTCTATAGGGGTCAGCCTCCTGGGTTCAAAGCAGGTGGAGAAGGGGAACTATGCAAAACGCCATTGTAAATCAGTCTTCTTGAGGGATGGTGGATTGATCTAAGACTGTTGGTCATACTACTTAAAGCTAAAGATGCTAGATCCTTCTAAACCTGTTCTTTAAGCTGACTGACTTTGTTATCTAAGGGGTATGAGGAATACTCTTTCTGTTTATAGTAAGAATTGAATATTGTTTCTGCCTTTTCACCTAACAAAATTGGATAACTTTTCACTATTAAACAGTACAAGCAATCTCATTTCCCAGTGCAAATGGAATGATCCTCAATTTGCCACCACAACACTTCGCGTAATAGAGATTTGTTTTTAAAATATAGAATCACAGGGCTTCCCTGGTGGCGCAGTGGTTGAAAGTCCGCCTGCCGATACAGGGGATACGGGTTCGTGTCCCGGTCCGTGAAGATCCCACATGCTGTGGAGCGGCTGGGCCCGTGAGCCATGGCCGCTGAGCCTGCACATCCGGAGCCTGTGCTCCACAATGGGAGAGGCCACAACAGTGAGAGGCCCGCATACTGAAAAAAAAAAAAAAAAAAATATATATATATATATATATATATATATATAGAGAGAGAGAGAGAGAGAGAGAGAGAGAGAGAGAGAGAGAGAGAGAGAGAGAGAAGCACAATGTGCTTTTAAAATATAGAATCACAATGTTCTCAATGGATGTATCCAAATGAGTACTGGAAATATTCAGTCATTTATCTCCAAGAGGAAATACCCTCCCACCACCAAATGATCCCTTACACCTCCTAGCCCCCCAAAAAGACCTAGTTTTTTTCTAGAACGTTCACCATTTGTCTTCACGCAGAGCCTTCAATTATAAAAATAGGTAGTTTGACCAGATAAATGATCAATGACGTTCCCTGAGACTTTACAGTTCTGTGGTTCTGTTTCCTGGAAGATCATCTAATTGAAAGCTGGTGTTTATTGCAGTGAACACTGAAGGATATCATCTTCAAAAAAAACAGCCCATTTTAACTTCAATCACAGGGTGATGTGATCCTGTTGAATTTCTAATTGCAAAACAGCTACAAGTGGTCTGTAGGTCAACTTTTAAGAGCATAAGTATATTCTGGTTGACAGAATTGTAACCACACTGTTATCAAAGCGGTTCCAAGTAACGCAGAAAATAGCATCTTTGAAAAAGATATAGTTATTAATGATGCCAGAGAACTTCAGGAGATTACCTTCCTAAATATTAATTTTTCTATATTATCCCTACTTTCATTGTAGTGCTATACCTAATTAAAGCATCAAGCACTTAACCTATACTCGTGAAAAAAGCAGTTTATGATGGGTGTGATCATACTCCCATAGGTCCAGTTATCTCAGTTGGCTCCCAATTAAGCCATGGAGTTGTTAGGGCCTCCTTTTAATTAGATCTCTTCCTCTCAGAGAACAATCTTTTATTTTTTCATATTTCCCTTTATTATTTCCTTTACTGGAACACTGCAGGGTGGGGATACTACTTTGAAATGTATTTGTTTGTTTGATGGCTAGTTGAGATTTAATAAAGATGATATTTTTAACCAAAGTCTGTCTGCTTCTGAGTAGAGATATAAATGCAAGTCCTTCTCTATGAAAATTAAGTGCAAATATGTACAAAGTGAGATGAGGCATACCTTGCATATTTTAAGTTTAACATTTTTCACCTTAAATCCCATTGATCTTTCTGCATTATCTCCCTGAATGTGAAAATCTACATAGAATTAACTGGGTTTGGGAGGGTTTTTTGTTTTGTTTTCTATCTGATTTACCTGTTAACTTTATTGCCTTTAAGGATATTAATTTACATTTTAAATTAAGATATAATAAAATGAGCTCTAGAAAGAAATTTGATCTGCAGTGACATTTTGCCTGTTAAATCTCCTATAGACCACAGATAAAGTATGAAGGATAAAAGGTTGCTTTGTCAGCAAGGGGTTTCTTTTATATTTGCTTTCTGGTAGCTGGTACACTCTTGCATTCTTTTCAGAGTTCTTCAAGAAAGCTCTTTGAAATTTCAGATTAAAATCTAAAATTGTGTCATTCTTTCCAGCCAACTTTCTATGCTGTTAAAATACTTTTTTATGTATGAGTAAAACTTTTTCATTAGATCCAGAATTGATACAACTTCAGAGGAGTAGGATTTCCTTCGTTATATCCTGCATATCCTATTTACTGGCATGGAGTGCTTTTCCCTGAAGAAGAGGAAAGTAAACCATTTGATCATGAACTCTGTTTACGTTACGGGAATTTAGGAAATTAGGTTTATGAGGATTGGATTACATTAAAACCTTGTTATGTATGCTTAGCTTTATATAAATAAGTATAAATTTAAACTTTTGTTTGGACCTGACCAACCACATAAGATAAAAATTTTAATTCAATTTCTTTAATTATTCATGTCTTTTTTTTAATTTAAAATATTGATAGTCATTATTTACAAAGATATCTTCTTTAACATCTTTATTGGAGTATAATTGCTTTACAGTGGTGTGTTAGTTTCTGCTTTATAACAAAGTGAATCAGTTATATATATACATATGTTCCCATATCTCTTTCCTCTTGCATCTCCCTCCCTCCCACCCTCTCTATCCCACCCCTCTAGGTCACAAAGCACAGAGCTGTCTCCCTGTGCTATGTTGCTGCTTCCCACTAGCTATCTATTATACATTTGGTAGTGTATATATGTTCATGCCACTCTCTCACTTTGTCACAGCTTACCCTTCCCCCTCACCATATCCTCAAGTCCATTTTCTAGTAGGTCTGTGTCTTTATTCCTGCCTTGCCACTAGGTTCTTCATGACCTTTTTATTTTTATTTCCCTTAGATTTCATATATATGTGTTAGCATACAGTATTTGTTTTTCTCTTTCTGACTTACTTCACTCTGTATGACAGACTCTAGGTCTATCCACCTCACTACAAATAACTCAATTTTGTTTCTTTTTATGGCTGAGTAATATTCCATTGTATATATGTGCCACATCTTCTTTATCCATTCATCTGTTGATGGACACTTAGGTTGCTTCCATGTCCTGGCTATTGTAAATAGAGCTGCAATGAACATTTTAGTACGTGACTCTTTTCTTTAAATTTTTTTTTTTTTTTTGCGGTACGCGGGCTTCTCACTGTTGTGGCCTCTCCCGGTGTGGAGCACAGGCTCCGGACGCGCAGGCTCAGCACCATGGCTCACAGGCCCAGCCGCTCTGCGGCATGTGGAATCTTCCTGGACCGGGGCACGAACACATGTCCCCTGCATCAGCAGGCAGACTCTAAACCACTGCACCACCAGGGAAGACCACATGACTCTTTTTGAATTATGGTTTTCTCAGGGTATATGCCCAGTAGTGGGATAGCTGGGTCATATGGTAGTTCTATTTTTAGTTCTTTAAGGAACCTCCATACTGTTCTCCATAGTGACTGTATCAATTTACATTCCCACCAACAGTGCAAGAGGGTTCCCTTTTCTCCACAGTCTCTCCAGCATTTATTGTTTGTAGATTTTTTGATGATGGCCATTCTGACTGGTGTGAGATGATATCCCATCGTAGTTTTGATTTGCATTTCTCTAATGATTAATGATGTTGAGCATTCTTTCATGTGTTTGTTGGCAATCTGTATATCTTCTTTGGAGAAATGTCTATTTAGGTCTTCTGCTCATTTTTGGAATGGGTTGTTTGTTTTTTTGATATTGAGCTGCATGAGCTGCTTATAAATTTTGGAGATTAATCCTTTGTCAGTTGCTTCATTTGCAAATATTTTCTCCCATACACAAAAATAAACTCAAAATAGATTAAAGATCTAAATGTAAGGTCAGACACTATCAAACTCTTAGAGGAAAACATAGGCAGAACACTCTATGACATAAATCACAGCAAGATCCTTTTTGACTCATCTCCTAGAGAAATGGAAATAAAAACAAAAATAAACAAATGGGACCTAATGAAACTTCAAAGCTTTTGCACAGCAAAGGAAACCATAAACAAGACCAAAAGACAACCTTCAGAATGGGAGAAAAAATATGCATGCCTTTGATTGCATCTTCCAGTGCCATTGGGGAAACATTTACACGTTTAATAATTAGTCATATTTTCCAGGATGACAATGAACTATAAAAGAACTAAATATGCAAAAATACCTATAGATATAAGATTTATACTAAAAGAGATTTTTCTTGATTAAGAACTTTAGAATGGTAAACTGAGACCTTAACTCTAGGACTTTCTCAATCCTAGTCTTTGCCACTGAAGAGCTGATTTGTCAACCCATATATTCCTTCCTCGTATCAACTGTCACACTTAGTTGCTATTTCTACTTTTCAAGTCTGCCTACTCTACTTGACTGGGGAGATGTAGGCCTCAGCGTTAGCAATCCCTGCAGTTCCAGCTCTTTTGTAAAAGTCTGATATATTTACAAAACTTTCAATAAAAGAAAAAGAAGGATCCCTTTCAACATCTATGTGGTGGGACTGTTCCATAGACAAGCTTGCCTATTACTGACATTCTTTTAGTACTTCAGGAAAAAAAACCCAAACAAACAGTTATACTAAACACAGTTCAACAGAATTCACTTTATCCTGAATTTTACACTCTAGCGAATATTGTTAGAAAGAGGTCACAGAGATTCTGGCCCTTTGTTGTCAAGCTGGTCAACGTAACCAACTCTTTTCCTGAAAAGAACCTACTATGTACTTTCAGAAGAAGTCAAAAGGATCAGTGGATATATTGCTGTTAAGGTGGGTGTGAATTTTAGTCTGAAGCTGGCATGAACAGAAAAGTATGTAAACCAGAATCTCCAGTAATTAAGCTTAAATGTAAAATACCTGAAAAAACTTTAAATCAGGCACAATTCACAATATCTCAGGTGGAAAACTGAATGGAAAGTAAATTGCCAGGATGTTATTTAGTGATCAAGGATCCCAGGAGTGGGATCTGATTAAAAGAATCAGGCTAAAGATTGCCTTAAATTTTCTCATCTGCAGTTTCCCTATAAAGCCTTCCAACTTTATAGGGTACTATAAAGTACTAAATATAGTACTAAATATAAAGTACTTTCCAAACTCAGATCTATGGACTGCTGTGCTATTCCTCGTTAGAATTATCTGCACAATCCAATTTAAAAAATTCTCATAAGGATTGTGTTTTGATATATCTATGCTGGGATCTTGGGTTATGTTACTTTTTCTTCTAATTCTCAGTTATGTTTGGAAATGATTAGGTACATCTTATATTTGTGTGTCAAGTGTTCAAGAGAGCCTTTGGCACCTCCCTTTCCTAAGCAGCAGCCTCTTCTACCTTGGCAGGATCATGGTCTGATGGATCTCTCTTCTGACTCTCCCAACAGCTGCCATAGTGACTGACCCTGTCATAATCTCTAGCACCCATCCTTGAAGATGCTGCCACTTGTAAACCCTCCATGCTTTTCTGAACTCCAATTCTCCCTTCTGTCCTCTCCTCTCTTCTTCTCTTTTCTTCTTCCTCCATTCCCTCTCTAACAGTCAAATATGTCTTTTATCACATCACAACCTGAAAAGTCTCACCAGTTTATGTCAAGCAAGTAGAATTGTTGTTATTTCATTATTATTAATGAACTAACCAATCATGGTACATGGGGTATGATCATGGGTCTTGACGTAATTCATTGCTGCTACCCAGGGACTGGCCGTTTTCTAAATTTAAAACACGAACATTCTGGCAGACCTCCAGTCTCAAAGTGATAGAAAATAAATTGTAAATGTCATTAGAAAACTCATATTGACATCAAGACCTAATATTTGTGAGCAGAATAATCTGTATTAGCCACTATTACAAGCAATTTTCAACCATGATATTTTTTCACTAAAAATCCTAAGAGATAAGAGGTGATATTAATCTCTATTTCACAAATCAGGACATAGAGGCTTCAAAAGATTAAATATTAACTCTGAGATGCCTGAGCAATCCAATGAAAACAAGTTTTTAAAGTATATAAATATATAATTATATTTTACATAGAAGATATTTGCTATTTGTAGTTAGAAGAACTGAAGTGCATTGATATTTGTTCTGTTTCACAGTTAGAACCACTACTAAATATCACCTTTTATTTGGTTCTGATTTTATCTTTTAATACAACTGCTACTAGTTAAATATACCTTGTTGTTTGCATGTTGCCTTTCCTGAGTTGTACGTTTATTTTTCATTTTTATATGTGTTTATGTCTTCTTTTACTCACATATATAAATTATAGAGAAAATAAATGTTATTTTATAAAGTTCACATATATACTCACATTCTATATATAAATAAATACACAAAAATTTAAGTAGTCTTAGAATTTTGAAAAATGTTTTACCATACATCTAATTTAAATTCTGATCTCTAAATTTAAGTGTGAACTAACTCATAGTATTTATATACTAAATTTCTTTTTTGGTTCCCAAGAGTTCCATGCTAATGAATTTGAATTCTCACATGATATGGACTGACCTAATGACTTGCCATAATCTGTTTCATAACATCAAAGAAATACCTTTTAAGATATATAAATCTTAGAAACAATACTTTTACTTGCATATTCTTTATCTTAATATCATGCCAACAACATGTAATAATATTGGATGTGTTTAAGAGAAAATTATTGACATTTTGGATTTCTAGTCCATTTAAAAATACATTAAGGAGTTTAGACTAACCCTGAGCTATTTCAGTTTCTTAACAGAAAATTGGAAAAGCACAATTTATGTTTTCAGAGTTTGGTGAAGTCCCATTTTCTGTACTCCTTTACTCTTCCATCTACACAAAAACATGTTGGTTTAATTGGTACTGAGATACTTGACCCTAGTGGGGCATACGAAGATGTTGAATAATTATTATTGGATATTTTCTTTTTGTATTGGTCAGATACTTTTCCTTTCTTGTGGGGGGAGATGAGGTAATCCTTCCCTCCATATATGCTATATAAGTTTGACCCTGTATTTTATATGTCATGCTTGAATTCTAGTCCTGTATCTTCGAAGGTAAACTCTCTAGTCTATTTTCCAACATTTACACCTTCTAGGAATTTTTCATTTGTTTAATGAGGATACATAGAAATTGATTAAATGAATAAATGAATGAAACAACAAAAACTGAAAATTTA
Organism: Grampus griseus; assembly: GCF_964374135.1. Lineage (NCBI taxonomy): Eukaryota > Metazoa > Chordata > Mammalia > Artiodactyla > Delphinidae > Grampus > Grampus griseus. The sequence continues at coordinate 41,703,375 of NC_139012.1, read as the reverse complement.
AGTAAACCTGGGCCTAAACTCCCAAACTATATTATTGTAGTAGTTAATTTAAAGTAAGCTTTTAGCAGGGGACCTAAAAATAATTCCTTGACTTAAGGAATACAATAAGAATAAAGTAAAACAATTTTATTTTAATGGACTAAATTAGCTATTCCACGTTAATGAATGGTTGTTCTCTATGAAATTATTCAAAGACCCACAGTAAGGGCAGCTCTGACATCTTCAACTGATGTTTCCCAATGTCACGCTGGAAAAGGCAGAGAGAAGGAGCACTGAGGCTAACATGAAAGCTGGTTTGTAAATCAACCACATGACCATACCTAGCTGAAGGGAGTGCTGAAATATATGGTCCTAAATGGGTAATATTTGCCAGCTACAACTCTATTATTATCAAATAAGCAGAGAACAGAACTTGATGTACAATTACCAAGATCCACCACGATCCCCTTGGCACAGAAACAAATATGATTTTTGAAAAAGTGTATCAGGCTCAAAAATGAATCTTAGAAACATGGGAATTGGAATTGGCACTCCCAGGGTGTGCGACTGTTATGATTCAGACTGGTATGCATCAAAGATTATTCTGCGAAATACCCTGTTGACCTCCTTGATAATAACATCAGAGGTTATGGATCTTTTATCTCTTTGTTATCTTTAATAATGAACAATGGTGACTCATCTAATAGAATTCCTAAAATTATTTACATTATTCAGACTTCATAGCCTTATATGATAGGCAATTTAATAAGTTAAATCATGGCTTACAAAATATCCATTTATCTTAATCTTCATAATCCTTGATTTTTCATTGCTCTAATATGCTAGGATTTGGTAAATATGTTCATATTTATCTTACTTATATTCCTCATAATTTTTAGATATACTAATTCTGAACTAAGCTGTTTCTTTTTAAGCACTTAATGTACTGCTTTACCCACAATAGGCATTTAATTATGAGTATGTAGATCTAAATCTAATTTTAGACTATTTTAATTTTAGCCATATCTTCACTCCCTTGAGTAATGTAGCTGTCTACTCTGGACCTTCTGCAGTTCCATGGTATTAATCAAGATATGACCACATATACTCAGCACTTGTTATTAATAAGGCACCTTGTTGAGAGCTCCAAGGGGTGCAAAGGATTTTGACATGCACAGAGAGCTACTCAAGTGCAGCGGCCTCCCATTCCATAGCCACAGGGACAAAGCCCTGGAGAATTTCTCTGTATGTGTTGATTTCTCATTAGTTGGAATTTCCCCCCTGTGCTCTTCTACTGTTTTGTTCATCCTGCTTTTCCAGGACAACATTTCCAAATCTAGGGCATATACTTTTTATTTCCTCAGTTGATAGGTTTATGAGATTCCTCTCTTCTATTCTCCAGCACTTTAGACTCCCCTGATCTCAGTTAGTTTTATGGTTCATTTTGAATATGCTTAATATGTGTTTCAGAAAATCAAAATTGCTTTTTCACATTAAAGTAAGCTAAGCAAGAGGGATCTGCAAAGCAGTGGACACCTGTTTTTTTGTAACAAAAATACTTATCCCTTTATTTAGCAAAGTGTTATACAATACAGTGGAAAGATGATGAGTTTTAATGCCAAAAAATTCTCTTTTATTCCCAGCTCCAATACTTTATTTTAACTGAACAGACATGTGTGCATACCTACAATATGTCAGTCACTCTCTTAACTATGTACTGTAGGTTCATAAAAGAATAAGACAGTCCAGGCTCTCAAACGTAATTATAGTCTGCTAGCTCTGTGATATAGTTGATTTAGTTAATATTTGCAGGTACCAATTTCCTTCTCTGTAGAAAGGGGATAATATCTGCCTCAAAAGACTATTTGGAAAAATTAAATGATTTTATTTGACTTCCATAATTACAATGAATATGAAATTTTATGTTAGTACTCTGGCATCGGCAAATTTTGGTTCTACAATTAAAGTAATATAAAAATTTTAGCATTACATTTTGGGGGATTACTTGAATATTGACTTTGCATAGAAGAAGCAAAAGGTAAATATCCCCAAAGCACATTACAAGCTTGAGATAAGTAATTTATTTCAATTTCCTTCCACATTGTAACAATGCATGTAGTTCATTCCTCATTGATAAGCGCTCCTCACATAAAAATTAATTCTACAGACATATTTATTTTATATAAATTTCAACCTACCTTAACATTATTAATATTACATATATATGTATATGTAATTTCTTTCTTGGTTAGTACTTCTCACAGATAAAAAGAGTAAATGAATTACCAAGATAATTTATAATTTTGATCTAGGAAGGGCTATTCATTTTAGTTTTTAAAATAAGTGCTTGATATATTAGTTTCATCTGGTTAATGCACTTATTACATAATTATGAAAACAGGCGATCAGCATTATGCTTCCTTATGGAATTCTCAAGGATTCAGAATTCCTAAAGCATGCATAGATTAAATATAGAATGACATATGTTTTAATCTTTTCATAAATGTTTCTTGGAAGCTCTGGACTACAAGATTTGCTTCAGAAGTGAGTTTACCCCTTCCCTGCCACAGCAATGTCTGCTCATCCACATGCACCCACACAGCTCTTCCAACGAAGAGCATGATGGAAAGGTCAGGAAGCCATTTAATTAAGAAGGGTAGGTTCAGAAAGAAATGGAGGATAGCAGCATGCTATTGGAAATCAGAAGAAAAAATAATAACTAATGAATTTTCAAAATGAACAGAAAAATATGAAAATTCAGTATATTACAAGAAAATTTTTGTTCACAGTACTTATTTGTCCCCATGTGTGTTTTTGACAGTTTTGATTGGATGCCTTATATTTAAACAAATTATAGCATATTTTGTGTCTTTTTGCCACACTCCTTAAAGCAGGAGTATAGTATCATTTATTTAGAATGGTTAAACAGTGTTGAGCTTTGGGTCAATGCATTAAGACTTTTTATATGTAGAGCTGATTTGAGAGTGGGAATATTGTCAGGACAAGTGAAGTAGAGAGAGTGAAACAGACAGCTGGCTCTGCTCATCCTCCAGTCAGGGTCCTCCAAACCAGTTTTCTTAATTGGATGACATCTCCCCATTAATTTTTATTTTAAGTGAACACTTTTAACAAAACTCGTACTGAGAACCTACTAAAGAGTGTTTAGGAATACAGATGTGAATCTGTATCATGCTTTTCTTCTTATCAGTTCTCATTTGAGATTTCTTTGTTAATTCCTTTACTTGTTCATTGTCATCAGCACCAAACCATAATTCCTAAGACTGGTTTCACTTTTCACTGCACACCTGCCCAGCAGATCACCAACTGTGAGAGCACGAGTGAAGCTATGCTGTCCAATATGGTAGCCAGTGGACACATGTGGCCTTTGAAACTTATATTAGTTTAAAGAATTAATTAAATTAAAATTTTGGTTCCTCAGTTGTATTTGCCATATTTCAACTGTTTAAATAGGCACAGGAAGCTAGTGGCTACCATATCAGGCAGTGTGAGAATATGTCCATGATTGCATTGAAAAAAAGATAGTGCTGCTTTAGGACGAATAACATTTTGGTTGCTTGTTTTTGAGAGATTGCTACAGTACTCTACTGAGACAGAATTGTTAACATACCACAGAATTGTACAAATCATACTTTATTGGTGCATCAACTTAGTGAAATTTTATCTTTTACAGTAAGGCCAAGAGATTTTTATAGTGGGAGGGTTTTTCTTAAACTTGTCTTGTTTTTGTTGGCCTTTTTTTTTATTAGTTTAAAGAAAAGTGAATCATTGTTACTTTATGTCTTGACATTTAAAAACTTAGATTTATATATTACAAACCTTGCTCACTTCTCCCAGAGAAAATTTCTCTTTGAAGTCATTGGGAGATCCAAATAGGAACAGGAGATAGAAGAATTGTGCCAGGGGGCAAAATATTATTCCGTTTCATATATCTATAAAATGAAATAAAATATACTTGATGAATTGCCAGTCTATTTGCTCTGCTTCAGAACTTGCAAGGTACCTATACTATTATGAAATATAGATGCCAAGGAAAACTGGAGTCCCTGAAGAAGGGGTGGGAAGGTTAGAAGGCAGAGCTTAGTAAAAATATAAAGTAAAAGGATTAGAATGCCTGGTCTATTGTTAGCTGTTTTTTATAAGCAATTGTTTTATGCAGAATTGAAGTGTCCACTGTGTTTCTGCTATTTCCTGGTTTAGGAATTTGTCTTCATGAATGAGCATTCACTAAGTCTTATACAAATGCTATACATTGTACTTAGAAGTAAGACATATCATCCAGCCTCCAAAGCTTCCAGTATTAATTTGATATTAATATAGCCACTCCTGCTTCCTTTGCTAATTTTTTGTGGTGATAGCTATGCTCATTTCATTTTTATATTTATTCTGAAATTTAATTTCTGAGCCTCCTTATGTTTATATTAGGTAAAACATATTTAGATTAAAAAAATTCAACCCAAGATATACTTTTTATTTTAACGGGTTAATTTCAGTTGATTATATATATTTGATTATATTTGTCATCTTTTGTTATAGCAGATTTTCATTTTGCATTCTAATTTATGTTTTTATGATTTCTCTTTTCCTTTTACAATGATGGATTTGGGGCGGGTGGCAATGTGTTTTTTTATTGTCACAAAAATAAAGGCAGCTTCAGTGGTAGGAGCATGTAGAGAGAAGCAGAAAGCACTTCCTAGTTTAGGTCTGTTTTACACAATGAGAAGATGCTTTCTCTGCTCCTCCAGGCCTTCCATTAACAGTGACAGGGCAATAGACTGCCTTTGTTCCCCTGATCCCAGCTTGGGAGTTAAAGCCCTATGGCAGGAAGTTTCCACTTTAACTCCAGCAGCACAGATCCTATGTCCCCATGCCCTCTCCTCCATCTGCGTATACCCACATAAACAAAGAAGCATACACGGTGTTTAAAAAGCTGTCTCTTCTCTGAGAGGATAGTACAGCCTCCCTTGCTTGAAAAGGGAATGTGCTTTGATTTTCACACTGGATTGAGAAAAAGAAATACATGGTGTTGTGTCTCAGCTCCTGGCCAGTAAATGCCACAGTTATCTGCAAGGCTGAGAAAGCTTCCCTACCCCTCTTGCATAACTTCTGATAGACAGATGTCAACTCCAATGACAGGACACAGAGTAGACCAATGTGCAGATGATTGCTTTTGCATTGTCCCCAGAAGGATAGAAGTCGCCACCCCCTCCACAGGCAATGCCATGTTTTCTGTGGTGTTGTGAGGGATAACCTCAGCCACACCAAAACAAAGAAGGTATTGGGAAATACACGACTGAAGAAGAAGGCAGGACAGTGACAGCCTCTCACTCTCCTTACGCACACGCACACACACGCACACACACACACACACACACACACAGGTTTTCTGTTGTGAAGTCACAAAACAGTTTCAGGGATCTCAGTGTAGTGGTGGGGCTCTGCCTCTCTTCCACAGACCCAAGCTTTGGTGAGGAGGTCTGTCCAGCCCTGGAGTAAGAGGCAGGATTTGTTAGGAAAGACAGAGTAGCCACAACTGGAGGAAGCCCAGCTGGGGACAGAAGAGGAGGCCATATGAGAGATTCACTCTTGTTTATCTTATTTTTTTTAACATGGAATTGATTAAAAATATTGGTTGACTAATATTTCCAACTTCTTTTCTTTTGCTTCTCCATTTTATGTTCCAATAAACTGATGAATTTGCTTAGGACTGACTTTATGGATGTGTGATCCAGGCAGTTGCCCAGAACCCCACATGTAGAGGGGCTCTGTGCTTGTTTTAATGCTCTGCTGTTGCCATCTTGGAAATCTAATACTTTTGAACAAGGGGCCCCATATGTTGCTATGGGATCCACAAATTATGTAGCCAGTCCTCTTTTATGTTACTGTAACAACATTTACCAGATTAGCCTTAGAGGCATCTTCCTCCTTGTTCAACTTCCACATTCTATCAGTCGTCAAGCCCTATCTATTTACTTCCTAAATACTTCGTAAATCCACTTTTCTCCATCCTTGTTGCCACTTCCTTACATCATGACAATATAATCTCTCAACTGGACTGTTGGAGATATATCTATCTATCTATGTATACCTACATACATACATACATACACACACACACACACACACACACACACACACACACAGATTGACAAAACCATTCTCATTGTGCCTACACAGTTTTGTGCTTATTTTGCAGGGCATTTTTGTTGTAGAATCTAGAACTTGCATGGAAGTGAGGGTCAGTGTCTTTTGTCTGTGATTGTGAAGTATATTTTATTTCCTAGTTCATTCTGTTTCCAAAGCAGAGCTTAAATCAGAGGGTTCTGTTGGAACCTAGAGACATACAGTTGGTAAGGGGTAGGTGGCCAACTTATAGTACAGACATTAGCCCTGAGTTTAGACATTGTGCATATTCACCTTAAAATATGTTAGAAACATTTTCTAAATTCTGGCATTGAGCTACTATACTGGTATGAATGGGAAAGACAATGTTGTACTGTGGTTAAGATGACTGATTTTGCAAGTAAATTGAATTGTAATTGTACCAACCTTTCTTAATATGATTATGTCCTTGGTATCTAAACTATAGTTTTCTCATGTGCAAAATCAAATTGTAATGTTTATGTCATAGCGTTGTTCTAAGGATAAAAAAACGATAATTGTCTGACATATGGTAAGTACTTCATAGATGATTGTTGATTATATTGTAGTATTTGTTGTTATTGCTCCTGGGTTGAGTGCAGGAGGGTGTAGGTGGATTTGATCATTCTATCATCACAGCTGTTGATTGTCAAAAATACTGGCAGAACTTAAAACATGTATACTTGTTATATACTGCAGATGTGGTTAGAATGCTCCCCACACCCACATCATATTATTAGTGGATAATAAGGTTTAAAAGATGAAATTCTTTGTGCTGCTAAAGGGTCAATTATCTAGATGAGTGACTCATCTATCTGTGTTTAAATGGGTATCCTTCCTCTATATTATGTTTTGATGAAGATGACTATAAATGGGGGTCCAGCGTTTCATCAGCAAGTGTACAATTTTTACCATTGGTTGTCACTTCTAGAGAATTATCTTAGTGATATTTGAACAGTCTGGGAAGTTTCAGAAAGGAAGAAAGTTCTGAACCTCTCTTGTTTAGCTATCACGCATTCATCCACTTCAAGAATGAATTTGACTTTTGACAACTGCATAAAACAACTGAGATATACACAAAATAAAATTGATCTCATTAAATTTGTCCAAACAATAATGAAACCTAATTCTAAAAGAAACCATTTTATACCCATAAAATGTATGGGTTTAAGCCAAATTATAGAGGCCTAAACCAGCTGTTAGGAATTATAGAGGCCTAAACCAATAACCATGTTATTGGTTTAGGCCTCTATAATTCCTAACAGCTGTTTAAATCATTAGGCTAATCCTTATCAATGTTTCATCAGTACTCTAAAGCTATCCTCCCTCTCAAATTTACAAATTTACAATTTGGGGTATATCAGCAATTCAAGTTTTTATGCTTGAATGTGCATGTTCAATACCAATGAATCCAAAGTATGAAGGTCTAATGAATTGGCTTTAATGATTTCCTTACCTTCTTAAATGTTTTTGTTTTAATTGGTTATACCACACTGTTTCCTGAACTACATTGAAAAGTTCACAGCATCAATACTAATGGTCTCTTTCTAATTACTGCATAATTAACAAGGCCTGACAGTGCAGTTTTAGAAGTTAGACACCACAATTAGTGATTATCTTTATGAAGCAGAAAAATCTTGTCCCTATTATAATATGGAAATTATACATGCATGTATGTGCTTCATTTTATATGTGTGTGTAAATGTCTGTCAAAATATACATTTAGGACATTTTATTTTTAGATCGTATGTATATGTTTATACAAACACATACAATGGAGAAAAAAACACTACTAAATAATTAAATTCTCACTTTATTTGTCAAAAGCTTCATTTCCAGTTTAATATATTCTCTCATAAGTGTACCTAGCACTTATGGATCATCCCTTTATCTCAAGTGTGTGGTTTGAACAAAATATACATGTTGGTCACAATTAAAATACTCTAATGAAAAGCATTAATGTGATGCCATATAGTTAGCAGGTTTAGGTATCCTGTTTTTCTTTATAAATACATGCCTCTGCATAAAATTTTTGCAACATTGTTTTTACACTTTGATATTTAGGGGGAAAATGAGCAAGAATTCTAACAAACCATGTAAGTTGGGGAGGATGGACAATAGCAATTTGAAGTGCTTATTATATAAAAAGTGTCAAACATTATTATATTTATTACTTCTAATACCAGTTCTCTAAAACATATATTACTTTTACCAAAGTCGTGAGAAAAATTTAATGTGGTTTTGGTTATGCACATTAGATTTCAATTTGCCTTTCTGGAGTAAAAGTATTGCTATTTTTTTTTTGTTTCTTTTTAAATAATTATTAGCTTTTCTTTTTTTAAATTAATGTATTTATTTTATTTATTATTTTGTTTATTTATTTATTAGTTTTGGCTGTGTTGGGTCTTCGTTGCTGTGCCCGGACTTTCTCTAGTTGCCACAAGCAGGGGCTACTCTTTGTTGTGGTGTGCGGGCTTCTCACTGCGGTGGCTTCTCTTATTGCAGAGCACAGGCTCTAGAGTGTGCATGCTTCAGTAGATGTGGTGCGTGGGCTCAGTAGTCGTGGCTCGCGGGCTTAGTTGCTCCGCGGCATGTAGGGTCTTCCCGGACCAGGGCTTGAACCTGTGTCCCCTGCATTGGCAGGCGGATTCTTAACCACTGTGCCACCATGGAAGCCCTGCTATTTGTTTTTAAAGAAGTTTTATGCCAAATTGTCTGTTTAAAGAGGAATAGATATGTTAACTTTTTAGAAAAAAGATCGCAAAATATATTTGATATAAATTTAACTGTACAAAATGTACATACTTGTATTCATAATTCTCAGAATTTTATTTTAGGAATTTCAAGTGAATTTCTGTGTTTGTTTGTTTTGGAGATATTTTACTATTAATGCCATTCAATCGCCTTTTTTATTATGTTTTCATGATTTCTATCTCTCTTTATTCTGTTTATTATTTATTATTATTTGTATTTATTTATTTATTTTTGCGGTATGCAGGCCTCTCACTCTTGTGGCCTCTCCCGTTGTGGAGCACAGACTCTGGACGCGCAGGCTTAGCAGCCATGGCTCACGGGTCCAGCCGCTCTGTGGCATGTGGGATCTTCCTGGACCGGGGCACGAACCCGTGTCCCCTGCATCAGCAGGTGGACTCTCAACCACTGCCCCACCAGGGAAGCCCTATTATTTATTCTATTAATTATCAATATTATTCCTAAAATTAACCTTAGTTAAAGCTCACATTTATATCTGAATATTCTTTTTATTCCTCCTATTAGCAGTGCCATATTTTTAGGTGTTATAAGCAAAGTACACTACAAAGAAACATTCACATTATATTCTTTGCAATTTAAGGTTAAAAAAATAGACAAATGAGAGGTATGTGACAAAATACAGATAAGGCCAAGTAAATGGAGAGAGAATGAAAAAAGAAAAAATGATTTAAATGAATATATCATTGTGTTGGGGAAAATGAGCAGAAATGAATCAGTAGTATTTCCAAGAGGAGAAAAGCTCAATACAGATGTAGAGAAAACATTTAAATTTTAGAAACAGGAGGCAATTGGGAGCCAGTGAAAGGATCTAACCGGGTAATAATGTGTTTGAGCAAAGTAAACATGCTCTCCATGTTGGCAAATCTTAATCATTTCTTGCTGTGATAATCAGACAGCTACACACTAGCCAGTCCCCTGCTTCAAAACACAAATTTTACTTTATGTGCACAACAAATTATGCTTTCAGGCACACTTAAAAATTATACAAATTCTCCAAGGAATAAAGGAGATGTTCAATAGGCTGGAGATGGGGGTTGTTCTTTCTGTTATAGATCTCTTCAGGTGTATACTTAGAAAAAAAATCATAAAATTTTTAAATGAATGAGACATCATGACATCATTATAATCATCAAGAGTAGTAACAACAGTTATTTAAACCTCATTAAATACAAGGTACTGTTCTAACTGCTGAACATGTGTTAACATTCTTGATCCTCACATATCTGTATGGATTAGATACTATTATTCCCATTCTCAAAATGAGAAAACTAAGACACAGAAAGAAGAAGTAAATAACTTAGGGTAATATAACTAAGAAGTCATGGAGCCTGAATTTGAATTCAGACAGTCTGGCCATTGAGTAGATATGCTCATTGTATACAGTTGAAGGTAAAAATAACATAAAAGAAAAAGTGAAAAGAAACCAAAAGCTTATCTCTACAAGATATTTACAGGCAACCTTATTTTCTTTCTGGAGGTAAGGAAGTAGCTAGTAAATGCCAAAACTAATATAAGTTTGAGACCTCAGATTCATGAAAGTCAACATGTCAGTGGTCCAACTGGGACTAGAAGCTGTATTTCCTTTAAGTATAAAACTGTCCATATTTACCTTGGAAGTATAACCTATTGAACAGAACATGATTCTTTGTATCTGAGTTTCTTATTTGTATTTGTGTTGTGTATAATAAGGGGTATGGGGGGTAATATAATAATGGTTCATTCTGCTATACAGCATCCGTTTACAATATAAGGTAAAATGATGACACACTTGACATTATGTGTAATTAAGCAAGTTTTGGAAGTATGTTTTCCTGTGTGAACGTGTGTTGTGTGTGATGAATGTTGGAAGTCTACACAATTATAATATTTAGTAGGAGATTTTTTGCATGCCTTTTATTTAATCTCGGGCTTCTCTAAATACAGTGATTCACTGATAATCCTGGTTAATCTTTAATTGAAAGTCATGCTTTAGAGTCCATCTTCATAGTTTAGGGCATTTGATCCAAGTATATAGAATGTTTAACTATCTCATAAAAAGAATGAGAAGCTCTGTTCTGTCAGGCTTATTTAGTCTTCATAGAGTCTTTATAAAACATCTTTCTCCCAGGAAATATGAATTGAATACTATGAAAAAATAATATGTGTCCCAGGAACTGATGACTGAAAAAAATATGTGTCCCAGGAACTGATGACTGCTTGGAAAATGGTTTACAGTTTAGGAATTTCAGGCACAAGCACAGGAATTCCATGGCCCAGATTTGTTGGGCTCTCAGCTTCCAGTCATAGCATGAGGAGAGGATTGTAGGTGAACTCGAGTAATAACAGGAATCTTATTTGGCACTTTGGGCTGGTTATTTGTGTACTTAGCATCTCCCATTTCCTTTCTCTCTTTCATTTTTTTTTTGTTTGTCTGTTTCTTGTGTACATGTGTATTTTCCCAGCTGAATTTAAGCTACGTTAACGGCAGACACTATGTCTTATGCATGTTTAAGTTGTATCTCCTGACCTCATTTGTTTTTTATTTCTTTCTTTACAGAAGATTTTTTTTAATTTTAAAATTAATTTTAAAAGTTAATAAAAGTAAAATAAAATAACTATCTGCTTAAATCAATGAAATGGAATATGATAAAATGGTATCTATTAAATTATTTAATCCTAAGAGATGTCCTATTATGGCTTTTGCAAATTTCTGGGTGTTCTTTCAAGTGATTTCTGCACCATCATGAAGCCTTAATATGCTCAATGCATAGGTCCTTCTCAAGCAATAGGTATATTTTCCTTAAATGAAACCTTAACCATTCTCTCACATCCCTTTCCTAAAAGCAACTGGTAATCTCCATGACAACAGCCTATTAATTGCTCTAAGAGTGTTTAAGATTGTGTTTATAGACATGAGTTTTGGGGAGTCCATGAACTTGTAATATTAATTGCAAAGTTGTGTGTGTGTCTCAGTTTGAGGGTAGAAAAGCTATTCTGGAAGAGATACCTGACAAAGAAATCTTCAAGAACCACTAATCTATGGGTAAGGACTGGGAAATTGTGTCCAGGCTAAATTTATCCAACTTGAATCATTATGAATCACTTCCTACTAGTAGGAACCCAGAGAAAACCAAAATGCAAGCAATTGTGTGTTTTTGTATGGCAAAAAGAAATAAAGAGAGAATAAATAAAATATATATGTTAGGGCTTCCCTGGTGGTGCAGTAGTTGAGAATCTGCCTGCTAATGCAGGGGACACAGGTTTGAGCCCTGGTCTGGGAAGATCCCTCATGCCGCGGAGCAATTGGGCCTGTGAGCCACAACTACTGACCCTGCGCGTCTGGAGCCTGTGCTCGGTGACAGGAGCGGCCGCGATAGTGAGAGGCCTGCACACCGCGATGAAGAGTGGGCCCCCCTTGCCACAACTAGAGAAAGTCCTCGCACAGAAACGAAGACCCAAAACAGCAAAAATAAATAAATTAATAAACTCCTACCCCCAACATCTTCTTAAAAATATATATATATATGTTAATTTGTGAGTGCAACCTCTGTAAAACAACTATTATTTGATGAATGAATACAAAATAAAAATATTTTGATACCTTTTCACTTGTTAATATTTTATTAAAATTATTCATTAACTCAATTTTTTTTTGTGCCTATTTTGTGAAATACACTATCCTGAGTCTTGTGTGAGATACAAATATATAGGCTTCACTGCTTTTTCTCTCAGGAAATTACATTTTTTATTGCTTTATAAGCAAGAAAAAATGATCCTGAAAAGTTACCGGATAAAAAAGATAGTAGTTAAGGGTCAATTCAGGGGAAAGATCTCCGGGGAACTGAGTTGTTAGTTACATCTAGGATAGTGCTAGTTTCTGCATGACAGATTGTATTCAGATAGATGCAAAGAAAGTGTAGGTGGTGTATGTGTCCAGAAATGGGAACTGCATGAGCACACATAGAACTGAGATTCTCCTAAGCATCTTTGAGGTAAAGAGAGCAGACCTACCTACTCATATTATGTGACTCATGTTTGGGTGTGTTAAAATCTATTGTAGTAGCGACCAGTTTTCAATGTCTGAACAAGCATTTGTATTGTCAATTAGTTGCTACCCTAAAAACTGTTTTGTTTTTTAAATTAGAAGGTTGGTTTGTTTACTAGGACTGCCATAACAAAATACCACCAGAACAAAATACAAAATAAGACAGGTGACTTAAACAGCAGAAATTTATTTTCTTACAGTTCTGGAGATTAGAAGTCCAAGATCAAGGTGTTGTCAGGTTTGGTTTCTCTTGAGGCTTCTCTCCTTGGCTTGGATGGTTGCCTTCTGGCTGTGGTCTTTTTCTGTGGGCCCACATCCCCATCTCTCTGCATGTCCAAATTTCCTCTTCTTGTAAGGACACCAGTCAAACTGGATTACGGCCCACCCTAACAGCATCATTTTATCTTAAACACCTCTTTAAAGGTCTTATTTTCAAATGCAGTCACCTTCTGGGCATTAGGGCTTCAACATACGAATTTTGGGGGAATACAGTTCATCCCATAACAAAGCCCAAAGTTTGAGCTTTAAGAAAATAAATACTGTAAATATATTAAACTATAATATATTATAATATTATAAACTATAACATTTTATTCATATAGCTTACTTTATCTATTAATTATGAATACAATATTTAATATATTCAACTAACTTTTATTGAGTACCCATAATGTTTCAGCATTTATACTAAATATTCTCAAATCTATTACATCTCATTTAATCTTTTTTTTAACATCTTTATTGGAGTATAATTGCTTTACAATGGTGTGTTAGTTTCTGCTTTATAACATAGTGAATCAGTTATACATATACATATGTTCCCATATCTCTTCCCTCTTGCGTCTCCCTCCTTCCCACCCTCCCTATCCTCATTTAATCTTTACAATTACTCCATGAGAAGGCAAGAGCAAAAACCTCAGATTCAAATTCATGAAATTCTGACTCCAAATTTATTGCTTTATCTACTGTAGTTTCCCATAGCTTTCTGCATACTTCCTATATTTCCCTATACTAGAAGATTTGTGATTCTATTAAATTTAGTTTGCCTAAATATGTTTCTGTACATGTATAATTATATACACATCTAAATGTATGTAACTATGTGATACAATTTAGTCTTGTATTTGTGCATAAAGCATACTCAATCTTTAGTTTATGAGACATTTTCTGATATCTCATAAACCTCTCCCTATTTTAATAGTTTGAAACCATCCCTATCTTAATAGAATGAGATTTAGTTACCTAAGTTTTTGCAAGTGTTTGATAATTAAATTTTACATTATATTTTGGAGCATTTTGGCAGCATGTTGTGTCAAATGAGGGTAGTGGTATCTGTCTGAAATTTTATAGTTGCCCTAATTAGCTGATACTCTTGAAACTTTAAGTCAATAGCACAATCTGTTGTAGATATAATTTTGCACAGAACACTCTATGCTATGATATTTTGGGTTCAAAAAAAAGTGTCCAGCACTGTATTTATGTGACTAAACAAGATATTCCTTGTATTTTAGCTAATAATGTTAATCAAAATTGCATATACTCTTAGTCCTTAAGATATTTCAGTCTTAATCAGCTCAGCTTCAAAATAGATTTGGGATCCGTGTTAACAAGGAGAGGCTGCTTTTGATAGTCTTTCTCTGAGTGTGGGATTTGAAAAGGAGCTGGCTGTGAATTCTGGCTTTTCTACACATCAGGTGTTAAATCTTAGATGAGTTACTTATTTCTCTTCCTCTTTGGAAATGGATAATAATATCTATTTCACAGATAGAGACCATGCATTTAATTCATGTACAGTACCTAGCATAGAGTTAGCACTCAGTGCATAGAGCTGTTATTTATTTTATCAGATACATATTTTAATTATTTTTCAAACATTTGCAACTAAGCAGAAGTAGATATCAATTAATATTGGTGCCTAGTATAGACTACTAGTATTCTAGAGGACTGGCAACCTGCCAAACTGCAAAGGCTGAGGACACAGTCATAAGACTGTTTTCACTTCTGATATCACTTACAAATTTGGAGAGTTCACAAAACCACTCTCGGGTACAATAATTCACTGGAGAACTTGCATAACTCAATGAAAGCTATTATATGTGTGGTTACAATTTATTACAGAGAAAAGATACATACTAAAATCAGCCAAAGAAAGAGGCCATAGGGCTGAGTCTGGGAAAGTTCCAAATGCAAAGTATCCAATGTCCTTGGATGTATTATCCTTCTGTCATTGATGTGTGACAATATATAGGGAGTATTGCCAACCTGAGAAACTAACTTGAGAGGTCTCATGTCCAGAGTTGTTATTGGGGGTCCATTACATAGGACTGATCGATTGATTGTTCACATGGTTGAAATCAGTCTACCCTGAATCACATGGTTGGTCTTTCCAGCACAGTCAGCTCACTCCTTAAGACTGTTGGGGTGTGGCCAGCATCACCACAATAGCTGGTGCAGCCAACCCTTGTCCTACACAAAGTCACTCCCATCAGGTATGACATGGATTACCTCCCAGAAGCCAGGAGGAAAGGCCCTTTGGGCAAGGCCAAATTATTTACCACACAGTCCTATTACCTGAGTTGCACAAAAAGTTTAATTAATTTTGTTTTTGTTACACTGTTATAAGAATAAATAAAGTGATTAGTGAAATAACATAATATATGAATGTAAATACAAAATATTGCTAATTTTCACAGTATGATCTCCAAAAGTCAATCTTATAATGATGTCCTTAATTTTATAAAAATACGTACAGGTTGGATTGACAGCTGTATGGCCTTCAGAGTGTTAATGCTATAAAGGCTACTTTCATACCATTTATATATATATATATATATATATATATATATATATATATATACATATATAATTAATGTTAAAATTACTAAATACCTATAAAAATTAAATACCTATAAAGATTAAATACTTATAAAGATTAAAACTCAATAAGATTTTCCAAAGAAATTTACTAGGATCTAAATGGGGAATTGAACTATCTATCTGCCTCGATTATTAGTTTATAGAGCATGATCACATATTCAATAGCTTATACTTGCAATTTGGGGAATGAATTCTTGACACCAGGTTTGTAAACTGTATATTTTTAATTACAAAAATAATAAATATATCCATCAAAAAGAATTACTGTAGAGGAAGTTGATCTAAACTATTAACTAAAGGTGATTGAGTAGCACTTCTTAAATTTAAAAATGTGAAAGGAATAATTTGTGGCTACACCGACAGAATCATAAGGAGGAGTTCTAAGTTTCTAGCCTATTGATGTCATAGTTAAAGGGACATTGTAAAAGACAGAAATATCCTCAATAGGTTAATTATGTAAATGAAAACACTCCCTGACGACTAAGCTTATAAAATTACATGCAGAGGATTTTCAAGGTTAGATTCAAAGCCACAGAGCCAGGTCTCAAATTTGTATCATGATCATAGTCTACATCACAGCTTATAAGGCTTTGTTTTCTCAGTGGTGTAACCAACACCTGATTCTGTTTAAATATTTAATTTAGTAAAATATATACATATATGCTTAAATTGCAAGTTTCTATTTTAATATCAGAAATAGTAAGTATCACACATGTCCATGTTCAGGTAAAGTGAACTACAAGAACTAAGTAGGTAAAATACCAACAATCAATACTTATAAAGATTCTCTCTTAGATAACATTTCTTAGAAGATTTTGAAGTTGTGAATCAGTTAAAAATCTTAACAGGCTAATTTTCATATATTTATCCGTATGCAAACAAAAATGTCAGTTTTCAAATAAACCTGTCCTAAATTCAAAGACTCAGTCGTATATTGACACATATTGGAAACATTAGCAATTTGGCAGAAATAAAACAAAAGTTCTTAGGTCTGAAAAGGAAACAAAACCATGAAGATATCTGGTAGGTATTTAGGTTTCAGAAATTTGGCTTTACTGACTTTGAAAAATAATTTTTAACTGTTAATTTACTTTCACTTTGGGATAGTGAAATTTTGTCTCTTACCTCAAATAGATGCTAATAATTGAATAACTTTAAATTATTTTCCAAAGTTGGCCCATATGAACACATCTAGATATTATTTAAGCCAGATCAATGTAGACAGTAAATTTTATATTACATTATACATAATAAATAGCAGGTTGACTTTTTAAAATACTATTGCTCAAAACACTAAACATTGCATCTTATCTTAAAATCAAAAGTATGTTTTGGATGTAAGAAAGAGGAAAAATGAGAAGATATTTTTTCCAAATATATTTTGACTTCTCAAAGCCTGTGCCTTCCACATATGGTGACATTCTAATGGTCTACAAAAAAATAATAAAGCAGCATCAAAGAAATATAGCAGAGTCTATTTATAATAATATAAAATATGCAATTTTATTTAATACTGATATAAAATATTTTAAATTGTGTTTTTCAGAAAGGCATGGAAGAGAAATCTGTTGATAAGTAGGACATATAACTTAATATTATGATAATACTACTTTGGGTTTGGGCTAAGGCATTTATACATCTCCTTTGACTGTGGGTTTTACTTCTTGTGAATTATTAAAACTTGATTCACTTATGTTTATCTCAATTCAGTTCAAAATGAATTTCCTTTCCCTTTCCATGCAAGAGCTCATATGAATGTTCACTGGGACTATAATTCATCATGTTGTAGCTTGGAAAACACATTTATAAACTTAGTATTGTACAGATAATTTACATTTCTATTGCATAGGAAACACAAAGTTTTATTTTATTAGGTTAATGAAACAATATGGAGTATTATCTGAGCACATAATTCAAGAAAGTCATAATCATAAGTAAAATAAAATGGATTCAAAATCTAAAGGCTAAAAATAACCCTAAAAAGCCATCTTCTCTGTTTTTGCTAGAACCATATTCAAACACAAATTGGATACAAGCTGTCCTAATTCAATTCCAATCTTATATATAACTATGATGCTTGTGCAGAAGAAATTCCATAAACTTCCTTAGCAGGTTATTTCAATATCTAGAGCTTTTCATTAGAAATAAATTAACTCGCTAATGAGGATTTATTCCTCTGATTGTTATCTTTTCCTCTTCCATAGATTTGAGAAATAATCAGTCATTCTCTTAGAAAGATTATTTTCTAAACCTAAAGATTTGTATTGAATCACATTTAACTATTCCTCTTTGGAGTTACATTTATTCATTGAATAAATTAATATATACATATTGTGTGCTCACCCACTGCATTAGTCACTATGCAAGGTGCAGGATATAAAGTGGAGAGATCACGTAGACATATATCCCTGCTTTCATGGCATTTACAGATTAGGAATCATACAACTATACAACTGTGACTGTGATAATCAATGTAAAGAAGAGGTGCCTAATGTCCTGGGAGCCTGCATTAGAGGAATCCAGCTCAATAGGGAGGCAAATAATATTTCCATGAAGAAGAGATGCTTGAGTTGAGATCTGAAAATTGTATAGTAGTTTACTCTATTAAGAGGAGAAGCAAAACATTTCTTAAAGTGTTGTCCAAGTTTTTTCACAGGCACTTATGCAGTAGAGGTTGAAAATAAAAATTCATTTTAATTATAAAATTTATAAATGTGTTATAAAAAGGTAGGAATATCAAATACTTTTAAATAACAGAAAGGCTTCTCAATATCTTCAATTTGTCAGACAAGCAGAAAGTCTGACTTATTTTAGCATGTTGTGATAAATGCTAAAATCTTGGTTAGTACAGAGGACAATCAGTGCACAAAAGTCAAAAAAAAAAAAAAAATTGCAGGAAAGGCTTCACGGAAGAGTTTAACCTTAAAAAAGAATAGGAGTTTGGGCTTCCCTGGTGGCGCAGTGGTTGACAGTCCGCCTGCCGATGCAGGGGACTCGGGTTCGTGCCCCGGTCCGGGAAGATCCCACATGCCGCCGAGCGGCTGGGCCCATGAGCCATGGTCGCTGAGCCTGTGCGTCCGGAGCCTGTGCTCCACAACGAGAGAGGCCACAACAGTGAGAGGCCCGCGTACCGCAAAAAAAAAAAAAAAAAAAAAAGAAAAAGAAAAAAAAGAATAGGAGTTAGCCAAGAAAAATTGGCCCAGTAGATGTTTGGAAGTGTTTTCTCAAGCAGAAGGAGCTACAGGAGCAACGTAAGTTGGTAATCAGAATAAACACAACTAGTTCAGTGAGGCAGGAAGCAAAGTGTGCAGGGGGTTGTAGAAGAGGGTGGGCAGTTGAGATAGAGACTGAACCAATCATTAAAGACTTTGCATAATGTTCGAAGAAGTTTGGATTTCCTACCAAAGCTAAGAGGAAGGTTTGAAGGTTGCTAAGCAGGGAGATAACAGAAATGTACTTACATTTTATGGAAATGTCTCTGGAAGAAGAACAGTGAATTTTAAACAAATGTATACTCAGTCACACACACACACATGAATAAAAGCAAGGAGTGCACTTGATTGTCTATTGTACTAATACTGTAGTGACATGATGAGAGCCTGATACAAGGAGGATTTTTGATGAATTTGAGCCAGAGGGAAATGGAGGATTAAAGATTTCTAGCAAGGTTTTAACTGGGTATCACATAACTGGGAAGGGTGTGACACTATGTTATTTCATTCATAAAAAGAACACAACAAGAGCACCAGGTTTGAGAGTAAGATGTTGAGTCTACTTTGAGATATGCTGAGATTTCGAGGACATCCAAGTGACTATTACATAGACAGCCAACTCTATGAAACAGTCAGATTTATAGGTTGAGAGCTCAGAAGAAATATCTACACTGATGGTACAGACATGTCATCAGTAAATAAATGGTAATGGCAATAATGCCATCTGTGAACAAAGACAATTTTCTTTCTTCCTTCCCAATTGGTATATTTTACTTCCTTTTTTGCCTTGTTGTGTTAGCAAAAACTTCCAGTTGGATGTTGAAAAGGAGTGGTGAGAGGGGGCATCCTTGCCTTGTACCAGATCTTAGTGGGAAAGTTTTGAGTTTCTCACCATTAAGTATTATGTTAGCTGTAGGTTATTTGTAGATTGTCATTATCAAGTTGAGGAACTTCTCCTCCTATAATAACTGCTTATTTAGTCTAAAGATTGATCATTTACATGTGAAGGAAGATGAAACTTGAAAGAAATATTAGCAGAAAAAATGTAAAGTACCAAAATTAAGTCAAAGGATCAATTACACAAATTAATAGTGGGCAAGATCTAGCTTGAAGAGTTTTAACACCTGGAGAATTAAAGTAACTATTATCTCGGAAGATATAACGGTATAACATGACTAGAGAGAGAGAGAAAGAGAGAGATCAAAATTAAAATCAAAGAAAAAACTCCTAATGAAACTTCTAGTTTTCACTAATTGGCATGTCTACATATTTTATAGGCCTCACAGATATGAGAATATAGGTTAGGAACAAAGAATTATTTGGAAACTCCAGTGTACAAGGTAGTTGAGTGATACAGCACTGTTGACCTAAATTAAAACTAATGCTAAAAAATTAGGGTTATCAAACAGTAAAATTAAAATAGTGAATTATATGTATGTTATATATTATGAAGGATGGTTAACTGAACTGAGATGCTTTAGGAAGAACATAATAATTCTCTTTAAGTCTAAGGATTTATCATGCGAAAAAGGGAATTATGTTTATTTTTTATTATTCTGAATGACCAAGTAGAAAGTATGGAGAGGCATATTTTGAATTAATGTATAATATAAACTTATAAATATAGTTGTTATAAATAAAAGGCCTGCCTGTCAAAATAATGAGTTATTTGCCACTATGACTTTTTTAGAAGTGGGTAAAAAAACAATTGCTAGTGGTTTTATAGTCTCTAAGGTTATGTAGGCCTTAAAATTCTTTAAATTCAATCATAAAGTAATGTTCCCCAATAATGGTCCCTCACTGGAAAAATGAATCATAGGAATGCTTTTTCATGTACCTAGCTTACATTAATTTTCACATCAAGCATCATTTATGGAAAAAAAGGGAAAAGGTTAAAGGTAAGCTGAGGTAGAGGAGAGAGAGGGGACAAATACTTCAGCTCTTCCTGCCCCGTCTATATCTATTTCTGTTTACACACACACACACAGAGGAAAATATTGCCTACAAAATTATAATCTTTTTTTGTTTTATTTATTTATTTTATTTTTTATACAGCAGGTTCTCATTAGTTATCCATTTTATACATATTAGTGTATATATGTCAATCCCAATCTCCTAATTCATCACATATTTTTATATGACTTTTCTTTTTCATGGTAAAAACTCAATATTCTGTGGTATATTCTAGTGGGAATTTTTTCCTCCATTAGTTTAATAGTTGCAGCAAAGCTCTTCATAGTTTTATAATTTGAGGACTAGAACATAGAGGAAAAGATAGATATGAACAATAGAGGTTTAAATTTCATTATTAGGCAGATGACAAATTAAAAACACTGAGCTATCCTCTTTTACTATATTTGAAAGAAGTTGTAAATTTAATGTGTAAATAATTGTTATTTTTTAAAACAATCAAAATATTTAAAGGTATGCAAGAAATGAGGAGAGCAAGTAGGCTGATGTCAGTAGAAGCTTCTTGCTATTAATGAATATATTTGAGATGCTCAGCAGTTCCTAGAAGACAGATTTGCTAACTTTGAGAAATTTGTCTAAATTTGTTCAAGTCAGTTTAGTTCTCCAAACATTTATTTAACACATCCTACACTTCAGGAATTGTGCTAAAAATCAGATACCAACATGAATACTTCAAATAGTGCTATATTGGGGGTCTTTGGTATGCAGGAAGTCAAAGAAAACTAATTCAAAAGCTACCTCAAATGTTGCAAGATTATTCTGAGGTAATTTTGGGAAAAAGTGGAGCAGGAATCCCACAAAGGCCCTGGAACAGCGGAGCTTCACAAAAATGGGGGTAAACTTCCATAACTAGGAGAGACTCAGTGATGCAAATGCACTTCTAGGAACCAGAGAGTAGCAAGCATTCTTGGATCTTCATCCTAATGGTATGCTTTAAAGAGGTTCATTTATTTCTCCATTTTTTTTTACTCTCTGTATTTGTATGCTTCTTTTACCATCTAATTGCTTTATCTTTTACTTTTCATCATGCACGTTTTCACCATCTTAAACCTTTTGTCAAGCCTCCCTTGGCTCAACTCTGCTTCCTCTCTATTATGGCCGTGAAGCTATTTTCTGGATTCTCACAATACATCTTTTCATCTTCAGGTTTGATTTCAACTTGTGTGATCCTTCCATGTTGCCTATTTTTCAAATTTTACAGAAAGAAAATACAACCTCTCTCCCATCACGAACACACACACACACAGACACACAGACACACACACACACACACACACACACACACACACATTCCTTCCCCTTCTCCTTCTCCTCCCCTCCCCTTCCATTCCATTCCCTTCTCTCTTCTCCTCTTCCTCTCCCTTCCCCGTCCCTCCTTCTCCTCCTCCTTCTTCTTCTTTCTGTCTCCTTCCCTGTTGCCAAGAGGAGTTTGCAAACATCTTTAAGTTAAAAAAAAAAAAAAAAAAGATTTGGAGGTAGAAGATGTCTTATCCAGCTCATTCATTTAGATCATTTATTATTTCTGTCTTTCATTGTTTGGGGCTATTTTAGAACTCTGGAGATTGTCGAAAAGTAATTATTATAGAAATAATCCTTATACATAAAAAAGATTAATTGTTCCAGTGGAATACCATTGATTCTTGCCCTATGAACTGTGGATAGTTCTGTTCTGCATCTATTTGTAAACTTATTTCAGAATCCCTTAATCCCTATTATATGTCCCTGCTCTTTAGATTCTCTTTTGAACAAGTTATAACATCTTACGGATTAATTAGGCAAGTAAACACATTATCTGATACATCTACTTTATATCTGTATGAGATTTATTATTACATTCTCTTTTAAATTTATCCTTTAACCCTTTTTGTTAACCTGACTCTATCAAAGGTCACTGCCCAGCTTTAGGAGAAGTAACCATCACAGTTCACACAGCTGTAGCTGGGAGGTAACTTGAGGGAAGAGGAGGTTAGTGACCAGATCATGCAAGGACCTTGCAGAAAATTTTCAAACTTTGACATTCATTCTGAGTGAGAAGGGAAGCGGAGAAGTGCCTAATTGATTGGCACTTTAAAAGGATTATTCTGGATGTGGTTTTGATAGGAAACAGGAGGTGAAGGGGAGAAACAGGGAAATCAATTAAAAGACTATTAGTTATCTGGGTGAGAGGTGATGATAGCTTGGATAATCAACAAAGTAAGTAATGGTAAAATAGTGCAATTTAATCAAATTCTGGATGTCTTTTGAAGGTTGAGCCAACAGAATTTGCTATTGAATTAGATGCAGAGCATGTGAGAATGAGAAAAATCAAGAGTTATGTCAAGATATCAGACTTAAGAAATTAGAATGGTTGAACATTTAGAGAGTGTTGAGGAGGAACAGGTATTTTTGCACGTGTTAAATTTAACAAACTAATTAAAATTTTAAGTATAGATGTCATGGAGGAAGCCAGGCTTTCAGGAGAGAAGCCTGGGCTAGAAGATACACTAAGAGTCATTATTTTAATCCCAACAATTTGTGGAAATATACAAAGACCAGCCAAATGAGAACAAAGAGAGGCTATTAATTCAGAGCTTATTATATCAAGGGAGTCAGCCACCATCACTTGTGTTTGGCAGACTTCAAGGCAGGCAGGGGAGTGGGAGAGCTTCAAAGTAAGGGGAAAAAAGAAGATATCAGTAGCCTTCTGTTTGGAGGTTATCAGCATAGGGAAGCTGGAAATGGGCTAGCTAAAAGTGGGACCTCTTATGATGAGTTCAAGAAGGTTACTTGGCTTTCTCTGTTTTGTCTCAAGTTGTAAGGGAGTGGGTGGTGGCAAAGTAGCAAGCATTTGTTAACAAGGTCCTGTGCTTTCTGGGACAATTGCTGCAGAGACTGTCATTTGGCTTTCTGGACATCTCGTGTGGGTCAGAGTTCTATCGTTGTATAGGGTCCGGCCATTGTCTATTTATATATTCAGTCTCTCACACTAGATAAGATGACCATGGGAGTAAATGTAGGTAGAAAAAAATAAGGGTGGATATATAAAGATTTGCATCCATGTCAATGTGCATAGAATTATTCGTTGCAACATTGAATGAGGCAGGGGGATGGTTTTCATTACTTGAAGTGGCAATTTCAAGCCCTATGCTTCTGTAAGTTTTTCACGGTGCTTCTGATCCAAGTTTAACTCACCTCTGCAAGGACACGGATAACTTAAACACTGCTGTAGCCTGGTTAAATAACACCTGTAGTGAAAAATAATCAAAAGATTGTATGTAAATCCTAGCTATGAGAGGGTTATGTGGAGGTATCTTAGCTATGAGTCAAGGTCATTTGGAAAGATTCAGGAGGTTTTCTAAAGGGAAAAAATATTCTGGGCACTGTCAACATCATCACTGATTAGCTTTGCCATTAATGTCACTTTGCCCACTTTTGTCTTTCATCTCTTTTCTTCTTTCAGTGGGTTCTGTTGTCAGGTTTTTCTTTCCCAAACCAGTGGCCCTCTTTTAAAGAGTGACTTCCAATTAAGCACAGTCATGCACTTTAAATTCTAAAGGACTCTCTGTGGGGTGAGACTCGCCACCAGGCCTCTGGCACAGTGCTGCATTTAAAAACTGCCCAACTGCTGTGTGGTTCCTCAGCTCTGCGCTCCCCAGGGCTGCAGCTTCTCATTAGAATTCTGGGCAGGCTGCATCATGTTGGCATCCTGATCCTGCCTTTATTACCATGCCCTTCCTCTTACCCCCTTCTCTTTTGCTTCTGCTTGGGTCTTTTGTTATCCGGCTTCTTTTACCCTCCTTGCCTGGCTTCCTTGTCCTTTGTCTTCCTCTGTTATGATTTATGATTTATGCTCAGCTCCTTCCTTCTCCAGGCCATCTGCTTCTAAGCCAGCTCCCTACCTTGAACCACAGTCAATATTTTGCATAACTACTTGACTTTGTTTGCAATTGAATTTTTAAATAGAACACTGAGCTAACTCTCACTTACAGTTAAACACACAAAATCCTTTAGTATAATTATCCCAAATTTATAACACCTAATTCTGTTCACTTTTTGAATACTTTATTCTAAAACCTTCGGTTAGAAATGATTGTGTATTTCATCATGGATGATTCCTTTTCTGTAAGATGTTACACATGGATTCTTCTTTTTTACAGAAATCCATCAAAGCACTTTTTAAATTAAAAAAAAAATTTGGATAAGAGGCAAGGGAAAGAAACTTAAAGGAAAGGCCATGTACTAGGGAAAAGAATCAGGCTGACATTGAATATTAGTTAGGAACTATTTGGTTGCATGTAATAGAAATTAATGCCAAAATACTTCAGCCAAGAATAAAATGGTGAGAGGATTTATTATGAGAATGTACGGATATGCCTTGCAACACAAGAGTAGCCATTAAAAATTTGCAAGATTCAGAAATAGAAGTCTTTCATTGTTTCTCATTATATTTACTTTATTCTTTTCTCTTCCACTTGTCTTTTCTCCACAAGGAAGAAAGTGGCTACCTCACAAATCACACATGCAAAGGATGGGGAGACATTGAGACAGGAATCTCTCCCACAGGAGAATTTCAGAGGAAAGGACTCTGCTTGGCCTACCTAAACCGACTGAGTCCAATTAGTAATTGTTGGCGTGAAGGAAAGGGTGACACAGTACAATTCATCATATGGCTTCCAGGGAAGTCTTTTTCAAACACTTACTAATTGTTTAACTTGGAGCAACATGCTCAATCTCTGAGATTTTAGTGTTTTCATTTGTAAAATGGGGATAATATTATCACCACAATAAACAAGATGACCAGTAAATGCTAGCTATTATTGTTGCCAAAAACAAAACATTAAATGCATCTTATTCTGCCTATATAATCATTGTAGAGCACATCCTAATTTGTTGTATTCATGTACCTGATATATAGCCTCGGGTTTAAGGAAATGCAAGCAGCATCTACCCCTTAACATTATGAAGCCATTTACACATGCATGACAGTTCTGGCAAATGTCCATGATTATCTAGGTCACCCTAAGTATTGCAGAAAGTAAGGAGAGTATTAAGTCTTCCTTAGAGCAAGTATATTTGAATAATGGCTGAAGATAAATGACACCCAATAGGAGGAAATGGACTAGGATGTCCCTTTTGTGTCTGTGTTCATAAATTTATTCCCTTAGAAAAGAATTAGAAACCATAGGAAGGTTATAAATTGGAGGTTCATGTTGTTGGAGGTTTGGGCATAGATGAGGTATTTCTAGTACTTGAGGTAGAATGAGAACAGCTCTATAGGAGAAGACTGTGGAAGGCCATAAAGAAAGATACAGACTTCAACGTTTTTAGAAAAATATTGGAGGATTTACTTACTGACTAGGTGTGAATGATATTGGGTATCAGAGATCTAGTCTTGGCATGAGAGTTCCTGATTTCAGATTTGGAGTAGCTGCTAATACTTCAGGAGAATATTGCCAGATGAAATGCATTGTAAGTGTTTTAAAAACATAAATTGCTCTGTAAATTCCAGGTGATTTTATCTGAGTCAGGGTATGGTAGTGGGGGAACATGAGTTCCGTCATATCTTAATAAAATAAAACACTAAAATATCTAACACCCAATATAAATATTCTCAGAGAACGTTTATAGTTTATATCAGCATTTCCCAAAGCATATTGTACCTTCCCTAAATGTTAATAGGTGATAAAAAATGCACTGGATTAAACAAAGATAAATAGGTATCTTTACTGAAGGACTTCCCAGAGACTTTAATATGCCAAAGTGCATTATGAAGGAGGGGAATATGTAATATGCTGAAATTCCAAGATACATTTGATTTCAGTGTAGTTCTTCACAGTACACCTTATGAGACTTGGTATTCTGAAGACACCACTTTTGGGAAACATAACTTCCTTACATTGTTTCTACATACTGCATTATATTTATTCCCAACTTAGTAAAATACAATCAGCACAGCCCATATAACAGCAGGAAGGTTTCAGACATACTTCAT
The DNA here is from genome assembly GCF_964374135.1 of Grampus griseus. Lineage (NCBI taxonomy): Eukaryota > Metazoa > Chordata > Mammalia > Artiodactyla > Delphinidae > Grampus > Grampus griseus. The sequence continues at coordinate 41,676,410 of NC_139012.1, read as the reverse complement.
TAAAAGCAGTTATACTTTCTGTGTACAAATCATATATGTATTAAATTAATACTAATGGTTACAATCCCATAACATTTGTAACCTTTTACAATAAATGAAATTTTTTTTATGTATGTGACAATGACTCTAACACTGTGACTCACTTATTGCTATTTACCTCATTCCACCATACAAAATTTTTCCTATGTATACCCATAATTGCATTTGAATTTTTGGGTCCAAAATATACAATTATTAAGTTATTATTATATTCTTAATTATGTACTCTAATTATTATAATTTTCTCTCATGCTTTATTATGTGTTCAAATTTCTTTCTATCCTAATTTTACTTAATGCTTTGAGTTTTTGTTCTTGTTTATGATTGGCATCTGAAAATAAAATATTTTACAGAATGTATTTAATATTTTAGTCTCCTTTCAGATATGCCCCCTAAACTCCCTTAACTTTGAACTTTGTGGCAGAAATTTGTGTGGCATTTAAAATAAATAAATGGCATTTAGTTAGGATTCTAGTAATTCTTGGAAAGAATATTTGTGTTGCCTCAATTTTTTTCAAAAAAGCTACTGGTGCTTTACCTGTAAATAAATGTTTTCTTTCCTTTATTTTCATGTTGTCTAATGTAAATACTTTTTAAATGAAATCTAAGAAATTGTCCTCAATTAAAGGCATTTAACAACATTTAATATGGATTCTTCCCATTTCTGTATTAGGTCTCCTAAGAGCTCAGACACGGTAGCTTAACAATCAGGAATTAACTTGAAACTTGGGGGCAAGTGAGAAGAAGGGTTCAATTACAACTTTAGGTCCACGGATGCCTCCTTATTATGTTTGAACTGCCATACTTGGTTTTACTTAAAATATTTGTGCTTTCAGCTGTCTTCTTTCTTTATTTGTTGTTAATTATGCTCTGTCTGAACAACTTCACCATAGTTGCTTAGGAAAAGATCTGTAATCATCCTAAGTTATGTTGTTTGCATTCTGATGCCAAACAACCTCCCTATAGTTATTTCAAGAAAGATCTTAGAATCTTATTCAAATTATTTACCTAGACACAAGTGATACTAACGTTTAGTTGTCTTCTTCATTACCGTCATCACCTTATTTTTTTTTATTTTTATTCTTTTTTGCGGTACGCGGGCCTCTCACTGTGGTGGCCTCTCCCGTTGCGGAGCACAGGCTCCGGACGTGCAGGCTCAGCGGCCATGGTTCACGGGCCCAGCCGCTCGGCGGCATGTGGGATCTTCCCGGACCGGGGCACGAACCCGAGTCACCTGCATCGGCAGGCGGACTGTCAACCACTGCGCCACCAGGGAAGCCCCACCGTCATCACCTTATATTGAGAACTAATCATGTTTCATGTTTATATTTAATCCATAATATTAGCTTTTTTTTGGAGATGAGGGTTACTAGAGATTTTACTAAGGCCATTTAGCTACAGAGTAGCAGAGCTGGGTTCAAAGCCCATGTAAAACTATCTCCAGGACCAAACTGCAGTCTATTAAACCACGCTTCCTTCTATTACATCTGAAGAATTTATTACTGAAATCTACATTATATAATAGGTTCCTGTTTGAAAATAAGAAATAGAAAGTTAAGCCATATTAACTAAGTTTTGTTAATTTAGATAAAAACAAAATCTGCAGACAGGAAATAATTCAACAGCTTCTTTATCAACCACCCATAGGCTTGGAGTTTGTCTTAACTAATATCTAGGCTGGCACCTGGAACAGTCCAGCACCCGTGGCTCTAGGGCAGCTGTCCCTTGCTTTCAGCCAGGTGCTACTAAGGTTTTGAGAAGACAAAAATAAATTTGCACAAGAAAATATTAAAACTCTTCTCTTACAGACCATACTTAAACTCAGACTTATCACCATAAGAACATGCCTGAATATGGTGTTTATTTGGGGGACCAACACTTTCTTGTCTCACTTTTGTCTCATTGTAAAGTTCAAATCATCAAAACCATTTATGGTTTTTCCTTCTACAATTTCTTATATTTATCATGACAACTTAATCATAAGCTTTCTAGAAATTATCCTCTGGCAATAGCTTTTATGCCTCGCTTTACCTTTTAGCACTCAGCAATTTTAAGACAAATGATAATAGAAAAATATTATCTTGTAATTCTATTATTCATACTTTGAAGATATACCCTTAAACATGAGTCATGTTTTTCTAGCTGCAAGGTACAGTGGATTATGGAATCAGATTCAACTATATCTGGAGCCCAAGTTTAAAGCCCCAACTCAGCAGGCTATAGAAGGAGTATTTTAAAATGTGATTTAACACTTCTGAACCTCAATTTGCACATCTACAAAAATTTGACCCAACAGAATTGTTGTGAAGCATGATAACACAGCACATATGAAAACACTTCATAAAGTGTTATATATAGTACTTTCCCTCTTAGTTTGAATAGATCTTAAGGTAAATGAGCTAAATATGAATCTTAGCCCTCATATTCAACTTTGAATTTTGCTAAATTTATCAGCCCCAATCTACTTATCTACAAAATGCAATTAAATATTTATTTTCAAGGTGTTTTGACTCTGATCACATTTGAAATGAGAACAATGGTGAGAAGACAATTTTTTTCTGTCTTCCCATCACTGTACTGTCATCCAAATCTAATTGACATGCCCTTCTTCAACTTTTTTTTCCAATGGGAAAGACCACATATAGTTACTGAAGTTTTTAAGCTATGAAAAGACAGTGGTTTGTGTTGCAATGATCCCAATTTTTCTGACTACCCTTGGTAATATAAAAATTATCTTTACCTTGCATTATTAGAGAAGCCTGCGACATATAGATAAACAGACTAATTACTTATAAACTATGTTGGATAGCTCAGTCAGTATGTACATATGAGACATTTAGGAAGTTTTATTCTGAGAATCAGATCTAAGAAGAATAGACATTAACACTGGCATGTGTATCTTCTCAGAAAATATCACAATAAAGAATATTTAAGATGCTGAGATAGAAGAATGACACAAAGACCAACTGCAAGCTAAGTATAAAACTTTGCAGGCAGGACATGTTAAATTGGCCTGCAAATATTAGGGCTATTTAAACAGCAGAAAATAAATAATTTGAGATTGATAAAACTCTTAAGCAAATTGTATTCATATGCCAGACATATCCTGCACTACTTAAATTTTAGCTTGATGTTATTTTTAAAGTCGCCATATGGTATGAGTAAATGGGAAACACCTTGAAGATTCTCCTAAGAAGTTTAAAATAAAGAAGGTAAAATAATTTTATTAAATTTAAGCTTTAAGGTCAGAATATACATATAAAAAAATCACCGTGATGTGACAGACTAGGACAACCATATTTAACCATAATTAACCAGAACTAGGAGAAGAGTCAAGTTTTGTGGGGCCTGAAGTTTATATTGGAAGACCTTCTTTCAGAAACAAATATCTTACTTTTGCAAATCTTATAAAAATATATTACTACATGGATACTTTTTCTGGTTTCTTTCAGGCCTTGGAAGAGACCAGTTCAGTAAGGAGCTTAAGCTTCTCTAGCTTCAGGGCTATCTTACCACTGGGGAGAGGGGATTGAATGGGTGGACATACATGAAAGAAGAAAGTGTCAGTATAAAAAAGTGGGTCAGCCAGGAAGCTGTATAACCAGGAGAATCTCTGAGATAAATATTGACATTGTCCAGCCAAGAAATGTGGAGAAGAATCATAGATAATAGCTTTGAGAATTTGAGTTTTGTCATCAAAACTGCCTGTATTGTGAGATGGATCCATCTGGCCGTTTTGGAATCTTATCAGGATCTAATTCCTTACTTATAGAGCCAAGATTAGAGTAATCCCCACCCAAACCTTTCTACTTCCCTTCTCTGTCCACTCCTGTATCCCCATCTTCTGCTTATAGGAAGAAGATGAAAAGGTTAAATGAATCAACTCCTCTGCGTCTCTTCTGCACTTCTAATGGTAAATCAATAAACAGGCCTACTGATTATATACATTAATTTATCCAAGCTCAAGCATTATTATCTCTGTGGAGGTATTCGGTAGACAGCCCATATGTTGACTAAGTAACCCAGATTTCTATGTTCACTAAGCAAACATAACTATTTTTCTGTAGTACTCTTTATATTAGCAGAGATTTTACTAATCTTCCAGAAAAAAAAAATGCTTTCTTAAAATAAATTAAGAGCTCATCTTTTGAAATGTGAAAAACAACAATTAGAAATCAGAGATATAAACCTATTCTCAATGCTTTGCTGCCACTTTTTTGATTTCCTCTGATAGGATCAAGAATGTTATTTATTAATCTTATTTTACACAATACACAGTGGCTCTAATTCTTGGAACAGTTTCTATAACTATTGCAGACAGACATAATCAACTATATTTTCCTTTATGAAATGTTTTCAATGTTCCAAGTGCTCCTTCATACTAGTACATTATGAAAGCAAAAGATATTGAAAGAAAAAAAGAAGGCTAAGCATCCATATGAAATGGAGGCTTTCTTTAAGTTAAACCACCTCTGAAATGCAGACACTAATGCACACTTATATTGATCTATTGGTTCTTAGTATCTGTTTATTGTTGCACTTATTTGTCTGTGCATTAGTTACTGACATCTTTATATTCAGAGGAATTGGATAAAGACTAGACTTTTTATTATGGGGAAGTAGAATGTTGTGGAAACAGCACATTATATACAAAGACGTGCTCAATGATGAATTAGATATGTATATCATCTGTACTATAATATCTTACAGTGCTATGTAAATTATTGTGTTAATTTATTGAGTTGAAACCCAATTATAAACTACATATGGCTCAAGCATCCTATAAATACAACATGTTGACTACTAAATTATGCATCCTCTTATGTTTAGGTAAACAAATGTCTCATTACTACATGTTCTTCTTATTAAGAACCTCATTTTTAAGTCATATATCTCTGAAACCCAAGTAAACCCATAATTAATATTGGTGAAACACCAACAAAACCTATAACTTTGAGAAGAAAAATATTTATCTCTTTGGCGAAGAGGTATAACATTTGAGTTTGAAAGAAAAATATATTTAAGATAGCAGAGAATATAAATAGCAGATGCTGTTTAATAGGAAGTAATTTAGAATTTTGGCCATATGCATGTTAGAAGAGCTGGAGCTCAAGGGTTCTCCATCAGTCTTGAGAAACAGGAAGATGCCAGGGGACTGATGATTTGGGGCTGAGGTTAGAAGTGGGCTTGCTCTGACAGGAGCAAGCTAATCATGCATTCGTTGCTCTCTGTTCCAAAGATACTAATTTTTCTGTCCTTATATCCAATTGAGCCTTTAAGATATAAGTATATTATTATTATTGATCCTTCCACTGAATTGGTGTGAACTGGGTACAAAGGAGAGGTGCATACCCTTCCCCATGCCACCATTAGTACTGAGGATGTGCAGGCCTATGGTCTTAGAAAATGGAGTTGGAGGGATCTGTAGTCAGCCCTTACCCCAAGGATATGGAGGGCCAACTCTCTTCATTGTATTAAGCCATTTTATGTATGGCACTTGTGCATCCACAAATTTCAGTATTAGCAGGGCCTCCTGGAACCAATCCCCCATGGATACCAAGGGATGACTATACACACTCATAGTTATAATTTAGCTATATTATAAAAATATATATGTGTATATATATATATATATATACACACATATATCAGAAATATTTAAAAGCTATTGAAAGCCATTAGAGCTATTTCAGAAATAATCTGAAAGAATAATCCAAATATTCCAATATTGGAATTTACATGTGGTTTATGATGTTAGCTCCTCATCATTACTTTTTTTGAGCTAATCTGGACAATGATCTTCAATTTCTTACAAAACTATTGAACAATGGTGACAGAAAAGGAAGCATAAAAAAATTAAAGGAAAGAAAGAGCTATATTAAAGAATAGTAAACATAATAAAGAATAAAACTTGATTTGATAGGAACCTTCTCCTGGTAATCACACAAAAATAATATTACCTATTTCCAAGTTATAAAGCATCAATTCTATAAAACTTGAATAAGTTATTCCAATCAAGTGTCAGGATTAATTGATTTCATGTTGCCAGTATATTGTTTCTGAAATAATCCAAAACACTTAATGAGTTAAAACTATAGAAGATGGAATCTTGTCCTCTTATCTTTGATTGCACAACCAATAGGAGGATAGAAGACAACAGATCATTGTCAACCCTTATTTTTTTGTAGAAAACATCAGATTTATTCCTCTTGGAATATTTCATTTTTAATCTTCATATATTTCTTCAGATTTGCAGTAGTTATAAAAGATAAATAATTAATAGAAAAGGCATGGTATATCTTACCATCAAAAATTTTAAACATGTTCAAGCATCATGACACACTTGCTATGCCTTCCATAGGGAGATACATTGAATAGTATTTGGCAGTTACAAATTGCTCTTGTTTGGCTACTCTGTGCTTAACTATTTTAAGGCCAAATGGAACTTGGAAGAGCCCACAAATGATGTTAGCGAAATTTAAAGTTTAATTAGAAGGTAGTTTGACTGATATATTTCAGTTTGCCTTCATTTTTAAGTTGATTGTTTAGAACCAAAACTAAATATTTCCTGTAGAACGAATGTGATGAGTGGTTAATTAGGTTCCCAGGCTGGGTCATGAAACTCATTCATTCATTTAGTCATCCATTCATTTGAGTCTTCATTAAATGTTACCTTAGTGAGACTGTCCCTTGACATCCAATCTAAAATTTTAAACTCTGCACCGAATACTTAATATTTCTATTTCTTGACTTCATTTTTTCCTAACATTGTCTATTGTCTCTCTTCCCCAGTAGAAAATAAGATTCATGAGAGCAAAATTTGTGTCTTTTTTTTAACTACTGTTTTTCTATGGCTAGAATAAGGCACATAATTGATGTTCAATAAATAAATGATAATGGTGATCCTTTGTGTTCTCAAAGAAATGAAATGTAGTACAACCACACAACAAAACACCAAGATTTACCAAAATGGTGAGCATTGTATCTTTTATACTGAGGCAGAACCCATTGATTAGAGAATGGAGCCATGAATACCATCATTAAAATGGATGCTGTGATAGTTAGTATAAGCTGTCTTTTACCCTCCACAACAGCTCTGTCAAATGATGAGGAAACTGAGGCTCAGAAGTTTTAGGTAAAGAACTTGAATTCATACACCTCCAAAGAAAGAGTGAGAGTTCGGTTTCTCTTTCTTTCTCTATATTTCACATTCTTTCTCATGAAACAAAACAAAAATCTTTCTGTTAATTCTCCTTTATTCTTGCTGTTACCCTTTCCTGATACTGCTAGTGCTTTACAATAGAAAGGTAATAATCTAGCATATTGGGAGAGAGAGAGAAGCATTGAGGAAGTAGGAATGAAAAGGACAATGTTAAGAAATCCCAAGAGGAATGGCTGGTAGAGTCTTATTTGTGGCTGCTAGTTTGCATCTGACTTTTTTATTATTTATTTTTGAAATATGGAGAGCGCATAAAGCAAGCTTCTTTGAAAACAGTTTGCAACTGGCAGTTAACGTTTGTGATCTTCTTGATCTGTTGATCCTACTTGTAACCTTATCAGACAGTAAAGTCTGAGTCCATTGACTAAAATGTTTCTTACTTTATGAAACTCAGCATAATGCTTTTTTTAGCCTTACCAGCACAACTCTCTGCATTTAGAAGCAGTTGAATACCCTTTACCTGACCTCCATTAGGAACAGAAGAAATGCTATATTTCTATTTTGGATGCATGGAAGACTTTTATTATGTGAAAATCCATGATTTCTTCCCGTGTTAGTAACATATATTTAAAACACATAACCATATGATGTAAGAGGTGTCCTATTGGAAGAACAAATGCTACCATTCATCTCTTCTTGATCTTCATCAGTTCCCTTCTGAAGTTAGAATGATCCACGTGTGTCTAGGTTATTCATGCTAAAGAAACATATACTGTCTATGGCAGCTTAAAAACAAATTATCTGAGTATTTTTCTTTCAGTAATACGGAATTGGTTAATAACCCATTGAAATTAAATCCAATGTTTACAAAATATATTTCTACTGCTCCTGATTATAAACCATTTCTCTTGACACAAAATGGTAGTCTAAGGTGTATCTTACCTAACTGTGCATAAATAAGGATTCATATTTGAAATTCTTCATAGTAATACATTTATTAATTAACATCTTGCCTGACTTTTCCCTCACCCACTAAAAACATTATTCTATGAAGAGGCTAAGGTATATAATTTTAATTTATTATTTAATTTATGTCTATTTCATTAAATTTTCATGCAGTGCATAATTTCTGTCTTATCTGCTTAGACAGAGGAAGCTGTGATGCAGCCTTCAAAAATCCAGAAGGGAACTCATATTTTTCCATAATACTTAATACCGTTTTATTGTTAGCTGAGTGAGTTTTCTTCTAGTTTACATAGGTTAGCAGAACAACTTCATATTTACAGTAGGAATAATTTCTCAATGGAAATATGTTGGAAATATATTTTGAATTAATATATTATTAAAGTAACTTAGAAAAGTGGCATGTAGCATGTCTTTTTCACTCAGGAATGGCACTTGCCTCCCTATATTAGATGATAAGTAATAGGTAAAATGACCAAATACAGAAAGTCTCTGCTCTTTGAAAAAAAAATTACTGTATTAAAAATATCAGTTCTGAAATTGTATAATAGGGTTTTATTAAACAGCTAAATTGATATTCAGTATTCATGAATGGTTTATGTTTTCCTTTTAGAAGCTGGAATCTATTATTTTGAAAATTATTATGAGTGAGCTCAAAATAATATGAATCAAGTGTGTTGTTTTTTATCAACACAAACATGCATTTACACACACATAGAAACATGCATATGTGAATATACTTCATGTTTAAACCATTCAATTGGTTTTGACTTGAATGATACTCTCAAAATAATTTTTCCTACATCAAAAATAAATATTGGGATATATGTATATGTATAGTTGATTCACTTTGTTATAAAGCATAAACTAACCATTGTAAAGCAATTATACTCCAATAAAGATGTTAAAACATAAAAATAAATAAATAAATTTCAATTTTTCAATGTATCTTTCTGTAGATTTGATTTATTTAAATCCAGTTCTTTTGTTTTAAAGGAAAAAAAAAATGAGGCAGAGATGCTTATAGCATTAGAATGCTCAGAAAAATTTCCAAAGAAACTTGGATAAAATCGAATCCGTTTCTATTTAGCTTTTATTTACTTTTTTTTCTAAGAAAACAACCATTTTTATTCAAAACAATATGGTAATAATGTGAGGCATAGTTATTGCACACAACACAAAACATTTATTAAAAGCTATATAATTTAAAGAATAGGCAAGTACTTTTGTCTAGAGTTTTTGGGAGATGTTTATGGAGAACATCTTGGTAAGGTCACCATATTCAGGTCTGTACCTCCCTTTCTGAACCATAAAAACTCATTCTATTGCAAGTTTTTTGGAAGTAGCAATTCACTCTTAAAACAAAACCAAAAACAACAACAAAAAAAACGCAAAAACCTGCCTTATACTGCCTAAAAAAATTAACGTGGGCTTCCCTGGTGGCGCAGTGGTTGAGAGTACGCCTGCCGATTCAGGGGACACGGGTTCGTGCCCCGGTCCGGGAAGATCCCACGTGCTGCGGAGCGGCTGGGCCCGTGAGCCATGGCCGCTGAGCCTGCGCATCCGGAGCCTGTGCTCCGCAGCGGGAGAGGCCACGGCAGTGAGAGGCCCGCGTACCATAAATATATATATATATATATATATATATATATATATATATATATATATATATAATCTAGTAACCAAGAGAGTATCACTTTAGGTCATGGCTAGACAAAGAGACCACTGAAACTAGACAGTAAACAGTGCTTGACAATTAGTGCTTGACAATTTCAAAATATACTGATGTTGGACTGCTAATACATTCACTGAAAACAACAATAAACAGAAAGCAATTAAAATATTTATTGACGAACAAAACCTGAGCTCAAGTTGTTGGATAATCTAAAATGATATTTTAATTGTCCACTTACTTTTGCAAGTAATTTCTCAAATAAACTGAATTTAATTATTTAGAATTTGTCATTGAGGGCTGAATTTGACCATTTGCTCTATACATATATATTTAATATGCCTTTCTAGTTTATGTACAACATGCCAATCCAAAGGGTGCAATTTTGATATAATGTACTAGAGAATATATGAAGTATATGCAACATCAATAGCTCCACACTTCTACCTTCAGAATTAATAGAGATAGGAAAAAAAAATATGGTTAGTCATCTGGAGGTATGATTGCCAGCACAGAACAATTGAAAATGTTACCCAAATGATTTGTCTTCAAAGCTTGGCAGTGTCCATTTGCCTCTCAAAAGGAAATCTTATTTTAAAATTGTAATAGAATAAATTGTAATAGAATAAAATTCTTCTGCATTCAAATGTAGTAGTTTTTCATTTCCCTGGGCCCATACCATAATATTTATTCTGTGTTTAAATGAATGAAAATCATATTTGTATATAAGTGAGTTTATGGAAAAACAAAACTCTAAATTCAGACGAGTTTTAGCAAGCACTAAACAACACAAGCTCCATGGGATCTTTAATAAAAATAAACTACAATACATTGGTTGTTATATTTCAGATTAACTTGTTTGGGGATTTTCTTCTTCCTCAGTACATATAGACAACTTTCTATAAAAAGTCAGTATACTGGGTTTCCCTGGTGGCGCAGTGGTTGAAAGTCCGCCTGTTGACGCAGGGGACGCGGGTTCGCGCCCCGGTCTGGGAGGATCCCACATGCCGCGGAGCGGCTGGGCCTGTGAGCCATGGCCGCTGAGCCTGCGCGTCCGGAGCCTGTGCTCCGCAACGGGAGAGGCCACAACATTGAGACGCCCGCGTACCATAAAAAAAAAAAAAAAAAAAAAAAAAAAAAAAAAGTCAATATACTGACTTGGATCTGAACATGATGGATCAGAATCCACAGAACCAATTGTCTTAACAAACACGCTTGAGAACATCCTGCTTTTTTATTTAATATATATTGTTATCATATTTCTATGCCATTATATATGCGGTTCTTTGTAACAGATGTGTAATGTTGCAAAATTTTCTTAATCAATTCTCTGTTGATGGGTAGTTTCCAGTTTAATGAGAATTAAAATAATATTGTATATTTTTTTACACTAGACAAGTAAGGCCCTCTTTCCCAACAACTCCATTTCCTAATCCTTAGAACCTGTAAATATGTGACCTTACATGATAAAATAGACATTGAGATGTGAATAAATTAGGGAGACAGATGGAATAAGTTTGACACAGAGAGATTATCTTGGATTAACAGGGTGGGCCCAATATAATCACAATGTCTTTAAAAGTGGAAGAGAGAGACAGAATATGACAGTTAGAGGGATGTGACTATGGAAGAATGGTCAGAGATGTGCAACATTGCTGACTTTGAAAATGGAGAAAGAGAGCCATGGACAAGAAATGCAGGCAGCCCTTAGAAAATGGAAAAGGAAGGAAATTTATTCTCAACTGAGCCTCAAGAGGAATGTAGCCCTCCCATCGCCTTTATATTAGCCAGTGAGAATTGTATCAGATTTCTGACCTATAGAAATGTAAGATAGTAAACCTAGATTGTTTTAAGCCACTGAATTTGTAATAATTTATTACAGCATCAATAGAAAACTAATACATCATGCTTGCATTAACATTTTTATAGATACTCATTTCTTAAAGCAGAGTTACTGAAATACAGAAAACAACATGCTTTGTATATCAGGAAGAGTATAAAGTCTGTTCAGTTGGAAAACATATATCTTTTATAGTAAAAGCAAATCTCGTACATAGCAAAAGACATTGCTGTCTTTTCATCTTGTGTACTTTTCTCTTTAAAAAGTTGTAAGCCTTGGTATTTTTGTGTATGATATCAAGATAACGCAATGCATTCTGTTGTCTTCTGGAGCTAAAAATCAAATCAAATCAATTGTTGCACCATAGCAATAAATAATAGAAGATGTGAAACATTCTAGTAAAATGTTCAAAAAAGCTAAATATTAATTTTTAGTAAGAAAAAGTATTCTAGTTCCAGTTATATATTAAATGGGACAAATTTCATTCTACAAGTCTCATCCCAGACTGTGAAGTAAATGTGTATAATGCCAAGTCAAGTAGCAATTGTTTTCATTAAACATCTTAAGAACTGACTATTGGGTAATTTTTAACCCCCAGTTTTTAAAAACACAGAAAAATCCACTGATATTTTTAAATCAGTTTGATAAATTTTATTTATTTTAAATAAGATATTTTCTTTTCTGGTAGTATTTAAATGATTTTACTTATTTATCTATGTATGCAGGAATGCATTTATATATTGAATAATTGAATGTCTCAATCCAAATCCTTGGTCAGAATTAGCCTGAGACAATACAATGAATACACTGATACTTTTTGTTAACATCTCGTCTACTTGTCTACGTCATCCTCCTAAACTGCATACGTCTTCTTAGACGAAGAGAGATCACAAATTTATATCTGCCCTGATTCTGCCAAGAATATACTTCCTGTTCTACGTCTTCTATCATCCCATCAAAGCATGCACTTTCTTGATCACAGCCCTGGAGCTCTTTGCTAGGAGAGAAATTGAATTAGTCATTGGCAGTGATTTTAAACATATATTCCCATGTTGCAGACATATTCCTTTTAACATCAATGTTCAAAGGCCAGTGTCTTGACTCAAAACAATGTATTTGATAGTGAAATTTTCAGGCACCAGAGAGTGAATTGATGTTTGTTTGTTTGCTTTGTTTCGTAAGTAAAGCAACAGTTACCGGTAGCTCGCTAATCAGTCTCTGTTTAATGTCTGTTAACTCATATGCCTACTTAGCAAAGAGGACTTGAAATAAAATTTGGCTTTAGAAAATATGACAAAATAATTGCAAATGATCTACAGAGCATACTGTGTAACCTGTCCTGGATAAATGGAAACTGGACACAGAAGCAAATAAATGCTTCTGAATTCTAAATAATACTTTTCTTCAATAAAATTGTGTTTATTATTGCAACTAGTGAACATATTTTAAAATAACAGTATAAAATATATTTATGAATATAAATTATTTTTAGAGTAAAATAATCAGTTGCAATGTATAGTCTCTTACTGTCCTTCACAGTGTCATGATTCCCTAAATTTGTAAATAGTAATAAGAGCAGAGAAAATATTATGTTATTTTTCTAATGAATTGGAAAATCCTCCTTCCAGGAAGTTGTGTAGTAAATCAGTTGTCAAGTCATATTTTCTACCAGCACATCTCACTATATCCTGCAAATGAAAAAGCCTGAAGACTGTCTTATGGCTAAAGCTTTCAATCTCAATTCTGATCTTGTCCCCAAATCAAGGGTTTACTTAGAAATGGTATGCTTCCCAAAGGTATATCAGAGGACACCATAACTACTATGACACTTCTGGGTGGTATAATCATCTCCTGAAAACCAAACATCTGAAAATTTTGGTTGGGGGCAGAATGAGTTATCTCTATGAAAACAGCAGGTGAAGGTCATGAATTTTGCTGTTGGGTGTTGTTTTTGAAGCCAGGGATTGTTTTACCAACAATCTACTTTTGAGCTACTGTGTCTGTGGTTTAATTGCAAATTTGATTCTTCTATCACCAAAAGCAGTGTCCGTTATTTGGGTCACATACTTACACTGAGGAAGCCATGTATGTTCAATATCTCTGTGTGTTTCTGATGAGGCAAATAACTCTGATAATGTACATTCACAGTTCTTTCTTACATTCCAAAACTGGAATATTGACTTGCTTTATTGTCATTAAGAGACAGCTACATATCAGTCTATAGTTTTTCACTGCTTTCTATTAAGTCTCCTGAACACGATACCGTGCCTGTGGGAAAAGTACTTAAACAAACATCTATTGGAGCTGCGGTTGTCACCTAGCTGTTTCAAACTAGACCAAACAAAAAGAAAAAATATCTTGGAACTAAATCACCAAGTACACTTCTAAGTTTAAAAGAAGAATTAAAATAAAGTGTTTCCCTGTGTTTAATTTAAATATTTCTTTGGAAATAAACAAGAAAACACAGAATAAGAAAATTCTATTGTAATTGGTGGGAAGATTGGTGTCAAGAAATTGGTTGTAAAGAAGCAGAATAATTTTCTAGGAAAAACAAAAAATTGCTTATTATGGCATGTCAAGGAGAGCATATTAAATCATGGATATTTTAACTAGTAAATTGTTCTTACTTTCCTTGGCAATTCAGTAGAGTGATATATTCATGAAGCATTCAATAAATGTTAACTGATGATGTTTAGATAAAATCCTGCCAAACATCCTCTTGTACACAAAAGGTAAGCGAGTGACCTGAGCAAAAGGAGAAACTTTTCTTTTCCATTGCTACTAATTTGTCATCCTTAAAATCTTGATAATTTCTATGGGTTGTTTACATTGATGAGTTAATTAATTCGTACTGAGTTTAGTAAGAGAGCCTATGTAATCTCATGTCTCCCTATGTTGATCGGCGTTAACGAATAAAAGTGAGGGCTTCCCTGGTGGCACAGTGGTTGAGAGTCCGCCTGCCGATGCAGGGGACACGGGTTCGTGCCCCGGTCCAGGAAGATCCCACATGCCGCGGAGCGGCTGGGCCCCTGAGCCATGGCCCCTGAGCCTGTGCGTCTGGAGCCTGTGCTCCGCAACGGGAGAGGCCACAACAGTGAGAGGCCCGCGTACCGCAAAAAAGAAAAAAAAAAAAAAAAAAAAAAGTGGTGAGCATTTCTCTGTAAGTGTGAACTGCCTAAGCCAAGTTCATTTTAAACTGCCAGCACTTGAGGGTTACCGTAGCTTAATAGCTACTTTATATACTGCTTTTTGGATCTGTCACTTGTTTTTTCTAAGTACCTCATCATCAAGGTATCTCCTCATTCAACACCATAAAATAAGTCAACAGCACAAATATTTAAATCAAGAAACCCAGTCAAATATGTTCTGCAGTGTTCAAAATGGCAAAAAAGTGGAAATTATCAACCTGACTCTGTCTTAAATGGCAACTGCTGAGCTTCCTAGGCCATGTTATTGCTACATGTTTGAGTTGAGGACCAAGTACTATCATGCTAAGTTCACCTCTTCCACATCAATGGAATATTCCATATTTGAGGAGGAGAGTGACTAAAATTAAGATACTTTGGGAGGGGGGAATTTAAAGGAAGCTCAGCACACATTAGTTTGAAAGATTACTTATTCTAAACTGTCCTTACCTTTGGCTTAAAGTTTTGACCCCAATCCTATAATCTGTCT
Source organism: Grampus griseus (assembly GCF_964374135.1). Classification (NCBI taxonomy): domain Eukaryota; kingdom Metazoa; phylum Chordata; class Mammalia; order Artiodactyla; family Delphinidae; genus Grampus; species Grampus griseus. The sequence goes on along the minus strand of NC_139012.1, from coordinate 41,661,062 downwards.
CCCTAAAGGCTTAGGATGCTGAGGACTGACAACCGGGAACTGATGCCCACATAGCATTAAAATATAAAAGACCCCTTGACTGAGACAGATGCCCCCCAATAATCCAATTTTTTGACTTGACAGCATCCATGAGCTATTTGATAACTGACTCTTTATATTATAACCAATAAAATATTACTGCCACCACCACTATAGAATCTACTAGCATTTTAATGTTTGTCAAGTAGGTAATATTTATAAGCTATTTCACTAATCATTCACATACCTCATTTGATTCAATCCTAATAAAAACCCTGGGACGCAAGTGTTTCTTTACTCTGTATTGTTGAAGAAATAGAGTTTCAAAAATGTTAAGGAACTTGTCCAAATGTTTACACCTAGTAAGTGGGGGAGCATGAATTTGAAGGAAGTTTATACTGAGTCACAAGAACTTTGAAGAAAGGGTCACTGAATCTAGTCTAATATCTTTGTATCTCTATCACCCAACATAACCAGTTATACCTGGGAGTGTTCTTGAAGCTGACAATGATGATGCCCCTGAGTTTCACAGTCTTCCTTTAACTCCCAGATTTCTAAGCATATCTAAGTTAAATTGTTTCTTCTAAAGAGTATTTGTCCTGTTCAAATACATACTCTACTCTTCATGTTTTGGCTCAGCTTTAATGAATCTCTTAATTTGCATAATTTTAGTTGCCTTTTGGCCCCAAATACAGTTTTATTTTTCACCAATCAAAGTATTTCATTACAGCCACTTGGGCTGTGATCAATAGCTGATGAATAACTTCAAAGGAAATCGTCTAAAATCAAATGGCTATGGTGTCACGGAAAAGCAGCCATGAGATGAAGGACTTTTCTTTTCAACAGTGAACTATCAAATATATTTGTTACTTATAATCAAGTTTCTTATAGTCTTCTTATGTTTATGATTATTTATATGGTTATTGAATTAAACTATCAGTTAAGTTTTAACTTATTCTGTCTTATGATACATTATTTGCTCCATCATTAGCATATATATTTCTCTTGTAATTCTACATTTACTTTCCGAATGTGGGGAGAGAGGAGTGAAAATTGCACCTTAGTTTTTATTTCTTTGTATAATGGATTTCACATACAAAAAGAGGTTTGTTTGTTTGCAAGGTTTTAAAATATATGTAATATAAATGTATTTATGAAAAATGCCATACCTTATACCAATTTGCAGGCACTTTCAAGCTTCTCCCTCTAAAATAGATGAGGTGAAATTTATTTAGGTGAAATGGGGGACTGGGCAATTTGCTGTTTTCTTCTAGCTAACTGTATAATTTAGGAAGAAGTCTACATAGCAACAAACATTGAATCAACATATAGTTAAGCTTGGAGAAATGTGTTAGCATCCACATTTGATTAATGCCAGCATCGAGAACAATCTTTCACATGTCTCCGACAAACATTACAATAATAGCAGCTGTTTATATGCTACATATTTTGCCATGTTCTTCATTTTAGAAAATGGTGTCCTGGTATGCACATGTGTTATATATAATATTCCTATGATACAAAAGTATTCCAAGAAACCTTATATATTTTCATGAATAGAAGAAAGAGTTATCTTATCCGTAAAAGCTTTATTGTATAAAACATCACTATAAGTTTAACCCTTTATTACCATTTCTAGGAAAACTGTTCCTTTCGTTAGAGAAAAGGTGTATATTTTAGAGCCCCAGGTTTAATGGGATATTAAAATTTATTTAGTTAAATTTGCAAATTTAACTAAATTTTTATATTTAAGCATTCATGAGCACAAATTTGTATATACTATAAAAAATAATAAAGTGTTTTTAGCATTGGAAATATATTTCAGGGTACTAATATTTCAATTCCAACATAATATTAACCCAAATGAAGAAAATTATATTTTAAGAGATTCTAAGTAGAAAAAAAGTGAACATATTAGAGCTTTATATCACTTGCATTTTCTTTTCTTTTTTTTCTTTTCTTTTCTTTTTTTTTTTTTTTGCGGTACACGGGCCTCTCACTGTTGTGGCCTCTCCCGTTGCGGAGCACAGGCTCCGGACGCACAGGCTCCGCTGCCATGTCTCACGGGCCCAGCCGCTCCACGGCATGTGGGATCTTCCCAGACCGGGGCACGGCGTACGCACAGGCGTACTCTCAACCACTGTGCCACCAGGGAAGCCCTCTTTTCTTTTTTTAAACCACTTTATTGGGGTATAATTGACCTACAAAAAGCCTCACATATTTAATGTATACAACTTAATCAACTTGGAGATAAGTGTACACCAGTGAAACCATCACCACAATCTATGTTACTCAGAAGGTCAAAGTTCCAGTAATAAAGATGAATAAGTCATAGGGGTCTACTGCACAGCATAGAGCCACTTGCATTTTCTAAATCAGCATCTAGAAAATTGTTTCTCTAGAATATGTTTCCATACAACCTACTTACTATAATGGAAATGTGAGTTTATGCTCCCTGGATAAGGTTACACTTACCAGTCTCTTTCTTTTATGATGTAATTTCCACTGTCATTGTTCTGTCTTGTTCTATTATAATAATTTCCTGTAAGTTATAAATGAATTGGAAATCTTCTCTCCTCTTCCCAAGTACCTTTCTCATTTACTTTAGTTTTCTCAAGTGCCAGAGGGCTTATTGTCATCTTTAGATTTTAGGAAAGAATAAATATAACTAAATTTGCTTTTATTTAGACTCTTAATAAAACACATGTAAGGTAGAAATGTTACAGAAAGAAAACAGCCCTAAGAAATGTCTAGTCTTATGGTTCATGTCAGCTTAGCCTCAGGCAACTAAACTGCCTGTCACATATAAGACATGGGTTTATGCTTTAACTATAGTGAAGGCATGTTACAATATTGAAGTTAAATTTTTTTTCTAAATGTATAGTGATTTTATTTCATTCATAATTTAACATATCAAATTTCATTTCATGGACAAGATTGCTGTTTAATCAAGGTTAAGGATCTTCCAAAGTTTTGCTTTTGTATGAGTCTTACATGCTTGAGTATACAAAAACAAATCTTTTGAAAAACTGATTTTTAAACTGTGCACCATGATACCCTAAGTGTAATGAAGCAATTTCAGTATTGTTAAAGGAAAAAATAATCAGTGATGTTTAATTTCATCACTTTTTATTCTTTATGGACTGAATAAACATTAATGAATGACAATGTATGGCCACAAAGATTTAGCCAAATGTTAAAACCTTTCTTAATTTCAATTAATGTATCTGTCTATCAAACCTATATAGACTATGTTGAAAAAATAAATGATCTCTTATTTCCACTTTTTTCCTGAATCTGGAAGTGAGCCATGCCAAGAAAGAGTTGAATATGATCATTTGAGGTGAGGGCTTTATCCATCCTAGCATATAACTATTGTTCATTAGGTCAATTATTAGAATCCTGGCACACTGCACAATTAATTTTATAAACAAAGCAATACAATCCATTATGCTAATGCAGAGTCAAAGCCAGAGAGTTATTTGTGGTATTGCTTATATGAGCAAGAAAGAGGGAAGGACAATTCCTAGAAGGAAGTAATTGGGTCAAGTGTAATGGACATTTAATAAAAAATTCAATGTAATCCAGTGCATTGGGTGATAGTCGTAAAGAGAAATATTAAAATTCTGGCAAGCTATACTGGTATATACTTTACAACAATTTTTAGTAGCAATAACAGCTGTTTTAATTTGTATTCAATGTGTAATTTCATGATTCATTCTAAATTTCTCCTGAGAAAAAATGCACACTGCTCACATACATCCATATATTTATACATATATGCAAATGTATCTATATATGTGCAGATTATATATGAATGTGTATTTATATATGTATATACCCATTTATATAAACATCTACATATATCTTGTACCTTAGCATTTTATTTTTCAAGACTGATTTGTTTTTCTATCACTATAAATGTTATTCTGTTAAGATACTGGTGATATTGGAGGTAGAAACATGCAAATGAAATTCATATGACATACAATCCAGATCTAAGTTTTTCCTTTGAAAATTGGAAACCTTATTAATATGGGTTTGAATGTTTTGATTTATAATTCCTTTATTCATAGTACATTAGTATACCTTTTTTCTAAAACTAAAATTCTGTGTTCTGAAAGGCTTACTTTTGTTTCTTTTTAAATACCCTTAGTGATAGAAATTTGAGTGTTAAAATATAAATTTAAGTATCTTTAGTGCTTCATAATGTTTACACTTTCTCTTTTGCAAAGTGTTTGGTTTTTTTAATATGAATTCATCTCTTAAATGAAGTACTTATTCAAGCAACTCATGAAAATTTAGCTTTATATCATCAAACTTTATATGAGCCAGTGTTGCTTATGTTGCTTATGAAACACAAGAAATGTAAATGAGAGTAAAAATGAACATGGTCTCTGGGCAGCACTGTTTCCCAGGTAAGGGTATATGCTTCAGAATTAGCCCTGGGGACCTGTGCTTTTCCCAGACACCTGACTTTGGGCAAGTTACCCATTTTGTTAGACTTCAGAATCTTCATCTGTAAAAGAAAATAATAATATCTATATCACAGGAATTGACATTATCGGAATTAAATTAGAAAATATGCACAATGTTGGGCATATATTTAACCAGTATTAAATGAAAACTTTTGCTATTTTCTTTCCTATATTTTTAATTATTATTATGTCTTAACACAGAATATCAGAGAAATGAAATTCAGCTTACTGAAGCCTAAGAAATTATTTTGTCACTAGTAAAAATAAATAAATAAATAAATAAATTCCAAACAATAATAATAACAACAAAGAAGAGTAAACTCAGTTCTTGATGAAGCTTCTGAACCTGCCCTTGAACTAATGTAATTTTATTCTGGACATAAATAAATAACCAGGTCAAACAAAAAGACAATCACCTTAATCAGGAATGTTGTGGTTCTCTAACTTGTGTTGAGTTAATCTCAAGTGTTGGGTGGCCTGAAATATATACACAAATATACAGATGTACATATATGTAAGTATACATACAGAGATAGAGACAGAGATAGAGATAGAGACAGAGAGATATACAGTATTGTTGTTCACAATAGCCAGGATGCAAAAATCTGAGCAGAGAGAAATTATGCAGCACAATTCTATCCAGAAAAGTATCGCTGCCTGAGTCTGATGTCATTCCTCATTGCAAGATATCTGAAGTTTTCCAATAAATGTGCCATTTTGATGCAAGTTATGGAATGCAAATATCTCTAATTTTTGCTTTTAATTAGTGTATATTTGTTTATTCCAAACAAAAACTAACTTAAAAAAACAGTTCAATGAAAAATTTAAAATATATAAGTAGAGATAAAAGGGAGTAATTTAATTCCTTATGCCCATGAAAAGGAAAAGAAATGTTATGTGGTAGATTTAATAGAAAGGATTTCACAGCATCCTGTGAAAAGGATAGAAAATAACTTATCAAGGTGTGAGACATCTTTCCATTGACATGTATTTTTAAACGACTATATGAGAATTTTGCTGTATATAAGAAAACAGCTTCATTGTTGGGGTAGCTCAGCACATTTTGCCAATTCAGCACAGAAAAACTAAGTTTGCTTTTGAAAGTCTCATCCTGATTTATAAAGAACACTTAATTTGTTTCCTTTTGTTGAACTTCAGATTAATCAACCCAGTATTTTCAAGCTGGCCTTTGAATGGTCTTCCCTGTTTTTCTCTCAACTGTAATTACTTACTGGGAATTCTTGTGTTCTTTGGGGAGCTGGCAGTGAGACAACTCTGAAAGTTGTGAATAATGGGTTCAGACTGTTACTGCATTCCAGCTCACCCTTTTCATAACCTTTTGGTAAGTGTAGCGTCCCATGTTTTAGCAGCGGTTTATATTAGCTTTCATCGCAATTATGTCCAAAGAAGCCTTGTAAAATTAAAGAAGGGAGAGGGATGACACAGGTCTTTTCCACAGGACCTCTTGTAGGCTGCTGTCTCATTATGTTAACAATCTGCCCAGAGAATGGAGTCAGATCTCCAGAGCAGACTAGATTGATTCACTTTACAGGGCTTTCTGCCCAACCTAATTATTGCATTACAAATAGCGATTCTTTCACCCCGTGAAGAAGCACTTTGATTAGTGCCTGCAATACAGGTGCCGGGGTCCGCCACGGTAAGTGCATGTTAACTAGCTCCCTGTATCACAGTTAAACGGCCGGAATATCACACCACAGGAGCAGACACCTTTGTTTTACATATTTCTGAGATCTCCAAATGAAGATGCTTAGACAGTTACAGACAATGCTATATGATACTTTGAGTGTTAGGTAAAAATAGACACACTATATAGCATTATTCCTTAAAAAAAAAAGTATCAGCCTAACATAACCTCTCACTTTCAACATTATGTTTGAAATATGGTTAAATTTTTAAATCTTATTTTAGAGAAGAGTGGGTATGGTATTTCTAGTTGCAAATTGAGGTTGCCCCTTGTATTATTTTTTTCTGTTGCTGACATAATAAATTACCAAAAGCTGGAGGGCTTGCAATTTATTCTGTTGCAATTCTGAGGTCAGAAGTCCAAACTCAAGGTGTCCTCAGGGCCACACTTTCTCAAAAAGCGCTAGGCAGAAATCCCCCCATGCCTCTCTCCTAGCTTCCAGGTTCTGTGGCAATGCTTGGTGTCCCTTGGATTGGGGTGGCATCCACACCTATCTTAGCTTCTGTCTTCAAATCACCTTCTCTCTGTGAAACTCTCCTCCCTGTGTCTTTTATAAGGATGCTTGTCATTGTATTTAGGGCTGACCTGGATAATCCAGGATGATCTCACCTAAAGATTCTTAACTTAGTTACAGCAGCAAAAGACCCTTTTTTTCTGAATAAGTTCACATTCACAGGTTCTGGGGATTAAGACACTGACTTATATTTGGGGGACCACCATTCAACCCTCTACGTCCCAGACATGCCATTTGGTCAGTGTGTTTAGTGATTTGCCATGCATTTGCTAGTCATTAACATTATTTTCTTTTGTACTACTTAAAAACTCATTTTAAAATGGAAATTGTATCTCATCAAAAATGGGCTTGAGAGAAAAGTAGTACCAATCAGTTAGAAAAAGAGAAAATGCTTTCCTTTTAAGAGAGGAGTTTGAAATGTGAAAGAAATAGCACTAGCACTCTGTACAATAAAGTGATTGCTTAAAAAAGAAAAAAAATGTAAACACAAACTATATTTAAAGCAGTGGTCCTCAATTATGGGTGATTTTGTCACCCCCACCCAAGCCCCAGCGGACATTTGGTAATGTCTAGACTTTTTTTTTTATTGTGGCAAAATATACATAACATAAAGTTTACCACTTTAAACATTTTTAAGTGTACAGTTCAGAGACATTAAGTATATTTACATTGTTGTACAACCACTAGCACCATCCATCTCCAGAACTTTTTCATCTTCCTGAGCTGAAACTTTGTACTCATTTAACAATACCTCCCATTCCTTCCTCCCCTCAGACCTTGGCAACCACTCTTCTCTTTTCTGTCTCTATAAATTTGACTACTCGATGTACCTCATATCAGTGGAATCATACAATATTTGGTTTTTTTGCATCTGTCCTATGTCACTTATCATAATGTATTCAAGGCCCAACCATGTTGTAGCCTGCATCAGAATTTCATTAATTTTTCAGGCTGAATTATATTCCATTGCATGTACATACCACATTTGGACATGTGGGTTGCTTCTACCTTTTGGCTATTGTGAATAATGTTGTTATGCACATTGGTATATAAATATCTTCTTGAGTCTCTGATTTCAGTTATTTTAGGTGTATACCCAGAAGTGGAATTGTTGAGTCATATAATAATTCTATGCTTAGTTTTTGAGGAACTGCCATACTGTAGAAACATTTTTTGTCACAACAAGAGGTGGTAGTGTTACTGGCCTCTAGTGGACTGAAGCCAGGGATGCTGCTCTACATCTTATAATATACAGAGGAGCACACACTGCCCCCCCATTAGCGAAGTATTATCTGGTCCAGAATGTCCATCATTTCCCTGTTGAGAAACCTTGTTTTAAAGAAATTTTAAACTAAGAATGATCTTGATCCTTTGACTTTATTCCAAATATTATCAGAGAAATATGGAATATGCATTATATAGTTCTATACATGATGCTTCAATCATAAATACATATTTCAATGTCTCTCCTTTCGTTATTCTCCCCTATGATATTGGTTTACATGGGGGGCAGCGAAGAGGATTGTTGTTGAACTGCATTACTTTCCCTCAGGTTTGAGGGGTTTTTTTTCAGTAAATTTCAAGAAAAATAATTTATAAAGTCATGCATGGGGACTACTAATATGTTTTAAAATTATTAAATTATTTGTCATTTCCAAGAAGATAGATTACAAACTTCTGATTTTCCCTTGTTTAATAAACATATTCTAAAAAGATAGACACATTAGGGGCCTTCAAACCTTATAGGAAAAATGTAACAGCCAATGATTAGAAAAGAATCTACTTTATAGAAAAGAAATTATTTAAAACCTCTAGTGGTCATAGAATTTTAGAGCTAGAAGAAATTTTAGATTGTAGAGGGTCTATGTGTGACTGGACCTGTGTGACTATTACTGAATGGAACCCACAATACCTGTTTCATTGATGAAGAAAACTGACACTCAAGGAGATTAAATAGGTTGCTAAAAGCTACCCAGCTAATGGGTAGTAGATCCAAGGTCAGCCTCTGCTGTTGGCTCCAAAAGTCCATCGGTGCCAGCACTTCAGGTCCATGATTCAAGCTTCATTTTACAAAGGAAAAACCTGAGACCCAGAGTTGCCAAAGACCAAACTTAGCTTCCAATCTTGTATGTTTTCTTATTACAGTTTTTATTCAATCTAAGAATCATTAGAATCCCTGCCATCCACTGCTAGATCCAGGCTAACTAGCACCTCTTAGCTAGACAGATCCTACCTACCTGGATGACTAGTACATCTTCTCCTTCAAAGTCAGAAATGGAGACTCCTAGTAGATCATTTTGTGCCAGAGGTAAAAAATGTAACTACAAACATTTGACTGCATGTAAGTAGAGTTTCATAGTATGTTATTAATCAAAACAACTTCCTAGAGCAATTTTGCTATTACATTGTCCAAGAATGATGGTGTGTGTAGATATAAACGAAGATATAGATTATAGAAGACCCAGTGAATGAACTAGGAATAAGTCTTTACATTAAGGTTAGAGAATATTTATTTTGTCTGGCATTGCTATGAATATAGAAATTATGTTAAGATGGTTACCTTATGTCTTTTCTAAAATAGATGGTTGCACAAAGAAAAAGCAGATTAATAGTTCATTTATCTTTTTTATAATAAATTTTGCATAATTATCAGAAAAGTACATCAACAATTGTGAAATATTGAATTGTTGTAACATAAATGATGTTTCCGTGATCATTTAGTACAATTGAAAATCATTTATCTTTTTTTTCAGTGTTATAAAGTCTCAGAAAAATGATTTTTTTTTAAATCCACCAGATTCACATATCACCTGTAGCATAATTCTAATTAGCACTGAATTTTAATCAGTGCATAATGTTCTGTTTTTTAATCACCATACAAACATAATTCATGAGTTTATATAATTTTCAATATAGTAAAGATTTTATAAATGCAAGTTGGATAACTAATTAAATCTATTGTGTTTATTAATCATGTCCATATTTTTCTGAGTCATGAAAAATGCAATGATAATGCATGACAATGCAAAGAAAATTATGTTCTGATTGCTTTTTAATAGTTATCCTTCCAATAGAAATTATAATATTGATTATTTAACCATTTGTTGAAAATATTGAAATGGCCATAACAATATAATAACAAATATAATTTGCCTCATACGTACACTAATGTGTGAACTACATTTAATCTCATATTCAAGCTCAGTTAGGGACATTAAAATTGGTATGTATAATTTTATATTTATAATACAATCAATTCAATAATAAAAGATTTTATGGAGCTAAAACTTACACAAAAAAAGTGCCTGTGTCAGTCAGGAAAACAGAAACTATGATGGTTACTTTAACAGAGAGCTTTTAATACAGGCAAATGGTTAAAGAGACATAGGAAAACTAAAATGACAAAGTGCGAACACTGAGAGAACATTGAATTAGTGACTGCTAGAAACAGTTGCCAACCTCAGGACTGTTGAGCAAAGGAAAGAAGATGTTCAGAACCTAGAAGCTTGGAGGAGGTGCCCTGTCATGCCGGGACAAGGTCTTTGAGGCAGGGATCTACCTGGCTACCTGGTTAGTGTGATCTCTCAAGAGTTTATAGGTCAAGCTCCATAGACAGAGAATCCAAACCCCAGAGAAAGGGCCTCATGGAGCTGGAATTCTGAAGAGGTGGCACCAATGGTATGTCTTCTGAGGCATGATGGGTCTGGAGTGTGGAAAAAACCTAGAGTCTGAATCAACCTGTAGTTGGAATAAATTGCCACAACTTGGATAAACATATCATTGCTTGGGTGATGCTGTCAGAAACTGACAAGGATCCTCTCTCCACAAAGGTGTGAGTTATATCTTTTCTGGGGCCCTCCCTCTGCATTGCACCAACCTAGCAGCAGATAAACAGAACAACGCTTCCTCCTGTCCAGTTAGCTAAGTGCCCCATCTTGGCAGAACCTAGCAGGGCACCAGTTGGCCAAAAAAAAAAAAAATGCAGTTTGCAGAGTTCAGCCTCTGTATCATAAAGCAGAGACTCCACTCAAGGAGTAAGTTTGGATTGGAAAACAATTGCTTAATAACCAGCACAGTATCCAACGCTGGTTTCAAAACCTCTTTTACAGTGTGATTATAGAATGTTACATTTATCTCTAGCACAGCAAATTACCCTCAACTCACTAGTTAATGTACCTAAAATAATTATTAAAAGAGAAAGTATGATTGTGTTATATGTGCTCAAGATATAGCCAGAATCACTGATACTGAGATTTATTTTTAAATATCCCAGGCTTAGGCATATGATAGCTCAACATTAGGCCCAGCTTTCACTGAATCCACTGCTAGAAGAACCTAGATTTAAAGTGGGTTATATTATAAGACTGAAGTCTCAGATTTAGTAACAGAAACCAGAACCCATATATTTTGATTCTGAGTTTTAAACTGGGGTCAATATAACACAATTAGAGATAAAAATATTTATATAAATGATAAATGTGTATTCTTTAAGAAATGCTTGTATATTTAATTCAGCAAATATTTATTGGACACCTGCAGTGTGCCTGATATTGTCTAAATTGCTAGATATACTAAGATGAATGAGAAAAGATCGTTTAAATGGAGAATTTGCTTTCATTCATATATCATCTATAATACTTTAAAATAATTAGTTAACATCTAAAAATCGTAAATTTTTATAATGACTTTTTTTTTCTAAACAGAACTTATTTTTTAACCTACTGGTGTATTTGTATGAGAGTAACCACAAATTAATGTCTGAGATTACCTAAGGGTGTACCTGATGCAATCAATATAAACCAAAAGATTGTTCTGAGCAGTAAATGCAACTTCAATTGTGTGATGTCTTCCCCTTAACTGACATTATAAATTAACTTGGCTTTAACCCACACAGTTGTTTTCCGATATTTTGGTTTGTGTTGATCATTTGACAACCCCTTAGGCTGATGCTATTAACAAGGTGTTTATGCTTAGATAATGCATTTCTTGAAATCATATTATATACAAGATTTTATTACCAACATCCATTATAGAAATTCAGATAAGAACCTTTCAGCTTTGAGTTGCAATGTCACCCATGGATGACTTTTTGCACTTTAGGAATATTTCAACTAATGGTATAAAAACATTTTGAAAACAACAGGACAATGACTAGATTTCTCAGTTGAGATGTCCGTGTGGGAGTGTCCTATACTCTCTAACCAGTGAGTCTGCTGAACACCACCTGCAAATTCCACACTTTATTTTTTTTTATTTCTTGTGTATTTCACAATACTTGGGAGGTGATGTGTGACAGGCGGCACATCAATGTGTTCTGCTCTCTCTTCTAACACTGTTGATGGGAAAACTGCACTTTGCCAAGAAAAAGTGTCCTAAAGATGGAAACTGAATTTCCTGGCCACCAATTCTTTTTTTTTTTTTTTTTACATTTTTATTGCAGTATAATTGCTTTACAATGTTGTGTTAGTTTCTGCTTTATAACAAAGTGAATCAGTTATACATATACATATGTTCCCATTTCTCTCCCCTCTTGAGTCTCCCTCCCTCCCACCCTCCCTATCCCACCCCTCTAGGTGGTCACAAAGCACCGAGCTGATCTCCCTGTGCTATGCGGCTGCTTCCCACTAGCTATCTCTTTTCGTTTGGTAGTGTACATATGTCCATGCCACTCTCTCACTTTGTCACAGCTTACCCTTCCCCCTCCCCATATCCTCAAGTCCATTCTCTAGTACGTCTGTGTCTTTATTCCTGTCTTGCCACTAGGTTCTTCATGACAATTTTTTTAAATTAAATTCCATATATATGTATTAGCATACGGTATTTGTCTTTCTCTTTCTGACTTACTTCACTCTGTATGACAGACTCTAGGTCCATCTACCTCATTACAAATAGCTCAATTTTGTTTCTTTTTATGGCTGAGTAATATTCCATTGTATATATGTGCCACATCTTCTTTATCCATTCATCTGTTGATGGACACTTAGGTTGCTTCCATGTCCTGGCTATTGTAAATAGAGATGCAATGAACATTTTGGTACATGACTCTTTTTGAATTATGGTTTTCTCAGGGTACATGCCCAGTAGTGGGATAGCTGGGTCATATGGTAGTTCTATTTGTAGTATTTTAAGGACCTCCATACTGTTCTCCATAGTGGCTGTACCAATTCACATTCCTACCAGCAGTGTAAGAGTGTTCCCTTTTCTCCACACCCTCTCCAGCATTTATTGTTTCTAGATTTTTTGATGATGGTCATCCTGACTGGTGTGAGATGAAATCACATTGTAGTTTTGATTTGCATTTCTCTAATGATTAATGATGTTGAGCATCCTTTCATGTGTTTGTTGGCAGTCTGTATATCTTGTTTGGAGAAATGTCTATTTAGGTCTTCTGCCCATTTTTGGATTGTTTTTTTGTTTTTTTTTGTTATTGAGCTGCATGAGCTGCTTGTAAATTTTGGAGATTAATCCTTTGTCAGTTGCTTCATTTGCAAATAATTTCTCCCAGTCTGAGGGTTGTCTTTTGGTCTTGTTTATGGTTTCCTTTGCTGTGCAAAAGCTTTGAAGTTTCATTAGGTCCCATTTGTTTATTTTTTGTTTTTATTTCCATTTCTCTAGGAGATGAGTCAAAAAGGATCTTGCTGTGATTTATGTCACAGAGTGTTCTGTCTATGTTTTCCTCTAAGAATTTCATAGTGTCTGGCCTTACATTTAGGTCTTTAATCCATTTTGAGTTTATTTTTGTGTATGGGAGAAAACAGTAGTTTTCTGGTAGCATCTTTAGAATTCTCTATGTATAGTATCATGTCATCTGAAAATAGTGACAGCTTTACTTCTTTTCCGATTTGGATTCCTTTTATTTCCTTTTCTTCTCTGACTGCTGTGACTAAAACTTCCAAAACTATGTTGAATAAGAGTGGTGAGAGTAGGCAACCTTGTCTTATTCCTGATCTTAGTGGAAATGTGTTCAGTTTTTCACCATTGAGGATGATGTTGGCTGTGGGTTTGTCATATGGCCTTTATTATGTTGGGGAAAGTTCCCTCTATGCCTACTTTCTGGAGGGTTTTTATCATAAATAGGTGTTGAATTTTATTGAAAGCTTTCTCTGCATCTATTGAGATGACCATATGGTTTTTCTCCTTCAATTTGTTAGTATGGTGTATCACATTGATTGATTTGCGTATATTGAAGAATCCTTGCATTACTGGAATAAATCCCACTTGATCATGGTGTATGATCCTTTTAATGTGCTGTTGGATTCTGTTTGCTAGTATTTTGTTGAGGATTTTTGCATCTATGTTCATCAGTGATATTGGCCTGTAATTTTCTTTCTTTGTGACATCCTTGTCTGGTTTTGGTATCAGGGTGATGGTGGCCTCGTAGAATGAGTTTGGGAGTGTTCCTCCCTCTGCTATATTTTGGAAGAGTTTGAGAAGGATAAGTGTTAGCTCTTCTCTAAATGTTTGATAGAATTTGCCTGTGAAGCCAATTGGTTCTGGGCTTTTGTTTGTTGGAAGATTTTTAATCACAGTTTCAATTTCAGTGCTTGTGATTGGTCTGTTCATATTTTCTATTTCTTCCTGATTCAGTCTTGGCATGTTGTGCATTTCTAAGAATTTGTCCATTTCTTCCAGGATGTCCAGATTATTGGCATAGAGTTGCTTGTAGTAATCTCTCATGATCTTTTGTATTTCTGCAGTGTCAGTTGTTACTTCTCCTTTTTCATTTCTAATTCTATTAATTTGAGTCTTCTACCTTTTTTTCTTGATGAATCTGGTTAACGTTTTATCAATTTTGTTTTTCTCAAAGAACCAGCTTTTAGTTTATTGATCTTTGCTATCGTTTCCTTCATTTTTTTTTCATTTATTTCTGATCTGATCTTTATGATTTCTTTCCTTCTGCTAATTTTGAAGATTTTTGTTCTTTTTTCCCTAATTGCTTTAGGTGCAAGATTAGGTTGTTTATTCGAGATGTTTCCTGTTTCTTAAGGTAGGATTATATTGCTATAAACTTCCCTCTTAGAACTGCTTTTGCTGCATCCCATAGGTTTTGGATCGTCGTGTCTCCATTGTCATTTGTTTCTGGGTATATTTTTATTTCCTCTTTGATTTCTTCAGTGATCTCTTGGTTATTAAGTAATACATTATTTAGTCTCCATGTGTTTGTATTTTTTACAGATCTTTTCCTGTAATTAATATCTAGTCTCATAGCACTGTGGTCAGAAAAGATACTTGATACAATTTCAATTTTTTTTAAATTTACCAAGGCTTGATTTGTGACCCAGGATATGATCTATCCTGGAGAATGTTCCATGAGCACTTGAGAAAAATGTGTATTCTGTTGTTTTTGGATGGAATGTCCTATAAATATCAATTAAGTCCATCTTGTTTAATGTATCATTTAAAGCTTGTGTTTCCTTATTTATTTTCATTTTGGATGATCTGTCCATTGGTGAAAGTGGGATGTTAAAGTCCCCTACTATGAATGTGTTACTGTTGATTTCCCCTTTTATGGCTGTTAGTATTTGCCTTATGTATTGAGGTGCTCCTATGTTGGGTGCATAAATATTTACAATTGTTATGTCTTCTTCTTGGATTGTTCTCTTGATCATTATGTAGTGTCCTTCTTTGTCCTTCTTTGTCTCTTCTAATAGTCTTTATTTTAAAGTCTATTGCTGAGAATTGCTATTCCAGCTTTCTTCTGGTTTCCATTTGCATGGAATATCTTTTTCCATCCCCTCACTTTCAGACTGTATGTGTCTCTAAGTCTGAAGTGGGTCTCTTGTAGACAGCATATATATGGGTCTTGTTTTTGTATCCATTCAGCCAGCCTGTGTCTTTTGGTGGGAGCATTTAATCCATTTACATTTAAGGTAATTATTGATATGTATGCTCCTATTTCCATTTTCTTAATTGTGTTGGGTTTGTTATTATAGGTCTTTTCCTTCTCTTGTGTTTCTTGCCTAGAAAAGATCCTTTAGCATTTGTTGTAAAGCTGGTTTGGTGGTGCTGAACTCTCTCAGCTTTTGCTTGTCTGTAAAGGTTTTAATTTCTCCATCAAATCTGAATGAGATCCTTGCTGGGTAGAGTAATCTTGGTTGCAGGGTTTTCTCTTCCATCACTTTAAATATGTCCTGCCAGTCCCTTCTGGCTTGCAGAGTTTCTGCTGAAAGTTCAGCTGTTAACCTTATGGGGATTCCCTTGTGTGTTATTTGTTGTTATTCCCTTGCTGCTTTTAATATGTTTTCTTTGTATTTAATTTTTGATAGTTTGATTAGTATGTGTCTTGGTGTGTTTCTCCTTGGATTCATCCTGTATGGGACTCTCTGTGCTTCCTGGACTTGATTAACTATTTCCTTTCCCATATTAGGGAAGTTTTCAACTATAATCTCTTCAAATATTTTCTCAGTCCCTTTATTTTTCTCTTCTTCTTCTGGAACCCCTATAATTCGAATGTTGGTTCATTTAATGTTGTCCCAGCAGTCTCTGAGACTGTCTTCAGTTCTTTTCATTCTTTTTCTTTATTCTGTTCTGCAGTAGTTATTTCCACTATTTTATCTTCCAGGTCACTTATCCATTCTTCTGCCTCAGTTATTCTGCTATTGATCCCTTCTAGATTATTTTTAATTTCATTTATTTTGTTGTTCATCGTTGCTTGATTCATCGTTAGTGCTTCTAGGTCCTTGTTAAATGTTTCTTGCATTTTGTCTTTTCTATTTCCAAGATTTTGGATCATCTTTGCTATCATTATTCTGAATTCTTTTCCAGGTAGACTACCTATTTCCTCTTCATTTTTTAGGTCTGTTTGTTTTTTACCTTGCTCCTTCATCAGCTGTGTTTCTTTGTCTTCTCATTTTGCTTAACTTACTGTGTTTGGTGTCTCCTTTTCACAGACTGCAGGTTTGTTGTTCCCATTCTTTTTGGTGTCTGCCCCCAGTGGCTAATGTTTGTTCAGTGGGTTTTGTAGGCTTCCTGGTGGAGGGGACTAGTGCCTGTGTTCTGGTGTATGAGGCTGGATCTTGTCTTTCTGGTGGGCAGATCCACGTCTGGTGGTGTGTTTTGGGATGTCTGTGGACTTACTATCATTTTAGGCAGCCTCTCTGCTAATGGGTGGGTTTGTGTTCTTGTCTTGCTAGTTGTTTGGCATAGGGTGTCCAGCACTGTAGCTTGCTGGTCGTTGAGTGAAGCTGGGTGTTGGTGTTGAGACGGAGATCTTGTGGAGATTTTTGCCATTTGATATTACGTGGAGCTGGGAGGTCTCTTGTGAACCAATGTCCTGAATTTGGCTCTTCCACCTCAGAGGAACAGCACTGACTGTTGGCTGCAGCACCAAGAGCCTTTCATCCACATGGCTCAGAATAAAAGGGAGAAAAAGTAGAAAGAAAGAAAGAGAATAAAAGAAAAGAAAATAAAGTAAGGTAAAATAAAATAAAGTTATTAAAGTAAAAAAAAAATTATTAAGAAAAAAAAAAAACTTTTAACCTAGGGGTAAGACAGGAATAAAGACACAGACCTACTAGAGAACAGACTTGAGGATATGGGGAGGGGGAAGGGTGAGCTGTGACAAAGTGAGAGAGTGGCATGGACATATATACACTCCCAAACATAAGGTAGATAGCTAGTGGGAAGCAGCCACATAGCACAGGGAGATCAGCTCGGTGCTTTGTGATCGCCTGGAGGGGTGGGATAGGGAGGGTGGAAGGGAGGGAGACGCAAGAGGAAAGAGATATGGGAATATATGTATATGTATAACTGATTCACTTTGTTATAAAGCAGAAACTAACACACCATTGTAAAGCAATTATACCCCAATAAAGATGTTTAAAAAAAAAAGAAAAAAAAAAACTTTTTTTAAAGTAAAAAGGGAAAAAAATCATAAATCTTGCCCTCAAATTCCACCTTCTCAATTTGGGATGATTCGTTGTCTATTCACATATTCCATAGATGCAGGGTACATCAAGTTGATCGTGGAGAATTAATCCGCTGTTCCTGAGGCTGCTGGGATAGATCTCCCTTTCTCTTCTTTGTTCGCACAGCTCCCGGGTTTCAGCTTTGGATTTGGTCCCGCCTTTGCGTGTAGGTAGCTGGAGGGCATCTGTTCTTCGCTCAGACAGGACGGGGTTAAAGGAGCCGCTGATTCGGGGGCTCTGACTCACACAGGCTGGGGTTAGGGAGGGCTACGGAGTGCGGGGTGAGCCTCCAGCGGCAGAGGTCGGCGTGACGTTGCACCAGCCTGAGGCGCACCGTGCGTTCTCCCGGGGAAGTTGTCCCTGGATCCCGGGACCCTGGCAGTGGCGGGCTGCACCTGGCCACCACTTCTACGTCATGTTACTGATAGCAGGAGTAACTAACTGGATGTACCAAATAACATATTTGTGATTTACCATGTAGATATATTACATGTTTCTGTTTAAAAAGACACAACTTGACACATTTTATATACAGTTTGGAAACATATAAAACGTGTCAAAGCAATTTTGTTATTGGGAAAATAGCTGACCAATTCTAGGGCATTTGGTTATATAAACAACTGGCAAATTGTTCATAAAAAGCAACATTAGTAAACATCTTGACATTTTTAACTTAAAAAATAATAGAACTTTAAAAATCATGAACTATGAATATTTAATAAATATTTTACCACCAAGAATTTATTGATAGTTACTATGCTGAAGTAACAATGATATATAGCTCCTTACAAATCCCTTTTACTTTCTATTCTTATCTGTGGGTTCTGTAAGAATCATAGATGAACATTGTGTGTGTGTGTGTGTGTGTGTGTGTGTGTGTGTTAGTTTAATATGAAAAGATTACTGAAAAAGATAATACAATGTAAGAAATGATTTATAATCAATATGTGTTTGAATGAGACTTGACAAACTTAAAACTATTCAAAGTTTATTAAAACAAACATAATACCACAACTCTGTGATATAAGCAGGAGAGTGTTGGTACTCCAATTACAGATGAGGAAATTAATGTTCATAATGAGTAAAACATTTTAACAAGAACACAGGGTTAATGGTAGAACTTGAATTAGAACTCATGCCTCCTGCCAGCTAGATAAATGTACTTGTTAACACACTACCCTGAATCTTCTCTAAAACTTAAATAAATCCACAACAGAGAAATTGATTTCTTTTGAATGTTCATAATAGGTGTTGCTGGTAACCACTCATATTATATTCACTGTTTTATATTTAGGTCCTTGTGTTGTAGGCATGTTTGTACAGTTCTCCTCAAGTCATTGATTGCTTGTAGGTATCACCTAGTGTGCCCAGGACAGTATCATGTTGATAACTGTCTAGCGATAGATAGGAATACAATACTACTCTTCTTGATTAGAAGTTGTAGGGCTTCTCTGGTGGCGCAGTGGTTGAGAGTCTGTCTGCCAATGCAGGAGACAAGGGTTCGTGCCCCGGTCCGAGAAGCTCCCACATGCCGCGGAGCAGCTAGGCCCGTGATCCATGGCCGCTGAGCTTGCGCGATCGGAGCCTGTGCCCCTCAACGGGAGAGGCCACAACAGTGAGAGGCCCGCGTACCACAAAACAAAAAAAGAAGTTGTATATAATTGTTTTGTCAGTACATCTCTAAATAATGCAGTGATTTGAATATTTTACAACAAAAGTTAACTCCAAATGTAATTTAAATGTCTGAAATATCTAAGTTATAATGTTATATCATGACTAAAGGTATTTGTGTAAAATACTATATGATATCTTACATTGAGTGAAAACATAACGTATAAATTGATGGTTATGGGTTAGAATGGGTTTCAGTGGATGTTCTCAAATATATTGGCTGCATTGGGATTGTAACCAAATATCTTAGAAAATAGCAATTAAATCTCAGAATATTATTTTCCTTAAATCAATACCTAGTATATAAACTTTAATCAACACCAGTAGAGTGAAATAGTTATATTATTTTGTCTCAGGATTTCTTTTTTGAGTATCTTATTGGAGATGAAGAATATTGAATTATGTAAAGGTCTTCAAAACCAAATATGATGCTTCCAATCTACCAAAATCAAGAAGTGTTCCTTTATTTTAAAAAAATTGTGTATGACCAAGGGAATCTTTTCTCTCTGAATTCTAACAAGTTACACATTGATAATAAAGCTATAGTTTTAAGTTTCCTTCAAGGATAACTGATGTCACATTCAGATTTATAACCTAGAAGGTGAATTGAAGGTTGACAAATTATACCATAAAGGAGTTTATATCAAAAACACTTTCCCATAGCATGGGCATCATCTAGTTTATTTGCTATTGATTTATACCCTGAGGTATAAAGTTTTAAACAGAAATTCAGAAGTCCAGTTAGACCAGCCACAGCTTTGGTTGAATGATGTTGGATATTTTATAAATTGTTTAAAACTTTTTTTAAATATTATAATTTTAAAAATCTTAGTGCAACATATCTTACGGTCACATCCATGAGATTCTTGATATAGTTCATGAGGTTCATGGTTGAGGACAGATGTCTTGCTTACATTCTAGCATCTGGTTACACTATTCATTAGGACTTTGTAATTCCAAGCTGTGTAGAAATTAATATAGTCTTCACCTAGAAATGTGTTTTGTTGTGGAAAGCATTTGGGAAAAAAACAAGGAAAGCTCATTTCTGACCCTGATTTTGTTTTTGTTTTGTTTTATTATTTTGCGGTATGTGGGCCTCTCACTGTTGTGGCCTCTCCCGTTGAGGAGCACAGACTCCAGTCGTGCAGGCTCAGCGGCCATGGCTCACGGGCCTAGCTGCTCCGTGGCATGTGGGATCTTCCCGGACCGGGGCACGAACCCATGTCCCCTGCATCGGCAGGCAGACTCTCAACCACTGCGCCACCAGGGAAGCCCCTGACCCTGATTTTGATACCTATCAGCCATGATATTTTGCCAACTCAGTTTCCACTTCTATAAATGATAAATTTTTTCTAGATGACCTTAAAACTTCAGTTAAGTGACTTTCTAAATTACCTTTTCTGATATACCACAATACATAGGGTTAGAGGTTTTCCCTGTTTCCCTAGCCCTTTACACTGACATAAAGACTTTCATGTGTCTATTATATATCTTAATTTTAAATGCCTTGAGAGCAGATGACAGATAATTCTTTAATTCTAATACTAACCAAATATAACTGTTCACATGAGTTCCACTGACACTTGTTGAAAGAATAAATGAGTGATCACTGCAGTCCCTTCTAATTCTGAAAATCTATCAAATCTTGTCTGGATTATCATCGAAGTGACTCCCAATTTATCAAACAGTTCTATATCCATCTATTCCCTACATAGATTTTCTTACGTAACTATGTCATTTCCCTGCTATATTGTGATGATGGACTACTGGATAACAAAAAAAAGATGTATTCCATCACAGAAAGTACTGTTTGAATACTAAATATTAAATAACTTAGCATGCCATGTTCTAAATTCCTATTTAGAAAGGAATGATACATAGATTCAACCTCTATACTATCATTTCTTATATTACATAGTCTATCCATGTGTTTGAATCACTTTTCACTGACATGTATCTCTATTTTTATGTATGTAGGTTTTATGTCATACAATTCTGTAATGAAGATCATCAGATTTTGAAGCTCTTTTTAATTTTCAGAGGATTTTCCTTACTTGAAAAGATAATATTTAGGATATATCTTGAGACATAGTCCTCAAAAAAAAAAAAAAAGAAAAGAAAGAAACATTCAGTAAAACTCAAGTCTGTGCACTGCTTTTCTCAAGTGGATAGTACTGTTTTGTCAATAGCTCCATCTGCAGACCAGGGAGAGCTTGTGAATCTTGCTTAGTGATCAAGTTATAAAGAATGAGCTCTCAGCTCGCAGTTGGTTGTTAAAATTAGATTTGATTTTAAAGGTAACACCCGAAGACACCTTTTTGATGTTAATTTTTTAGCAATGTCAGGTTTTATATGATTTCTGAGAGGATAGCTGTAGGCTCTGTCAATGGGAATTCATTGGGACAGAAGGAGAGAGGGAAAGGAAGAAATAACTATTGCTGAAGGCCTGCAATCAAGCATAATAAACTCTTCAGTCAGCTGTTTAAATAAGTACACAGCAAATTAATATTTTCCTTTTTTTTTCCTGCAGAAAATTGATTTATCTGAACACTTTCTTCCACAAAGGCAGTTTCTAAGCTGTCATGTACTCAGCGCTCTTTTCCCAGTGATGTGAGTGAGAATAGTTCAGCTCTCACTACCAACGTTGTAATTTTAGGAGTTTAAATAATATGTGCTCTGAGCAGTAGTACTGTCAGCAGTGATTCCACTTAAGGAGGTAGGTGAGGGGTTGAGTTTAGCCATGCTCAGATGCATCTTCTACTAGGGGGTCTCTAGCTTTGGAACACTGGAGGGCTGTATAAGTCTTTTTTTTAGTAACCTCTAAAGGTGCTGGATTCCCTGAGAAGATGGGGTTCACATTATAAATTAAAATCAAACCTCAGTCTTTGCAAATGCAAAAATACCAGAAGCATTTATAAGAATAGCATATACTAGTGGCTAGATACACAAGTATGTTTCACTTAATATACTATATTTCAAAGCATAATTGCTATCTTTGAGAACACCTGTGTATTGAATCTACTGGTCTTCAAATCAACCTTACCTTAATTTTTAAATGTCCATAGATTTTTCCCACACAGCCACCAGAAGAAATACATATTCTTAAATAATTAATATGTTTATAATGTAGCACATAAACAGTAGTATGCAAAAAAATGTGCATGTAGTTACAATGAATTTGCTACTACCTGTGCCATTTACATAACAGCAGAGTCGTTATGAGGTTGAAATGAGGTAATAGCTGAGAAAATGCTTTGAAAATATGTAAATGCTATAAAAACTTAAGGTGGCTCTACTTATTGTTATTAAGCATTAAGTTTCCACAGTATAATGACTTTCAGACAGTGGCTTCTGGAACAGAACAGAGTGAATGAGATTAGGGAAATGTTCATTGTTGGTGAAGCAATTGGTTCAAAACCACATCACAAAGGAAGATAACTCTCAGATACGTTTTTTTTTTTTTGGCTTCAATGCTTATATATCAACTTTTAGTTTCAAGTTAATATAAAACTTTCACTTTCATGCTAAATAGATATCAACACTTTGTGCACATCCGTCTGTGCTTAAATACTCTTCAAAAAGTGGAAAAGCACTTTTACAAAAGATACCTATACACATGATCTCTATTCATCAGTGAAAACTGAGGAAGAGTGATGAGCCAGAGCAATCTACATAAGCGAATAACAAGATGGAGCACATGATCATCTAAATAGTTTGTTGAATTACTACAAAGCTAAGATTACATCAGTGAAGTGGAGCAAAGGTCAGGCATTTGTGCCAGAAAAAATAAGGCAAAACCTAGTGAGTCAGGCAAGTAAAGTAAGTACATAAATAGTTGTTAAAGAAGGCAAACTATGATAAATGTCTTCAAAGAGGAAAGTAGGAAGAGAAGAGAATAGTATATATAGATGAAAGTATAGAAAAGCCATCGTAAACAAGGTGGTCTTTGAAAGAGAAGCTTGAGATTTGTGTAAAATATTGATAAGTACAGATGAAGAAAAGATCGTTAAGGAGAAAGAAAACCACAGGCAACCTTTCCCAGGCAGAAAAGAGTAAGACTTAATTTCACAGCAAAAAATATGAATTCAAAATAAAGGAATTTGAACTTTGTCCTCTAGGACCTATAGTATAGGGAATGGAGCAGGAAAAAGTTCAAATCTGTTGAAGACAGTAATCTTCCAGCTCTAAACAGAAGATATGAAAGGGAAACAGTCAAGGGTATTTTGCAACCTCATTTTAGAATTAAGTTTTCAAATAGGTGGTATCAGTAGATATGGGGGCAGGAGTGAGGGGGGTGATTAAATGACCAAAATTAAGGAGTAAGGGTCAAAAATGTGCATAACTTTGGGGTTTTTTTGTTTTTGTCTTTTTGTGTGGTACGCGGGCCTCTCACTGTTATGGCCTCTCCCGTTGCGGAGCACAGGCTCCGGACACGCAGGCTCAGCGGCCATGGCTCACAGGCCTAGCCGCTCCGCGGCGTGTGGGATCCTCCCGGACTGGGGCACGAACCCAGGGCACAAACCCGCGTCCCTGCATCAGCAGGCAGACTCTCAACCACTGCGCCACCAGGGAAGCCCTGTTTGTGTTTTTGTATCCACTAACTCATTCAAAACATTTTTGTTATACATATACTACACACTAAAGTTCTAGAAGCCAGTAGAATACATAGTAGTGGATGTTCTAACTGCAAATTCAAGTATAGGACTTGAAAAAGAAGTCAAAAAGAAGTATGTAGAATTGGGAGAAATCTATGTAGAATGGTGATTAAGCTTAGAGTAGATGCAAAGTCTGAGAACATGTAAAGACATAATGAAGAAAGAAGGACCCAGGAGATGGATTTTTGCAGGATACGGAAGGAAAATAAAATCACTGTGACACATAGAAAAACAAAGGGAGGAGTAAGTGAAACAAAATAGAAAAGATAATGAAGAACTAGACATTGATGAAGCAGAATTTTACAGAATAATTACTTAACATTTTCAAATCTGGAGATTAGAAAGCCTTATCTCAAACAACTCTAAGGGTGACCCATGGATTTACCATCTACCTCTTTCCTAGCATTTCTGAGCTTGAATCAAGTATATTCTTCAGTTTTACCACGTTTAAAAAAACAAAACACAACAAAAAAACAGTTTATTGGAGCTTGTGATTGTGTCACAAGAGCAACTCACACTTCTCCCAGAATAACCTTGTATCTCATGGGTCACCTGCATTTTCTGGCTGTTGCCCAAACTGTACCTAATCCTACTTTATGTGGGAACTCCACATGTCTTTCTTTGGGAGCAATTAAAACCCAGGTATTTTGTTCTGTTTGAACATTTTGTTCAAAAGTTCCATTTGTTTATATTCAATACCCCTGGATTTAAATGTAGACATTATAATTAAAATTTTGACAATCTGCATTTCTGAGAATTTTTCTAAACTGTGTGATTCCCATTTTGCTAGTTCTGTACCCTGCCTAGAATGTTGCCTCTGAAGGAAAGAATGATGACTCTGTTCAAACTCTGGGTCTGACACTTATTACCAAATTATCCACAAGTAAATGTGAATAAGTGGTGGAAAGTAAGAAATGATTACATGACCACCTTGCACCTTATTCACAAAGACATAGTAGAAAAGATGAATGTATATTTTCTAGAAGATGAATAATATTTATTTTGTCTTATGATTTTCTGCAGCATGTGGAAAAATTTGATCTCTTAATTACAACCTTTTAATTGAGCCTATGGGTTGAGTATGCCAGATGCCCTCTCCCAGTGACTTGAAATATTGCTGAATAGATGGCATGCCCTTAACATATTAAATAAGCCAGTCATCTCACAATTATTTAATTTTAGTTTTTGATTTAGAAGACTATAATGACTTTGCTAGAAGTAAATATTAATTGAATTTCAAAAAGAAATAAAATAAATTTCTATTAATAAGCAAAGTATACTTCAAGCTCTCATGCTTAGTACTATCAGAATGAATAGTTTTTTCTTTTCTTGGTATAAAATGCAAAACAATTATATAATCGGTGATATGATTTTATAAGGCCTATATTCATGTAAGGTGGGAACTATATGTGACAGAGCATGAAAAGAATAATTTCCTCTTCCTTTTATATTGCTTTTTAGTGAGGATTGTGGTTATTTGGGTTATGACTTCACACTCAACCACAAAATATACCATCTCTATGAATAAAGCAGGAGTTCACAGACAAAGCTTATAATTCAATTCTTCTTTCAAATATGTATAAAGAAGTTGTAAACTTCCAACTTGAAGAAGTTCCATTGCAATAAATAATTTAATTAGAATTACTTCTTAAAAATGTTACTCAATGACAAAAGTAGATAATGAAAAAATGTATATCACTAGGTAACACTAATGACTAACTGTGAATATTTTAGGTGAATAATTTGTAGTTATGATTTATTTCTTTGTGATAATTCATCCAAAGCTACCTTGAAAAAGTGGCAATGTGTAATGGTAAGATAACCATAATCACGGTACTATTTCTAGTAACAATTATTATGAATATAAAGATTTAAGTGATGCATATGTAGAATACATTTTAACTAAATTTACAAATGAGAAACTAAATTGAGAAAGTTAAATTATCTGTCAAAGATTGTAGCCATTTAAATGAGCCATATCTTCCACCTTCAAGCCTGTCACTTGTCTATTTTTGATTCTAGTTTGCCATAAAATTTTAAAAATCTTTAAAACTTTTAAACCACATTTCCCATCATTTCTCTTAGAGTCACTATTATTTCTTTTTAAAGAGTCATAATTTTCACAACAGTGCTCTACCTGGCATCTTGATCTGCCTTCAGGTATGTGTGTGTATATATATATATATATTTCAAATGCATTAATAACTTCATGTACTTGGGAGCAAGTAATAAGACCACTTAAGTTACTAAGTCAATGAGTAAGTATTTGGCTGCTTCTGGCAACTCTTCTGTTACTTCACATATTTGTAGGTCTGCCCTTCAGATTTGACTTAGCAATTAGGAGCTTTCCAAGAGATTCTACAATTTGTGCAAATAATTTCAAATGTTTGTTTATGTATGGATAAGTACGATTATAGCAATAGGTAGGTTAATCAGAGAAATGGCCAATTACATGGAATAACAAAAAGCACAATTATAATTCAAATACAGGACTCAGTTGACTCTGCTGTAGAAGTCAAGCAAAAGACTACAGTAAGCTGTCATTTTTTTTTTTCCTTCGAGTGTATGGTGTTCCAGACATTTCCAACCTATGATTAAATCAAAGGGTTTTTCTTGGTTTTGTTTTTTTAACAATTTCATGCTATGTATAAGACATTGTGCTAGACATTATAAAGAGAACTACAAGTATCAGAAATAGTCCCTCCTTGGTTCCTTAAAAAACTACAAATAGAACTACCATATGACCCAGCAATCCCACTACTGGGCATATACCCTGAGAAAACCAAAATTCAAAAAGAGTCATGTACCAAAATGTTCATTGCAGCTCTATTTACAATAACCCGGAGATGGAAACAACCTAAGTGCCCGTCATCGGATGAATGGATAAAGAAGATGTGGCACATATATACAATGGAATATTACTCAGCCATAAAAAGAAACGAAATTGAGCTATTTGTAATGAGGTGGATAGACCTAGAGTCTGTCATACAGAGTGAAGTAAGTCAGAAAGAAAAAGACAAATACCATATGCTAACACATATATATGGAATTTAAGAAAAAAATGTCATGAAGAACCTAGGGGTAAAGCAGGAATAAAGACGCAGACCTCTTAGAGAACGGACTTGAGGTTATGGGGAGGGGGAAGGGTGAGCTGTGACAGGGCGACAGAGAGTCATGGGCATATACACACTAACAAACGCAGTAAGGTAGATAGCTAGTGGGAAGCAGCCGCATGGCACAGGGATATTGGCTCGGTGCTTTGTGACAGCCTGGAGGGGTGGGATGGGGAGGGTGGGAGGGAGGGAGACGCAACAGGGAAGACATATGGGAACATATGTTTATGTATGACTGATTCACTTTGTTATAAAGCAGAAACTAACACACCATTGTAAAGCAATTATACCCCAATAAAGATGTTAAAAAAAAAAAAAAAAAAAGAAATAGTCCCTCCTCTTAAAACCTTCTGATATATTTAAGGGTGATCTATTTAAAGCATAGAATCTTGAAAAGTTACATAATTATATGTAGAATGATATTGATGTCATTATTTTATAAATGAATCATATGAGCACCTACACTTAAAATAGATAGCACTGTGAACTACATTGTTTTAGAGTGATTTCAGGTAGGAAAAGGGGCTTGGATCTGGATTCAAAAGATGGCTATGGGCTTCCCTGGTGGCTCAGTGGTTGAGAGTCCGCCTGCTGATGCAGGGGACACGGGTTCGTGCCCCGGTCCAGGAGGATGCCGCGTGCCGCGGAGCGGCTGGGCCCGTGAGCCATGGCCACTGAGCCAGCACGTCCGGAGCCTGTGCTCCGCGACGGGAGAGGCCACAACAGTGAGAGGCCCGCGTACTGCAAAAAAAAAAAAAAAAAGGCTAAAATTTCAGTATATGTGATGAGGAGGAAAGACGATTGGCTTTGCTTTACAATATTTAGCATGGAGATGCATTTCAGGGTGAAGATTAAGCCATGGGCTCTGTATGCATACCCTCAGACTTTAAACCTGTGATCTACTATTTCCTGGCTGTTTACTGTAATGCAAGTTCTTTTTTCTTCTGAGCCTGTTTCCTCTTCTGTATAAATAGAGGGATAATAACGCCTCTCTCATATGTTTGGTGTGAGGGTAAATGAAGTGAAGCACTTAAATACAGTCCCTGCCAACACAGTGAGTGCCAGCTGTTAATATCAAGACATGGGCTATAAATTCACCTATTGGACTGGAGTAGAAGGTTCATGGCAGTGGTAAAATGAGATAGCATAATGCCTGTGGTTTAACATTTGGTGTGGGGGAAGGAGGTTGGGAACATTTGGAGATGTCTCTCAATTTTGCTGTAACTAATGCCTGATTGCTTTTGAAGCCAATGAGGTATTGGAGGATTCCATTGAGGGCAACAGATAATGACTGGTGACCAGCATGACTTGTCATTTAAACCATGTAAATTGACAGTGTGCCCGGACTAATGTGGTGTTAGGTAGATAGTTTGTAAGTCCCTGAGGGGCAAAGAGAAAAGAAAAGACAAATGGAAAGTGTCCTTCAGGCTTGCCATCATCACTGAAGTTTACTTGATTGTGGGCTTTATAAGCCACCCACCTTCTGTGTCATAACATGTTGTAACATTGTATTTAAATGACAACTGCCACTGCAAGTAAAATTAATAAGGTGGTAGTCCCTATGGGGCATTGTAAAATGTCCCCTGCAAACCCCTGCCATTTTTTCTAACCACTCTGTGGACTAATAAAAGCCAGAGAAAGCCAGAAATAAGGCTTCAATTCCATTCTCTCTGCAGCTGCTCATGTAAGACCATGGTTTTCCCTGCACCTGAGATGTTTGCCCGTAGAAAGTTATTTTTCAAACTGCCTGTGGAAGCTGAACAGATCCTAATGCCACCAATAGTTTTTAAAGCTTCAACTCTGATACAGCTTTGAAAGTAATTAGATAAAGAAAATTAATTCCAGTTGGGAACACATAAAACATTTCATTTGGAAACTGACATGAATAAAATTATAATTATGGTAAATATAAAATATGAAAATCTAAAATTATAATACATTCTGACTTTAATATTTCCATACAAATTAATGTTTTGTTAACACTCTGTAAAGTACACAATAGCCAGGAGACCAACACAACAGTCAGAAAGGAGGATGCTCTTTTTGTGTAAAGCCTCTGGGCAGACCCAAACTCTGAGACTGGGCTGCAAACAAGAGAAGATTCTGCAAAAACAGCTGAAGCAATACATCAAAGGGTGCTTAAATGGGAATTTTCTCTCTTTTTCTTCCTCCTTTTTCTCTCTAGATAAAAAAGATAGATAGCTAGATAACTAGCTAGCTAGCTAGCTAGGTAGATAGTAGATACAGACATAAAGACAGATTATACATTATCAACAGGGGCAATATTGCCCCAAGGGATGAAAATGCATTATTGAGGGCAAAAAAAACCTTAGATGTTATAATGGCTATTGTCCCTCCAAAGAGCCACAGTACATAAAGATCTATACAGTATATATGCGGTACTAAAATTTCACAGGACAGGGGTCATTAGGGGAAAAAAAAAATATCTAAAAAGACTAACCTTGTGATAATGGAAAAAGAAACTAAGAAATACTGATATAGCTGCATGAATTTTGAGTCACGAGTAACTTCTACTAGGTCCTCTAATTATACAGAGACAGGGATGGCAGGACAGCAGCATGATGGAAACCCAAACCAAAACAAACAAAACAAAACCCCGAAACTGTTCTTTGTGTTTACTTATTACTGATATCTACAATATCTGATAAACATATCTTTAATTTCAACCAAGCTCCACAGGTACTTATGAGGTGCTTACCATGTGCCAAGCATTGCACTTCCTGTGGAACAGAGCAGTAAATGTGTTCTTATGGGGAATACAAGATAGATGACAAGAGATATCAAACTCTTAGCAGAAGCAAGGATGTGGGAAGGAAGGAAGGAGTACAGTGCTTGGAGAGCGTATAGCAGAGGAACCCTTGGAAGGTGACTTTTAATTAGATACTTGGGTGATAAATAGAAGGCAGCCAGGCAAGGTCATGGAAGAGAGTGTTCCAAGCAAAGGTGTTTCATATCTAAGTCCCAGAAGTTACAGGCAGTGTGACATGTTCACGTAAATGAACAGGATCCAGAAAGCTGAGGTTTAGCAACAATGAAGAGGCCTGTGGAAGATGGTAAAATTTGAAGTAGCTCAAAAGTAGAAGGAGGTCACATAAGTCCTGGCCACATAAGGACCAAGTACCCTACCACAGGCCACCCATCAGATACTGGGCTGGGGGCCTGCAGGACAGTGACACTGAGGATGAGTGTTGGTCAGACACAGAAGCGGTTCCCCAGCCACCAGCTCAGCCCTGAGAGAAGCCTCTGGGCCGCAGCCAGAGCCTGTGCGTGGTCAAGAGGAAGCCGCTGGGCACCTCACACTCCCTGAAGGTTCAGACGAGGAAAAAGACTGCGCCTTCAAACATGGACAGCTAGAGTCTACGGAGCCTGGCCCAGTCTTACCTCATGCCCTGCAGGGCTTTGGGACTGTTTGGAGGGGACCTCTGGCTGCACATCGGGCCTGCCTGCACCAGCTGCCCAGGTGCTGCCCTCCTGACTCTTGCTATTGGTTACGGGCCATGTGTGGGGCTGCACCCATTATGTACCAAAGCTGGTTGGGGCTCAGGGTTCTGTTTATTGTCTTCCTCGCCCCTCTACCTTCCCAGGTGTGGGACCAGAGCCCTCCCCAGACCCCTGAAAAATGAAACCCAAAGCCCACCCAGCTGTGTTCATTCCTTGCTGTCCTTCAAAGTACTTCTCCACCTTCTCCAAGGCCATGTGTGTGTCCTGGTTATACGGTTTGCGTTGGTGAATGAGGCTGGGTTTGTGGAAGTTTTCATAAATAAATGCCTAAAAGTGGGAAAAAAAAAACAAAACATTTTGGAATGTGTGCCAAAAGAAAAAACACTGGATAATTTTTTAAGAAAGAGAGTAATTTGCCTGATCGGGGCTGTGTGACTGAAAGACTGAATTAGGTCAAGGTAAATTTCCAATGTGAATCAATATTTACCAGCAGATTTCCTTCTAAGTACTAATGAATACTCTTGCAACCATGTAAGGTTCTTGTTTAAAATGAAAACTCCAAAAGCTGGAATCCTGGTTTGGCAACATACCATCTGGAAAATGGAGAAAAAGTACTTAAGAATGCAAGGGTTTATTTAGTCAAATATACAAGTAGTGTACTTGTAAGGGGTAAAACTACTGTGACAGATTTTCCAGGGCTTGTGGGACAGTTTAAGATGCCTTTGACATTTTCCATACGTTCCTGCCATGAAGGAAGCAGTCCATGTTGATGGAATGACTAGACATAGAATTTGAATAGAGGTAGGAATATAACTGAACTGGTTTTCTAGGACCTACATGATTTCTATTTGCAATGCCTTAGGGAGAAGTTGGGGCCAGTCTATCTGTAGTCATGGGGAGCTGCTGCCCCTCTGTGGGCTGTAGTCAAGGTATTTTTTTGAACACCTTTTTTTTTTTTCAGTGAAGTCTAAAAGTAGTAAAAGATTTTAAGCCATTTATTTAACAGGGTTACACAATGCATTAAATGAGTCCACCACCCTATCAATGTTTTTTATTTTTTAACAAATGAAGTGAATGAAAAACAAAACTTTACCTCAAAATATTTTCTATAAAAACAGGTGACAAGATGTGAGAATTTAATAACCAGAACTTTTCTAAGATGTAAATAGTTTGTATAAAAATATAAAAATACACTGCAGTGAAGGTATTAAAAATATAAGAAGAAAGTCTTAACTGTAGTACCTATTTTGTTTTACATCAATGCACAGTTATTATGCACATGTGTGTAATATTTATCTTAGTATGTTAATTTTGCTGCTATTTTCTCCTTTGTTGAATTATATTTGGCTGTGAGAGTATTTACAAAACATTACATTTAAATTCATCATATTCTCTTGAATTGGGTGGCTTGTTGTTTTGTTTGTGTTTAAGGGAGTTTATTTTGGTACTGTGCACTGTCTAGCAGTTCCCTTTTGTAGTAGCCCCTGGGTTCATTTAGAAAGCTACAGACCTTTTGAAATGCCATTAATCAAAATGGGAAATTATAAATGACAATGCAATTTCATTTTATGGCAGTAACTCATGGATGAAAGTAAGACCTGAAAAAACTGTAAGCTTGTCCCAAAAGACTTTGTGAAATGACAAACTCCTAGAAAACAAAGAAACTTATAGAGTAAATGGATATAAAAATTGTCTTTAAATTCAAAGTACTAAAAAATATGAAACATACTTACTCCAATAAAACTACACAGGTTATCTAGAGAATAAACTGTGCATTAAATATAATGGGCTGCAAAATTAGTTGATTGATTGATTGGCTGCAATCTAAACTGGCAAGGTCTCATTAATCTCTGTCTCTTATAAATGAAAAGAAACTTCTAAATTTCCTATAAATAGTGTGGTCATTAATTACAAAGTGAGAAAACACTGAATCAGGGTCTAAATATCTGTTTATTGTTTGTGTTGCCTTCTGACTTGGCTCGGCCTTACACAAGTCCAAGATGATGCAGTATAAAATGGAAAAGCTCCTCAGTAATAGCACACATACCTTATCCATGCTGATATCAGCTTCCAAAGTGCCTTGGATCTAGTTGATCCTCCATAAATATTTGCTAAAGAGATCTAAGGGTGAAATTGTGAATCTAAACTCTTAAACACATGTGCTGATTCTTCCCAGGAGAAATAACAAGAAAGAAAATAATATAAAAACCCTAGTTAGATTATCAGAATTCTTTAGTAGTATTAAAGATGTTAAAAAAGCAATTTAATTTGATGGTTTATCCCATGAATCATCTGCCTTTATTTAAATAGAATTTTCAAAAGATTATCTAATTAAAGATGCATTCAAGACCTTGCCATGTATCAGGTGAAGTAATTTTCAAAAGCATTTGCATATAAAAATTATAGAAATTTTTCTTTTCAGCATTGGAAATCTATGCATATTACATCACTGAAAGAAATTATGTTTCTATATTCTTAGATAACATATTTAAATAATCTGTTGGGGATTTGCTTTTCAAATTAAATTACTATAACATTAACATTGCTATGTTCATACAAAAATGAAGGTTTCAGATACATTAATTCCAATTCAAATCTTCTCTTCATCTTTTAGAGCAATGCAATAATAATTTGGAACAAAGAATTAAACACACATGAGAAGGTTATGTTGAGTTGGGAGGATATTGTAATCTTTAGCCTAAAAGCTTCAAAAAGCCCATTATTGGATCCAGTGCTTTTGTTTGTGTGTGTTCGTTCCTGCAAATGCATGCGTTATGACAATGAGTAAAATGTAATTGAACTCAGCCATTTCAAGTTTCCAATTCCACTGAGTTGACATTATAATAATAATGGTATTTGTACTATGGCACAATGAGCATTATTTTATGAATTCCTACAATTAATAAGAAATTATTAAAAGACCAAACTAAATGTTTAAAAGATAAAGTTGTTTTTTGCAATATGAATTATGTCTACAAAATGTTCAATGACTTGACAATAAATAGATTTAAGTGATGAGAAAAAAATGGAGGAGGACAATTAGCTTAACTTAAAGCTTTGTTTGAACATATATATTATGTATTTATGTATATGACATAATCACTCATCCAAAATGATCATGATGGGTAGGTTAAATATAATGAATATACACTTTAAAATAGCTATTTTACCTTGGAACATATAATGTACAGGCCAGCCCTTCTTTGAGTGTTTAGTTGAGCTCTGCTTCTTTCTTGCAAAAACAACCAAAAAAGTGCATCAACTATGAATTCTAGATTTGTTTTGGGGAATCTGAGTAGAGAATTCTTAGAGGTTCTTTGAATATCCTCTACTTTTCCTACAGTTGCTCATATCAATCTCAGCAGAATTTTTAGCAACCTGATCAAAATTTTCCCAAGTACTCAATCTCCAAAGAAACAATTTTTCTTTATTTCACTGCAAGTTTGTATTATTGAATTAATTGATGTAATATCAATAAAATTATTAGTGAAATAAAGAGATTGGGAACAAAAACAACTCAATGTTGGTAAGTACTTCATCCACCGTTGGAAGTTTGTGTTCATACGCAAGCCAACCCCAGAATGTCCTGTTAGCTCTAGGTCTCCAGACTGCTCTGGGCATCAGTCAATATGGTTTACAAAAAGTATTATCAGCTATTCAAAGAACATTAATCAGGTCACTGGGAGCCAGTCTGAAGAGATTATTCTACTGTATGCAAATTGTGGCCTGTAAATTTTTTGATTGGTATTCAGACCTCTCTACAAAACCCACAAAGATTCAGATAATATGCAGTTCCTAGAGAAATCCCTCTCTCTCTCTCCCTCTCCACACATATGTATATATTTATATTTGTAATTATGTTTACATTTATATGTTTATATATCAGATGGCTAGCTCAAGACCCTCAGCACCTGAGTGGTAAATATAGTTAAAGGGAAGACATTTTTTGATTCCCAATTTAATTGTTTATCTTATTTTCTTCATAAGAAAACTCTCTTGTCCTTATTAAATGTTCCTCCCATATAAAGGAACAATCAGCATAGTTGACAATTACTAAGTTACTCAATCACTCTGAAACTTGGTTTCTAATCTTTAAAATGGGTATTTCATAAGAAAATGTACATTAAGAACTTCACTGGTTCTCTTCTGTAATACATAAAAAACTTTTGGTTTGGGTTCATGAATTTTAGTTAGTACTAAGTTGTGACAAGTTTCCCAGGGTTAGAGGAATGGAGATGAGATCTAAATGCTATACTTCTGTGTGTTTCTGAAATTCATTTCTTTAATTGCACTAATTTATATATACATTTAAATCACATAATTTACCAGGACAAAAATTGAGTGTAATATTTAGTATAATTTTAATAAATTAAAAAAATTAACTTCTAGTGAAAAATAAAGTAAGGATAAAAGGAAGTGAGAGGGCTTCCCTGGTGGCGCAGTGGTTGAGAGTCCGCCTGACGATGCAGGGGACACGGGTTCGTGCCCCGGTCCGGGAAGATCCCACATGCCGTGGAGTGGCTAGGCCCGTGAGCCATGGCCGCTGGGCCTGCGCATCCGGACCCTGTGCTCTGCGACGACGGGAGAGGCCACAACAGTGAGAGGCCCCCGTAGCAAAAAAAAAAAAAAGGAAGTGAGTGAGTAAGCTAAGGCCAATGTTTGTACAGTAACACCAGAAACAGGTGGAAAGGAAAATGATCACCATAACATATCAATTTTATAAAATAACCAGTCATAGATTTATCAAAATTTAAGAAATAATTTACAGTAATGTGATAAACATCTCTTTAGAAAATTCTGTTCCTGATTGTTTAATTACATTAAAAAGGGAAATTACTGCTGCTAATTTTTTAGTAAAGCTGAAATTATTTTTAAACAAATATTCATCTACAAAGCAAGTATCTTGAAAGAAAACCAAATATCATTGAAGCAGAATATTAACTAATACTTATTTTTAAAACATCTCCAACATGGTATGTGCTCCATATTTACTTAAAAAAAAAACTATTAAATATGTTTGTATACATTATAAACCAGCTTACTTACTGTCTTAGAGCTTAAAAAATGAAATTCACATATACTTAACTTTAAAAAATAATAAAAACATTGCTGACAAGAGGCTTTTTTTTTCTAATAACTGATGATTTATTGGTTTAAAAAGCTCATTTTACTGATGCAAAAGAGAAATCAAAAGAAATTAGTTTACAAAAGTTTTCTAAAAATAGTTTGAGAGGTGGGACCTATTATGTAAAATCCTTTCTTTAATTTTTGCTAGTTTATCATTTTTGTCCAGAAGAGTAGTATTATTCACTTGGTATTTCAAACACATGTAAGAAGGAAATTACAGGTTTCCTCCACTCCCATTTGGGCTGTCACTGATATGCCCACAGGTTGTCCTGGCAGCACCCTGCACTGTTACTGTCCTTGTACCATTCTGTATTTAGCACTCACTACAAACAGGGTGTAGGTGATCATATCAACAGCAATAGCGCTACAGGTAAATGATAAAACAACAAAACACAAAACAGAAACGAAACCAATCCCACAATCTTCAAGTTAACCTGGACTGTAACTTCTCTTTCAACTCTTTTCAAAGGAAAACGACCACAGCAATGACAGACAGAGCTCCAGGGTGTTTCAAAAGGTCAAGTGGCTCTGCAGAGCCAGGCTCCATGCAAAGATGGCAGTGTCATCTTGTCCCCACCACCATCCGTTATCACTGGCTTGAGTCACTGGATTGTGTATTATGTAACCAACTAGCATGCACCATTGTAATCTTACAACGGATCACATGGGCAGTGAACAGTGGTCAACTTTGACTTAAAAGCAAAAAAATCCCCCCTACTCCCCCCAAACCCCCCACAGTCCTGAAAATCTCTCAGCAGCAACTCTCAGGCAGTCATTAATAGCCCAACAACTGAACTTTAAGAACAAAATTCAAAATCGATTTCCTTTTACTCTCAAACAACAATGTTTGGGGAGAAACTTGGTGACATTTCCCACTGGCATGCCCACTTCACAACAGTGCCCTTTTTGGCTCATTTCCTATCACTCTGCGCAGTGCCCGACTGTCTCTTCGCACAAGTTCTGCTTCCCTTGCTCCAGACAAAGCATTGACCAGCAGGGAGCTAGTGGAGAGGTCTATTGTCCCAGTGGGGAAAAATGCCCTCTTGTGGGATCCAATGTCCCCTGGGCCTTCATGCAGGGGGAAATTGCAACCATCCTCTCTGGAGATGTGAAAGTGAAAAAAGAGAGAGACTCGTGACTTTCCTGTTTCAGAAAAAAAACAATGATTACCCTTAACTAAAGCTGCTTGAATTGTATATCTATCTATCTATCATATATATATATATATATATATATATACACACATATATATATATATATCCAAGACAAGGGAAATGTAGACTTCATAAATATGGCTGTATAATTCTGATTTTTTGAATACATTGTGGTTTTTTTTTTTTTTTTTCTGATGACAAAATGTATGTACTTATAAAGGCATTTTCTTCTTTTGTTAATGTTATTAGCATATCTTTGTGCTTTATTATCCTGGTGACAGTTACCGTTCAATGTAGGCTAAGACTTGCTCCGCTTTTTTTGGTACAGGGGCCTCTCACTGTTGTGGCCTCTCCCGTTGTGGAGCACAGGCTCCGGACACGCAGGCTCAGCGGCCATGGCCCACGGGCCTAGCCGCTCCGTGGCATGTGGGATCTTCCCGGACCAGGGCACGAACCCGTGTCCCCTGCATCGGCAGGCGGACTCTCAACCACTGCGCCAACAGGGAAGCCCCTTGCTCTGCTTTTTTAGAACATTTGGCAAATCAGAAGTGCTTCTAGATGTATTTGTGTGCACTTATTTTAAAAAGAAAAAAAAAAACCAAATACATTTTCTGACATTGTAAGATTGCCTTACTGTCTGTTATTCCTTATTGCCAAGTGGTGGAGAAGGAAGAGGCTTTTTATAAGTTAACCTAGACATGTATTTATTCTCATTTCAAGGTACTGAAAGTGAAATTTCACATTGATTAGACAGCATTTTTAAAAATTCTATTATCTTAAAATTGTTGTCTGGGCACTGTGTTTATGGTTTTCTAAATTGCTATATAAAGTTAAGAAGACAAGTATTCTGATGGTTGTACATTCTTTAATGATTTTCTAACCATGGTCAATCCATTAACCTTCAAGACATTCCTGTATCACTATCTCTATCTTCTTGAGTTTGACCTAAGAGAAGTTTTAACCCACATACCTACTTTGAGTAGATGGAAAATGAATCAATATTGACATGTAAATAGATGTTTATATCTTAATGGTATAAGGGAAAACATATATATATTTGTTTATATATATATATATATATATATAATGTTAGGATTGCTAACTACAATGAATATTCTACAGAAAATGATGCTTCTGAACACCTGAGGGTCTATAGTTTTATGATCCTCACGATTAGGATATACGTGACCTGCACTGCACAACATGCATGCCAATCAGTTACAGAATGAGACCCACCTGTGCACACTTCAATGCAGAATTGTTTTCCTTAGATATGTTTTAGATTCATCAAGAGATAGATAAATGATAGCTGCACATCATGAATCCTTAATTTCAATAAAAATAAGTTATTTTTAAAGGAATTATATAACAAATAAAGAGAGCCTTGATGTTCAAAGTAACAGACAGGTAAAAATCTTAGCTTCACCAATAAAGTGTCATATGATCTTTAACAAATTTATAACCGCTCCACAACTTTCTAAGTTTTAAGCATGTATATTATGTCACAGAGATTTATGGGCACTATTGTTGGGCAGGGGTATTTAATTTTCCTTTAATATCTTTGCAATGTTTCAAAAAAATTTGGTACTAATTAAACATTAATATATACGTTTGGCCCAATGGAATAGGATTTGATCGTTAGTGTCAGTTTCCATTGGACTGCAATGATTATTAGTCTTATAAAAATGAGTTATTGGGCTTCCCTCGTGGCGCAGTGGTTGAGAGTCCGCCTGCCGATGCAGGAGACACGGGTTTGTGCCCCGGTCCGGGAAGATCCCACATGCCGTGGAGCGGCTGGGCCCGTGAGCCATGGCCGCTGAGTCTGCGGGTCCGGAGCCTGTGCTCTGCAACGGGAGAGGCCACAACAGTGAGAGGCCCACGTACCACAAAATAAAAAACAAAAAACAAACAAAAAAAAAACAAGCAAATGGTTTCTTGCTATTTTTTCAAAGTAACAGTGCTAAGGTGAGAGTTCACTTGATGCACCAAGCTAACCAGCATAAAATGAAGCTACTGAAATTGTGAATATTCATGCTGTGAAGATTGAGATAAAATATATTAAATAAATAGCACAGAGATGGACAAATGATAGATGCCCCTTAACAAAATCTGGATCTACAAAAAGAAAGTACCTATCTGTGAACGTTGAAATTGTACAGATGCAGTATTCAGTTGTTACACAAGGTTGCAGGATGGAAAGGAATTGAGCAATCTGCCTGTTTCAAAGTATTTGTGTAATGCTTGAATATAGACCAGAATAATAAAAGTAGAGATGAAAATTACAGAATGTATGAGAAAGAGATCTAAGCTAAACCTGACACAGAGTGCCTAAGTGACTTATACGTGAGAGACATTCTTGGTGACAGAGCTACAATCAAAAGCCAACTATCCTGACACCTGTTTTTCTCATTCTGAAAAAAGAGCAAGGAAGGGTCAGGAAGGGAAGTAATATGTTCTGGGTACCAGTTAGAGACTCTGTAGTATGTACTTTAACACTAATCATCCCACAAAGTAACCATAATGATCTCTTAAGAGGAGACACCTAGAACTCAATTTTGTGAAGTCACTTGTTCCCTTGACAAGTGAGTAACTCCAAATACATGAATGAAAGATTTGATCCTCTATCTAAATTTAGGTCTTGAACAAAGATCCTGATGAACATTTTTGACTATTCTACTTTTCAGGAGCTAGAGCAGCACTTATAACCAGAAACACAATAATGTACAAAACAATTACCAGCACAATTCTCTGCAAAATCTATTAAATTTAAAACTCCAGAAGCAAGATATATTTCCATTTATTTTGCTTACTTGAAATATTGTTCAAAATTGGACACAAGTTATATTTATGATTTCAAAAAAGAGCTCTTGGATAAAAATCAAACCATAGGCAAAGACAGAAGCAACAAGCTTTGGAAAAGGATATGCAGATCTTTGTTACTTGTGTTTATTGAATTTTACTCTTTAGCTTAGAAAATTGAAACATAAAATATCTACAAAAGGCAAATGTTGTTTTTTGTCTTAAAATCTTCAGTTTTATTTTTACAGATAAGGATCTAAGGCATCATTAGTTTGTTTCTTATCCCCACAAAATTCCTATCTGGTTTTTCAATAACATTAAACAAATCCCACAAAAATTAAGGTTAGAATAATAAGTGAAAACACAAATCATGACACAAGTTAGAAGATTTTCAGGAATGATTTAAAATTAAAAACACTGGGAGATGTAATTTAATGGTATTTCCCTTTATTCCATGGGAAGCATTAGTTCACTACACTTTTACATCTAAACTCAGTGTAGGTTTTCATATTTTTGTAATAGAAAATTTGTTTTCTATATAATTTTAGACAACTCAGAGAAGTGAAATAAATATTAATTAAGTTAAAGTGAATTACATGAAAAGCAAACACTTATAACAGATGATTGATTTGAACTCACATATACACAATTATAGTGCAGACTTTTTGAATAAATACAAAGGGAACATAATTATCACTTAGTTCTAATCCTTATTGTTAATTGTATTCCTTTGCTAGCTCTGATATTTAGTGAAAATTTCCTATATTCAATTTTACAGTATATAGAAGGAAAACTACAAAGGGCATTTTTGATAGGTTGTACAATTTCAGAGTATAGCACAAGCTAACATAATGGTTTGCCCACAGGGCCCATTTATATTAATATTAAACTCTACTACTAGTTTTCCATCTACATTCAATCATTTTTTTAATCAATAAGATGTAAAATGGAAATTTTTCCTATATATATGTGTTGTCAATATAAATTATTGATAGGTAGTTCTTTCTATTTTATACTATAGTCAAGCAGAATGTCCATTTTTAAGGTAAAAGCAAACTAACTGTGATAATTCCTTTGATAATTGCATCAGACAAGGCTTATTTTAGGATATAAATTTTCTATGGCTATAAGTAAATATTTGTAAATCACTCTCATAAAATTAGCTCCAAAGATTTTGAAAATGTTATATTATATGTATTCCTTATATTAAACATCTTGTTTGATGGTTGGAAAATCTGTTGTCTAATATTTGAAGAGGTTCCAAAAATTATAAATTAACTCCCCCTATTTTTATGTAAAAATGCATTAATATTTAATTTTATGTACTCTATAAATAAAATTCAAAATAATATCTCCTGATTTTAAGCCTTATAATAATTCCTTAAACATGTTGATGGCAACAAAAGGACACCATAAACTAATTTTTTAGCAAGAGAATGATGTAAAGAAGACTAATTAATTGTAATTGTGTAATTACCTAAATAAAGTACTAAATTAATTGTAATTACATAAGGTAAGTTATTTAAAGGACTGTACTATAACATAATAAGTTAATTGAGCCAATATCTAAATATCTAGATATTAGGTCTAAATAGCAATGTCAACCATTAAAGTTGAGACTGTATGGTATGTTAATTTGCTAGGGCTACTGTAACAAAGTACCAAAACTGGGTGTCTTGAACAGTAGAAATTTGTTGTTTCCCAGTTCTGGAGACTAGAAGTTGGAAATCAAGGTGTCTGCAGGATTAGTGTCTTCTGAGATCTCTGAGGAAGAATCTGTTCTAAACCTCTCCCAGCTTCTGGTAGCCTCAGGTGTTCCTTGGCTTGTAGACTGTGTTCTCCCTGTGCCTTCACATACTTTTCCCTTTGTGTGTGTGTCTCCATGCATGTGTATGACTCGTGTGTCTCAATTTCCCATTTTTATAAGATCACAGTCATATTAGATTAGGGTCCACCCTAATGACCTCATCTTAACTTGATGATCTGTCAAGGAAAACTCTATTTCCAAATAAGGTCTTATTCACAGGTACTATAGACTAGAATTTCTATTGGGGGTGGAGTACACAATTCAACCTGTAACATATGGATATCATATAAATTCATTAGATAACCAAGAAGTTTTTTTTTCCAGAAGTAACAATAGTGATTGATATTTGATATGGGTGTACGGAAGCAGCGCAAAATTAGGTAGAATATGTTTTGTGTTTCAGTTAGCGTCATGTAATTTCCATCTTTCCTTATACATCTTTCATTCTTCTCACTTAACTGAGAACCTATTGTCTCCTGTACAATATATAAAAAACAATCCGTACCACCAAGTTGGTAAAGTTTCCATATTTTAAAAGGTGCTGGGTCTAAATTTTTGGGCCCCATTCCATAATTAAGATAATGATATTCATGTAACTTTTTATCTCAAATCTCTATTCTTTTCTTTTTTCAACATACATTTATTGAATACATACCGTGTGCCACATTTTTGTGAGAATATCTCATTATGAAGTACTTAAGTCAAACAAATCGACTACTTAAATTGCTTATTTTATTTCAAAGTTCAATTTGTTTTATCTTTCAACAAATATTTGATTCTTCCCACAATCCAACATTATATTAGGTACTCGTGGAACAAGACAAATAAAGTCACTCTCCTCACAGAATTTATATTCTATAATGTGACAGATTTAAAAAAAAAACACTAAATAAATCATTTCTAAAGAGATGAATTATAGAAGGAAAATAATGCAAGATAGTGGTAGAGTGATTTTAGGAAAAAGTTTGAGGATGAGGCTACTTTAGATATAGCCAAGGAAATCCTCTCAGCGGAGATGCGCTTTGGTTGTTTTTAGGAGACACCAAGTAAACACTCTTGAACAAATACAATTACTTATGTTTAGTGTTCTCATTTACACATTACACATATAAAGTAAAAATTTTGTGGGAGGGTTTTTTTTTCCAATGTGTATTAAAGAAGAGTGACTTGTATGAAATATGCCTGATGGTTAAAATATACTTCACTATCTTTGTTTCATGTAGGTGTGTCAGCTCAAGCAACTACTAATTCAGTCCAAATAAATATCTTCTTATACCTTTGTTGTCTTCTTGCTTTTCTCCTTCCTTCCACTTTCTTATCCTCTATCTCTATTTGGTTCTGTGGTATTGGAGAGTGGCTCAGGCTGCTTGTTAGGAAATACTGCTGTAACACCTCTGAGAACATGGGCTCCATTTCTGTCAACCTGGCACAATTCACACATCTTCAATTGGCTTCATTATTTATTGTTTTGTAGAACAATGACAGGATACTTGGCTCTGTGAAAAAAAAGAAAAAAAGAAAGAAAGAAAAAGGAAAAGGAAAATAAAAGAAGGTCTTTCTGCCCCAAGGACATGCAATTTAAGTTAGACAATTCAGATTCAGACATAAAACACAATGGCTGAGAAACTGGTTCATTTGAAAACAGCCTGAGTTTTTATTCTTGTTTGCAGAGATGGCAAATTTACTGTGGGATATTTTTTTTAAGAACAAATAGATATGGAGAGATGGAAACAAAGAGATAGGCAATGCTATCTTGAAATTTTATTCTTTATTTTTCAGACCACTTACTAGCTAAATTTTATCCCTATAGTGAAATACTGAAAACAAAGTCCAGAACGAAGTGTTAGATGGACACTGGTACATGTAGATATTCTATTTGCTTACTGTAGGATCTAAAACAACTGAAATAGATTCAATGCAATAAAATCAAATAATTGAAAGCAAGTAAGTTAATCATTACCAAAATTATAGATGAAATAGTTCCCTAAAGATTATCAAATCAGTGATCTGAAAACAGTGAGACAGAATTTATTGAAAACAAATGTGAAACCATGATGCTACTATAAAGGGTAAAACCTGTTAAATACACTAGACTTTCTAAAAATCTGAGAAAAGAATGCAAATTATTTCTTCATTGACAGTGAGCTAACTTATACGCAGTAGATGCTCAACAAATGTTTTGAAAAGAAGAGAGGGAGGAAAAACAATTCTTCAGAGAAGGAGTGATTCTCAATAACAAGATGCTTCTAAAAGTTTGATCTGTGGAAGACAAGTGCTCTGGAAATTCT
Organism: Grampus griseus; assembly: GCF_964374135.1. Lineage (NCBI taxonomy): Eukaryota > Metazoa > Chordata > Mammalia > Artiodactyla > Delphinidae > Grampus > Grampus griseus. The sequence continues at coordinate 41,617,364 of NC_139012.1, read as the reverse complement.
TAGAGGACTTTCTCCATCACCACTCCATCTACATTTTCACCAAGAAATTTATATCTCACTTTGAATTTCCTAAATCAAACAAATGGGCTACTTATATTGCAGGTTTTTAAGAGAATGAATGAAGTTTGGATGACAGAAATCAAAGAAATAGCAGTGTTTCTGGGTTCAAGGCCCTTCAGTATAGAGCAGTTGTGGGTAGGCTGCCACAATGTATGTGGGATAAATAAGCACAGGGAAAACATGTAGGATTTGGGATCTTGGAGGATAAGAGAGATAGTGGAAAGGGAGGTTAGACAAACTCTCAGAAAAAATGTCACTATGTATGCCACCAAAAATCTTGTGCCTTTATTTGTACAAAAGGGTTGACAATGTTCTGGTTATGTAGTTATCACTCACCTTTTCAAACTCTTCTAAAAGAAGAAGCAGAGGAAAATAATCACCCTAATCTGCCTTACTGAATATGGGCCACTAGAATTATAAATACAGAATCTATGGAGACAGGGAAACAAATAAGTAATTTAATTTCCAACCTCCTGAAACTCATATCGTTCCAAATCATTCAGTGGATTTTATTCATTGTGCTTATTCCACTGTAAAATTAGATGTACAAAGAAATACATAATTCTTTGTGTTTGCTATTGGCTATAAATCTTTAGAACAAGCTTAGATTACAGTTATTTAAAACTATGTATCATGACCACATTTGCAGGGTTTTTTCCAATATTTAGTTAATACTACACAGACACATTAAGATTCATTTAGTTGTGAAGCTAAATATAGCTAAATAGTGCCTTCAAATTATATTAGTGAGATATAATAATATATAATACAAAACTGTGCATTGTACTGGATACAGATTCTATGTGTTAGGAATAAAGTATTTAGGAGAACATAACAGTGGCCCTCTACAGCAACAAGAACAAATTCAAACTTGCCCATTTGTAGGCAAAGACAGACACTAGACTTTCATAATTCAAAAGGAGGTTAAAAACTATTAAGTATTAAAATATTATAACTTTGGAATTCCAAACCTATGATCCACAGCTCCACTGGATCCATGAGCCTAGATTCCATACTTCAGGGATGGTTCTTGTAAACTCCAGTATGTACAGGGGTTGCATTTTACAGGAGAGATTTCATTAGCTTATCAAAAGATACTGAGAAAAAAACAAAGAAACAAACAAAATTTTAGACTTTTGTAAAATTTTATTTCAGTATATTTATATTTCTGCTACTGTGGACATTTTATAAAACATCCAAATATTTGAGAATCACAGGCTCTTATAAGTAATAAACTGTCACATTCGTGAGTATTTTACAGATTGCAAAGCTCTTTCACATGAATGCCACACTCCCCGCTTCCTCCCTCTCTCCCCATCCATCCTCCTCCCCTTCCCTTCTTCCTTACACAACCATCACAGGCATCTTGTGCCCCGTTCACATTTAGATCCATGTTGCCAGATTTTTTTCTCTCCCTTTCTTTTCTCGGCTTACTCTGCTGACTTTTAGATAAAATATGCTGACAGTCACCCCTACTAGTTCTAAAGCTTGATGTCGTTAAATAGATGATTTACATTTTGAATCTAAGGCACACATTATAGCGTCCTTCATCTCTTTGTATTCTGGTTGCTCTTCTTATTTGGTTCACAGGTATATGAATTTTCAGTTTCCTTAACTATACAAAGGAAGAGGGTAATAATAATCCACCCCATAGGTTTGTGTGAAAAATAAAACTCTTTCATATTTTCAAATATTTTTCCTAATACCTGGAATAGAGCAAATCAAAGCAGGCATCTATAAATTACAGTCATTACTAGGAAGCAATTAATGCAATGTGAAAATCTCTGACTCTCACAATGCAGTCTGTTTTGAATAGGAAACTGATCACCATTATTAATAACATTGAAGAAATAGGTGTGTTCCTGTGGAGAAACTGACACATTGTAAAATAATTCTCCAGGAAGCTCATTCTGGAATCTGCCTGGCTAGTGTGGTGAAAATTCTTGAACTTTTTCATTATAGTACAGAAAGATATATTATATCTTTCTAGGCAGTTTAAAAAGAAAAACCTATCTTTTAACTTACTTCTGCCATTTTCTACAAATGGGGTCACCTTACGGAGCTTCTGGCAAAATAGCTTTATGAGGCTGTTTTGAGAGCATCCAAAAGATAGAAAACCTAGAATATCAGAAGACAGTTGGAAGAATCTGTGCATGAGGAGCAAATGGGACCCTGAGCCAGCTGGAGCCTTGAGCAGACATCCAGCAGAATTCCATCTGGACTCGGGCGGGAACTTCCCTTGCAGTCTGTGCAGCGTGGAGCGTTCCTTGGCTTCAGCCTCGTCTGGTTCTCTTGCCCTCACCTCTCTGCTCTGACCCACAGCCTGTTCCATGTTTGACCTGCCCCCTTTTCCTGCTCTGACTTCTGAATGTGCCCCTGTTGCCATGACTACCAGCCCTTGGTTTTGACTTAGCCTGGCTTCTGGTCACAGCTTCTGCACTCACACATGGTCAGGTGCTCAGTTCCTAGCTTTGGATTCAGTTGCAATCTTATTTGTACACTTGCTTCAGGCCTCTCATTTAACCATAAGCTCCTTGGTTTCACTCATTGGAATCCAAGGTCTAGACCCAAGGTTCCAAAGATGGGCCTGAAGGAGAAAACTTCAGCTTGATTATTTGATGTTATTTGGGTCCTGTACATGTCCTTCTTTAGTAAATGGCTTTGAAATAGCACTTCATTACTCACCCTTAGTAGGGAATACTTCCATACCCTAATCTAATATCTCTCAAAGCCATGAGTAAATCAATCCTGCCAGCATGCATTTACTCTTCCATGAATGGTGCAAGTGTTGGCTTAAATGAATTTATACCAATAATTCAATTTAAAATTATACTGAACACGTACAAGGGGAAAGCACATGTAGAGAACAATACCAGACATAAAATTACCACATAAATAATAATCAGACTGTGCCAAGTGCCCCAGAGGCACGTTTATAAAATAACAACAACAACAGAGCAAAAGGAGTTCATAAGTGGCAGAAATGATGTGTATTGGGGACATCAAGTAAGTCTTATTTGTAGAGGTGGAATTTGATATGGATCTTAATGAACTAGCAGCCGTTGGGCAGAAAGTTAGGCAATATAGGTGGACCTCACAGGACCAGGGGACAGTAAGGGGAAAAAATCGTGGAATTGGTAAAATATAGAACATCATCAGGGAAGTAGTTAGCTATCTATCTTAGTGGGAGGATAACATTGGTTCAGGAAACTAATGCTAGGAGAACAAAGTGGACTGATTGGCTGGAGTTTTCCACTGAGGGCTTGGAAGCTTGTGTGAGAAGCCTCATCTTATTTGCAGATATGTGTTTTATTGATACCTTAGGAAGATTTTTTTTTTTAATGTTGTAGGAGAGAGAGACAGGGACTGGGGTGGCAGGGATAGGAGGAAGCCTTATAAATACTCCAGGTTATTATAAAACAGTGTACAAAGTGTACGTGTTTATGAATAGGTAGTGAAAGTAAGAATATAGAAGAAATGGTGGGTAGGAGATATATTGTATAGAGTACACATGAGAAAGCTAAACTGTTTATATATATGCCTGCCTCTCTAAGTGCATTATTTTCCATGAGGAATATAGATCATAGTTTAAAGGAGAAATGTCACTTTTCTCCTTTTAGAAAGTAAAATGAATACTTTCTTGAACTTCATGGAAATTTTTAGGAGTCACAATATCATCTAGAGCGGTGGTTCCGAAATTCAATGGCATATCAGGATCACTTGAACAACTTGTTAATTTCTTTTTCATTCAGTAAGTATTAGGCAAGATATTTGAATCTTTACTTTGAAAAAAAACAGGTTAGCTATTTGGGAAGGGATCTGAAAATTGCTGATTGTGGGACAAGAGTGTCCACACTCAACCTTCAGCTTTCTGAGTAGTCATAACAAACTGCCACAAACACTCTTGACCAGATGGCATTACTATATGTTATTTTAGTGGCTACTCAATAAAATGAATTTCTTATTTATCCTTATGCCAACACAGATAAAATTGTACTGACTTTAAATGGCAGAATTATGTATGCATACGGACAAATTGTCAGAAGAGAATTTCAATTAAAAAATCTTGAACATGTTTAGAAACAATTTTCTCATTTTTAATGGAAGTTACTATTGGCCAATTAGACTAGATTGTGTTTTTTATGTAGCTAAGAGGCTAGTGAAGTTATCCCACTGTGGTCCGGTTGAATGGATTCAGTATGTCCTGCTAGCAGAATTACAGTTGAAAGTCTGTGGTTCTTTTTTTATCTTGCTCCAAGCTCCATGGTGCTCAGCCAAGCAAGAAGCTCCAATTGCCTTCAAAGATGGCTCTTCACTCGAATGAGCACTGTGGGGTGCGGAGTACGATCAGAACCTGGCTTTGTGCAGGAAGCTTTAACATATGCCTCATTTTAGATCAGTCTCTACCAAAAAGGATTGTACACATCTCTAATTCACAACAGGAAATTATGAATTACAGCATAAATCAGAGTGAACCTAATATTTGAAAAAGACAGCATATTAGGGCAAAAACATTTAACAATTAACTGATTTTCATGTCTGGATCCTGTCTATGCATCCAGTTCATGTGTCAGAAAATACAGTAATAATTTATAGGTCAGTGTTGCCAAGGTATTTACAGACAAATTCATATGTATAACCATTTATTCTGTGAAAAATAACTTATTTTAGGATATAAACCAGTTTTCTATGTTAGCAAATATACTTGCATAGTTATGAAAACTTTCATCTTTATTTCTCAAATTTCTTTTTGTCACTGACTACCAAAGATGATGATATATGGTCTATTCCCGAAGACCCTCTCAGACAGTGCTAATTCAGCAGCATTTTTCTCTCATGTTGTCAGGTTCTACCCAGATTTTTTTCCCTGACATTTGGAAGGATCCTGCTGCCTTTAAAGCTACAGAATAATAGCAATGGTTAAAGGGTTTTCTGTTTTTTTCTTTGTTTTTGTTCTGTTTTCTTTTTTGTGTTTGCTTTGATATACATTTTAATTTTAAATATCCCAAGATATAAATCTCCTAGGTAACATAAATGAGAAATCTGTCAAAAATTTATGAAATATCATAAGCCAGTAAATATCGTTAGGTGCCATAATCTAACCAATAATAGGACAATTTACTTGTATATCTGTTTCCCTCCTTTCACATCATTTAGGCTAAGGCTGTTAAGATTTTCCAGTGAAGACTAGTTTTCAAAAAGTTGAAGAAAAAATGATATTGACTTGTGTCTCTTGGTAAATATATAATATCAATACTTATTTTTTTTAAATTATAAGTGAACCCGATATTCTATGGTTATAATAAATAATAGGACAACTTGAAATCTAAGCTAACAGTGTTTTCATTCAAAATTAGTTGCAAGTCTTAGCCACTAATTTTCTCTCTCCTAGTTTTCCCTAATTCTCACATAACACACCATGTTTCAAAACTGAATTATGTAGTTCTTACTTTCTTTGTCTTCTCTTATTTGCCCTTGCCTGCTATTGATCTGGAGACAGACCAGAGCCCTATATCGGCTCCTTCCTTCACCCCCTTGATCCTTCATCTGCCCGTCCATCCTTTCCCACTTACCTTCTCACACATGTCTGAGATTCTACTCCATGCCAGGCCCTTTGCTGAATACTGAAACTGGCGGGGAGCGGGGGCTGGGGGGAAGTGTGATGAATTGGGAGATTGGGATTGACATATATACACTAATATGTATAAAATGGATAACTAATAAGATCCTGCTGTCTAAAAAATTAAATTAAATTCAAAAATTCAAAAAAAATATCTTGGACAATTAATGTAAATTAGGAGAACTGTTTGGTTCGTTGACATTTAAGTCCTGTCTTCCACATGGCTTTTGAATCATTTATTTTACTAGTTCTTCTGGGTCTCATCTTTTATATACTTGATATTTTGTCTCAAAGTTGCTGGCTACACTGAAGGAATCAAAGTTTCTGGAAACCTTCCCATTCCTATTCTCCCCCTCTCCCTGCCAAACACACACACTCACAAAACACACACATGAACAATAATTTTTCAGCATGTTGTCATAGCATTAACCTAATGTTGGAAAGGAAGCCTGAGCTATTTTACTGGTTGGCTTTGAGTGATCATATCCTAAAGAGTATACATGTTAATGTCAAAGGGCTATGCTATTAGAACTTCAGAACTATACGGTCATAATTATAAACCAACCAGAAAATGCAGTTTGTTCAAAATCCCGTCTTCCCTCTTTATAAATAGCATATCTGGAAGGTAGTCATAGCTCCACTGGTCCACAGAGAGGGTTTGCCTTCTGGCATCAGTTTGTGTATCTGTGCATGCATTTATTTGGTTTAGGATGAACCTAATTGTGTTTGTGGATAAAATTGATGCCAATTTTATCAATTTATTTCCAACTTTTTCATTTGAATTAGCAACAAATTATGATCTTCGGGTTGGTTCAAGGATGATTTCATGGTCTAACCCAGATAAACAAGGGTAAACCTCAGGAGACCTCTCAGTGGTAAAACGATTTTAATTAGCAAAAGATCCTGAAACTGCACATTCAAAACAAACTGTTACTCGGCAGACAATTTGATGCCATGAGTCAGAGTCCTCTTTCACAACTAGTGAAAGACAGGGAGCATTGGGGAAGAGCTGGTGAGGGGTAATGAGAAGTGTCACTTAAAGTTAGTTCCTGGAAGTAAAGATCAAAGTGAAGGACACTCATGCTCCTGGCACTAGAACTCATATCAAAGTGTCAGGTTTCAGAGTTATCTCAATCCTGCAGTTCCAGCCAGGGAAAGGGAAATGCTCAGTTAACTTTGTACAAGAAATAAGATTCTTCATCTTGAAATTCTTAGTTCTTAATTTTTATTTCCTATTAAAGGCAATAGGATATTGTGGCATAATTATGACTATAGCTAAACAAACATGTCACCAAACCAAGTCCTCAAAAAAGTCGAATGGACTTGATTTTTCACTGTTTTGTTTATAAATAGACTTGATTTTTCACTGTTTTGTTTATAAATACAAAATTTTTACATTTTTATTTTTTTTCTGCTAGCCTCACTTCTATTTTCAAGGATTACTTTCTTTTAATACCCTCTATGAATTGTCTTAAATTTCAGTTATAAACATAATAAACAATTAATAATATAGCATAAATAATAAATTGCTAGATATATTTCTAGAAAGCATCACTAACATATTTGTATTGTGCAAACTTATAACTACTGTTGCTGTTAGAAACTGAATAAGAAAGAAAAACCTCACAACCAAAACTTTCTGGTTTTTGCTTCAAAAAGACATTACATGTAAAGTTATTGGTCATTTGAAGTCAGATATATGAGTAGATTGGTCACCATAAGCAGTTAGATAAGTTAGTAATCAATATTTGAACACACTTCTTTCATATTCTCAGGCAATCTTATCTAACTGCAACCTTAAGACCCAGCTAATGGAATGATTGATTAATAAGGCCAATGATGGCAACAAAGGAAACTCAAAGTAGAAAAGAGTGAAGACAGAATGACTTCAACTCTATCTACTGCAAGTAGCCAGGACAGCTCTTCCTTCTCCAGGTGGATGAAAAGTGGTGCTGAAGGCATTTAAAATAAAATAAATAGTCCACTTTTATAAGGAATCCTTAGCAGGCTAGAAACTCTCTTCCTCCAATATTCTTCTTCGATATCCCACACCCCATTAAATTATGATTTGCTCGACTGTGTGGTGGTATGTTACCATTTCCAACTCACTAAGAAAAGTGTGTGTGCGAGTGTTTGTGAGAGAGAGACAGAGAGAGAGACAGAGAGATTTTAGGCATTCATCTGGCTCTGAACGTAGGAACGATATAATACTTTCCATTTCTCGGGCAGTAGAGCTTGGAATCCTGTAGCAGTTAATAGTCTTGTTTCCGCAACAGCAAAGCAGTGGCACCTTAAACCGTACCATCGTCAGCTCTGCAAACTCGTCATATGACACTTTTTGTGGCCCCTTGTCCATTGACTAATCCTAAGGTAAAAATAAACTAAAATACACCCTTCCCCCAAATCAGGTCACCTTTGAGGCAAAAGTCAGACCACAGTTTTTAATGATTCCTTGGGTGGAGTTAAGTTGAAAGCAGGACAAGAAATAGAGAAGGAAGAGACCAAGGCCTGGAGGGAGCCACTAGCAGGGAGGGGTGGGGGTCGGGGGGGAGTGTACAGAAGCAGTAATAGGAAATAATTCTTTTAAAAGCCTCTCAGGGAAAAATGTAGCAGGATGCCTGTCCTTTAAAATGGGAGAAAAAAAATGAAACCTGCTAAAGACTAAGTAAACATTCTTTTCGCTGCTGCTTTTGCCAAACACACAAAATATATACCCTAAATGGAGGGGTAAACCACATTAACTGCATGTGGTTTCACATGTTCCAAGGCCTGTTTTAGTGTAGTTATTTTTCTGTAAGTCATTCTGGAACGACTTGTGGCAGTGGTCCTCCCCAAGAATGTAAAACTTAGACATATAATTGAGTCTTATGAGTCTGATGGTGTTAGACCTCTTTCTGAATGACTAGTGTGTGCACAAAATATAGCTTTGAAACTGAAATGCTATGACTCACTCATTACTTATTGAACACTGATTTAAGTAAGACTAAGGATATACTTGACAGTAAAACAAACATGATGCTTAGAAACTAGTGGAAGTTTAGCCAATTTATCATTGCATTGACTATTTTCTATATTTTTTAAAAAAATTTGAGTCACATTTCCCATCATTGGGGATAATTTAGGGTGCATGTATGTGTGTGTTTTGTTTTGTTTGTGCAAATAGTATATGCAAAGAACAACAAGCAAGGGATTTGGCCTTTACACTTAAAAAGTATGTCCTGGAGCAAGTTAGTCACTGAACCTCTTTAAGTCTGTTTCCTCCTTTGCAAAAAATGGATGCTAATTCTTAAGTCTTTGTTGAATATAATCATTAATATAAAGCACTTAATATAGTGCCCAGAAAACAATAAATGCTCAAAAAATATTAGATCCATTTATTCCTCCTCATGGCTACTAACATAGTATTTCATCAGATCTGAGAAACCATAGATTGCAAGGCTCAGAGTACCATTATTTTATGTACCATTAAGAAAGTAATGTTGACAATTAAATCCCAACATAATACTGTCTTAGCACATTGACTATATGACACATCCTGAATCTAGAATGCATGTATACATTTTTAAGAAAACATGGTGAATAAACAAATAGGTGTTTAAATTGTGTTCACGACACATAATGATTTTGGTGTTTCCAATTTGAAGGTAATGCATGTTAACAGTACAGAAACAGAGATGAAATTGATAATAACTATATGTATACACATTCATGTGTGTATTGAGGAAAGACATGGAAATAAAAAGTAAACTAACCAATAAAGGATCATGACTAAACGTTACCCTTAAAAATTGCTTATTCTATAGTTTAAGCAATGGTCTGAAACAAATGAACAAATAATCTTTAAAAACTATAGGTACCTCTTAAGCTAAAATGATCTCTTTTTCTACTTGAGAAATTAGAATAGATATAAGAAATACTTGAGTATTAAATACAACTCAAATTAATAGTGTTTCTTCTTATTGTATTTATTATTTTTAGGTGGGAAAAGTTTTATTTCTAAATATATTAAGTGATAATGGCATCAATCAACTAACTTATCCAATAATGTTATTTCCCCAAACAAATTTGATTGTTACAAATAACCTGAGGAGACTCAAACCACTCAACACAATGCAAGGAATCAAAGTCTAGCAAAGGCAAGGAGTCCCTAACAGATTTGTTTGATGTGGAGGCACTGGAAGACTAACATTATGCTTATAATAAACATCACAATAGACAGGGTAATCCATGTGCCCAGAGTTTTGGGATGCCTTTCTCTGTTCCACTGGCAGGAAGAGGAAGAGATATTATGGCATGCATTTCCATGAATTCTTGGAATACACACACACACATATACCATTCAGATCTACTGAATTCCAAAGGATTACTTCAATACTGGATTTTAAATTGCTATAAAATGCTGCACAGAGAATGAGAATTTTGCTTAAGTCATATATAGAGTCAGAAAGTGCATAGTCTTTAATCTGGCAAAACCACCCTTGTGACAATCTGGGCCACCAAGGGGCTCCTTTGCCTGCCAGTCTCTTTGTTCTCCTCCTACTTGGCATCCTTCCTGAACTGCTTGGGATCATGGCCATGTGGGAGTCTCATATGATTAAGGGGCTTTATGTGCAGGTGGACTGATGCCAGGTGCCTTCCTTTCACTTGTATTACCCCTTCACCTAGAAACGACAGAAGCAGTGGTGATTCAGTGAGAGCTGATTACGATGGGAGAAGCTAAGGGAGAGCTCATTGGAAGCTAAAATGATCCACACAACTGAGCTGAGCCTTTCCTAACTTATTTGGAGCTGGAGCAGAAACTCATATAAATGGCTATCACGTTTTAGATCCATTGATCTCTGTGTACTTCATTCTGGGCTCTGAGGCATCCTAATGAATTCTAATGTCGATTGCCTGGTGGCCCAGGCACACAAGTGTAATTAAAATGCACATAGGACTTTGCTTGAGGAAGCTCCTTTCTGTTGTTTCTTTTTCTTATTCCCCCTACTCTCACTTGCTCTTTTGGGGCAAGAAGTAGTTCTCCTTTATACTCTACTTTAAATGTTCAAATGCTCTTGCTTCCTTTTGGGAATTCAAGAAAGTAATAGCACTGTCTTGGAATTCACCAAGTAATTGGCTAAATCTGTCATTCTGTTTCCTTTCTCTGTGTAAAGGGAGATCTATGGTGTATCTAACCATCATAAAAATGTTCAGACTTGGAGTTTTATATATATATATTCATCTGCTTCTTAACAGATTATTCTCCTATTAGTGGAAAGAACTTTTACAATAGTATTAACTCTTAGAGGCTCCCCTTTCAAGGAACTATAGAGGAGGGGGTCTTTTAAATGCCCCCCCCCGCAGTGCTCTTAGGGGATGCATGCACCTTGAAATGTGTGCAACTTGCCTAAAAGGAGTCATTTGCACAGTAGGTGAATGACATTTAAAAAAAAGAAAAATAAAATATCATTAGCTTTTGGAGAAAAACTGAAGATTTTTTTTTTTTTTTTTGGTAAGAGAGAACAAAGTACTTAACCAAATTTGTTTTTCAAAGAGTAGCCTGAATGCAAAGAAGAGGGAACTTTTCTAATTAGGATGTAATTCCAGGAACCTCAGATGGTGTCTTAAACTCTACTGAATATGGAAATTTCAAGCCTTCCTGTTAATTAACTCAATTCACTAACATTGGGATGGACAAGGCTCCTCATTGCTAAGCTTTAGTATTACACTTTGAAAGCAGTAGGTCTGTGGGGCCTCCCCTACTATGCTTGTGCTCACAACTGGATTTGTTCAGTAACAGGCTGAGCCAAGTAAATGGCCTGAGGACAAGCATTTGCTTTGGTTTTGCTAATTTTTTCTTTTCCTTTTAAAATCTTTGATTTGTTTTGCCAATATGCCTGCTTTTCTGGCACACCTGCTTTCCTCCTTAGATAGTGGTAGTTCTCTCAAAATCAATTGTGAGCAGCTTGCAACCAAATGCCTGATTAAAAAGTTAGCAGACCTTGAGTGCAATTACTTTAACTCTATTGCACTCAGGCATTAAACCCGGTGTTAATTGTTTCCCATTTTTGTAACGATCCTTATAATAGGATAAAAACAGAAGAGATAATTTCTTGTAGTTAAAACAGCAGAAAATAAAGTCATCCACTCTGATTAATCATTGCAATATGAAATTAAACTCTATTAGGAGTAAATATATGTTACGATATTTTTTGATTCCAGCAAAACTAATCATTTCTTCTGTGTCAAAATGTATATTGCAAAAAACTATTCAACTAAGAAAGAGGTTTCTGTAATAAATAATCTTACAGTAATTATTTAAGGAATTTTATATTGTTTCTGAGCATTATGTACCTTAATTATTGTTTATCATAAATACATATTCCCATTTATTACATAAATCACTTTTGGTCAGAATGACTTATATTTTCAAATGTATTATAATATTTAAAACATTTAAACTAAATATTTTTAAGAGATCGATTTTATATAAGAAGGAATGTTAAGAACATTGTATGAGAAGCATTTTTTTTTTTTTTTTTTTTTTGTGGTACATGGGCCTCTCACTGTTGTGGCCTCTCCCGTTGCAGAGCACAGGCTCCGGACGCGCAGGCTCTGTGGCCATGGCTCACGGGCCTAGCTGCTCCGTGACATGTGGGATCTTCCCGGACCGGGGCATGAACCCATGTCCCCTGCATCAGCAGGCGGACTCTCAACCACTGTGCCACCAGGGAAGCCCCGAGAAGCATATTTTAGCTAATAATGCCTTATTCTAGCATTTCATAACATTGAAAAGATTCTTTCAGATTTAGAATTCTATGATCTAAAATATCTATTTAGATGTTTTCTATATGTGAGAATAGAGAAATATTTGAAGACCGTTACCTCTTTTCTGTTTTTCATTCTGTATAGTTATTTTGTGCCTTAAGATTTTTTTAACCTGTGATCAGGAGACTGAACTTCATCATTTGTCAGGGGATTGATTGAGATTCTCTATTTTCTTTCGTAAGAGAGGGGTCATCCATGGCAGAGTCCCTTGTTGTTCCCAGAGAAAGACAATGCAGGCAGGGATACAAATTGTTGAATGGCCTTCAGAAAGAAAATAGTGGAAAAATCTGCTGAAACAATCAACAGTTCTACAGAGTCCATTTCACTTGCATTGATGCATGCTTTTTTAGTTATTAAAAAATGAAGAGTTTATATGCTTATCTTTTTTTTCCATCTGTCAACTCAGGTAAATTTTCAGCACTATTTTCTGAACAGATAAGTATTTTCTTTTTATGTTTAAAAGAACACTTAATCAAGCTAGTTCTTTAATTTGACACTGTCATTAAGGAAAAGGAAGCTTTGTGATTATGTACATTGTTATATATTTTCATGCAATACATATTTCAAATGCCTGTCAGTTGCTAGGGACTATCATAGGTGCCAGATATATCAGGTCATATAAGATATGGTTACTGACTTTGAGGAATTTTAGTTCTGATTTGTCATAATTTTCTTCATGTATGATTTTGATCACAATTTGTGATAATAAGCTGAGAATAACAGATATCTAAAGAAATTCTGAGACAAATAATAGAGAGTGTATCAAGGTACAATTATTAAGTACCCAGCATTATTGAGACCTAATGATTAAATCCTAAAAATGTAAACATCACTACATCCATGCTTATGTTACTGTATTTCAGTGGAAACAGTAAAAAACAAGAGATCCTTAGAAGCATTGGGAAATGTGCTTCAGTAGCAACTAAAATTTTTAAAGATATCTTTATTTAGGGGATACAGAATTAGTATTCCACTTAGGAAAGCAAAAAAAGTGGACAAGAGGCTACTTCAGGAGTTATTATTTCATATTTTTGTGTGGAATTATAAACAAGTGGGACTACGATTTGTAGCCTCCCAGTGTCTGCCAAGTAGTCATGCATTAGCTGCCATAGCCCTTATTGAAAGGCTTCCCTGGGTGAGTTGGATCCTTCTATTGTATACTACTTTTCCACCCTGAATTTCTTTTTCATAATATCTAACACATTCGTAATTACTTACTCCAGTCTATTTCACTTACTAGATTGTAAGTCTTATGAGTGGAGAGACTGTGTCATTCTTATTTTTTTTTTGCTTTTTATTTTATTAATTAATTTATTTTTTAACATCTTTATTGCAGTATAATTGCTTTACAATGGTGTGTTGATTTCTGCTTTGTAACAAAGTGAATCAGTTATACATATACATATGTTCCCATATCTCTTCCGACTTGCTTCTCCCTCCCTCCCACCCTTCCCTATCCCACCCCTCTAGGTGGTCCCAAAGCACCGAGCTGATCTCCCTGTGCTATGCGGCTGATTCCCACGAGCTATCTATTTTATGTTTGGTAGTGTATATATGTCCATGCCACTCTCTCACTTTGTCCCAGCTTACCTTTCCCCCTCCCCATATCCTCAAGTCTATTCTCTAGTAGGTCTGTGTCTTTATTCCCCTCTTGCCGCTAGGTTCTTCAGAACTATTTTTTTTTAAATTCCATATATATGTATTAGCATATGGTATTGGTTTTTCTCTTTCTGACTTACTTCACACTGTATGACAGACTCTAGATCCTTCCACCTCACTAAAAATAACTCAATTTCGTTTCTTTTTATGACTGAGTAATATTCCATTCTATAAATTTGCCACATCTTTTTATCAATTCATCTGTTGACTGACACTTAGATTGCTTCCATGTCCTGGCTATTGTAAATAGTGCTGCAATGAACATTTTGGTACATGACTCTTTTTGAATTATGGTTTTCTCAGGGTATATGCCCAGTAGTGGGATTGCTGGGTTGTATGATAGTTCTATTTTTAGTTTTTTAAGGAACCTCCAAACTGTTCTCCATAGTGGCTGTATCAATTTACATTCCCATCAACAGTGCAAGAGTGTTCCCTTTTCCCCACACCCTCTTCAGCATTTATTGTTTCTAGATTTTTTGATGATGGTCATTCTGAAAGGTGTGAGGTGATATCTCATTTTAGTTTTCATTTGCATTTCTCTAATGATTAATGATGTTGAACATTCTTTCATGTGTTTGTTGGCAATCTGTATATCTTCTTTGAAGAAATATCTATTTAGGTCTTCTGACCATTTTTGAATTTTTTTTTTGTTTGTTTTTTTGATATTGAGCTACATGAGCTGCTTGTAAATTTTGGGTATTAATCCTTTGTCTTTTGCTTCATTTGCAAATATTTTCTCCCATTCTGAGGGTTGTCTTTTTGTCTTGTTTATGGTTTCCTTTTCTGTGCAAAAACTTTGAAGTCTCATTAGGTCCCATTTGTTTATTTTTGTTTTTATTTCCATTTCTCTAGAAGGTGGGTCAAAAAGGATCTTGCTGTGATTTATGTCATAGAGTGTTTTGCCTATGTTTTACGCTAAGAGTTTTATAGTGTCTGGTCTTACATTTAGACCTTTGAACCATTCTGAGTTTATTTTTGTGTATGGTGTTAGGGAGTGTTCTAATTTCATTCTTTTACATGTACCTGTACAGTTTCCCCAGCACCACTTATTGAAGAGGCTGTCTTTTCTCCACTGTATATTCTTGCCTCCTTTATCAAAGATAAGGTGACCATATGTGCATGGGTTTATCTCTGGGCTTTCTATCCTGATCCATTGATCTATATTTCTGTTTTTCTGCCAGTACCATACTGTCTTGATTAATGTAGCTTTGTAGTATATTCTGAAGTCAGGGAGCCTGATTCCTCCAGCTCCGGTTTTCTTTCTCAAGATTGCTTAGGCTATTCAGGCTCTTTTGTGTTTCCATACAATTTGTGAAATTTTATGTTTTACTTCTGTGAAAAATGCCAGTGATAGTTTGATAGGGATTGCATTGAATCTGTTGATTGCCTTGGGTAATAGAGTCATTTTCACAATGTTGATTCTTCCAATCCAAGAATATGGTATATCTCTCCATCTGTTTGTATCAGTTTTAATTTCTTTCATCAGTGTCTTATAATTTTCTGCATACAGGTCTTTTGTCTCCTTAGGTAGGTTTATACCTAGATATTTTATTATTTTTGTTGCAATGGCAAATGGTAGTGTTTTCTTAATTTCACTTTCAGGTTTTTCATCATTAGTATATAGGAATGCTAGAGATTTCTGTGCATTAATTTTGTATCCTGCTTCTTTACCAAATTCTTTGAAGAGCTTTAGTAGTTTTCTGGTAACATCTTTAAGATTCTCTATTTATAGTATCACGTCACCTGCAAACAGTGACAGTTTTACTTCTTTTCCAATTTGGATTCCTTTTTCTTCTCTGATTGCTATAGCTAAAACTTCCAAAACTATGTTGAATACTAGTTGTGAGAGTGGACAACCTTGTCTTATTTCTGATGTTAGTGGAAATGGTTTCAGTTTTTCATCATTGAGGATGATGTTGACTGTGGGTTTGTCATACATGGTCTTTATTATGTTGAGGAAAATTCCCTCTATGCCTATTTTCTGGAGGGGTTTTATCATAAACGGGTGTTGAATTTTGTCAAAAGCTTTCTCTGTATCTATTGAGATGATCATATGGTTTTTCTCCTTCAATTTGTTAATATTGTGAATCACATTGATTGATTTGTGTATACTGAAGAATCCTTGCATTCCTGGGATGAACCCCAGTTGATCATGGTGTATGATCCTTTTAAAGTGCTCTTGCATTCTGTTTGCTAGTATTTTGTTGAGGATTTTTGCATCTATTTTCATCAGTGATACTGGCCTCTAATTTTCTCACCCTGTGACATCTTTGTGTGGTTTTGATTTTGGTATCAGGGTGATGGTGGCCTTGTAGAATGAGCTTGAGAGTGTTCTTCACTCTACTATATTTTGGACGATTTTGAGAAGGATAGGTGTTAGCTCTTCTCTAAATGATAGATAGAATTCGCCTGTGAAGCCATCTGATCCTGGGCTTTTGTTTGTTAGAAGATTTTTAATAACAGTTTCAATTCCAGGTCTTGTTACTGATCTGTTCATATTTTCTATTTCTTCCTGGTTCAGTCTTGGAAGGTTGTGCATTTCTAAGAATTTGTCCATTTCTTCCAGGTTGTCCATTTTATTGGCATAGAGTTGCTTGTAGTAATCTCTTGTGATCCTTTGTATTTCTGCAGTGTCTCTTGTTACTTCTCCTTTTTCATTTCTAATTCTATTGATTTGAGTCTTCTCCCTTTTTTTCTTGATGAGTCTGGCTAATAGTTTATCAATTTTGTTTATCTTCTCAAAGAACCAGCTTTTAGTTTTGTTGATCTTTGCTATCATTTCCTTCATTTCTTTTTCATTTATTTCTGATCTGAACTTTATAATTTCTTTCCTTTTTCTAACTTTGGGGTTTTTTGTTCTTCTTTCTCTACTTGCTTTAGGTGTAAGGTCAGGTTGTTTATTTGAGATGTTTCTTGTTTCTTAAGGTAGGATTGTATTGTTATAAACTTCTCTCTTAGAACTGCTTTTGCTGCATACCATAGGTTTTGGGTCGTTGTGTTTTCATTGTCATTTGTTTCAAGGTATTTTTGATTTCCTCTATGATTTCTTCAGTGATCTCTTTGTTATTAAGTAGTGTACTGTTTAGCCTCCATGTGTTTGCATTTTTTACAGTTTTTTTTTTTTTCCTGTAATTGATATCTAGTCTCATAGCGTTGTGGTCGGAAAAGATACTTGATACGATTTCAATTTTCTTAAATTTACCAAGGCTTGATTTGTGACCCAAAATATTATCTACCCTAGAGAATGTTCCATCAGTGCTTGAGAGGAATGTGTATTCTGTTGTTTTTGGATGGAATGTCCTATAAATATCAATTAAGTCCAACATGTTTAATGTATCATTTAAAGCTTGTGTTTCCTTATTTATTTTCATTTTGGATGATCTGTCCATTGGTGAAAGTGGGGTGTTAAAGTCCCCTACTATGACTGTGTTACTGTCGATTTCCACTTTTATGGCTCTTCGTATTTGCCTTATGTATTGAGGTGCTCCTATGTTGGGTGCATAAATATTACAATTGTTATATCTTCTTCTGGGATTGATCCCTTGATCATTATTTACTGTCCTTCTTTGTCTCTTGTAATAGTTTTTAGTTTAAAGTCTATTTTGTCTGATATGAGAATTGCTACTCCACTTTCTTTTGATTTCCACTTGCATGGAATATCTTTTCCCATCCCCTCACTTTCAGTCTGTACGTGTCTGTAGGTCTGAAGTGGGTCTCTTGTAGACAGCATATAGATGGGTCTTATTTTAGTATCCATTCAGCAAGCCTGTGTCTTTCGGTTGGAGCATTTGATCCATTCACGTTTAAGGTAATTATCTATATGTATGTTCCTATGACCATTTTCTTAATTGTTTTGGGTTTGTTTTCATAGGTACTTTTCTTCTCTTGTGTTTCCCACTTAGAGAAGTTCCTTTAGCATTTATTGTAGAGCTGGTTTGGTGGTGCTGAATTCTCTTAGCTTTTGCTTGTCTGTAAAACTTTTGATTTCTCATCGAGTCTGAATGAGATCCTTGGTTGGTAGAGTAATCTTGGTTGTAGGTTTTTCTCCTTCATCACTTTAAATATGTCCTGCCACTCCCTTCTGGCTTGCAGAGTTTCTGCTGAAAGATCAGCTGTTAACCTTATGGGGATTCCCTTGTGTGTTATTTGTTGTTTTTCCCTTGCTGCTGTTAATATTTTTTCTTTGTATTTAATTTTTTTTGGCAGTTTGATTAATATATGTCTTGGTGTGTTTCTCCTTGGATTTATCCAGTATGGGACTTCCTGTGCTTCCTGGGCTTGATTATTTCCTTTCCCATATTAGGGAAGTTTTCAACTATAATCTCTTCAAATATTTTCTCAGTCCCTTTCTTTTTCTCTTCTTCTTCTGGGACCCCTGTAATTCGAATGTTGGTGCGTTTAAAGTTTTTCCAGAGGTCTCTGAGACTGTCCTCAATCCTTTTCATTCTTTTTTTCTTTATTCTGCTCTACAGTAGCTATTTCCACTATTTCCAGGTCGCTTATCTGTTCTTCTGCCTCAGTTATTCTGCTATTGATCCCTTCTAGAGGATTTTTAGTTTCATTTATTGTGTTGTTCATCATTTTTTGTTTGCTCTTTAGTTTTTCCAGGTCTTTGTTAAACGTTTCTTGTATTTTCTATATTCTATTTCCAAGATTTTGGATCATCTTTACTCTCATTATTCTGAATTCTTTTTCAGGTAGACTGCCTATTTCCTCTTCATTTGTTAGGTCTGGTGGGTTTTTACCTTGCTCCTTCATCTGCGGTGTGTTTTTCTGTCTTCTCATTTTGCTTCACTTACTGCGTTTGGGGTCTCCTTTTCACAGGCTGCAGGTTCATAGTTCCCGATATTTTTGGTGTCTGTCCTCAGTGGCTAAGGTTGGTTCAGTAGGTTGTGTAGTCTTCCTGGTAGAGGGGACTATTGCCTGTGTTCTGGTGGATGAGGCTGGATCTTGTCTCTCTGGTGGGCAGGTCCATGTCTGGTGGTGTGTTTTGGGGTGAACTTAATTCTGTGGACTTATTATGATTTTAGGCAGCCTCTCTGCTAATGGATGGGGTTGTGTTCCTGTCTTGCTAGTTGTCTGGCATAGGGTATCCAGCACTGTTGCTTGCTGGTCATTGAGTGAAGCTGGGTCTTGAGTTGAGATGGTGATCTCTGGGAGATTTTCATCGTTTGATATTACATGGAGCTGGGAGGTCTCTGGTGGACCAGTGTCCTGAACTTGGATCTCCCACCTCAGAGGCACAGCCCTGATGCCTGGCTGGAGCACCAAGAGCCTTTCATCCACACAGCTCAGAATAAAAGTGAGAAAAGAAAGAAAGAAAGAAGGAAAGAAAGAAAGAAAGAAAGAAAGAAAGAAAGAAAGAAAGAAAGAAAGAAAGAAAGAAAGAAAGAAAGAAAGAAAGAAAGAAAGAAAGAAAGAAAGAAAGAAAGGAAGGAAGGAAGGAAGGAAGGAAGAAAGTAAAAGATAAAATAAAGTTATTGAAATAAAAAATTTAAAAAATAATTATTAAGAAAAAAAAATTAAGTAATTAAACAAACAAACAAAAAAGAACAGACAGTACCCTAGGACAAATGGTAAAAGCAAAGCTATACAGACAAAATCACACAGATGCATACACATACACACTCACAAAAAGAGAAAATGGTATATATATATATATATATATTTGCTCCCAAAGTCCACCTCCTCAATGATTCGTTGTCTATTCATGTATTCCACAGCTGCAGGGTACATCAAGTTGATTGTGGAGCTTTAATCCTCTGCTCCTGAGGTTGCTGGGAGAGATTTCCCTTTCTGTTCTTTGTTCGCACAGCTCCTGGTGTTCAGCTTTGGATTTGGACCCGCCTCTGCGTGTAGGTCACCTGAGGGCATCTGTTCTTAGCTCAGACAGGACGGGGTTAAAGGAGCCGCTGATTCGGGGGCTCTGGCTCATTCAGACAGGGGGTGGCAGGGGTACGGATGCGTGGCGAGCCTGCAGCGGCAGAGGCCGGCGTGACATTGCACCAGCCTCATGCCCGCCGTGCGTTCTCCCTGGGAAGTTGTCCCTGGATCACAGGACCCTGGCAGTGGTAGGCTGTACAGGCTTCTGGGAGGGGAGGTGTGTATAGTGACCTGTGCTTGCACACAGGATTCTTGGTGATGCAACAGCAGCCTTAGCGTCTCATGCCCATTTCTGGGGTTCACGCTGATAGTTCGTGCCCGTCTCTGGAGCTCCTTTAAGTGGCACTGTTAATCCCCTCTCCTCACGCACCAGGAAACAAAGAGGCAAGAAAAAGTGTCTTGCCCCTTCGGCAGCTCCAGACCTTTTCCCGGACTCCCTCCTGGCTAGCCGTGGTGCACTAGCCCCTTCCGGCTGTGTTCACACAGCCAACCCCAGTCCTCTCCCTGTGCTCCGACCAAAGCCCGAGCCTCAGCTCCCAGCCCCCACCCACCCCGACGGGTGAGCAGACAAGTCTCTCAGGCTGGTGAGTGTTGGTCGACACCGATCCTCTGTGCGGGAATCTCTCCGCTTTTCCCTCCGCACTCCTGTTGTGCTCTCCTCCGTGGCTCCAAAGAGCCCCCCTCTGCCACCCACAGTCTCTGCCCGTGAAGGGGCTTCCTAGTGTGTGGAAACCTTTCCTCCTTCACAGCTCCCTCCCACTGGTGCAGGTCCCATCCCTATTCTTTTGTCTCTGTTTTTTCTTTTTTCTTTTGCTCTACCCAGCTATGTGGGGAGTTTCTTGCCTTTTGGGAGGTCTGAGGTCTTCTGCCAGCGTTCAGTAGGTGTTCTGTAGGAGCTGTTCCACATGCAGATGTATTTCTGATGTATTTGTGGAGAGGAAGGTGATTTCCACGTCTTATTCTTCCGCCATCTTGAAGCTCCTCCGATTGTGTCATTCTTGATTGAAAAATTTCCCTCAGTATCTAAGAGTACCTGGTAGATAGTAGGTGATTAACAGTTCTTGTTGAATGGCTGAGTAAAGAGCTCTAGGGAATTTCTTAAAACTTAAACCATTCTATCGTAGCATGTATTCTCCACACTTAAAATTATTTTAATGATGTAGTTTCAGATGTGTCCATTTTATGGGTGCTCAAAATTTATTATAGTTTTCCTTTTACTCTCTTTTGTTAATATGAACATCTTTTGCATACAGTTTGAAGCTTAGTAATGAATTTAGTGAATAGAATATTTTGTAAGATTATTAACATGCATTACTAGTATAGATTTAAATCTCAAGCTCTTAATTTTTAATTTGTTCTTTCACTAGAAACACTGATAGCACTGTTTGTTCTAACAGTATTATTCTGCAGACATAAGGAGAGATTATATTTGTGTGAGAGTCAAATGATTGTGCCCTTGCACAAAAAGAGCTTTTTTCTGTCAGAGTTTCCCAGGAACAAAAATTGGTTAGCTGCCATATTTGATCAGTTATCATTCACACTACATTTCCAATGAAAATCTCCTAGATTTTCATATCTATGAAAAGTTAGTGATCAAATAAGATTTCTGAGCCACATTCTTTACATGCTTTGTCAGCCTAAGCACCTAAGATAAGATGAAACCTAAGATAAGATGTCTTCTATAAACATTAAGCTCTATGATCTATTCCAGGAAAGTAATTCCTTAATTCCCAAAGTACCATCATCTATCTTCTTCCATCTGTCAGGCTAGGACATGGACTAGATCAGAATTATTTTCTGATATGAGGAACATTTCATTTCATCTTCATGAAGTTAACTATCTGACATATGCCCCTAAAAGTGTCAAAACTGGCTTACATCATTATAAATTATAAATTAAAATGTCTATTTAATGAAGAACATTTTAAAGTTTATACTGTTTCAAAAATTTTAAAAAGGAACCAAGGACAATTGTAGACAACAATCACAAAGTTGCACATACAGAAATACTCTTTTTTGAAATGCATATAATTATCTAAGTATAGAACCTTTATTTATGACTTAGAAAGGATCAATCAGGGCTAAATATAATAATGGTAATACATGAGTATTTATATCATTGCACATGCACACGCACACACAAACTCATAGAAGTAAAATTCAATATAATGCAAAACAGCACTATCATCTTTTATATTCCATGAACATAGCCTGAAATCCCCTTCACTTTCACTGATAAAGTCTGTCTACCTTCTTTTTTTGTTTAACCCTTGGATTTTTTAAAAATAGACTTTATTTTTAAAGCAGTTTTAGATTTACACAAAAATTGTGCACAAACTATTACTTCCCATATATACTCTCCTCCTGAACAGTTTCTCCTATTAACACCTTGCATTAGTTTGGTCCATCTGTTACAAGGAATAATGTTGATGTATTATTATTAACTGAAGCCTGTAGTTTACCTTAGTGTCATCTCTTAATGTTTTAATTTTTTTTTATATCTCCTAGATAGGGTAAGTTTTCTTTCAAATATTTAATTGTATTCTTCTCCCATTTTATTTAAGTACACTTGTTTAAACAATTGCTTACAACAATTTCATCGAAAATAATTTATTCCAGACTAGCAGTATGTCCATCATTTTTAACATTATATACATAGGATACTATATTTCTGACTATCAAGATCCTAAATAAAAACTTTAGGAAATTTAATATTGTTTTCAAATTGTAGGCTACCTTACTATTCTTAAATTTTAATGCACAGGCCAAATTGTACCGTTTAATAAGTTACCTCTGGTGTGGAAAATTCTGTAAATGTTTCACTCTGAGACCATCTTTCCATCTCTGTCCCAGACAAAAACAGAAAGAATTTCTGGGCACACATGTTGGATCTTAGAGTCAAGTGGACTTAACAGTGTTTACTTTCTTATCTTCCAAAAATATTGCAAAGATTTTTGAACCCTTACCTTCTGGATGGCTGTGTCCACATTTGGAATATAATATTGGGGAGTTTTGCTCTTTGAAAGTAACTTCATTTCTTCTGAATACAGCTCATTATTATATAGATGCTACCTAAATCTACAGAAGCTTTTGACATACAGAAGTTTTTGACAGATGTTTGAATTTTATGTTTGTATTCAGGGAAGCAAATTATCCTCAGTGCACATATAACAGAGATCGGTGACTCAGTAATGTTTTCAAAGGAAAGACTAAGAGCCACAGGGCAAGTAGTGATTATCAGTGAGATGTGAGAGTGATTTTTGTTTCAAACATCAGTCTCAAAGTCACAGTGACTGTCTGCAGTAATAGGTGGATTTTTTTGAAATAAAGTCCAGCTACTTTGAATGTTAAGAACAAAGGCTGCTCTACCCAGGAGAAAAGAGATATAAAGTCTTAAGTCATGTTTATTCCAACTGGGTTAGTTTCTCTGTTTTCTTAAGATCATTATAAGGGCTCTGATTCTAGCAGAGTACAGTAAGTAGTTACATATTACATTTTCTCAAAGTAAAAGAAACTTAAAACATTTTCCTCCAGTTTATCAGGACATCAGTGTTTTACACTCTACTGAATAATGCTTATTAATACTTTCAAAATATTTTGATATGATTTCCATATCCAAATGTTACTGCTCAATACATATGTAGCAAGATTGTTTCATAAGGATGTTCTCAGATTTCTGTAATTCAAAACCCCTTATGAAAACCATACCCATTCATTTCATTCTCTCATACCAGACCACCTGCATTATTCTTTCTAAATTTAGATCTAAAAAGAACATTCCTGCATATAAGCTGAGAATAAAGCTGTGACTGATTTTTAGCTAAGAAACAGAAATCATGTACTTAGAGGAATGCTGTCCTTCAAATTGGCCCTCGTCCATTCCTACACTGAGTATCATCATTTCTCAAAATATTTTGGAACTTCTCTTTTGTAATTGTTCTCAAAGTTAAGCCACCGAAGAAAATGTGCGATATTATTTTGTAATCTTGCCTTCTTTGTAAAATGCTACTGTTCATCATTACAGACAGCTTTTAGTTGTTTCAAAAAGTAAAGTCAGATCATAAAAGGGCCAATGTTTGGTATCTTGAGACTCTGCAATATAATGTCACACAGGTTCACAATACAGTTCAAGAGCACAAACTCTAAATCTCTAAAAGCATAGTGGCATCACTATTTTAATTATTAAGTAATTCCTCCTTAAAGAATTAGATATTTTATACAATTTCCATTTTTTAAAAAATGTTTTTCCTCATCTTATAATCACAATTTTATATGATGAATTCTACACTCAATGAAATATCATTGCTGGAATATTATTCAGCCATAAAAAGAAATGAAATTGAGCTATTTGTAATGAGGTGGATAGACCTAGAGTCTGTCATACAGAGCGAAGTAAGTCAGAAAGAGAAAGACAAATATCATATGCTAACACATATATATGGAATTTATGAAAAAAAATGTCATGAAGAACCTAGGGGTAAGACAGGAATAAAGACACAGACCTACTAGAGAATGGACTTGAGAATATGGAGAGGGGGAAGGGTAAACTGTGACAAAGCGTGAGAGAAGCATGGACATATATACACTACCAAACATAAGGGAGATAGCTAGTGGGAAGCTGCTGCATAGCACAGGGAGATCAGCTTGGTGCTTTGTGATCGCCTGGAGGGGTGGGATAGGGAAGGGTGGGAGGGAGGGAGAAGCAAGAGGGAAGAGATATGGGAACATATGTATATGTATAACTGATTCACTTTGTTATAAAGCAGAAACTAACACACCATTGTAAAGCAATTATACTCCAATAAAGATGTAAAAAAAAAAAAAAGAAATATCATTGCTAAACAAGTTAATTTTTGTCACCAGGTGAAACTATATATTATGTGGCACTAAATGTAACCAGGAATAGACACTTTCTGGAATGCAATGGTATCAGATTTGTCTAGATTAATTCAGGTTTTCTCAGATTCAATTAATAAAATTTAGATTTCATTTTCAACATTGATAAACATAGCAAAGATCTTGGATATATTTGACAATTTCCTTGTCTAAGAATAGGAAAATTTCACATGCTAAGACACGTGCAGCGTGTCAGTCTGTGTTGGAGTTTGTGCATAAGTTTTGCATCATCTATATATAAATACACATACATGAGTTTATGTATATGCTGTAGATATATTTTTAAAGTCTCCTATTTTCTTCCTAACTTACTATGAGAAAAAGAAATATGACTTGAGTATCACATATTCCTAATCAAAAATTTTCAACTGCAAACAATATTTTCATGGATGTCCTTTGAGAGAACTAAAAGATGACAAAATTAGAAAATGCTTGTCTTTCACAATACAAGTGTTTTTCACCATATAATTACAAAGAATAAATGAAGTTCCTAATAATTATTTAAAATTTGATAGTTAATACAGACACCGATTTTTAGAGTATAGCTAGCCATCCAAAATCAATCTATCTATCAATCTATTGCCTGTGAGATGATTTACCAATGAGTCCAAGATTTCAGACGAAATTCCAGGGACGCCTGTTTCTTATTTGTGTGCTTTTCATGGCCAAAGACAACTTCTTCCCTATCTGCTCTGCTTCACCCTTTCCCATTCCGGAAAAAACATTTTGCAAGTATGGGTCATGTTTATAAGAGAACCTAGAAAAGAGAATTCAATAGTTGTTCAATAATACCAGGGTCATGTTCTGTTCCTGTGCACACACATTTCCATATCCTCTAAGTGTAACCTGGACCTATACTTATGTTCTGTAGACTATGTCCCACTATCCACCTTCCCCAAGCAAATCAGTCCCCCCATTAACCTGCCTGTGAGGACTGAGTTCTTTATCATGGCTGACTCTTTTGACGGCTCCTGTAGTAATTAATAGTTATAGAACACTCTCCATATACGAATCATATGAATCATAGACTAGAAAGAGGCTCCTCCTTCAGCAATATCATTCCCATCACAATTTTTCTTTCTTTCTTTTTCTTTTTTTTTTTTTTTGTGGTACGCAGGCCTCTCACTGTTGTGGCCTCTCCTGTTGTGGAGCACAGGCTCCAGACGCGCAGGCTCAGCGGCCATGGCTCACGGGCCTAGCCGCTCCGCGGCATGTGCGATCTTCCCGGACTAGGGCACGAACCCGTGTCCCCTGCAACGGCAGGTGGACTCTCAACCAGTGCGCCACCAGGGAAGCCCCACCATTTTTCTTTTTTGTTGAAGAAGATTTGATTGATGGCTCAGAATTATTTGTAATCCATAGACTGTCAGGGACAGATAGGCTTTACGTGTGTGAGGACTAGTTCAAATAACTTCTTATTCCTTCACTGCTTCTAAAAAGTTTTAACATTCTTCTTTATACTACAAAAAATAACACAAAAAGTTAAATAAATAAAATGAAACTGCAGTGTTTGACACAAGGTCCATTGAGACAGATCATACCACTTTTTAGGTGCAGACTAACAAACTTTCATGAGGACTTTTAAACAACCTATCATTGTACAATAATAGTATTTCCTGGAGAATTTATACAGATTGCTTCTTGCTTCTTCTACCTCTCCATTTGTGTTTCATTCTTTAATTTGAAATAACATGATTTTTCCCCTAAAGCCTTGGATTACTAGTTTTCACTCTTACTAGGCAATTATGATCTTGTAATTGAATACACAAGGGAGGTTTAAAGTGTGTATACATGCATGTTCAAACTCTTTTGAGTCAAGTACCCATTGTCTGAAGATAATTATAATATAATATAGTATATAAGTATAATCTAAGGACTACCTTTTGAAAAATACAACTTACTTAAAGAAAAAAATGGTCTATTTTTGTTTTACAAGTCTTATTTTGTATTGGGAATTATTAACAGAGGGGAATGCTAGGGAGATGCCATTACCTCTTTTGTTACTTGTGCTAAAATTGCCTGAGAAGAATTCTTTTTTTTTTTTTTTTTTTTTTTTTTTTGCGGTACGCAGATCTCTCACTGTTGTGGCCTCTCCCGTTGTGGAGCACAGGCTCCGGACGCGCAGGCTCGTTGGCCATGGCTCACGGTCCCAGCCGCTCCGCGGCATGTGGGATCTTCCCGGACGGGGGCACGAACCCGTGTCCCCTGCATCGGCAGGCAGACTCTCAAGCACTGCGCCACCAGGGAAGCCCTGAGAAGAATTCTTGAATCCTAAACACCAAATCAGACTCTATTTCTGTTAACAATACTGACAGATCTGATGCATATTTTTAGTGATTTTTTATTATCCAAAGAAGGCTCACTTTTGGTAAAAGACCACATGCTATATCAGTGGGTTCTGTATTTTTATTTAACAACAGTGATAACTTAGTGGAATTTCTAATTAAATTGCTATAACTATTATGTATGCAGATTTTGTAAATATGATAAGGGTAACTTCCTGCATCACATGGATTTGTTTATGCTAGAAAACTAAATTGGAAAGGACTCTTGCTGAGTTGTTTCTTTCCTATTTCTGTACATATAATTTATAGATGCAAGAATTCTGCTTGTAGTTTCAGGAGCAGCTGCTCCTGTTTAATATAGTCATTTTATATTTTGTGTGCTCAGATAATGTGCTGCATTCCTACTGGGCAACATTTAACTGTAAGAAATAGGTTGAGGGTGTTTCTGATAGCAGGAACCAAATAACTATTATAAGGAGCAAAATAACCAACAATGCTGACAATTCTTAATCCTCTCTACTTCTTTGGACCCTAGAAGAAACTTAAGAGTAGGGTGATGCCATCAAACCAAGGAGGGAAGTTGTTCCTAACGCTTTTCCCTTTCTCTGGTGTCCCACAGTGGAAAGTGATGTAAGGAGGAGATTCCTGTTTTATGTTTGTTTCATATATTTAAATTCAAACACCAAGGTTACACCCAAAAACAGTACAAAGAATTTAATTTTCTCTCAAGTTCCTTAAAGCTATCAATTGTTTTTGCATGTGGAGAGAAATGCTATCTGACTTTCTCACAGATCATACTGAGATCCAAAGGAAATAAAAATAAAATTAGACTAAAAATTTCATCATATGTCATTAACACGAGTCTTCCAGCCATATGAAGTTCTATGAAGTATTCAACACACTTTACTTACAAAGCACAAAAAAGTATGTCTTAAATTTAAGGAAGTCATTTCACAATAAGACATTTACAAAGTAAAGGAAACATGCTAAGTTTAAGTTACTGTGAGTTTCCCACACACACTGAAACAAGCTTCCTACACTAAACATGCAGTTGAGTACTGAAGTTAGAACAAAAGACAAAAGCTTTATCCTGAAATGAAGCAGTTGCTTAGCAGCAGATAGCAAACTGGTTAACAGAGCAGTAAGTATAGTATAGACAAGCATTCCCCATTTCCCCTGAAAATGCTATTCAACTTTTTATGGCCAGTTATCATCTGCACCCTAGTCCTAGTTTATGTAGCATAGATAATGCTAGGAATCAAAATATTCATTTTAAAGATGCTGACACCTTTACATCCATCACCTAGGTCAGTGAAGTTGTTATACATTATTTCTCCAACACAAACTGAACCTTCCTATTTGTCTTCCAAATATTCTGAAATGTAAACGTTGAAGAAGAAAGAAGGAAATGCTGACTGCTAGTGGACTGTTATCATGTTTCATTTTGCTACTTTTAAAACAGTGCAACTCTCCCTGCAAACTTCTTTCTGGGGAGACAGAGAATTTTTCCCACAGGAAAGCATCTTTGGAGGATGGACAATTCAATTTCTGCTGCATCCTCTTTAGGTTTCCTAGTTCTGTTCTGAGTAAATCATCTTCATTCAGAAAATATTCATTATAAACTCATAAAATGTCAAGCATATATGTTCTTCAGAAAAACTTGCTGGTTTTGATTTCATCAACTCTTATTTGAGGTTGTTAACATTTCTCCAACTACCTAGAGGAAAAAAATTGTTCAAAGATATGCAAAGTGAATGATTCTGTATTCGAGTCAAGAATAGAATAGCCTACTCTAACAGTCTCAGTTACTCTTTTATCCTTTTTATTTTTTATTTTCACAAATTGGCAATGGATTCCAATCTTAGGATGGTAACAGACCTGGGGATTGTTTGGCATAAATTCAGACTATGCTCCCCTTCCCTCTTTTTTTCTCCCTAGGTTATTGCTGATTAATACAGTGAAGATCTATTCATGCACTGACCTTTCTTAAGTCTGCATAGTTTGCAAGAATTAGAAGGGAATCAAATTATAAAAAAGGTGACACAGGTGCTGATCAAAAGCATGCTCAGAACTGTTAGGGAATAGCTTAAGAAAATTCTACTTTCTAGGAAGTTGTGTGATACAGTTTTTGTCTTGTTCACCATTGTGTTCTTAGCAGGTAGGACAGTGTCTAGCACATAGTACGTCAGCTTTAATAATGTAACAACCAGTTATTCTACCAGCTTAACTGAGTTTATACAGAAATAGGCCTAAGAATTACAATTCAAGTTATGCAAACTATGGTGGATCATAGGCAAATTCAGAGAACAAGGAAGGGGAGGTTGGCTTCACGGGAAAAGGCAAGAGTTGGGAAGAACTGTAATAACCAGAGTCCATTCAAAGAAGCTGGGGGTCCAAAGTATGAAGGCTTCTCATTGGTTGGACTGCTACAGTCTCTGACTGGATGGGTTATCCAGGGGCCAGAGAAGTTTTCATCTTTCCCCAGAATAGTAGATTAGGAGACGACTTACTGTGGGAGATGTAAGCATGGGTCTCTTCCTGTTTCGAGTAATTGACTATGAATTGTGGCATGTGAGAGCTCCCCCTACAGACCTGTCCTGCTTCCAGTTTTAGTTGAGGTTTCTTTAATGAATCACACAAATAGGTTCTCAAAAATTACTTATTAAATGAATGAATGAATGAATAGCCCTTTATGTTGAATATAAGAAATTGTGGGTTTTGTTCCCAGTGAAACCTATATAGACAAATGACTTTACCTCATTTCCTCATTTGAAATAAATGTAACAGGTTAAAATAGACTAGAAAAATCCCTAAATAATTTCCAGCTTAAAAAAAAATACACAAATTCTTCATTAGCAGAACAATTTAGCATAAGTATTGGGTTGGCCAAAAAGTTCGTTTGGGCTTTTCCATAAGATGGTACGGAAAACCTGAAGGAACTTTTTGGCCAACCCAATAATTTCCAATCAACAGGATAGGAGAGTAACTCAATTTATCAGTAACAAATAATAAAATGACTCATTATAAAATAATTCTGTGCTCAAAATGTTTCATTTATCACCAGTTTAAAAGTTCCTTATAATTTTGTCCTAAAAAACTATTTCTTAGCTTCTTTCTTAGTTTCTTGATGAAAACGCTCAAACATGAATAAGGAAGAAAATGTGTGTATTAATATGTTTTCCTTCAGTCAAGCCTGTGAATATTAAGTAACAGCAAATTAAACTGTAACCATAGATTGCTTTTGGGGTTGCATTTAATTTACCTTCTAAACCTCTATGAGTTTTACTTGATTCTGGATTTTATTAAGAGGTAGAGTACATATTAATTTTAGATGGCAAGAAGCTATTGAGGAACTTGCTATTGAATTGAATCAGTGGTTTTAGCTGAAAATGTGTTCTTTTGTCATTTAAAAATTCCTCTTTCCATAGCTTGCAACGTAAGACTATACTCTTAACAATTACTCTTAAATTTTCAATTGAAATATCTTCTTTTAAAAATAAGAAAGAACAAAAAGTTTCTAACTAATGTTATAAGAAATATTTGAATTAAAATGCAGTTTCCAAAATTTTTTTAACCCTTTTTGGTATGATTTTCTTTGCTACTTTGAGAATAACTACATATGAAAATATTATTTCAAATAAAAAGTATATCTTCATCAGATTTAATGCTGAGATAAAGCAAAAAAGTTCATATATGGAACTTTAACACTTTTTGTCTTTTACTTCATCATAAGTAATTGCTGGCTGATGTGTTTGTGTGTGTGTTTACTATTTAGAGATTAGATAGATATATAGATGATATATTAGTTTTTAAATGTGATTAAAGGAACTAAATCAAAATATTTCCTTAAAAAGTTATTTAAAGAATTTTCCACAAGTGAAACCATATTTAAACAATTCTGTAGCACTTTGTTTCTACTTCCATAATATCAATTTATAATTTTCCAAAAAATAATCATTTAAATGCCAGTCATTAACTGGTAAATTTGTTTATTTGACTTATAATAATTGGCCTAGTCCTATATTCATGTTATCTTGTGATTTGAGGAAAGGCAAAGCTCTTTAATTGCAATGATTAAAAAGCTAGTTAAAGAAAGTAAAAAATGAAAGTTAGGGTAGCAACACAGTGACAGAAGATTGTCTGACATTCCTTAGCTCAAGAGCAAGCCCAACTACTGTCTATCAGGTTTTTCCTTTCTCTTGGACTAAGTTCTATTTTGCTATAAGTGATGAAGAGGAATACAATTTTAAGTATTAAAACTTAGCATATGTTCTAATAGTGCAAAGACAATGTATGGAAATTTTAGTGTAGTCAAAATAATAAAAATTTTAAATATCATAATTCCATGACCAGACAACACTGCTTTAAACCCTTAGTGTATGCATAGTCAGATCTTAGCTTACACATATTCACACCCTAAAGCACATTAACAGGAATGCAATTCAACACAGTAAAATCTTTACAAACCTCATTTTTACACTTAACAATAGATTATAAATATTTTCCACATCAATAAACATTAACATTATTTTAAGTATTGTGAATGATTCAATTGTATGCTATTACACAATTTATTAGTTACCTATTAGACATTTCACTCTTTTTTATATTTTTGCTATTTTATGCAAAGACACAATGTACCTTACTACTAAATCTTTGCACATGGGAACCTATCTAGATTAATGGGACTGGGATTGTAGGCTTGAATGTGAATCATTCATTGGTGAATAATATCCTGTACCAGTAAGACACATACAAGAGAAGAATTAAAGCAATGACTAAGATTTCTTAGCTGACTCATTCAGTGACTCTTGGAAAACAGTGTCCAACATAAGAACATGTGTATCTTCTCAGGGCATCTTGAATTTTCCCTCTCTTTCATACTAACCTACAAGAAAAAATATTGTAAAAGTTCTTGGTGATGTTTCTCAGACCTAATCAGTGTGGCATCTTCCAACTTACAGTATCCTGAACATACCTGTATTTGCATGCATGGCACTTTATGCTGGCATAGAGAACAGGGTCTCTGATGGAAGCTTCGCTTGGTCAGAATCCATATCAGCAGTCCCAAAGTAAAATAACATGAAACAACCTTAGTAGTTCTTGTTCCCATATTATTCTTCCTCGGGGCAGCTTGGGACCTGGAGCTAACCTGTCAGTGATAAATCAGATAAACAAATGTGACATTCAAACCGTCAACCAGACTTAGCCAAATGTAATAATAATGTTTCCCATGGGAGAAAATGGAATGGGTAAGAAATAGATACAGGAAAACAAAATGTAAGTGCCCAGGCTTTGGAAAGTCTGAAGTAGTCTCATGATAACATGTGTTGTCCCAATTCAGTCAGGCAGAGTTTCACTATATTTATAACCCAAACTGGGCTCCTTTCCATGGGGATAACCCAAAAGCAAAATTCCCAGAGACTATAAGTAAAAAGTTCTCTCTCGCTTTGAATATACAAACAATCATAGGTTTCTTGAAAGAATAGTGGGAAAACCTTCACTTTCTCTGAGGAGAAACCCTGTGTTCTAAACTGTTGGTCTTCATACCTCACTTCCACCCAAGAGCAGCTTCCCCTCAGAGAGGCTCTGGGCTGTCACACCTACAGGCACATTGTGAGGCATGCCAAGATTCTGCAGGTCTCTTCCCAAAGAACAATACTTTTTTCTGGGGTGAAGAAATTGCATCTTTATAACTGCTAAACACTGATAACCCCAGAAGTTAAAAGCTATTAATTTTGAGAATTATAGCTACCTTTTATTGAGTACCTACTATGTGTCATGTATTATATAACAAGAACACTTCTTATTTTATCTGTTTGAGCCTTACAACACTCCTCTGCTTAAGGCACTGCTCTCTCCATTCTACAACGCCAAGAACTCCTCTAAAGACATAATGTCCTTGTCCAGGGCCAGGCTCTACCGAGCAAGAACCCCCAGGCAGGAAATCTGGTTCTGACTTCTCATCTGGTGCTCTTGGGCAAAACCTGAATAAGTACTGTATTCCTTGATGACACCCATAACACCTGTTTCATAATGTACCATTCTCATTTTCCTTAATTTTAATTTATTCAAATATTCTCCTTCTATCTTGATATTCCAAACATTATTCCACTTGCATCAGTCATTATGATGATAAGTTAAAGATTGATTTGCTTACTCAATTTGCTTCATACTATAATATCTATGTTGCCATTCTTAGTCCTTATGCATCACCACCCCTACCTCCCATTAGACTGATAAATTGTGCACAATTTTGCCAATTAAGACTTAAACATCTCTGAGTCAATTTATTAGGAAGTATTTCCGTAAACCACAGTAGTTTAAACATTATATTACACTAATTTACAGGGTCTTACAGCAAATAAATTACACTAGATTTATATCTGTTATTCTCAATTATAAAGTGGTAAAGAAATAGCATAGTATAGTATATGTGAGATAGAATTTAATAAGTTATATTTGAAATAGTTTAAAAAATATTTTCCTTATTATTTTGAGTAAATATAACACCAGGCTACATACCAGTAGGTGCCCAATGATACTATGAGAACGACTGGATTTAGTTATAACTGATGTTGCAGATTTGGACATTTCCTAGGAAAAAAAAACTATTGTAATTAAAACAGTTTAGAAGAATATCACAGATGTTAATTTTCCTTTTTCCTTCTGTCTATGAAACAAATATTTTATAATGCCTTATAAGCATCTCCCAGAAATGCTTTATGAAGATTGCAGAATCATTCAGATTGTTCCATTGTCTCTCTTATGTTTTGACTTCCTTTTTATTCACTTAAGCTATAACTAAGAGATAGTCCTCTAGAGGCAACACCAAAGATACTTTAGTCACTAAAACTATGGACTTTTTAGTAGACCAATCACTTTAAAAGCGATGTTTAGCAATTATGTATTGTAGGAAGCCTGGTCACTGTTCTTTATTACAAAAGCATACACTTAATATGAATTAAGTGCATGTTGAAACAGAAACAGAGAATACTTGTATTATTATTCCCTCAAGGGTTAAATTCACCTGGGAGAGGAAACACTAATAAATAAAATCAGTAGCATGACCTTCCCTTAAAAGTAGAAATGCATTTCATATATTAGTATTCAAGTTTGCTTGCATATTATGTAGCACTTACCTAGGCATGGTTCAAACTCTATTGAGGAGGAAACAATGGTAGTGAGATAGTTGTGCTTGAAGGTGCAATGTGCTACAGTAGACTCAATTAGGACCATTTATGATTATAGTTTATATGATGTCTACATTAGTTCATTTAAAATGTACTAAACTATCAAATCACTTCACACAGGTCATTGAACCGCAATAAAGTGGTATCAGCTCTTCTCCATTATGACTCTGAGCTAGATTTGAACGAGTGACTCACAGAAAATAGGCTATATTCTATTGTCAGTCTATAAGAAATACATTTATAGAATAGCAGTATTTCTACCTATAACATTTTGTCTCTACATTTGTTTTCTTTGAAATGGATACAATTTATAAATTGTCTCTTGAAAACACAAATCTTAGGTAAGATAAAATAATTGTTATACATTGTATCTCCATATATTATATATTTATTACTTATATATTCATAATTTTATTAAATCTGAGTAAAAGTAGCCACATGCAATGCGATATTAAAAGGTCTTTTGGTTATCAAAGCAAAATGGAAATTAGGTGTAGTCAGACATACAGCACAAATTTACTACTCTCGCATAATTCTGTAAGGCATAAATCTCCACCATACACACCTGTAAATGTTCTCTTATCTCATAGATTATATCAGCTAAAAGAATATTTACCAAGAAAACTAAGCAGTGATCTGTGCTGAAAGGCACAATTTTATTTTACTAAAATACTAAAATGTATTAAAGTACCCATATACATATTTTAGGTCACTTCTGATGGTGACATTGTGTAAATAGATGCCAAAGTAGGATTACAAACACCTTTCAACAGGGATATTCTAAAACCAATGACTGGTAGCAATATCTGGGCCAGTGGACAATAATGGCTTCACTGCAAAAGCTACCTTAAAAGCCTCAAATAAACACAATACTAGGTCATTCAAAAGAAATGGAATGTTGTGTTGCATTATCTATGCATTTATTCAAATCTATGAAACAAACATTTTTGTATTTCTGCTTATTTAAATTTTTTTTATAGCTTTGACCATTAGCATATATATATATTCGTTTTTGCCTTTCTTTCTACAACTTTCAATGGTATACCACAAGTTTTTTGTTCTTGAATTACACAAGATTGAAATTCTTTCTTGTATTTTGCAAGTTGGATATGTCATAGGAAATGACAAATAATAAATGTTTGTTTCCAGCTGTGTTCCAAGTATTTTATATTCTGCCTCGACATTGCACTGTGTGTTAAAGTTGCTTTGCTTTGCGTTCCGCCTCCACTTCCTTTGGGAAGGATGTTAACGGTGTGTCCTGTGGTCTTCTTTGTAGTCGCAGCGCCGGGTTACCTTTCATCTCCCTGACGGCTCCCAGGAAAGCTGCAGTGACAGTGGTCTAGGAGACCACGAGCCGGTGGGTAGTGGAACCCTGATCTCACACCCTCTTCCTCTGGTTCAGCCACAGGACGAATTCTATGACCAGGCCTCTCCGGACAAGAGGACTGAAGCAGATGGCAACTCTGATCCCAACTCTGGTGAGTCCTCTTAAAAACTTTGCTTGGAGTTCTTCTGGTTTTCTGTTGTGCCCTTGAGTTTTAACAGTCATTCTGGGGAGCAAGTAAATGGACATTCAGTTGTTTTTTGCTGGCTTTATTGTTGTTGTAATATTCTTTGAAATATATCAAGTCTAATGTGCTTGGTATATTGGCTGTTAAATTCTTTGGTGCATCTTTATTTTATGAACCATGAAAAAAGAAAAAATGCTGCAGATACAATTGCAAGAAGCCATTTTATGAAAGACATCTAGATGTCAAAGATATTAAAATGGGAAGACAGTTTTACATTTTAGAATTGATTAAATATAGTTAAGTGGAACATAGTCAATGAAGAAAAAGAAAAAAGTGTCCTGTGGAATGCTCTTTTCCAATGAAGACTATACACACACACATAAACACACACACACACACACACACACACACACACACACACACACACACACATATATATATATATATATATATATATATATAACATGGTGATTAAAACAAGTATGAAGAGGAGTGATAATGATGTGGGGGTTTATGGGTTTATATTTTTTGTCTATTTTAATTTTGGATTTTTTTTTTTAACCAATACATTGAAAGAGTGGAATGAGTGGGATGAGACTGGCAAAATCCTTTATTTTCTGACAAACTCACACCTCACCTCAGAAATCATTATACATTCCAGGTAAGCCCTGTGAGGGTACTTCTTCCTCGGCCTTTGAAGAAAAATTTGGGCAAATGCTATATCTTTTTTGTTCATGTTATTGTTATTTTTTTAATCACTAACTAGTTCACTTTACTTAAAAATTAGAAGTCCAATTCAATAATTATTATGTCCAGTCCAAAGCAATGATCGTGATTTCTGTTTGATTTGAATTAAAAGTTTTTCCTAACTCACCTTGGCCTGCTTCAAACTTGTCTATTGTGTGAAATGGGGTTAGGGTGATGTTTTCGTAATGTCCTAGCTCTTTCTCTCACTGCTTTAGATATTAAAGTGCCTCTGGCAATTCTATGGTTGAAGTAGAAATACCAAGAAGAGGTAAAAAGCATGAAAGGACTTTCTTAACTAGTCCTGTTGTGGTAATCCAGCATTGGCGTTTTATGCCTTCTAGGATTTTAAACTGACTCTTTGATTTCAGGGTAGTGGTGGGGGATCTTTTGTACATATGCGCCCTCTCAAGCTGTGCTCCCATCTCTGCAGGTTTTTCTGATAGGTGGTTCTCTTCTCATTGACATATGAAGTTACATTTGCATCTTCTATCTGCTGAAGTTTTCCTCAGCCAATCTTTTAGGAAAATCTAAGCAAATTCCATACCAGCTCTGGTTCTTAATCTTTCATGTCCTCTTTCTTGGTCCCATAAGGAAAACATACATGCATCTTTTGACTTCACATATCCAGAAGGTCAGGCCATATCCAAAGAGGCAACTACTCATCTCACAGCATTTGGCGGAGCTGGTCAAAAATTCTCCTTAGATTTCTTGGTTCTGGTTAGTCTAAGGACCATTGAACCTGTGGTTCCATTGTCTCAACATTTGCAGGACTTGTGTAAAGAGGTTGGATATGTAGGACAGCTCTTTCTAAACAGATTTCCTAGTCTGCAACTTCCCCTTCTCCAATTTTAAAACATCTCTTATTAGCATTAAGGCAAGGGTCGCAAAACTGGTTCTTGACCACCTCTTCTGCACATGGCTCCTCTGGTCTTTGGGCCTCCTCCAAAATCAAGACAGGAAAGCTCTATTTTAAACACACTGGCACAAATGGTTTTAGGACTTTTCTATGTAGTTCACCAGTTATTTTCACGGAAGTAAAGGTAAAAAAAAAAAAAAGTATGCTGCAATATGGTTAAGCTAAGCTGCCCTAGGCCAGGACTTTATCTAATAGGTGCAGTTACTCATCCAACAATTTCTTAAACCTGGAAAATAGCACTGGGTAAACTGCCAAATAGGAGAAGACATGAGAGATTCTAAAGCTGGGGGTAGGGGGGAAACTTTCAAGCCTGCTTGAAGAACTCCCCAGAATTTTTACCAATCCTGTCACATGGAAAAAAAGACCCAAGGGAAGACACACCCTTGTACACTGCAACACTCAACTCAGCACAGTGACTTCACCCAGAAGAATCACGTTCATAAAAATGTGTTAAACCAGAACAGTGCTCCTTGCTGGAGAAGCCATCCTTATCCATGATTGGGAAGGAAGGATAAGAGTCAGATAGGGAAAGGTGGAGCCCAGAGGGCCCCTGGAGGCTAACACTTCTTTTGACATTTAAAAAGACTTTAATTTTAACCTCTTTTGCAAACGTCTAGAGGAGAATTCATTAGACTAGCCTAGAAACACTGAGATCCATAACTAAGCAGTAATTCATATTAGTATAATATTATGATATATTATCTTAAAATTCTGCAGTCACATTTTTGTAATTAACTTTGAAGAATTTGTGGAGTAAGGTACAGAGTAATTGAAGCAATAATCTTCAACAGTAATAATCTTGCTATGTAGATCTAAACCATTTCCATTGTCTTCAGTGGCATTTTCTGTCTCTTGAAGAGTCATGATTTTATAGCAATCATGCAATATCCATATAAATTTGTATTATCTATAGAGTTATTAAGTGTTATATCTGTATGGATTCCTAGTTTTTCAAATATAATGATTCTTAAAAATAATTAAAATTTAGTAATAATTTCATAGTAACTTTTTTCATTATGCATTTTTTAAAGAAATTAATACAAATGGTATCATGTGGGGGAGTTTTTGGAAACTTAAGCTTTAATATACCTTTAGACTTTAATGTAGCCCTCTGGCAACCAAAGAGATAGTGTCTCTATGTTCTAGGCACTTCTGAGTCCTAGTGCATACTTAGTCAACTGTCCCACAAATGGCACACACACATGCAATATTTCTTGCAGTGAGTTTTGTCAGTTTTTCTGCATAAAAAGATTTATCCCATTCCCAAATAACAGAATTAATCATATTTCCTTAAAAAGTTAACTTATTAATATGATCATGCCCTCCATGTAAAACTCAATAAAACCATTTATTCTAATAAAATAGTAAGGGGATTTTCAATTGAGGATTTTAATTTTTAAGACATATAGCTAGAGTGATGAAGAAATTTCACCAAGTTAAAAAGAAACAAAAACAATTATGTAATCAGATTGGGAGCAGTTTATTACCACTAATTCAGAATTAGGTCCTAATCCTGTCCCATTGAGAATCATGAATGGAGTTATTTTTTCATCTGTTTTTCTTTTAAATGCTAATTTTAAGGATTTTCTCCTGTTTAATGATGTTCAAATTTTCACATTGTATTTATATTATTAAAGCCCTGACTGTCATATGCTTCTACCTCTATATGGACTGGGTATGAATTCAGCTGGTGAATTTCTCGCTAAGGATAGTTTTGATACCTGGTATATTTATGGGTAATATTTACTGAAGTCTACTTATGAGTCAGGAATGCTAGTAAATGTTTTAATATATTGTTTATGATTCCACACCAGTATTGCAAGTTAAATAGTATTATAAGTAAATTATTTGTCAAAACTACTTAGCAAGTAGCTGAGGCATAATATGAACTCGGGAATGCCTAACTTCACAGGTTATGCTTTTACTATTCAAAGAAACCACCTGCAATGTGCAAAGGTTTTAAGACAGTGTGTAATACAATATAGTCATCACTGACATTGAGTTTTAAATTTGAGGACACTAATCTCATTTTTAAGAGGAAGTTTGAGACATTGAATATTGCTAAGATGAGTCGTAAGACGAACAACTTGTGAAAGAACTACTTCTGCAAGGATTACTTGGCACTGGGCTAATGAAAATTAGACCTTAATAGGACCCCGCAGCCCACACAGTATAAAATTATTTTATACAGAGGAGTAAAAAGGGAAGTGCTTGGCCTAAGTTACATAGTTTTTGAGTCAAGAATAGAACGCATATATGTGGAGTCTTACTTAGTCTTATTTAGTCCTCTTTTCGTTGGAACAATTTTTCTTTATCATGGTACTTATATCTTTTCCTTAAAGAGAATCTGTGTGATTAGTTGATTCACAATTGTCTCTCCCATTAATCTCTAAAGACTATTTGCTCACCTTTCTATTCTCCAGGCATAACAGTACCTGGAATATAGTAGGACAGCAATGTATATTTGTTGACTAAAAAAATAATATTTCACAAACACACAAATATACAGTGAGACAAATTAAGTGTTCTATTAAGATAAAGCAAATAAACAAATAATAAACCTAGGAAGTCCTATATCATGTTAACTGTGGTTATCTTCAGTTTGGAGTATTAATTTATTTTTAATTGTCTATATTTTCCACAGTTTTAATAATGTAGTCAAATTATATTTTTATTTTGTAATTTTCATGGAGAGCACCTGATACAGAGCTAAGAAAAAAATCATTCTTAGAATAAAGTATTCTTAGAATAAAGTAAAAAAAATTCTTAGAATAAAGTAAAAAAATTCTTAGAATAAAGTAAAAAATTGTATTAAAAATATTTTTTCCTGTCAGTCTTAAAGATATAGGACACACATGCTAAGAAACGGAGAACTTAAAATATTTGAGCATGAGATTTTAAATGAGGCTGTCATTTTGGGGAGAAAAAAAATCAAGTTAATAAAATTTTAAAATACTCCAGCAAAATCCAGAAGAAAAACATAATTACCCTATCAAATTTCAGTCCTAAGAAATTGTACTAATCCTAACCTTCAAGAAAAAAAATCACTAACCATAATATGCTTTGGGAATTAAACATGAATTTGATTTTTGGGGCACAGCATTTTATACAATAATTTTTATGAACTATGTTTATTTTTTTTCATACATACCTTGGGTTGAACTAATTATACTAACCCAAAGAAAATTTTTCAGAGGTTTCATATTGTCACCTGTTATGTTCATTTCCCCATGGGATTTTTGTAATCAATTCAGGGTGATCCCACAATAGTGGCCCCTGAGTTAATGAATCTAGAGTTCCTCAGAGAATGGTAGAGAGAAAAAGTAATCAATCCTACTGTGCTTTGAGTTTAAGGGGAAAAAAAGACAATAAAAGAACAAAATTTGATTTTTTAATGCTATAAAACTTTAATTTTTTGCTTTATTAAATATATTTTTCTAAATGTAAGTTAAAAACTATCTATTACTAACTACTTTCTCCTTAAAATCAGAGAGGTCAGAACATTTTCTAGATTAAGTCATGTAGATCACAAACAAAATATACATCTACTCATCTCTTATGTATGTATATACGTATATATGTATCTATCTATCTACCATCTATGTTCTATTGCTAATCACCACCAACTTAGTATCTTAAAACAACGCACATTCATAATTTCACAGTTTAAGTCAGGAGTCCGAACGTGCCTTGGCTGAGTCCTCTACTCAGGGTCTCAAAAGTCTGCAATCAAGGTGTGAACCAGGTTACTTTCTCATCTGCAGGCTAAACTGTGGAAGAATTTACTTCTTAGATTTTTCAAATTATTAGAAGAATTTATTTCCTTGCAGTTGTAAGACTGAGACTATCTCACTGGCTGTGTGCTGGAGACAGCTCTAAGTCCTTGGAGGTCACCCTCAGCTGCTAACCACATGTGCCTCTCAACATGACTGCTTACTTCTTCAAGGGCAGTTAGAGAGACAGTCTCTAGAGTGAGTTTGTAGCAATATGCATTCTTACATAACTTCACATATTCACAGGAGTGACATTCCATCACTGTTGCCATATTCTATTGGTCATAAGCAATTCTCAGGTCCTGCCCACACTCAAGGGAAGGGGGATACATATGGTAATGAACACCAGGAGGTTGGGAACCTGAGGGGTCACACTAGAGTATGTCTGCCATAATTTATATAAGACTTAGTAATTCTGAAATATCTTACAATTCAAGGTCTGTCATTTAAGATCCTTTATTCACATGACTTTTCCATGATTCGTTCATTTGTTTATTCATTCTGTAAACACTCATGCAGAGGCTACTATGTGTCAGGTACTCTGCTAGATTCTGGGGACAGGCATTAAAACCAAGGTTCAATAAACTTAAAAAAAAAACTGAATTACTGTGAGAACAAGAGTTCTAATGTCAGTTCCTTGGTAGGAGAGGCCTTGAGTAAATTTGCGGGAACTTGTAAACTTCCTGAAATTGTTTTGCAATTTTATTTTCTCTGAGGGGCAGGCTATGAGCATTTTATAGACCATAAAAACAAGACAAAAAAAAAAGAAATATTGACTTTTGAAAGAGAGAAGATACTAGATACCAATAACATTAGTGAACTAGAATAAATGCCATTTATAAACATAAAAAAGTGGGGTGTTAAAATAGAATATGTCTTGAATAAGAAATCAATAAAGATTCTATAGAGTGATACTTTAAACAAGTGACATTGGATAAACAGATATTGTTTAAGCAAATAAAATATGTATGTGTGCCTCTGTGTGCGTGTGCCTCTGTGTGTGTGTGTGTGTGTGTGAGCACCCACTGGCAGTGCAGGTTTCTTGGTGCTATGAAATGTCATGGCTAGTTGGGTAAGCAGTGAATAGTTCAGTATTTTTGTGGCACATGCAGTTATGCTTAGCTCCACCACGTGGTCTCGGGTTCCTAACCTCCAAAATGGGGCTATTAATATCTTTGAGAATATTGTTATGAAAACTACAGTTATTTGATATAAATAATCACTTAGCACAGTGCCTGAAACACAGATGCTCAACAAATGATTAATATACAACTGTTCCAGTCTGTGACAAGAAATGAACCTGGATTGAGATATAGGTTGGACCAGATTTTGAATGATGGGGAGGATAGAATACATTCTAATTGGATACAGCAGATAAAAGAATAGAAAGACTTGATGGTATTCCATGATTTTAGTTTGCTAGACTTACCGGAAAATTACACAATTAAATAAATTAGAGAATATGAGATAAAAAAGCTCAGCTTAGGAAACAATTCTTAAAAAGTTTAAAAATTTGGATAGGTGTAAAAGTTCCTAGATAGATGTATCTAGGAACTAAGAATATGATTCTGAGTTGGAAACTGGAAACTTACAACATAGAAGGTGACTGAAATTTGGGGAGTAAATGTAGTTATGAAGATAGACAAGGGACTATCTTCGAAGGGATTATCTTCTTGGAAGATAGTCCAAGAAGGAAATCATGACAAACAACATTTAGGGCAGGCAAAGATGAGGGTGGAGTGGAGTGAGAGCAAAGACAACAAAAATTAGGGTAGAATCAAAAAGATATTTGAAAGTTTGGGGGAGGTTTGAGTCCTAAACATAGTCAGTGTTGGCTTTTTTGGGAGGCACTGTGGAGTTGTGATTAAGAACACAGACTGTGGATTCAGAATAACCTTTTATCTAACTCATTGACCCTGGGTCCACAGGGCTGTTGGCACATACTGCAGGCTTGGTTTACAGGTATCATTATTTCTGTATTGTTATTATTATCAATAGACAGTGAAAATATGTAGAAGAATCAAAACATTTAGCAAAAGTTTCCAGTCAAGTGTTCAGAGTTACCACGGAGAATTTTGAAATGCAAAATCATTGTTATACCTTAGAAGAAAAAAAATTCTAAAAATGTGTTTCAAATTCTGAATACTTTATATTTTAAATTCTTTTCATGGGACTTTTTTCATACTCATCATATCTGATGGGCAGTTCCGGAACACCACAGTTTGCTAAAGACTGATAAAAACTTATATAGTAAAGCATATTTATACTCCAGTATATTCATTATTTCACTTTAAATAAATTATGTTCACTTTATGATTTTAAAGTATTTATTATAACATTAATTATTCAAAATACACTTTTTGTTTCATTCCTATTTTATTTTTAAGAGGATTGCAATGAGATGACTTTATCTTTTATTACTTAAAATGGTTAAAACTGGCTGTAAAACCAGCAGGAACACAAGCTTTCTCTGCTGGTAAGTTTTAGATCTCATCCATTTCAAGTATGACTTTAATCCCAAAAAGAATTAGCTTTGAGTACTTGTTTATCATAAATATCTAGAAGTAGTTAGTAATATTCAGTAGCATTTGAGCTTGTTGAATTGGTCACTGAATAGTATGCTCAGTGTTATAGTAGAAAAATCTGTAGGAACAATATGCCTCCTAGTGTAAAGGAAGGGTAATGTCAGCTTTCATTGGTGTGCTGTAAAGACTTTCATTTCCATAGCTGCCTGCTGCCATGTGATTCATTCTGCTAAGGGTGGGTAAATAGGAATGGCATTAATTAACCCTGATGTGTGGTCTGCCTTAAAGGAAAAAAATATTCTTTGTATATCAGTGTTTATAATAATTTGAGAGTGTTAAAAGTGATAAACAGATAAGCAAATCAGTAGCTGTATCTAAAAATAAGGAGCTTACTGATTTCAGTAACTCTTAGAAATATTCTTTATTATTATTACTATTTTTTATTTTATTCTATTTTTGGCTGCATTGGGTCTTCATTGCTGCACAAGGGCTTTCTCTAGTTGCAGCGAGTGGGGGCTACTCTTCACGGAGGTGTGCAGACTTCTCATTGCAGTGGCTTCTCTTGTTGTGGAGCATGGGCTCCAGGCATGTGGGCTTCAGTAGTTGTGGCATGCGGGCTCAGTACTTGTGGCTTGCAGGCTCTAGCGTGCAGG
Organism: Grampus griseus; assembly: GCF_964374135.1. Classification (NCBI taxonomy): domain Eukaryota; kingdom Metazoa; phylum Chordata; class Mammalia; order Artiodactyla; family Delphinidae; genus Grampus; species Grampus griseus. Next base: position 41,572,836 of record NC_139012.1, on the reverse strand, counting down.
CTCAGTAGTTGTGGCACACGGGCTTAGTTGCTCCACGCACGTGGGATCTTCGTTGACCAGGGATCGAACCCATGTACCCTGCATTTGTAGGTGGATTCTTAACCACTGCTCCACCAGGGAAGTCCCTTAGAAGTTTTCTAAAGCCATGTCATAAGAAAAACATGGAAATAAATTACTAATTATAAAGGATCTATACTCAAAATCAAACTAGTATCTTTTATTTTATCTTGATATAGAAAAATAAATAAGAGAAATAAATTGTCTAGAGTTTTAAAATAATTTGAAATTTTTGAAGAAACCACAGATACTTGTCTCAAATATTCCAAATTAACCTTAACACTATTTTGACACATGTTTCTGTCAGTGGATTGAGAATTATTCAGATTAGTGTGACTGACAAATACATGAATGTCCAGATTTTAATAACTCTAAAGTTGCCAGATAAAATACAAGATGGCCAGTTAAATTTGAATTTCATATAAACAATATTTTTTTCAGTCTAAGTATGTCCCAAATATTGCAATATTGCACAGTTTCTTGCAATATTTGGGACATACTTAGACTGGTAAATTATTCATTGTTCATCTGAGATTCAAATTTAAGCAGCCATCCTGTATTTTATTTTTTCTAAATCAGGCAACACTACCCTAAAATATGATGATTTAATAAAATAGTATTAAATGAATTAAATAATATAATTTAAATATTATGAGGAAATCTACTTATGGCATACATTTAATTACAATTAAAATTCAGAGCAGGGATTAGTCAACCTTATGTTAGAGTTAGTTCTGTGATACTGCCCCAGGTAGAGACATCATTGCTTTACTTTAAAAAAGCATCAGTTCGTAGTATATTTCTATGTCCAGAAAAGAATCACAACGTTAGAGGTTCAGTTTGTGCTTATACTCAACAATGTAAATGCATTACTCCACCATTGAATGATAACTTTTATGTTGGTCTTCTCCTGATTGTTGCAAACAGAGAAATTCTGGTTAAAGTTTTTTTTTTTTTTTTTTTTTTTTTTTTGCGGTACGCGGGCCTCTCACTGTTGTGGCCTCTCCCACTGCGGAGCACAGGCTCTGGACGCGCAGGCCCAGCGGCCATGGCTCACGGGCCTAGTCACTCCGCGGCATGTGGTATCCTCCCGGACCGGGGCGCGAACCCACGTCCCCTGCATTGGCAGGCGGACTCCCAACCACTGCGCCACCTGGGAAGCCCTGGTTAAAGTTTCTGATTCATGATTTTTTTTGTTTGTTTAATGGTCTGTTTGATACATCATATTTTAGGATTCTTTATGTGTTCACTGACTTTTATATACTTTCTTTGCCTTCAGGATCTAATCTATGATTTTTTAGGATCTGACGGCTTCCAAGGGAAACTGCCAACATGGGTGGAAGGCAGGGGGAGATAGAGACGGGGAGAGGGAGTGAGGGGGGGAGAAGGGGAGAGACAGAGTTTTAATTTGTTTCTGGAATTTTAAGGCATTGGTTGCATATCTTAGTAAAGATATCCACTTAGAATATATAAATACATTTTTAAGACCTCTCAAGTACGACGCTGAGAGGAAATGTGTGGAGAGCCATTAGACTGAGTACAAATCATGCCTCTTCCATTTGCCAAGCTGCATGACTTTGGGCAGGTTGCTCTGGCCCAGTGGCCTTGTCTGCAGCATGGGATGAGCATAAGACTTTTATCTCATAGACTTGTACAGATTGCAGGTTAACACATGTAACTCAGAACAGTTCTTGGTTCACAGTAAGTCTTCAATTATGATAGCATTATTGTAAGAATTAAGTCAAACTAAGCAGTTACCTAAGCAAACTCTTTGGCTTCAGTTCTGTCCTCATAATTAATACACAAGTAAAGAACATGAGACTTATCCTTTCTAAATTCCAGTTTCTTCCTGGCTAGTTGAGGAAAGGTAGGTGTTGCTTTTTTAGTGAATCTTGAATCATCAAAATAATATCTTAGCTCTGCATTTCACCTTTCTTACATAGACAGTCAAATTTTGTTTTTAAAATGTGTGACTTAGCACCAGTTGTTTGAAATGTTACATAGATTTAGTCTAAAAAAGCTTTTGAATGGAGAGAATTTGGTATTTCTATAGGATCACTCCAAGCATCCACAAGTGGGTTTAACTGGTAACATTTAGTTATATATAAGGGATATTAATGAAAATCTTATTATGTTCCAGATTCCTGATCTTCAGTTGAATTTTGAAACTTTACAGATTTATTCCTACTAATTGGCCAGAAAACTCTTTATTTCTTTGTAATTAGTAATAACCCAGCTCTCAGTCAGATCTGCAAACAGGCAATATACTGTACTTTGGGCAAATTTGCCAGCTAATCTCTGCAAATTAAAAGCACAGTTAAAAATAACATAATAACAATTTTGATTTAAATGCTCATTAGAAGGAAAAAATTAAACCATAAACTTCCTAACTGCAGGCACTGGTTTCACTGATTTTTTTTTCCCCCATGTTTTTGTGTTTTGACATGAACTGGTATTTTATCATTCCTGAGCATTCAAATGAAAAACCCTTTCACATTAGGAATAAAATAAGAAAACTTGAACCAGCTTTTAAAATATTCCAGGAATGAAAAAAAAAAAGTTGCTTTAGTCAAGGAAGAGAGTAGATTATATTTTATGTTTTTAAAGATGCAGTTTTAGACTAAACCAAATGACAATTGTGAAACTATGTCTAGGGACCAAAAATAGATGTAGGGGCCCCACAAAACAACAAGCCCAGGCTTAAGAAAGGTAGCATCCTATCATAGGAAGAGTGATGCCTCATTAGAATATTTCCTCAAGGCCTCTTTTTTATTAAGGAAATACATTTTTAAATAAAATCAAAGAGGTATCTTCATTCAGAAGAGGATGTTGAGTTCTGATTTAAGCTCCTTAAGAAATACCTATAGAATATCTCACAGTAACTCTTCAGTAATCTCTCCTAAGTCAAAACTATTGTACAGTAAAAGGTTATGATTTAAAATAAGAAGTTCAGGTATTTCGAGCCAGAAATACCAATACTCCACATGCAGTAAAATCCTGACCTAAGCGGCAAGCAGCATAAGAAAGGGGGAAGGGAAATTAGCCTATAGTCTACCCATTTTACGTGATGCTAGCACAGTCAGAAGGCTTTAGATCTTTAGTTCTTTCATTGTCCAAAAAAGGTACAGAAGGTATGAAGGTGTTTTATGATGTGCAGGGCCCTGGGAACACCTGCTTCAGAATAAGGCAAATCAAGGTTGACACTGACCCTGTACTTTCTAGTCATGTTGTGAACTTTCAGTGTCTCCTCTCTCAATCGCTCTTTCTCTATCTCTCTCTCACATGTGTGCTGTTTCATTATAATAATAATATAATTATCTTAAATAGAGGATGTTAGAAATATTAGAAATGATATAAGCAGAGTGTCCTGAATATGGTCTGGCAGATAATAAGAGCTCAAAAATGTCAGTATTACTGTTATTAAGTAAGAAATGCTATCTCTCCCCACTGTATCAGTGTCCTCACATCTTCCTTCCAGTGTGATGCTTCTAATCAAATTTGAGTTGATAAACTGAAGAGGCAATTTGAGTAAGTAAATGAGGAAAAATTTGTGGGATACTTCCATGAATGATATACTAACGTGTTTTGAAGAACATAGGGGAATGTATTTCGACTGTTCTGACATTTTTATTTATTTTCTAGTTCTCAAAAAGAATTATTTGTAATGACTTTTTTCAATATGAAATCAGAGGAAAGGCAATACGCATGATTATAATAGTTTAGGTGGTATTGAATAAAGAGCTTTAAAATTCTCAAATAGTCAGCTATTCAAAATAATCTGCCAAATGTATGTAGAAAGTATAGTGTTTCATAGAGTCTTTAGAACTAAAAATCCATGACTGTTTTCCATTATGTTTATCTTTATGTGGTAAACATTCATAAATTACTGATTCATGTTACACTAATAGACATATGAGTTATAGAAATAGTAAATTGTGAAATAAAATTGTTGTCAAGATATGACAAAATACAGGGCTTCCCTGGTGGCGCAGTGGTTGAGAATCTGCCTGCCAATGCAGGGGACACGGGTTCGAACCCTGGTCTGGGAAGATCCCACATGCCGCGGAGCAACTAGGCCCGTGAGCCACAACTACTGAGCCTGTGCATCTGGAGCCTGTGCTCCGCAACAAGAGAGGCCGTGACAGTGAGAGGCCCGCACACCACGATGAAGAGTGGCCCCCACTCACTGCAACTAGAGAAAGCCCTCGTACAGAAACAAAGACCCAACACAGCCAAAAATAAATAATAAATAAATAAATTAAAAAAAAAAGATATGACAAAATACAACATCCACTTTTGTGATACATAATTTTTTTAAGTTAACAAAAATATATATTTTATTTGTAGTAATTTAATTTATATTGTACTCAAAACACTATTGTACTGAAAACACTATTGATATTGTATTGTATTGATATTGTATTTATATTGTACTCAAAACACTATTTATATAAAAATCAAGTTTTCTATTTCATTTGGAGTGTTTTCCTATTTTCCTTATATCTCTAAATTGCTTGTTTATTTGGCCTCAAATGAACTGCAGGCAGACAGTACTGATTTGCAGTTAGAGAGCCTGGTAAGTGGCATTGACTTTTTCATTTTTACTGAATTGCATGGGTACCTGGATTACAGTGTTTCTTTTCTCCATGGCTAAGCATCCCCTTCCTCTCTGATATTAGCTACAATGTGTGCTCACCCTCCACAGCTCATCACAGACTCACAGCTGTGCTGACACACACTCAGAGATCTCACATAGGACACACCAAGCTGGGGTCTCCATGGAATGAAAGGCAGAGTAAAGGAGACCTTAAGAGGTCCCTTAGCCAATTCCTTTGCTAAAATTCAGGGTTATATTCTATAGAGATCATCTCCTTTCTGTTTTCCTTATTGACAGTTACATTTTCCTTATCTCACAATTCAAGATACTGATTTTGATCCAAAATAATTTAAATCTATTTCCCAACTATTTTAGGCATGGTTACTTCCTGGTTTTTACTATAATGATGGGCAGGTCAGATGGAGCAGCACGCCTAAAGAGTCCTCAGTTTGCTTCTGGGCCTGAGTGTAGCTCAGGGTATCCCCTGCTTGGAGGAGTTTGACAGAACTGTCTTCTATTAGCCTTTAGGGTGAAGTTCAAACTCTGTCTATTCCCATCACCTCTTTCCTAGCACTATTAGTTTGGGGAATTGGAGGTTTGAGTGAACGATGTGACTTGTTCTCTATATTCCAAGCAACTGGAACAAAACGTTAACTATAATGCTGCCTCTTTGTACCAGTAAAGCAAAATGAAGATACATTTTTAATACTAAATTTTGTTGTTTTATTTTTCTTGCAGTGTTTATTCAGATGAAATGTGTGTGGTCATAAATATGTAGAACCTTATAATTATTTAAAAATCAGTATGGTCTCCTTGAAGTTTTAGACATTAGAATGTTTCCCCAGGCAATAAGAGCAGCTTATGGAAATTACAAAATGTATTAAAAGTTTAACCTTAAACCTGATGATACTCTATAAACTTTTTATAATCAGTATCATAGACATCTAACTTGTAGTTATACTGAATTTTTTATATATATATAGCAGGTTCTTATTAGTTATCCATTTTATACATATTAGTGTATATATGTCAATCTCAATCTCCCAATTCATCACACCACCACACCTCCCCCTGGCACTTTTCCCCCTTGGTGTCCATATGTTTGTTCTTTACATCTGTGTCTCTATTTCTGCCCTATAAACTGGTTGGTTTGTACCATTTTTCTAGGTTCCACATATATGCATTAATATACAATATTTGTTTTTCTCTATCTGACTTACTTCACTCTGCATGACAGTCTCTAGATCCATCCACATCTTTACAAATGACCCAATTTCGTTCCTTTTTATGGCTGAGTAATATTCTATTGTATATATGTACCACAACTTCTTTACCCATTCATCTGTGGATGGGCATTTAGGTTGCTTCCATGACCTGGCTATTGTAAATAGTGCTGCAATGGACATTGGGGTGCATGTACCTTTTTGAATTTTGGTTTTCTCTGGGTATATGCCCAGTAGTGGGATTGCTGGATCATATGATAATTCTATTTTTAGTTTTTTAAGGAACCTGCATACTGTTCTCCATAGTGGCTGTATCAATTTACATTCCCACCAACAGTGCAAGAGGGTTCCCTTTTCTCCACACCCTCTCCAGCATTTGTTGTTTGTAGATTTTCTGATGATGCCCATTCTAACTGGTCTGTGATGATACCTCATTGTAGTTTTGATTTGCATTTCTCTAATAATTATATACTGAAATATTTTTATCAGCTTTTATATGTAACTCTATCTCTACCTGTCTATCTTGTGTTTTAAAGGGCAAATATGCCAAAGAACATGCAGCTATGAAATACCTCTGACTCAAGTTCTTCCCAAAGTAGCAAATTTCTTCTTTGTACACTCCATTTATTCATTCATTCTCTCATTCAAACATTTTTATTTATTTAAAAAAATATTTCATTTATTCTAAAATTTTCATTTTTTCATTTATTTATTCAGACTTCTGAAAATTTTTTCTGAATGCTTACTACATTGCAGGATGTTTGAAGAAGTATTTAAAAATGTGGTTCATTTTATTTGCTTTTTTCTACATAGGTAATGCTCAATTTATTAATGCTTTCTATGAAAAAGATGATTATATATAAAATATGTAGTCACATAATAATAATTAAATAAATTATTAAATAGCCTCACAAATGACCAATTCCTTTACTGGAAAATTTCCTCAGTCATTTTGATTATTTCTTAGGCATATACTAGTTTGAAAAATTTACTACTTTCCAGTAGCCAGAAATCTGTATTGTATTCCTTTTAGAAGATGTTTAGAGTTTGGAATTCTTTGCCCATAATTAACTGAATCACATATATTTTGAGACTGATTTATTAGTACTATGAGAACACTGATCTATAGGAATATAAGATATTGATCCAGTGTCTTTATGTAACTAACATAATTAGTTAGGACAGCACAGAAATTAGGACTAACTTTGGTAAAATGCAGTATTTTATGCCTGAGGAGGCTTTATTTTGCCTCTACTATGAATAGTTCATAATTTTTTACCTCTAAGAACTGTAATTGCTACCACATGTTTAATGAAAGAAAAGTAGGAGACACTACATAATTTGTAACACAGTATGAACTTTAATAACAATATTTACCATTTATTGAGTACTTAGAATATGTTAGGCAATGAGATAAATTCTTTTCCCAGCCGAAATCATTCTATCCTCAGTGCAACCTTAAAAAATTAAGTGTCATTTTCCCATACAAAACAAACAAACAGGCTTATTTATATTCATGAATTATTGTCTCAAGGTCACAATGCTGATAAGTAGAGGATAGGGTCTTTAACTTTCAACTACTAAATTAACTGCCTCCTCAAGACACTCTTAGCTAATATTTTACTTTTAATCTAAATATTTTTAAATTAATCTAATAGTTTTTCAGTGAGGACATTTAGTGTTTTACAGATCCATTAAAAACCAGTCAATTCTGAACTCTTGACTGTGAGTAGGATATGCAATCTCAGATTAGTCATTAGCTAGAGGATTTTGATTTTCACATCACACGACACAAAAGAGCCACCACAATTTTAGTTTAACAACTTATTTTAATGTAATGTGCAGAAGCATTAATACAATGGCTCTCATTTCCTTGTAACTTTTGTTTAAGCAATGTTTAGATAATTTTGATATGAATTTTCAAGCTTCAGATAAAAGTTGTTATTTAGGCTAGGATGGCCTACTTAAAAAAAAAAAATGCCACCTAGTTAGGTTGCAAATAAAATACAGGATCCAGTTAAATTCGAATTTCAGATAAATGATGAATAATTTTTTTTTATGTGTATCATGAATGATCTGGGACATACCCATACTAAAGGAATGTTTATGTTTATCTGAAATTCAAAATTAACTGGGTATCCTATATTTTATCTGGCAAACTTATACCTATGGAAAATGTTAGTTATGCCTTGCTATGATTAATTATTGATGATATTGCACACAGATCTGGGCCACCATTACAGTGAGAGCAGAAAGAAGATCTACTAATTCATCTGATATTACTAAGAAGCAAGTGGGTTTTACTCCAGAATTCCAGTACTATTCCCTTCAGCAGATTTTGCCAAGCACTTGTTGCCATCTCATGTATTTAGCAGTTTCCCCAGTTAGAATGAAAGCTCTGTGAGAAGTTGTGGCCAGTGCTGTATCTCCAGTGCCTACCACACAAAAAATACTCAATAAATATGTGTTGATGAAATGGATGAATGAATATGAAAAGTGCTCACTGCAGTTATATTCATATTATGTATTCAGCATATATTCAGGAGGAAAATGTATACATTTTTCTTACCACTGAGAGACACACAAAAAATGTTGCAGTGACCCTCTGTGCCAGAGGCAATGAACCACCTATTTGTTCCCACTGCCTGTCCTCCTAATTCTGATTTTGTGTGGGAAAAATAAGTGCATGGGTGAGCCTTGTTCTTCTGCAAACTCTAATCCCAAGGACCATTCACAGATGAAAGGGCTGCCTGCAGCTTGAAGAGTTGCATGAATGCTGATGGCAGCCCTCTGATTTTCTTTTCACTCTCCCAAACTGCATTTTAAATACTACAAATCTTGGCAGACCCTCAAGGAGGTAGATGCCCCTGTTATCCAGAATAATGAATTGTACTTGAAAAAGTGAACTCAGCCAATGTTACTCTTGGAAAAAAAAAAAAAAAATGGCACTAGCACATGATAAATGAATACCTCTATCCAACACTGGGAATTACAGAAGAAAAACTGCCATCAATTTGAGCCACACATGGCATTGTATAATATTGTTTTTATATCATTAAGTCTATTAAGATAATGTATGGAAAACATGTTTATTCATCTGGCAAAACTGATAAATAAATAAAACTGTTAAATAAATAACCAGAGAGCCAGTTCTTCTGAATAGTCTGTCATGTGGACACTTCATTTACTGTTTAGTTGAAGGCTGAACAGGACAGAGCAGGAGCCAAGGAGACAATAACTTTTAAATATAGATGAGGGTTTATTATTAAGCCTACAGTTCAATATTCGTAAGAGCTGTTTGTAAAAGTCATGTATCATCCTTTGGTGTTTTCTCCTTTGTCTTTATCTTTGTGTCTTTCCTTTCAGAACTTTAATTCTTAACCTTTGTATTCAACGCTGTAAAATATCATAGGAAACACATACAAGGGGTCCTCCTTAGGAAACACATACAAGAGTTACATGTATATTACTTTTTGATTTTCATTATTACCAAAATGTAGCTTCTCTATAAATCCAATGACTTTGTCCTGGAATAGCATAACTTGGGTCAGTTCTGGTACAAATATTATTTTGGTTAAGCATTTGCTCAAATATTTTTAAAACATTAAAAAAGAATCGACAGGGGCTTCCCTGGTGGCGCAGTGGTTGAGAGTCCACCTGCCGATGCAGGGGACACGGGTTCGTGCCCTGGTCCGGGAAGATCCCACATGCCGCAGAGCGGCTGGGCCCGTGAGCCATGGCCGCTGAGCCTGCGCGTCCGGAGCCTGTGCTCCACAGCGCGAGAGGCCACAACAGTGAGAGGCTCGCGTATCGCAAAAAAAAAAAAAAAAAAAAAAAGAATCGACAAACCACTACACTTCATATATATGTGTGTGTGCACTAGTTTTGGTAAATTTGCATTGAAGGTATATTTGATATGCCATAAATATTCCAGTAATTAATATTATTGCATTACTATAGGAAATTTCAGAGATAATAGTATTTTGAAATATACTTTAGAGCTCAAGGATTCTGAATGCCTCACTTTCTCCCAAATCCCAGAAACCTAGTAAATGTCATGGTTTTATCAGTATATGACTACCTCATCTACTTGGAACTTTACAGTCCTACTTAGAAGCAAGTATTAAATCAAGAGAAGATACTATGGAAAGTGATGCAATTGTTGCTCCACCAGCAGAGATATCTTTGAAAAAATTGTGCATAGAAAGATACTATACTTGAAAAACATATAGCTAGTATGTTTCCATTGAATGATGGGCTTGAGAAGGAATTTATCATTTGCTCTATTTTTCCATATAGTTTAATTTTATATTGCCTATTTTTATTTCTTATTGAGGAAAACAGCCCTTGTTAATAGTTTTTTTTAATTACTTTTTTACGCTAGGTTAATGGGTTTTGGTAACCAGGTTAAAATAAATTAATTACCCATCTGGTCATTAACACTGCTTTAGATTTATATTAATTAGGAGAGCTATGCTAATTCTGGATGGAAATAAGAGTATAATTAGTAATAGTAATTTACCTTAAATCATAGAGATTTCTTTTTTACATTTAGGTAACAGAAAAAAATATGTCAAATAAAAATAATTATTTGTCCCATCATCACAATGAATTGATTAAAATAAATGTGCACATATGTAACTGTTTATCTATATACACATTTAAATTATTTTTAGAATATTCTACAAAGAAATATTACAGTATGAAAAATCACATGTTGAGTCAGGTGCATTGGAAAAACATATATTTCAACCTGGAACAGAATCTCTCCCTTTGAAGCACACAGAAGAACTCTGAACTGTAGTTGCTGACAGAGTCAAAGAAAGCATCAAATAACAAAGTGCCAGAGAAGGGGGAAGTCTGAGAGTAAGGAAGAACAGACCGAGGTTGAGTGCTCACTTTGAGGAACTATATCTTAGAATATAAATTTGACAACCTAAAATATAAATTATATTATAAAAAGCAGTATTTATAAAGAGGAGTCAAAATATCTATCACAAATGACAAAGAAATGCATAGTTATAGCCACGTCTAATTAAAAAAAAAAACAATCACCAAAGAAAATCAGTAGAATAAAAGACCACACCTATGTTTAATTGAACAGTCATATATTATGATTTTATGTACTTGTACTTATGATTTGTATGACATTATCATGTATATTTTGATTGATTTTGAACTGCCTACTTGAATAACAAAGTCAAATAATGTGAGAAATTCTGTAAGCAATAAAAATATAAAACTCTTCAAAGATAGTTGTCACATACCACATTTTATTTAAACCCTTAGACTTATGAATAAGTGTCATAATCTGAACATGGAATATAAAAGAGGTAAAAAGGGGCCTGTTTATAATAATGAAAATACATTAATTAAAGCTCAAATATTCTTTTAATGCTCAGTGAATGAATTTCAGTGTATAACTTGTAAATGCATATTCAGTCAAATATTTCTATAGGATTTCTTCAATGTACATTAAATACAGTGAAATAATTTTTAATGACTAAATTATCACTATACTTTGTAGGTGGAAGAAATCTGATAGTATAAGCGAGGATATTCAGAATTTTGGAAAGATGAAACTGAATACATCCAAGGAAAATTCAAATCAACTTTAAATGAAAAAGTTAGGGCCACTTTATGGTTATCATAGCCACATTCTCCAAGTTAAAAGGCAGCTAACTATAAATTAACTAAGCTCTATTGGATTTCTACATGTTTAATAGTCAGTCTATGCATAATCATAACTAGCACCGAAATAAGTATTAGTCTTAAACTTTTTAACTCTGCTTTCCCTTTTTGAATGCCTATGACTTATTTTCTTGATTATGCACTTAGAATATTTCTATCTGGCAAAACAACCTTTTAAGAAAATATTAATACAAATAATATGCTCCATATGTTAAAGTATTTGACTTGATTTTATTGTGACACTAATGATGACAGAGTCATGAGAGAGGATTCACTGTCACAATAAAGGCAATTACAGTGAAACTAATATCAGTTTTTTGTTGTTGTTGTTGTTGTTGTTTTGGGCGGTACGCGGGCCTCTCACTGTTGTGGCCTCTCCTGTTGCAGAGCACAGGTTCCAGACGCGCAGGCTCAGCGGCCATGGCTCGCGGGCCCAGCCGCTCCCCGGCACATGGGATCTTCCCGGACCGGGGCACGAACCCGTGTCCCCTGCATCGGCAGGTGGACTCTCAACCACTGTGTCACCAGGGAAGCCCTAATATCTGTTTTTAATGTTTGAAATAATTAAATTAACTAAATTAATTGCACTTGTACTATATGGAAATAGCCAGTGTCATTCTCTAGCAAAAATTCTCCTGAAGAGGGAGTTTGTGTATTAAAATACATTTTAAGAAGATCTGCAAAGCGCATAGAGAAAAGTTAAATACTTATTTTTTAAAGACAGACAAAAGCCACCAATATGTTTTGCAAAGAATACCTCTCAAAATTCTTTATATCCATTGGGAATAAAATCTGGAGGTCATTAGACCCAACCATGAACGATCACCTAAATAATATGATCCCTGATGTGACATATATGTTTCATGAATAAAATATTGTAACCTGGTTTAAAAAGACACTGCAAATATAAAACAATATTTTCTTATAATATGACTTCATAGAAGTGTACAAATGAATCCCAGCTGTGCCTCTGGGAAAGATTTGTTTGTTCATGAGAACCACTGGAAATGAAATTATATAGTCTCTCTTTCTCTCCCTCAAACTCTCTCCATTCTTCCCTCCTTCTTTCCCTCCCTCCCTCCTTGGAATGTTACAGTAATTAAGAAAAGAAACATGAAAAAAAAAATCTTAAGGTTAAGTGTTCTCAAGTAAATTAGAGTGCTCCCTGGGACTTGTGTGTAATTTCAGTCTCAATGCATAAATCTAGAAAAAAAATTACAATGTGGTATAAAGTTAGCTTCCTTTGAAAAACACACTTAATTTGTTTGTCTAAAGTGTTATAATACATGTGTTTTCTTGAACACATAAGAAAGAGTTCAGGCATAAAATCTGATGCCAATGTCTGTACCAATATCCATAATTACTGTTCATAAAATAAAACACAAAACAGATATGACAATATAATGCTCTACTTGTGCAGAATATGAAGCAGGCCCAACTCCTAATTGTTAGTATAGGGCAATTAAGTATTTTATGATGTACTTACATAAAATGTTAGAAGAAAAATATGTAATTACAGAATTGCTTGAAGTGCTTTAAGTTTCTATTTATCTTTTGTCAGCTTATTAGAAATATAAGAAAACTAATCACCAGAAATAATATCAGCAGAATAAAATATGATTTTTTTTTGTTTCCTAGAAAAAAACATAATTGAAAATCAGTAATATAAACTGCTAGACGATTCCTCAGTAGACTCTGTGGTACTCAAATATTTTGTCTTTGAATTGTCTCACAATGAATTCTAAATCCATGGTTCTTATCATGAATCTTTACACTTGAGTTACACATTCTGGAATCCAAATCACTTTGGAAGCCTGCACAGTGTATTTAATAGTTCTTTCTTGGTCTATTGGTCTAATAAACTCATTAAAAGTAGTTAGATGCAGGAAAGCTGTTTAATTCCATCACTGGAATGCATATTCCACCCATTCATTTGTGCTTTTATTGCTTTAAAATTTACTGAGGGTTTATATGTAACTGGGAAAGGAAATATAAATGAAATATGGTCTCAATCTGAAAAATGTTATAATTGAGGTAATGGGGCATTTGCAAGCATAATACTATAACAATCAAATGGCTTACCATTGTTGAACACTGAAATTTAAACCCAATCCTGAAATCCCTCTTTAATAAAATGTTAATAAAATTATATTAGGGACAAAAATCTATCACAGAAGAAATTGAAGTACTAAAAGTTTGCTTCTGACATTTCTCCTCTCTAATATATATAGAGCATTCACATAATTAAATTGATAACATTAACATAAGTAAAATGATAGTTCATGGTTTTAAAATTGTTAATTAATGAAGTATAATATAATTAAATATTTTCAAGAAGTAAAATCAGTTGCAAACATAAACACAATATTAATGTTTCATTTAATAACTTCTGGTAGTTGACAACCACTATAAAAGTAATCTACTGAGTGATAGACTAAGACCTTAGATGTTATAAATATTTCTGAATAGAGAGTTTAAAATTTGGGTTTTTTTTAATTTAAAAAATTCCTCAATCAGAATAAATACATATTGAATTCCTAGAGAGGAAAATAAAAGGTTTTGTTTTTAAGGGATGATCTTGCAACTGTAATTCATAACTATATCAAGTAGTAAAATAAAGAGCCCAATTTATGTTATGGACAGTTAATGAAAATCATGCTAAATGGAGAAAAACATACATTACCACTACATATTAAAACAGCTTCAACATTAAAATAATTTAAAATGTTCAAAACTATGGTTTTATAAAAGAAACCATTCTAAGTTTCCACTTAGATGTAAGGAGAAAAATAAATTGCATGATTTTAAATTGTATACTTCAAGTAATTGTTGCAACAGGGAAGCTCTCGGGAAAGCTAGCATTCTCCTAATTATATGCTACTTCGATTATCACTGTCTTTTCTTTAGAGCAGTCTTATAGATACACTGTACTAATCAAAGCTATTTCAATTTAGCAATATAAGGCAAATAATTGCAAGGCAAAATATATGAACTCATTCTCTCAAGTTCCTGATGTGGTACTTATGAGACATTTATGTAAGATCTGGTAATTGTCCCTTTTCCCCTAATACACATTTTAAATTTATGAATTATACCCCTTGTTTTTAATCTCCATTAATGTGTCATATGCTAAACAAATATAAGCAAGCACAAAATTTTACATGTTTAGATTAATTAAATCATTAAGCCAGTAGTTGCTATGCTGAAAATATCCATTTGACCCTGTTGAATTTATTATCTAATATCTGTGGGCACTGATTAGCAGTTTCGCTCATTATTAAACTGAAATTGTTGCATAAGTCAAGGCCTTAAAACATTACTTAGCATAGTTGTTCCCTGAGCCATTTTTAACCTTTCTGGCTCAAATACACCATTTAGTTTGAAAAAGATAAATATGTATTAATTTTTTGAGCATAATCTTGAATATAAATCATTACAGTATTTGAACAATGTTCTCTCAACTTGTCTGTTGTTTCTTTATATATCCTTTACATTTAATATTTCATTTAGTATAAAGTTAACTTGTGTATTGTTTCTTTATATCCTTTACATGTAATATTCCATTTAGTTTAAAGAAAAAACACAAACTTTTGCATAGCTATGTTTCAGTACACTACAAATTCCACTCTTACATTTTAAAATGTACCTTTTTAAAATCATGTTTTATAAAAATGGTTACTTTGAAAAAAATTAATCAAAGTAAAATGTTTTTTCTGGTAAAGTAATGAACTTTTAAATAGTATATATCAGAATTCTATCACATAGATTGAAATATTTCTGTTGATCTTTTAATCATATAACATATTGTGCTTAAGACAAAACGTGGTCCTGTGATAAAGAACATTATTCTCACATCCTTATAAAGTCTTTGCCTCATCCATTTAATCAAGGTGGTCATGTGTAAAATTCCTAAAAGAAAGATTGCAAATAGCAAATATCTAGCAATATATTTTACACATGGAAGAAATGAAAATATAATGTAACTCTCCCAAATTTATATGTGGGTATACATATATGCATCCATCTGTAAAACTACATATTGTGTGAATATGCATGTTTATACTTGTGTATAAATAGATATAAACAAATAACCATCTT
Organism: Grampus griseus; assembly: GCF_964374135.1. NCBI lineage: Eukaryota > Metazoa > Chordata > Mammalia > Artiodactyla > Delphinidae > Grampus > Grampus griseus. The sequence continues at coordinate 41,557,170 of NC_139012.1, read as the reverse complement.
AATCGTAACCATCTTAATCTCTGTATTTTAGTTTTTTAATTCAAGAATTTTTTCTAGAAAAAAATGGAAATTTTCAATTTCTTAATGTATGAATTAAAGAAGCATTTGTTGGGAAATGGAACAGAGAGTAGATAAATTTAATGAAGGCTTGGTATAAAATTTTTTCTCCTACTTGGACAAGTGGATATATAATATTAATCATTTTTTCATGTGTATGAAATAAAATTTTGCATTTCCTAGTTATTTTCAATATGAAATTAAATTTTGCATTTCCTAGTTATTTTCAAGATTGGATTAAAACAATGTGACCTTCTTTTGAATCATGGGGATACAATATATATTTGCTTTCTTGGTAGTAGTACATTATTGCACTTTCTTACTACTTAAAAATAATTATTTTTTAATGTTTGCCAGCTCAGTCTGTGACCTTGTGCATTTAATATACTATCCAATTCAATGCATTTTTTTTTTAATCCTAGTCTGCTAGAGGATTATGTCAAATTTTACTTTTATCTTGCAAGGTCACAGTCTTTTTTGTTTACTTTATTAACAGTAGAATTCAAGTGCTGAGAGAAGAACCTGACACACTTTTCAGCATTTATATTTATTTATTTTTACACAAAAAAGGAATAATTCCTAGAGGTTAACTCATTGTATTTAGAAATGTGATTATCAATGATTGTTCCTAAATTTATTCTAATTTATGCCACTAATAATAAAAAGTTGACATACATTTTCTCTCTGGTGAAAATATCCTGAACTTTTTTTTCTTATTAATTTTCCTATTGTCGGGGAATTATAATTAAAAACAAAATCTTCTTCCAACCCAGAAATCCTCTGCACAAATGTAGGAGAGAAGGAACACACTTCCATTATTATTATTTTTTTTTCTGTTTTCAAGGATTCATGATAGTTTTATTTTAAAAAGAATTCTTCCTCATAACTCCATGTACCCAGGCTTAAACCTCAGCGTCACCACTGTGTGACCTTGGATAAGTCATGTCCTCTCTATGGGATTCAAGCTTCCTCATCTCTAAGAAGAGTTGTTAGTTTAAAATTCCACTGATGCGAGAGCTTTTCTTTTTAAAGGCTGCTTCTCCTTTAAATGAAAGGAACTGTGTATTATTGGTATTATTGGGCATTCATTATGTGCCCAGCAAGACACCATGGTGAATACAGGTGTGTGCAGGAGCAGAGGACGCTGGTGAGAAGGGTGGGTAGTGCAGTTGGAGGCTGAGCGTGTGAACAGATGCAGAGGTGGCACTTGAGATGTCTGCTTGCGTTTTTTCTTCGTATACAATGTCCCGTGCCCCCGACTTTCCCACTCCCTTCCCCTTCTTGTCTTTGTACCAGGTCCTGACTTCCTCCTCCTGACAGTAACAGGTAGTTGCTGCCAGGACTCTCCAATCACCTTGCAAATTTTTGTTTGTTTGTTTGTTTTTGTTTACGTTGGGTCTTCGTTGCTTCACGCGGGCTTTCTCTAGCTGCGGAGAGGGGGTTAGCTACTCTTCCTTGCGGTGTGTGGGCTTCTCATTGCGGTGGCTTCTCCTGTTGCAGAGCACAGGCTTTAGGCGCGTGGGTTTCAGTAGTTGTGACACACGGGCTCAGTAGTTGTAGCTCGCAGGCTCAGTAGTTGTGGTGCACGGGCTTTGTTGCTCCGTGACATGTGGGATATTCCCAGACCAGGGCTCGAACCCGTGTCCCCTGCATTGGCAGGCGCATTCTTAACCACTGCACCACCAGAGAAGCCCACCTTGCGAGTTCTGAGGGCAGCCCCTACAGCTCTGTGTTGATGATGGGGGGGAGGACGGGCCCCCCCCTCCCCGGACGCCCCACCCCCACACGCACATCACGCTGCTGAGTGGAGTCTCCTTTGATGACAATGCAGATGGGCAGAGATGCGCTGTTAGTTATACTCTTCCCCTCTGAGCTCTGCAGCGTGTGGAACCTGGGTTTCGGGTGGGTATGCAGACGTGGCCACACCCGTTGTTGACACACCAACTCCCTACAGTGCAGTCCCAGGGTCCTTGTCATTCCTCCACACAGATATCTTGTTCCTGGACTGAAGAGTAGACTCATCTACATCCCTTCTTGATAAATTGTTCTCCAGCCCCACAGTCCCAGTTTCCTTGGCAGTGCTCCACACAGATTTCTATTTTAGTCTGTGGGGAGCAGATACGCCCACAGCCATCCTCCATGCATTCTTTTTCCTTTTCCACAGTCCCTGTCTTCTGAACACTCATTCACACAGATTTCTCTGGAAGTAGGTCTCTGAGCACAGGCCACCTCCAGCCCCCTGACGATGAAAGTCACCAGAACAAAGATGGTGCCTGTCTCCATGTTGGCCTTTATGTGATCAACACTTTCATTATTGAATAAGCATTAAACCAGAATGTAATGAGCATCTTAGGCAACCAGCTAAGAGACTGCAAACAGAAAGAAAACTCACCCCTTTACACAGCTAAGCAGACACCTATTGCAGACATGTTTTCAAGATAAACAAAAATCAGTCCTCAAGTAAGGGGCCTTGATAACACCATTTGTCACACATAGTTGAATGTAACTTTACATGATAATTGGAGTGACCATTTGTGTTAACTCATTGGCTTTACCAAGAGGGAAAACAAACTTATCTTTATGACTGGAGGTATTGAAGGCAGGCTCTGCCCCTCCCAAGCGAAATGAAACTTAAATTTACATTTCAAAGAGATGGCTCCCAGGTTCCTGAGAAAGACATTCCTGGGTCCCAAAGCCTATCTGGTTTTCAAAAGCCTTTACACAGGTTAAACAAAGGAGAAGGTGAAAGCGTGTACCTCAGATTGGGACTTGAACCCCTGTGCCAGGACTTGAATCCAGCCAAAACTCAGATTGGGACTTGAACCTGGCCAAAACCCACAGTCTTCCAACTGAGATCACACACCTGGTTTCAGGACTTAATGAAGTTCAGGTTCTTGATGTCTCATAGCAAAAAGTATTCAGTGAGAGACAAAGTGATAGGTAAGAAGTGGATTTATTTAGAGAGAAACACATTCCACAGAGTGTAGTCTATCTCAGAAGGTGAGAAAGGCCCCTGGGTATGGGGTTGTCAGATTCTATAGGGGAGGGTAATTTCATAGGCTAATGAGTGGGAGGAGTATTCTAGCTATTTCAGGAAGGGGTGGGGATTTCCAGGAATTGGGCCACTGCCCACTTTTTGATCTTTATGGTTGGACTTGGAACTGTCATGGCACCTGTAGGTGTGTCATTTAGCTTGCTGATGTGTTACAATGAGTGTATACTGAGGCTCAAGGTCTGGCGGAAGTTGACTTCTCTGCCATCTTGGGCCCATTTGGTTCTAATCAGTTTATGTCACGTCCCTGGGCTATGTTATTCTTTCAAAGGTTGTGCCCTGACCCCTTCCCTCCTGTTTCAGAAGTACTTACAGGGCTTCCCTGGTGGCGCAGTGATTGAGAGTACGCCTGCTGATGCAGGGGACACGGGTTCGTGCCCCGGTCCGGGAGGATCCCACATGCCACAGAGTGGCTGGGCCGTAAGCCATGGCTGCTGAGCCTGCGCGTCCGGAGCCTGTGCTCTGCACCGGGAGAGGCCACAACAGTGAGAGGCCCACGTACTGCAAAAAAAGATTTAAAAAAAGTACTTGCAGTTTTAAGTTTTATAAAGTAAATGTTCTAAGAAAAAGGAGGGGAAGGATATCTCTTCCCTTATTTTCTAGAGAGAAGTAGCCTCTTATTTTAAATTTTCATTTGTCCTTATGCTATCAAAACAGTAATTGCATATTTAATCTAAAACTACCTATTGCTACCTTAATTTTGTTTATCTTAACCAATTATAGTCTGTGCTCATCAATAGTATTCCCCCAATAACTTTATCTATTTTCCTTAAAGTAAGTCATTGGAATGGTAGTTGCATATTGCTTTCATATAAATTTTCAGCTGGTTGTTTTTTCAGAGGATGAAGGTCAGAGGTTTTTGGATCCTTGTCTTTGATTCAGAAGATTATGCTCAAATGTTGTGACTTGTTAAGCAGAATATTGTTCTCCTGAGAAAGTTATGGGCATATTTTTTTCTCTCTTTGCTGCCTAAAGTTCAGCTTCTGTACACCAGTGCTTAATCGAATCTTGGAGACAGAGTTTTGAGTGAAGCAGAAAAGAATAGCTTTATTGTTTTGCCAGGCAAAGAGGAATGCAGTGGACTCTGACCTCGAAAACTATGTGTCCCAACCCAGGGGAGTTTGGTGAGGAGTTTTATGGCAAAGGTTCAAGGATGTGGTTACTGATAAGATTAGAGTGTATGCAGGGCCTTCCCTCCTTTATTGTCCTCTCAGGTGGTAGGTCTCCTAATCTTGATGAGCTTCTCTGGTCCCTTTAATCTTTCCTCAGGTGGTTTCTTGTCTGCTTCTCCCTTGGTTAGCAACAGTTTGAATCTGCCCTTTGGAACTCAGGGAAGGTCATGGAGGCTGGAGTCTTGCCTACAAGAAAAAGGGGACAGAAAAGCTTCCATGCCCAGGAGCCCCACAGGGTCCTGTTCAGTCTCATCTTCCCTCATATCACAGATCTTTGAGTCATAGTATTCTGACTTCAGAAAATATTTGCTTTGATGCATCACTTCTAAATTAGCTTAAATTTAGCAAAGCCTTATTTTCAAGTAGATATGTTGTGTAGTTCCACTGGTATGTTACACTAATAAAGCATAATTGCTTCAGTTATGTCATGCCATCTGTTGCTCCAAACACCATTATCCTTAAAAAATTATTAAAAGCTGTATAAAAATACTTTATATATAATAACAACATTAATACCTCCATGCTCCAAACCTGATGAGTGGTATACTGATACATAGAAGAATTTGGTGTTATTTAGAAGAGAATTACTTTAAAAGTGCATGTGAGAAAGAAAAAAAGTTCCTCTATGTTTCTGAGGTCTTGGCTGAGATCCCTATAATAAAAGACAGGTTATCAAGAGAATAACAGAAGTTTATTAATACGTGTACCTCACATGTACAGGAGATACCCAGGGAAAAACGAGTGACTTCCTACAGTTATTTACATTAAAATATTGACTAATGCTTTTGAGTGTTAGAAAAATAATTTTCTGGGTCTGTAACCATCGTCAAATAATTTTCTTTTGTAGGAAAACCTCCATGTATTTTAACGTTTCTTCAGTGTTTAAATTGATTTTTTATATGTGCAGAATAATATGGACTTGATATGACAATGTCTCTTACAAATATAGTACCGTCTTTACTCATTGTTTTAAACCATAGAATCTACATCAGAAACATTTTTTGGGGAGTAATATATATCCTAAGAATTCTATCCCATATCCTCTTTTCTTGCATTTGTTTTTATAATTTCATATATTAACTTATTACATTCTGTGTCTTCCAGGGGTATCATTAGAATTCCTTTCTGCTACACCAACATGAAAATCTGCCCTGGTTATACACCATTAAAATTATATTTTACACTGACAAGTAGGAATGCTTTAAGGAAGATGATCTTCTATCTCAACTCTACATGTATATACACTTTGGGTGCATATAAGCACTACTCTTACCAAGATACCAAAAATGTACCATGCAATTTTAACAGCTCTAGATAAATATTTCCAGATTTAAATAAGATCTCAGAACTGTTTATGTAGATTTGAGGATTCATGATCCACTGTATTCTGGCAAAATTATCTTTCCTTGGGACTTTGTTGTTGCTGCTGTCACCTTTAACTTTAAGGCACAGTGGAAAATAAGTGTACAAAGAATGCTCAATTTGTAGTAAAATAATAGGAAACCAACAACATTGAAATGTTAAGTTTTTCTATCTTCATTTTACTTTGTCTTCTCTATTACATTAATTGTTATATCTGTCCATGTGTGTCATTTTCTTTTTTTTTTTTTTTTTTTTTTTTACGGTACGTGGGCCTCTCACTGTTGTGGCCTCTCCTGTTGCAGAGCACAGGCTCAGGGCCATGGCTCACGGGCCCAGCCACTCTGCGGCACGTGGGATCCTCCCGGACCGAGGCACGAAACCGCGTCCCCTGCATCGGCAGGCGGACTCTCAACCACTGCGCCACCAGGGAAGCCCATATGTGTCATTTTCTAAGCAAGCATGTTTACGTAAAGTAGTTTTAAACCTTCAGTAATCAACTTCAGTAATCAACTTCTTTTATTCCTGTCATTATCTCCTTGTTCCATTTCTTTTGAAGCTTTTCTTAGTCATTTCCCTTAAATGATATTACAGAAAATTAAGCTGTATTTTTCTCACAACAGCCAAGATAGATAAAATAAGAAACAACTCAAACAAACCAGTTACAGTAAGAATATATGTAACTGGAATAAGACAATATAAAATCCTCAATTCCCTGGAATTTCCTACATTTGACTTTAGGAGAAAGAAGAAAATTACAGAAAACAAAGGGAAATTACTATTTTTTAAAAAGTACTCTATGTTTCTGATATCAGTGTAAACTCAGTGTTAGTTTCTTTTGCTTTTAATATCTTGAAACATGGATGTATTTTAATAGCACTACTTTCTGAAAAGTTCTGTACTATCAATTAACTATGAGGCAAGAGTCAAGAAAGCATTAACTTCCTTCCTTCCTTCCTTCCTTCCTTCTTTTTTATTTTCCCATATCCCTCTCTCCTTCACCTTTTTTTGCTGTATCCAAGTTCTAGGTCCCAATGCACTGTGAGGCCAAACAAACCTAAACTTCTGGTTTGGAACAATATTTCTGGCAGGGCCAAGAAATATTGCTTGTGCTCAAAAACCCAGAATTCCCCAATGGTTTTGGGGAAGAGTTTTTAAAGGCACAATTTGGGGTGAAGGCTGCAGAGTGTGTGACATTCTTCTGACTGGTTGGTGATGAGGTAACAGGGTGATGTTCTAGGAAACTCAAACTTCTGGCTCCAACAAGTCTGGGGTTTAAGTGTAGTCACCATCCTCCACCTGGGTAGGGGTGGGTCTTAGTTTCTGTAGAACAACTCAAAGATATGCACCAGATCTATACCCCTTCAGGAGGAGCTAGGAGTCCTATGAGTCTGTTGTCCCATTAACTACTTGAGCCTGCTCTTTGGAATTAGGGAAGGACTAAGAGACTTAAGCCTTTTTTTTCCCACCAACAGGGAACAGAACATGGAGGGACTTTTGAACCCAGAAGGGCCTTCAGGGTCTTGATCAGTTTCACTTTCTTTCTTATTAAAAGCTTAACAACACTGAACTCTGAGTTGATAGGTACATTAGATTCACCATAATGATTCATGCCTAACATTCTAGTTAACTGAATTTTTTTCCTGCTTTTATGTGTCTTGTCAAACATAAAGCATGAATTTTGCCTTTCCGTAAAGGTGAGTTTAGTCCAATCACAGAATATAAATAAAGCCTCTATCTTGTGATTATTTGTACTCCATGTATTGAGAGATACTGCTAAAAAGAGACTCACATCAAATTTATACTCTCTGAAAGTCTCTCTGGATGATGTACAATTTGTTAAATAGCGGACCTTCTCACATAACCAGCAGATGTTTTCGATTTTCTCTTTTCATTATCATATTTTCGGTACATATTTTTCTATCAAGATTGTCATAAGAATACACTTTTTTTTAATGTTACTATTTAATGTTGAAAGTAATATAGATATTTTTCTTCAGTATTTTAAATTATCATCGTGTTTTCCTTCCACTGTGAGTCTCACCTTCTAAAACTTTGCATTAAAATAACTGTCTCACCACAATTGTATTCTGTTTCAATATTATACAGCCTATAACCATTGCAGATCTTCTTTTCTGGCCTTATTCAAAATTCATTGTTGTTAGATAATTAAAAATTAAAATATGTTCTAGGCCTATTGTAATTCTGTCTGCATCAGCTCTTCTTCCCTTGAAGCTTAAATGATGATAGTTAATCATTTCTTGTTACATGCTAATTGATTTCTGTTTAATTTGGCTTCTTTCTGTATTGTCATAGATCAAACTACTTGACAAGACTCCAAAAGTGAGATTTTTGCTTTTTGTTTTTCTTTTAAGATGGTTACTATCTGTGGGTAAAATTTCGATTCATATTGGCTTAATTTTCATAATACAATTTCTTTTAACATAACTCATCTTAAGGTAAATGCATATTAGAAAAATCTTGATTTGAACAAGAAAAATATTATAGGCCAAATATGTTACTACAAAATATTGCCATGACAAGAGCTACATAAAGTATATGATATTCCAGATAAACCAACATATGACAGTGGCCTTATTTTAAGTACAAAAAAACAAAGTCTAATATCATAAATTAGGGAACAGATAAATGAATGATGGATTGATGACAGTGCCTCCTGTGGGACATTAATACAACATTTCTATAGAATATTTTACCTGAAATAAATATAGAAAACAAGTTTTTGTTTGATTATCATAGATTGACATTAACTTATAATCTGAGATGATAAAGAGCAACTAAGATACACATTATTATTATTATTATTTATTTATTTATATTATTATTTGTTGTTTTGCGCGGTACATGGGCCTCTCACTGCTGTGGCCTCTCTCGTTGTGGAGCACAGGCTCCGGACGCGCAGGCTCAGCTGCCATGGCTCAGGGCCCAGCCGCTCCGTGGCATGTGGGATCTTCCCGGACCGGGGCATGAACCCGTGTCCCCTGTATCGGCAGGCGGACTCTCAACCACTGCGCCACCAGGGAAGCCCGGTACACATTATTTTTAATGTCAAATATAAAATTGCCTGTAGTGTTAATGTAATTTTGAATTTTTTAAAATCATGCTTTGACAGAACCCAATACATATTTTGGGATTAATTTGGATACTATTTAAAAATATATATATCTATACCCTTACATTAAATTATACATTTTATTATATTTATGAAAAAGAATAAATAAAGGACATAAATCAAAATATAGAGCTATTTGTAAAGGAAATATAATATTTTAGTCTAGAGAGATTGACAATGAAGTATACTTCCACTTTTAGATTTAGCTTTGGCACTGTTGAGTGTGAGTGGGAAAGGTAAATTTTAAGAAAGAGCGTTTTCAACCTAAACTATGGCTGTGCAGCAAATAACAAAATCAAACACTGAGAACAACTTTCACTGAATTGTGTATTTCAATTGACAATTCCAGTAATTTTCTGAAAATGGTAGAGGCAGATTAGATTTAGATTTCCTTAAAGGGATCCTCATTCTCTGCTAAACAGTGTGTGTATTTGTTGTCCCCAGAGCTTTATTATTTCATACTCTGAATCTAATTTTCACTTGGTCAAATAGTCAACCAGTGTATGATTAACATGAATTTAGATAACCCTGAAAAAGACTTTGTCTCATGTTTATTATATTAACTTTCTAAAAGTAAGTTCAAGAGAATATTTTTTGTTTGTTTTCTTCTCTTGCTCTCTACACAGATATTTCATGGTACTGAAAGCTGGATTACTTACATGCATCACCTCTCTCTGATATTTAGAAGAAGGATAATAAGAGGCTTAAAATAGCTGTGTGATTATTTTTAATTTTTGTACATTTAGAAGTTTTGTGGTTTAAAAAAGTCCATGCTGAGGAGTTTTGGGGGCAAGAGGTCTTTAGGACTTCTAAATGCTTTTTCATTAATGTTTTCTTAAGTATATCTTTGGAAAATTCGTTAGAGATAATATCATATTAACTTTTAAAAAATTCAGGAATTTCTTATCTAAGCCCTCAAATTTGAACATTTTCACATGTTGGTTAAATAATCACTATGGAATACAAGTGTAATCAATTTTGTTGGTTGGTTTGAATAATATAAACTTATATAAATGCATAAAAAATAAGAAACCTTAAGCAACAAAACAAATTTAAATAGCACCTCTAAAAAATGATTGGTAATTTATTTTTCTTTTAGAGTTCTCCCTATCTTTCCCATTTGATTGGGCATTTTTATATGGACAAAATCAATAAAACTTTGCTTTTAACTGGTCTGTAAGGCATGCCAATCATTTCTTGACATGACATAATATATTTGATTCTGCTTTCTTAAATAGCTGTGTGAAATTACTGAAGTCACATAATCTCCCCAGATGTAAGGTTATTCAATTTGACTATAATATATATTCTCAAACTTTTAATTTCTTCAATTACAAAACTTTTCAATCATGTGCAGAATGATTTGTAATATAAATCAGCTGCTGTAGTTGAAGACAGGAGAAACGAAAATGAGCCCAGCCTGTTGTCGTCCTCAGAACCACCCCAGCACCACATCATAATGAGGGCCACTTCCCAAGGGACCCCCAGGAATCTTTGAGCTCCTAAGGATCAGTCGAACACTACCTCTCCAATCATGCCATCCTTACATGACTATCCCATACAGCTTCTTTAAAATTAATCTTTTAACATTTGTGAATTCACCCTACAATTTTGTTATAATCGACAGAACTTGTCAGTTTATTGCTTTATTTCAAGTATACTGGTTCTACCTAATCTGTAAATGTCAGTAAGATTTAGAAGAAAGGTAGATACATACATACTATATCTTTATATAGTAAGATTTAGAAGAAAGGTAGATACATACATACTATATCTTTATGTTTAAAGTCATGCAGTAATTCTTCAATTACTTGGATTTAAAGATTAAGGCAGGGCTTCCCTGGTGGCACAGTGGTTGAGAGTCCACCTGCCGATGCAGGGGCCACAGGTTCGTGCCCCAGTCCGGGAAGATCCCACATGCCACAGAGCGGCTGGGCCCGTGAGCCATGACCGCTGAACCTGCACGTCCGGAACCTGCACGTCCGGAGCCTGTGCTCCGCAACGGAAGAGGCCACGGCAGTGAGAGGCCCACGTACCACAAAAAAAAAAAAAAAAAAAAAATTAGGACATATTCAAGCCTTTTTTGGAACTGGTATGTGATAGCCAACCACTACAGCACCATTGCTTGATTTAGGTAAAAGTGAACATTTAATATAACATCCACATTAAAAAAGAACTAAAGCAAAAAAAAAAAAGTATGGGAAACCTTTCAGAAGTATTCATTATTAAGTAATTTAAAATAAATCTTTGTTCCTGTTCTTTCTTTGTGAAACAATGGAAAGTTAAAAAAAAACATTCTTATAACAATAGATTTGTAATTTCCCTGGAAAAAATAGGAGTTTTCTCTGTTATTTCATCATTTCAAGGTACTGTCTGCATTAGAACCCCAAACCATACAATTATATAAAATATATTATGCTGTCAGCTGTATTGAGTTTCCATGAATTATATTCAAGGAAAGAACTTGTTTAATCAGTTTTAAATACAATCCTCAGGAATTTTATCCTGTATATCTTTCTCTTGTGAATATAGAAAGGAAGGACAAGTTGTGATAGATTTTAGGGCAATGAGCTTAATTAGAAATTTTCATATGCATAGACTTTCATTTTCTTTAAATTTTCAACAGTTTAGTAAACATATGAAACATGTGAGTATGTATACACACACACACACACACATAATACAGGTTCTCTCCTTTGACTGCAAAATAAAATAAAAAGTAATAACAATAAAAAGCCGATGGGCAAAAATTGATTCATAAATGAGATGATGGCATTCATCTCAACACTCTTATTGGAAACCTAAATCTCAGTAAATTTGTAGCCTAAGGATACAATGGACTTAAAGGATTTCTGTCTCTGAAGAAAAATTAGAACGCCTTTGAGGTAAGGTAAATGGAAAAGGTTGTTTGGGCAAATGTGGAGCTCCAGCACTATTAAATGTTAAGCACCATCAGGGGGTATCTCAGTCATTAACAAGAATGGCATGTGGGAGATTGTTTCAAGCAGAAGAAAAATTATAGATGGCTATGTGAAGGTGGCCCAATGCCATAGGGAAATTCTGTCAAGCAAGAAATGATTTTTTTAACAAAGTTATTGTAAAAAAAGTGAAAAGGTTGTGACCATTTCTTTCCTCCTTTTGCTCAGTATCCCAGAGTATGAAAGAACAAGATAGTTGTGAGAGAGGGGAGAGGAGGGGAAGGGGAGGGGAGGGCATGGGAAGGGAGAGAGGTCTCAGAGGTGAGTGGATAGCTCACTGTCATTCAACCAAAAACATGAGGGCCACTAAAGGTAAAAATTAAAGAATATTATACTCCAACTCTTCAGCATTCTTGATTGTTTTGGCAGTGTTTTATTTGGTTTGAAAGTTAGTTTTATGCATGATATAAAAATCTCCAAGACCTTTTTTTAAATGATATTGCAAGTTCACTTCTGCCGCATTGCTGCAAGATGCTTTCACTGGAGAAGGGATCATTTAAGATATAATTCAGGAACTTTGTCTCTGACTATATTAGAAACCTGAACACCACATACACACACAGGACTGTATTTTCAGGCAGCTACTTTCACATAGCACTAGGCCATCCATTTTCCAATTCTGAGAAATACCCTGGGATTCAGAACTCTGGGAGAAGACATCAATATTCACTCAGCTGGAAGCGTGCAGTGATGCTATCGGTTACATAAATGTCAGGCTTACTGCGGTGGGTTTACCTTCAGAGTGCTAACTCAACATTACTTTTGGATTTTCTTTAAAGAATAGCTCAAAAGTTGGTAGTCAGTGTAGATGATGTCTAAAATCATTTTTTAAATTTAATTTATTGCTCATTTTGTTTGTTGTTTGTATGTAATGTATCTTGATTTATACTAGGTAATGAGCAATAATACATTTATTTTCAATTTTTCAATTAATAACATTTATTTATATGGTTAGGAAATTAATACTGATATGGTTCAATCAATACAATCTGTTTACTTTAAAAAATGTTGATAATATAATAAGATTTTTTTCCAATCTGTTTTTGGAAATAACAGATTACGTTAACCAGGAACTTTGAATTTATTTCCAGATTTGCCATATAAAATTTCTAGCCCTGAGCATATTATGTAATAATTTTAAGATAGCTTTTTTTTTCAAAGCCACACTGTTTGTAGTTCTTCCCATAAAAAGGTGGCAAATTGGGGTTTTCTCTGTTTTGCTGCTGGGGACCCTGAGACTTCCATGCAAAGAAACCTAGGCTAGCCTCCTGGAGGATGAGAGCCACAACCATTCCAGCCTCCCAGCTGAGCATGGACCCTAACTGATCTGTCAGATGACTCACAGCAAAGGCTGCACATGTAGATCTGTTTTCATTAGAAATGTATACAATGTCACAGTGATTACTTGCTTGAATTGAAAAGGAGAGTTTTAAAAAAATCTGAAATTTTAATTTCAGCATTTTAACTAATATGATTATTTTTTGTGGCTATTATATATTATTACTTTGGTTCTCTGATAGTTTTCATTTTTTTCAAATATGATATCATTAGTCTGCCTAAGGTCTAATCTGTCATTATGCTAATATTTTTCCTACTCTAGTTCATTTATGTTTATTGTTCCCTGAGTCCATTAGAGAATCTAAATAAAGTCATCAATGCATTACCTCTGGTATATTTAACAAGTGTGTGAACTGACACTAAGATGTGAATGCTTTCTTTTGCTCTTATCCCATAGATAGAACTTTGTACTAAAAGATCTATGTTTGATGTGGTTTGAAATGGAGAAAGATTGTATTACAAAGTTTAGTGTGCTAACCCAAAAGAGTTGACCCAAGATAAATTACTCATTTAATGGTCTCAACTTGAAACACAGAGTTGGCCACAAAAGAACCGATGACTTCTTTTAGTCTCTTTGTCTTTGGTCAAAATTGAAACTGAATTTGTTGGTACTAAGATCAGGTACTAAGATTATTTGTTCACTCTACTCCCACAGTATAGTTCAAGGTAATTGTTAGTCCTTTAAAACCAAAAAAGGGTCAGCGGCATGACAGGCCCCTTCTGAGGTCTTCTAATAAAATGTGTGAGGTCATCTTCAAGTCCCCTCCTTAGTGCCAGTATCACTAGCTCTTTATTTTTATAAATTATTTTTTAAGATAAAATAATGAATAATAGGGAATATTTTAAAGGATTTGATTCAAAAATATATTTTTAAGTTCTTCAATGAGTAGATAAAATACTCTTTAAAGTAACTCATTTTATTTTAAAGCATTGATAAGGCAAGAAGCAACCTTGTTGAATCTAACTTATTCAGGAAGTTCTGTCAGGAATGGGGGAATAAGAATCTGTTAAGTATATAGAAGAGGAGATGCAGTTTCAATTAATTTTCATTGTTTTCATTTAACATTTATAAAAGGGATATAAAACTACTAGTTATAATAGAAAACTACCTAACTGGTTTCAAATTCTCACTGATAATCAAAACTTGACACAGTTCAAAGACAATTTATTTTGCTTCTTTGTTTCATATTATATAATACTTTTAGAACATACACCCCTATATTCCAGTTCCCCAAAACTACTAATTTCACAATTTACGTGCTTTCCTAATTATGTTCCTTTGTATAAACTATTTCCTCTAACTGGGATGACTTTACCACTTTTCCTTACATAACAGAGTTTTATGTATCTTTAACTTAAATACCACCTTTTCTTTGAAATGTTCTTAGCTTATTTCTACTTGGAATTAAACCTTTTTCCCCATATTCTTAAGATAGACATTACCATTTTTAGCATTTATGAAATTTCATCTTTCTTCAGTTATGAGCTTGTAGGGGAAAAAGACAGTATTCTGTTCCCCCATCTATCAACTACCATGACTTATACACATTTGGAGGTAAATAAATGCCATTTGAAATGAATTTAATGGTACTTTTTAAATAACTTTTAATGTGATGAAGATAATTCTGAAAAATATTCAGGATGTTTATGTGGAATTAGAGATGATCTATTGATACATGACATTTAGGTGTTAAAATGATTATTATAACAATACAATGAATCATTTGAGCCTGAATTAACTCAAACTTTTAAACAAATCACTCATTTAAGTATTGCATGGTAATAATATCTAATGATTTTCTACTTTGGTCAATAATTCGGTAACTTTTAAATTTCCTGCTAGTCAAAATGGAAATGCCTAGGCTGTTTGGACCAGAAATATTTAGTTGCAATTTTTTGTACTTCTTTTTAAAAAGAAGAGCACCATTTTTTTTTTTTTTTTAATTTCATTATGGTAGGTTAGGTGTGTAATGATACACTCTTTGGTCTCAACACATTACCCAGAATGACTTGACGGAGTGCAGGATTCTCCCCGGCATTCAAGAGGAAGATTTAAGTTTGAGGCTGACTGAAAGAGGGCGTGAAGAGAAATGAATTAGCTGATCATGTGTTGCATATCCATATGAATAGCTATTATGCTAAGGAGATGAAGCACATTTTTCAAGATCTAAATAGGATGACTGGTGGATGACGTAAATTTTGTATTATTATGTAGATCTCTGAGGCAGAGCCTCAAGGAGTAGGCATTTGAAACCACAAAGAAGCTGAAGAAAAACTGTGGGACTGCCATTGACCAGCTAGTTTTCATAGCAGCACCTGGCACACTTCACTTCTTGAGCCCACATGGATTATAATTCAATTTCAGTGAATGAAATCTGAATCTTTTGAGGAAATCTTAGTGTAATTAAATGATGAGGTTTCCAAAGGAAAACTTTTTTTTTTTAAGTTTGAAGTCATGTATTTCCTTTTACCAGCCGTTTATCTGCCCATTTCCTTCCAGTGTAAGTCTGTCGTCCTGAGGAGTAGGAATAAATGTTAAAATTAAAAGCATCTCTGATAACATCGTACTTCAGGGAATTCACTTTTGCTGTGCATCTTCTTTGACAGAGAAAACCCACAATAGATGGTGTGTTTAATACCAATCTCATTATTATTCTCCAAACAGTATTGCAGGAAACCTTCACATAGCAAAATATGGCCTGGCTTAATAATCATGCTTGCTATCTTGGTGATTATTTTATCCCATCCATGGAATGATACTGACTTGCCAGTGACCACAAAGTCTTAGGACTTTGATTTGCTTTTTGAAATCTGTTTTAGAAAGCTAAATCATAATCTATTTATAAATTTTCATTGTCTGGAATTCAAAAATTATGACTTTATGGTTTCTATTTGCATCAAAGGGGAAGCATAACTTTTTTCATGATAATCTTTAGTAACTCTCATAGCATTTTTAAAAATGGGAATACAGGTGTTTAAATGAAGAATTTAAAATAAATAAATTTATTTATTTAGATAAATAAATTTTTAGATTTAGATCCTATTTGGATTTTGAAAAATGTGCCTCATCTCCTTAGCATAAATAAATCCTACCTTTGTCATTTTTCTTTCTTCTAACCTTTTTCTCTTCAAATATTTGAGATATTCCAATATTTGTGTGCCAGGGCCTCTAAATGTAGGAATATCTATAGAAATAAAGCTCGGCAAGGCTGCAGCCAGGCGGTCACATTTACTGACCACCTCTGTAATCAGAACTCTGACTATTAACTGAGAAAACTTCCACCCTCTGTAATTCTCTTCCATTTCCACTCATGTCCTCTTCTGTTCTGATTCTTCTCAATTATTTTCAACATCAGCGCGAATATATAGGAGAAAAATTATCAAAATTGACATGGTGATTATGGAGCTCATTGTATTTTTAACAGGTTTATTGAGATATCATTTGCATACTATAATGTGCACTCATTTAAAGTGTATATTTCCCTGGTTTTTAATAGATTCACAAAGCTGTGCAATCATCAGCACTCTCAATTTTACAATATTTTCATTACCCCCAAAAGAAGCCCATACTGATTAGCAGTCATTTCTCACCACTACTGCCCTGTATGCCTTAGTATTTGACAATATTTAACACTTATGCAAGTTTTAATGACCTTTTCCACACATGCATAATGGTGATATCAGGCATATACTTGTTTAAGCAGCATTTTATTTATTATCTCCCAGATGTGAAACAGAATGGTAGGTATTGAGGACAGAAAAATGAAAATTACACTGCATCCAGGCCTCAAGTAGCCTGGTAAGAAAGGTATGTAGTAAGAAATAAAAGCATGTATACCAAAAATTCTAGAAAAATGAAAGAAATATTCTAACAAAGATGTTTTCAGTTAGTATGTAATCTCAAAGGAAGATTAGGCTACACATAGTCTTTAGAGATGTATAGATCCTATTGATCCTGGAAACTTGAGAATTCAAAGATATTTTCATTTTCAAGAAAGATATTTGAACATCTTCAAAAATCTTTTTGTGGTTTAGATCTAATTTTGACTCTGGAAATATTAAAAAATTACTTCCAGTTGGGACTGAAATATACACACTACTATATATAAAATAGATAACTAATAAGAACCTGCTGTATAGCACAGGGAACCCTACTCAATACTCTGTTATGGCCTGTGTAGGAAAAGAATCTTAAAAAATAGAAAAAGTAGATATATGTATATGTACAACTGATTCACTTGGCTGTACACCTGAAACTAACACAACATTGTAAATCAACTGTCCTTCAATAAAAATTAATAAATAAATAAATAAATAAATTACCTCCAGGACCAATTCATTTACTGTACTTCAATGAGAACCCTTTAAAGATCTTTTTTTTTGTAAGTTAATAGTTAAGAACAATAATTTTGTCAGAGCTAAAATAAATCCTACCTTTGTCATTTTTCTTTCTTCTAACCTTTTTCTCTTCAAATATTTGAGATATTCCAATATGTTTGTGCCAGGCACTATTTTGGTTTACTATTTAACAGTCAAGATACTGAAAACATTTTTGGAAAAAGATGGGCATAAACAAATCAGTCCACCTGTTACCATGTTTTTTAGTATAACAACATTGTTGATTGATAACTTTCTCTTACCTCCTACCTCTACATCACACCATGATATCAAATGTCCAGGTTCCCGGCTAAATTTTCTGCATAGAGAATTCATTTTTCCACCACTGGTCTATATTTCTTATGACAGTCATTTTCTCATTCACATTTTTGACCTTCAGTAAATGAATGTGGCAATATTTTTTTTGGTGATGATTTAAAATATCTTGTCCCTATTGTAATATTTTTCCAGCTTGAAGTTTAGCATTTTGGCTGCTGATATATTTCAGTATATTTATATGAAGCTATTTTATGTAGTAGATTTTATGACCTCCATTATGGAACACTTATTATGATTTATATATTTATACTTTAGTTGTGGTTAATGGCTACTTCAGAATAAAACTAATAGGAGCATCAATTTCTTGAGTTCCCTATTTATTATGCATGTACCAAAACTACAGACAAAGCAATTAAGAGACTGTGGACCTGTAGAATGGAGGGGCTTCTAATAAGTATACAGTTTCTATGGTTATTAAAAAATGGGCGGAAGTTTATTCTAGGGGCCCCAGCCCACAGTTGCTGATCACTAAGACTCTCTGACATACACTAGCAGGAAAGCAGAGGCTGATAATGAGTGTCTCAAGTGGGGAGCAAGTATAGAATTACAAGTTACCTTGCCTTGCACAGATAAGCAAAACTCAGATCTGCTTAAAAGTTAAGAAAGCTTTAAGATTGACTCAGAATTCAGGGGGAGGGTGTGTGGCTACTCATTGGAGAACAATATGAACTCAAATGGCCCCTTCAATGCTCACTGAATTTATTATGTTACCTCATATAACACACCATTAGGTTGTTATCATTGTGGTTGTTTACAACATTGTTTTCTCAGAAGAATATATGCAGGAAATGAGATATTCAGTGGATGTTCAATGCTGATTCAAAGCTTAACTTTCTGTTTCCTCTACTTAACTCATGGACTACTGGAGACTTAATATAGTTTCTAGTTCTGGACATTTGTTTCTCATAAAATATGTTTGAGATGGAAGCATTTGAAATCCCTGTCTTAGAAGTTGCTATTATAAACAAGCTCTCTAATTGCTCTGTTCCCATGAGTCAAACCTATAGTCACTCAATAGATGTATTGAGCACTTACCCAGGCCCTGTAGTAGATAGACTACAGGCATTTCATCCTCTCACCACTCTGCAGAGTAAGTAAGTATTATCCTCACTTGAAAGATGAAAAAATCGTAGCTCATTAAACTTAAGTAATTTGTGCAAAATCATACAACTAATGACATTTAATTCAAAGTCAGCTCTCACTGATGAAAAGCCTCACTACAGATGTTCCTCCCTGAGCAGATAACTAGTACATTCAGGATAAGATGTAGGAGCCCAGGTAGCATGACGTCTTCCTTGAAGCTGAAGAACATTTTTACAAATTGTCTAAAAGAGTACATGTTTCTAGTTTACATAGATTTTTAGAAATATTTTTCAGACTTGCTTCAAATGTCTTCATGAAGGATATTGAATACATTAGGGAAATATTCAGATTATCAAACTTTTAGATAATTTATACTCTCTTGATAGATATATAGCATATATTTTACAGAGAGACAAATATTAACTTTGATCTCAATCTGATCCTTGGTTGTGAGAAGAGAAAACACTAGAAATTATTTTGTGATAAGTTTTTCCACCTTTACTTCAGCATCAGCACTTTAAGAAACAGCAAATCTCTGATGGAAGTTTATCAGCTGAGCTTATAGTTGTGTGTCCTATTTTTCAACTTTTCATGCATCTGTCACCTTCTAGATTTTAGTCAAGTTTGCTGAGCATCAGAATCCTCAGTCAAGAAAGTGCTAAAATCCATAACTTTGAAAACCCTCTTTTAACAAATAACTAATGTTCTTCAACTCAAGTGGAACTGCACAACTTAAGAAAATGTGAAAGCAATCCCCTACCAGTGAAGCAGGCTCCTTCTATTTCAATTTCTTTGGGGATACAAAAGTAATAAAAATATAGATGTGAGCGATACATCCTATGCAGTGTATTTCAGGGCTACCAACCAGGAAAAAGGAGAAAATTCTGAAGTAGTTGTCAGAGCATACTAAGTTTTCTGGCAGTATAAATATTTTGCACTCCAAATTCATACAATTTTGATAATATAAATATTATTTCAAAGTGTCATTGGTGGAACAAACTTTAAATTATAAAAAGACTCCATTATCCATTTTTGTTATTTACTTGATAATTTCTGTTCCTGAAATCCAGGGTAGTTCTAATTTAAAGATTCATCTTAATTTGTATACTAATTGGCAAAGAGTATACATGATAACATTTATAATTTTAATTGACTGTATATTTATTTGTTAGTAGACTCGTTCACTGAAGAATCAATACCAATAATTCTGATCACTTATAACAGTGGCAAAAACATTTGAAATTCATTTAAATTATATAAGGTTATCTCTTAGTGAGATAGTTTGTCAGTTACTTGTTCCATTAATTTATATGTTGTTTTTTATCCAAGCAGTTATAACGTCTCTCTCTTTCTCTCTCTCTCTCTCTCTCTCTCTCTCTCTCTCTCTATATATATATATATATATATAAAAAACTGCTCTTTAATGTAAATTTACATGAACAAGAAAAACAGAAGAAAGACGCTGCAGTAATAGAAATGTCTTCCTTTAAATAAATTCACTGATGGGTTTTACCTGTTTTTATTTTAATTACCTGTAGAAGATACTTCTCAATCACATGGCAAAGTACTGCATCCAATTTTTCTATAGCTTCTTTTCTCCTAGGATTTCATTCCATGCAAGAATGGAAAATTGAAAAGGAGTGAGATTGTGGCAAAATAATTGATGTTCCTTCAGGTTTTTCCCACGAGAATGCTCTCATAATAACTTAAATTCCCCTGATTTAGGTCTCACAGTTTATCTTGTCAATATGTAATTATGATTCCAAAACAAAGCAGATTACTTTGCAGTTATGGTGTGGATGCTGTCATGCTGAATAAAAAAGAAGCATTGGCTAGACTAAGGGAATGTCTCATTAGTAGCTTCTTATTTAATGATCTACCAAGGTTAGGACTCTAACTGTGAATGCTATCTTTAACAATCTTAAGCAAGATTCCTCCAGGGGCTCTGTAATAGCTGTAAAGGTTTAAGTCTACACCCTTAACTTTGACCGCTACTATTATGGACTTTATAAAAAGAAATATATTTATACATAGCAAGATGTGTGTGTGTGTAAAGAAATCTATGTATTAACATATAACACCTAATCACATAGAGCTATGTGCCTCTTGTATAATGACATTTTTGGGTTACATACTAACTTTGAAGTTCTAAAGGAATGAAACTATCATAGCAATAAAACATTTATATTTTAATTGTTGACTGGATTTACAAAATCGTTTCTAACCTCACGTTGATTACAAAAGTAAAGGCTACCTGCTTCAGACTATTGCATTTTCTTTTCCTTATTTTCTCTGCTGTGATATTTGATGGTAATTGATCTTTTCTTTCAGGTTAAAAATAATCCAAAGTGTTTAGCTTACATAGTTTAATACAATGACTTTTTTGTACTATACCCACATGCTAACAGTAGTACGAAAACATATAATTTATGTATTTATTGAGCAGCCACTGTCTACAGGACCATATAATATTGGTTATAATTTTTACATAGGATTTATTTTCTCATTGGATTTGTCTGGTAAGGAAGTCATATATAATTAATTAATTTATAAAACTACAATAAATTGAAGAAAAATTACAGGGTGTTTTGAGAGTTAATTAAAGAGAAACTTGATGTAGTTGGATGGGAATGGTCATGGAAAAGCACGGAGGAAATGACATCTTAGCTAAGACCTAAAGAATGAAAAGGTATGGGTAGATGAAGAGGACACCACAGAGTGAGAACAAAGAATGCTAAGCACCGGAGGGAATTAAGAGGAAGGCATAGTTAAGGAAATAACAAAGGTGCTGTGGTTGTGAGCACTCATCATTGAAGTGGAGAGTGGTGGGCAGGAGAGATCAGGCAGGAGCTTATGAACCATCTGAGTTTTCACCACTATTCCAAAAGCAGTGGAGAAACTTTTCCAGATTTTAATGTTGATGGGGCTGGATGTGGGGAAGATTAGAGGAGATGTCAGTAAATACACTCAGATTTCAGACTCAAGTAAGTGGGTAGATTATGGTGCCATTTCCTGAAGTAGGGACCACAGGAGGAATGATAGACACTAGTGAGAAATGCAATTGGATATTTCTGTGTTAGGAACCAGGAAAGAGCTAGGGCTGAACTTGCAAACATAAACATCCCTGTAGTGTTAGGTCACTCCTGTTTCCTCTTCTAAGGAGTTTAGTCACAGTGGAATCTCTAATGGATAGAGTGAGGGGCCAGCTTCTATGAAGCCACACTGGAGTTTGTTGAGTGGAGAATGATAGCATGGAAATTGTGAAGGATGTCTTTTTCAGTAGTATTTGGTGGAAAGAAAGAAAAATGGTAGCTGGATATTAATACATTGACTTGAGGAAATTATTTCTGAATGTGAATGTGATTTAGTCTATTTTGAAGACCCATAGAGAGTGGGAGTTTAAGGATACAAAAGAGATTGATTTAACAGAAGTAACATATTAGGAAGTCTGGAAAGAGTGGAATATAGAACATGGAAGAAAACATTGAGTAACAGACATCCATTTTAAAAGAAGCTTACAAAAAGAGGGATGTGTTGGTAGCTTTTATATCGTTAATCTAAGGTTATTTTCACCTGAAAACTTCTGTTTTCTTTCTGTATTAGTGGGCTAGATCATTTTCATGGGGGGTGTTGAGGCTGGTTCTGTAAAGAGAGGGAGAACAAGAAATGAGGCTGTGGAAGGAAGAAGGCAGAACACAGGTTTGAGGAGATGGAAACTGGTTGGAAAAAATGCTTGTGGAGAGGGTATTACAAATTGACCAGAGACCAATGTGGCTGTTGCCAAGCAATATTCAGCTTTCACCTAAGGCTCATGGACACAAATATGTAGTTGAACCATCCTAATTATGTGATGTGATTTTTCATCAACAATGGTTAACAGCTTGGGTGCAGGCATGTAAGATGCAGAAAACTGAACTTACTGAGAGGTGTTGTTTTCCCAGCTGGTTTTGTCCAGAGTGACAGAGCAGTTATACTATTAACTAGGGGAATTTTAAGAAATTTTATATTAAATATATATATTATATTAACTTTAACATATATTTATATATAAATTTATAATATATATTCTATTAACTATATATATTAACTAGGGGAATTTTAAGAATTTTATAGACTTTTAAAATGAAAAGCAGAAGAGAAAAATAAAGCTGCAGTAGAGTGATGGAGAGAAAGAAAGCCAAGGGCCAAGGAGAAAATTAACTGGAGTTTACTTATGACGTAAAAGAACACAGTAGTGGATGCCCGTGTCCCTAAGCAAGTAATGTTGAATAATTTGTTGCATTGAATATCAACTGCTTTTGCACGAAGAAAAAAAAAAAATCAGCAACACTCAACTAAATACCCTTAATTATGTGGCTGTCATTTGATAGCAATAATTATAAAAATGTTTAATTCTGTAAATCACTTTTCAGTTTATATAAGCACTGCATATACATTATCTCAAGTCAGTAACTCAGGTTGCTATTTAGCCAGATATTGTGCTAAAATCTAGTGATACGGGTTTCCCTGGTGGCGCAGTGGTTGAGAGTACGTCTGCTGATGCAGGGGACATGGGTTCGTGCCCCGGTCTGGGAAGATCCCACATGCTGCGAAGTGGCTGGGCCTGTGAGCCGTGGCCGCTGAGCCTGCGCGTCTGGAGCCTGTGCTCCGCAATGGGAGAGGTCACAACAGTGAGAGGCCCGCGTACAACAACAACAACAACAACAACAACAAAAATCTAGTGATACAAGGTGAACAAGATATGATCCTTGCCTTCAAGGAACTCATGTAAGGCAATGGGAATTCTATCTGGGAGAGCCACACAAAATTACAGATAGAAGGTGATAGTTGAATTGGATCCTAATTAAAGGAGACTCAGAGTGTTTCAGAGATTTCCCAAGTTTATATGAACAAAAAGAGTCAGAAGTTGAAGTAGAGCCCAAGCTTCTGACTCTAAATACTATTACTTTGTTTTCCCCATTTTGACACACAGTCTACAAAAGCACATGTATTTAGAAGTTAATGTCACCACCAATTTGCTGCAGGAACAACTAGAGCAAATTTTAGATCTTTATATGCAATCAAACATATCAATTCAGGCATTCACAATTGCAGATTTGTTTCCAAGACCCAGCCAAGATAGCCAGGCACAAAATGTCAGATAAATAGACTGGAAAAGGGAAAAAAATGTTATTTTTATGTTCAAACATTTGACTATTTTATGACCTCAGAAGAGTCATTTGCCCATTCTCTGTTGAGATTTCTCATTTGTAATTGCCTATGCAATGGACTTATCAGTCTAACTCACAAGTTTTTTTTTTATGAAAAATGGTTAATGAGAATAATTATATAAAAACAGCAATTTTTTAGCAGTTGAACCATCAAGTGATAATGAGGATGGTAGATGGGAGTACAACATATATAGGGCAGAAGAGGATAATTATTCCTCATGGCAAAAAGGGAAAAAAAAAATCATTGCCATTTAATTGCTATCTTTAGCCTACATAGAGCATTCTAAGTCTTTGATAATACCCTTCTATTTTGTCATAGCATTCAATCTCTGGCTATTATAATTTTCCCTATACAGTTAGGTGAGCAAATCATTCTGATAGGTTTACAATACCAAGCAAAGGGTCAATGTTTTTTTGTTTGTTTGTTTTTTGTTTTATAAATTTATTTGTTTATTTTAGTTTTGGCTGCGTTGGGTCTTTGCTGTGCAGGGGCTTTCTTTAATCGCGGCGAGCGGGGCTACTCTTTGTTGCAGTGCATGGGCTTCTCGTTGCGGTGGCTTCTCCTGTTGCAGAGCACCGGCTCTAGGCGCAAGGGCTTCAGTAGTTGTGGCACGTGGGCTCAGTAGCTGTGGTGCACAGGCTTAGTTGCTCCACGGCATGTGGGATCTTCCCGGACCAGGGCTCGAACCCGTGTCCCCTGCCTTGGCAGGCGTATTCTTAACCACCACGCCACCAGGGAAGCCCAAGGTCAATGTTTTCAAATTACATGCATTTATTGCTTATAAAGAGACCTCCAAATATATTGGGATATTGTTTGAATAAGCCATAACAATTCACAATATATACTTGGGAGGACCAGAATTAGAACAGAGTATCTGATATATAATATGTGAGTGTGTTATTTGGGTAGAATAACTTACCATATCACACTGAACATTCTCTCATAGGAAATATAATTCAAATTTTGTTAGGCTTCATCTAATGTATTTTGATGAAGCAAAAGTTCTTGAAAAGTACTTTGAACTTGTGGTAAGATTTTGAAGCTCTGATGACTTACAGTGTTAAAAAATATTACCAATAATATTTTTAAAAAATGACATATTTCCACTATTGAATAGTTAATATAGATCTTTATAAATTCTGGTCAGTTTCACCTCCTGTTTTTGATACACAATGTTGTCATAAAAGTACTGAAATTATAATATACATATTCTAGACTTATAATTGTAATATACATATTCTAGACTTATAATTTTCCTTTATTTTTGAGAGCCATTTATTTAAATATGTCTTCTAATTCACAAATGAAATAAATACCTTCTTATTTTATGTTGTGAAGCTGTCATATGTGTATACTGTAGACTCCAGCCTCTACAATTCTACAATTCTGTTTTCAAAATCCATTACCTAATTGCTAACCACTTTCTAGGGCTAACCACTTATTTTTTCCTTTCCTAAAATCTCACTTGTCCCTACTTTGTTTTCACTATGAATCTTCTTTTCCAATTAATTTTTAAGTGAAATGTTTACTGAGGTAATTGAAGATTCACATGCAGTTTTAAGAAATAATAGAGATATCCTTAATCCACTTTGCTTAGTTTACTAAATGCTAACATTTTGCAAAAACTGTAGTATAATATCACAATCAGGATACTGACATTTACAATATCTACCTATCATATTCAAATTTCACCAGTTTTACTGGCACTCTTTTGTGTGTGTGTGTGTGCATGTACATGTGTGTGTGGTGTATTTAGTTCTATACAATTTTGTCTGTTGGGTATGTTCATGTATCCACCACAACAGTCAAGATACTAAATAGTTCCCACTACCCAAAGATTTCTCCTATTGCCCTTTTATAACCATACATACCTCTTTCCCATTGGCTCCTCCCCTCTCCAATCCACCCCTAACACCTGTTAACCATTAATCACAAATGTTATATTATTGGAATCATATAGTACTTAACTTTTTGGTATGAACTTTTTTCATTCAGCATAATTCCCTGGAGATTTGTCCAACTTGTTGTGTGTATCAATAGTTTGTTCCTTTTTATTGCTGAGTAGTATTGCCTTGTAATATCAGTTTGTTAAATCATTCACTCATTGAAGGATATCTGGGTGGTTTCCAGATTTGCCAATTAAAATTAAAGCTGCTACAGAAAATTTGTCTATAGTTTTTTGTATAAACATAAGTTTTTATTTCTATGGGATAAATGATCAAGGGTGCAATTGCTCAGTCATATGGTAATTTCAGGTTTAATTTTATAACACTTGAAAAGTCTGTTTTCAGAGGAGCTGTGCCCTTTTACATTCCTACAACAATGTATCCAATGTGGAAATTTAGTTGTAAACCCAGTGGGATCCAATCTTTCCACATTGTCACCAACACTTGGTGTTGTCTTCAGTTAAGTTTTGACCATCCCATCTCTTGTCTAATAAACCTACAAATTCTCTGAATGTTCTTCATAAATAGAAACATCCCCAACAATAAACATCCAAGAAATCCATAAGTGGTGATTTGAATACACAATTTTTTTAGTGTGGAGTGGACTTGCAGAAATATATTGAGTAAGAGTAGTATATAATGAGATTGAAAATAATTCATGATATGTCTTTAAGTGGAAAAACATTATATTATTGTATATACTATATATTATATATATAGAAAAACACCAAAATGATAATTATGTTTAATTTTGAGTAGTATTATAGGTGACTTTGTAATTTATTTTTATTTATCTGCATTTTAAAATGTTCCTAAAATGATAATTTATAAAGAAAGGAAACAGTTAATAGAACGTCCAAATATACCAATATTTCATGGTACATGTTGCTTAGTATTTGCATATCAAGATCCATCTCTCCTACATCCAAGCAATGTGAGGAAACCTTCTACTTTCCAGACTGTCCAATAATTTTCACCTTCCATTCACAAACTTATATCCCTCCTTTCCTTCAGAATGTTGCTCCGAATGTACCTATATAGTTTCATGAATATATTTTGCTGTTTCCTTCTTTGACTGCCATTATATATAAAAGGGACATTTGAATTTTGTCGCCCCTTATTGATAATATTCTTTACACAGTCTTTACAAACCACCGTGTGTGTGCGTGTGTGTATGCATGTGTGTATGTGTGTGTAAATATCCCCACGTCTTAATGGTGCAGTGTCAGTCTGTTTGGAAGGCCATAACAAAATAACACAGATTGGGTAGCTTAAGAAGCAGAAATTCATTTTCTCAAAGTTCTGGAGGCTGAGAAGTCTAAGATCAAGCTGCTAGCCAATTCAGTTCCTGGTGAATGTTTCTTCCTGGCTTGTAGATGGCCACCTTCTCCCTGTGTCCTAACTTGCTCGAGAGAAAGCTCCAGTGTCTCTGCCTCTTCTTATAAGGACACCAGACCTTTCAGATTAGGGCCTCACCGTTATGACCTCATTTAAGCTTTAACACCTCCTCACAGGCTCCATCTCCAAACATAGTAATATTGGGGATAAGGGCTTCAATATATGAATTTTTCAAGGGAGGAGAAGCATATTCAGTCCATAACATGCAGAATAACACACAGTAGGCTTGCTTATTAAACAATTCTTTAGGGTTTGGATGCAAACCAACAGAAATAGGATATAAGCCAGAGAAATTTAATAAAAAGTAGTTCTAGATTAGGCTGGCATAGATGTGACTATAGGTGGTTTATATAATAAGAATTAAAATTTCACAGCAGAAACCCTATAAACACTACAATTTTCCTGGATTTACAAGTATAATTTCTTCTTCATTACGTGATTTGATAGTAAAAAGAAAAGTCACTGATTGTAACATCAGTTACATTTGGTTTTGTATTTTAAAATTGTACTTTGGACAGTTTTAAACAAAACTTTCCGTTAAGTCATTGATATTGGTGGTAAATTGTGTTTCACTAAATATTTCTCCAAATATGACCTCTTGGCCCATTTTTCAAAAGAAAGAAGTGAAAGGGCTTTGGAGGTCTGTGCGTTTGTTTGTTAGGATCATGCATTTGCATTGTAATATCATTTGTTGAGTCAAGACTATTGATTTAGTAGCTGAAGGATGGATTTATTGTGTTGTAAAATTGAAAGAAATCAAAACAATAATTGAAGGTCAGTCAGTGATTGACATTCTGATGTAATGGATGGAAAAGGGAGAAAGAAGACGTGTCAAGGGAGAAAGGAGCTGATTAAAAAAACAATGTTAAACAACCCTAAAAACTGCATAACCCATACCATACATATTTATTCACATCTAGTTTGGTACTGTCATACATGCAAACATTTTGTCCCCAACTAGAAAGTAAACTCCTTGAGGAAGAAAGTGATGTAGATTTTATCATATCTTGTGTAGCATCCAGCACAGTGTTCTTCCCAGAAAAATACTCAGTGCACCTTCTGAATAAAATTGACTTAAAGTGAACAACTCTGAGTCAAAAAGACTTTTCCCTTAGGACTGGCTGAAATTCCAGTAAACAATTTAGGATTTTTTACAACTTCAGAAGAAACAATTTTTTTGCTCACTATTTTCTTCCATTCATGTACCATTTTTATTTTACCTATATTTACCACAGAAATCCCAGTGGATTTCCTGAGATCCTATCATCCCCTTCCACAGCTTGCTAACTGCAGTTTGTTTGTATAACTGTGAGATGTCAAAATGGTCTGCATTAACATTTAAAACACTATGTTTTACTCCTGGTATATAATTAAATGAATGCATCAAAAATTTGAGCCTGATTTTTTATATGATTCTATCTAACAAAATTATAGTTAGATGTTAAAATTATGACGTAATTGACCATCAAGACTAGCCATTTATTTGGTTTCTAAGACATGAAAGGTAATTCTATTTCAGAACAAAAAATAACAGGCCAAATTGCTTTGACATATCAACTATTAAGTCCCTGACAAGCAACATTACTGTTAGTAAAAGAAATTCATGTAAAAGATATAGCCATTTTGGCGTAGTCATTTTACTTTCTTTGAGTTTTGTGCCATACATTCTTACATTTACACTACCTAGTTGTTTAGTGTGAAGAAAGGGAAAGACAATCTACTCAGACCTTATCACTATTTCTTAATAAGATAAGGCATGTGCGTAGAAAACAGAAGTCATCTAAAAGCACTTTGCTTCTTGATATGGAGGTAAAATTGAATCGACATCCCTGGTTACCTTGTGGAAATCCAAAGCTCTCCCCACATATTATGGATATTTACAGAAGGCTTGCATTCTTATGGCTGGTCTACTTCCAGAAGTTTGCTTCTTTAGCTCCATTCTAGTGACCCAAAGATCTTTACCTTGCTTGGTTGCTTTCTTGTTTTTTTTTTATAAAAAGAAACACACACTCCTAAAAGTATCTTTCAATGCAGTAGACTTTTTTTTTTTTCTTAGATGGAGAGAAATCTGAAGAGCAAATCAAAGGTCAAATAACTTCAAATTGACATTAAGCTTTCATGTTTTTAAAAGTCCTTTTGGGGACTCTACCATGTTGAATTTCTCCTAAGCCCAGCCCCACCCTGAAGCCTGATCTTCACGCCTTCTTCTTGTCTTTTCTACAAATCCCTCCCTTCACTGCTGTCCTCACTCCATCCACCCTCCCACCCCCTGCAGCAAAACAACTAACACACAAACCAAGAATTTCTTCTCCCAGGCAGAGCAAGAGAGGACTTCTCTATTTTTGCTTTAGAGCCTTGCTGCTATTTTCTTTAGTCTGAGTGTCTCTTTCAAGTAGAGGAAATATGGGGCCAGATGTTAGAACAATGAATAGGTTGACACTTTATATTATAGTCTGATAGACCAATGTTCTAGAAAGAATGTATATAAATACACAGGAATGTATGTGAATGTCTGTATTTTCTTAAGGAATCTGGGTCTGCCATAGGTTTTATCAAAACATGTGTTTGCTTTCATAAAATAACCCTTTTAGCACTAAAAGAAATCTTATAATTGAGTATGAAAATGGTGAATGATAGGAGGGCTTGAAGGTAAGATCACATGAGAGATGTAAAGCCGAGCATGAGATCTAAGATGGAGATAACTTTGAAACTTTCTCTGTACTAGCATGAACAGCTGTTATGTCAAAACCTGCCACTCTTCCCAGTTTCTGTGAACCCAGGACTGAGAAAGTGCATTACAGGAGTTTGTTTCACTGCAGTCTCTAGGCTTCTCATAGAGCTTTTCTTTATCACACCCTGTGAATCTTGAGAGCACATCCATTCATGAAAATGAAAGAACAATCTTTATCATAAAAATAGATAATTATTCTTCTGCAGCTAAGTTGTTATCACTGTTTATTTATTTGCATGCTGTTATGTTCTCAATACAAGAGTGAAACTTTGTACATCAGCATTAGGATCAATGTGAGACTACAATGTCAAGAGGTAGCAATTTAAAAACAAAAATGATTTATATAGCATTTTAGTAGCAATCCAACATAAATGAGTATATGCTATTCAGCATGTACATTTATTTATCTGAAACAGTTAAAAGAATGTGTACAAATTTTATGATATTGTACTATATTTATATAACTTCCTAAGGGAAGAATATTCTCCCCATGATGTCTCTCAGAGAGGAAAGAGGTTGCATCTGTGTGGATGAGTGTAACCCTTCCATTAATTTATGGACCAAAGGAAAAAAAAAAAAAAAAAAAAACTCTTCAGGGCATCGAAATTAAAATAAATAAATAAATAAATAACATCATGGCTATGATATGTCTGAGTGAGTTTCAATTTTTATTAGCGTTTCTGAGATTGATGAAAGATATAGGGAGAAAATCACTTGTGAGAGAGAACTTGCTATTCTCTCACTATTCATCAGGGAAAAAGTAAAATGTGCTGGTATTTCAGCAATTAGGTGGAATGTTTTATGACTAATATTCTATTTTCAGAGAGGATAATTCAAATAACTAGAAGATATCTTGCATTTTCAGAAGATTTTTTTTTTGTCATTTTGGTGCTGTCACATGTAGTAATCCTCCCACTTCTGGTTCATCAGTCTTTTTTGCCATATTTAAAAATGTTTAAAATCTTTGCCAAGACATTGGTATAAGAGAATATCAAAAGGATGTTGAAACGGGATGTCAGTGTCATTGTTTCTTTTAGATCTGTAGGCTTTTAAGATTGAATCTGAAAGCCCTTTCACTCATCCAACACTTTTTTCTTAAGCATGGACCACTGTCAAGCACATTTTAGCTCCTGGGGATACAGTGGGCCATGACAGACAATGGCTTTTACAAAGGGCTGCAGTATAGGAGGTTGGAACTAATTAAAAAAAAAAAACAAACAATAAAAACAACAACTATATAAATAATAAGATTTCCATAGCAACAAGTGCTTTGATGAAAATAAAACTGGATAATATGATTCAAAAGAAAGTAGGTGAGGGCTTCCCTGGTGGCGCAGTGGTTGAGAGTCCGCCTGCCAATGCAGGGGACACGGGTTCGTGCCCCGGTCCAGGAAGATCCCACATGCCCCGGAGCAGCTAGGCCCGTGAGCCATGGTCGCTGAGCCTGCGCGTCCGGAGCCTGTGCTCCGCAACGGGAGAGGCCACAGCAGTGAGAGGCCCGCGTACCACAAAAAAAAAAAAAAAAAAAAAAAAAAAAAAAAAAAAAAAAAAAAGAAAAGAAAGTATGTGGGTTGTTAGGCAGCTAATAATCTAGAATGGCTAGATAAGAAATCACTCTTTAAAAGACAACATTTAAGCCCAAACCTGAAAACTGTAAAGTCTCCAGGGTAGGACAATTTTGGCAAAGAGCATTCCAAAAGAAGGCCATGCAAGTGTATTGAAGATTGAATGGGCTTTTGTCTTGAAGAAAAGAAAGAAGACCCCTGGGTGGAGCCTAGTGAGTAAGGCTGAGCATGGTGGGTGATGCGGGGATTGGATAACAAATCACACAGCAACTTGTCCTGAAAATAAGGAGTTCAGGTTTTATTTTAAGCACAGGGAGAAGATACTGTGAGTTTTAAAGCAGGGGAAGGACAAGCTCTCCTTTGTAATGTTGACTGGTCCCTCTGGCTCAAGTGGAGATGGACTTTAAGAGCGCCCCCTCCCTGCAGAAGCAGGCAGGACTGTGTGGAGCATACAGTGCAGCCCAGGTGGAAGATGGTAGTTTGGGCTAAAACAGTAGGAGGGAAGGGATAGAAGCTAAGTGGATGCCCAAGGTCTATTTTAGAGCCACCAGGACTTGCCAGTAGATGGAATTTATCTGTGCGGAGTGAGAAGGAAGAATGACTCCTAGGTTTTTGGCCCCACCTCTGGGTAGATAGTGATGCTGTGAAGAAAACTGGGATACAGAAACAGGGCAGAGACAGGTTTCCACAGGGAGGGATGGGAAGAATTAACAAGCGTTCTACTTTGGATAATAAAGGCAGAGGAACATATGAGACATCAAAGTCAAGATGTCAATCTCTGCTCTCTAATCTCTCGGGACTGAATGGTGTCCAGAAAAACCCATGAATGTTAGATGATCTTCACAAAAGTCAATATTTAACTAGAAAAAGAAAGCTTTTAGAGGACATGTTAAACTGAATTTTGTTTAGGGTATTACTATATGCAATATATATATAAGTGTATGCCTATGCATTATGTATATATATTTCAGATACTTATATATACATATACACCAAATTTTAATATAAATAAGGAGTGGAACTATGATTGCTAGTTGTTTTATTCCTTCTCATCTGGTATGGTTCTATGAGTCTCTGTGATTCAGTTTCACAACTCTCCATCTACTTATGCAAGGGAGACAGCTCTGCTCTGACCACCCATGCATTTAGTACATCTGCTTTACTGAGATCTGTCTGTGTCTAAAACTAGGAGCTCTTTAAAGATTTAATGATGTAGGAAACATGGCAACCTACATGCTGGGCTCAGAAGAAATGTATCAGGAATGATGACATCATCAGTGATAATAGATTTACATTTTATGGCGAGTTTGAATATCTTTCTTTTCTTTATCCCTTTTAAATATATTTTATGCTAACTAGTGCTTTACATGATTCATACAATCCCTAAACTGCACAGTCCCTGACTTCTGGACTCATATTGGGTTGCATTTCTACAGGTGTGGTAGAGAGGTGACAGGGCAGTAGTAGAAGTGAGGCAGTGACAATGGTAGAATTTAGATAAAGTAGAAGTTAGATAAAGTGACCTTAAATCAAAAAGACTATATATATATATTTTTTTTTTTTTTTTTTTTTTTTTTTGCGGTACGCGGGCCTCTCACTGTTGTGGCCTCTCCCGCCGCGGAGCACAGGCTTCGGATGTGCAGGCCCAGCGGCCATGGCTCACGGGCCCAGCCGCTCCGGGGCATGTGGGATCTTCCTGGACCGGGGCACGAACCCGTGTCCCCTGCATCGGCAGGCGGACTCTCAACCACTGCGCCACTAGGGAAGCCCCAAAAAGATATTTTAAGTTACGGTCTGAAGACAAAGATGTCTTGAGTTAAGTCTACTCTTTCAACTCTGCAATCCAAGAGTAGCTTGCTGCCAATTTTATTAATAGGCCATTTATGTGAATTCACATAATTACCTACTAGGACATCCAGAGCTGAGTGTTATGCCATTCTCTGTGAATTCACAGGCCAGGCTGTGCAGTCAAGATTAAAAGGCAGAGAGGACTTCCCTGGTGGCTCAGTGGTTAAGAATCCACCTGCCAATTCAGGGGACACAGGTTCGAGCCCTGGTCTGGGAAGCTCCCACATGCTGCAGAGCAACTAAGCCCATGAGCCACAACTACTGAGCCTGCGAGCCACAACTACTGAAGCCTGTGTGCCTAGAGCCTGAGCTCTGCAACAAGAGAAGCCACCACAATGAGAAGCCCGCACACCACAACGAAGAGTAGCCCCCACTTGCCGCAACTAGAGAAAGCCCGCGTGGAGCAACAAAGACCCAACACGGTGAAAAATAAATAAAATTAAAAAAATGAAAAAGATTAAAAGGCAGATAAGTTCCACCCAGGGAAGAGATCTGTGCATGATTAAATGTTGTTGAGAATAGAAAACACATACATCCAGCAAAAGTGGTGCAGCCCTTACTTACAGCAAGAAAGGAGAGTATACATGAGATCCAGTCTCTTGCCCTGTGTTGGTCCCTCCTGGCCAGCAGATCTGCTCCATAGCCCAGGCAGACCTAGCTACAGAGCCCACACTTTCTGCCACAATAAAATGACCCCAACCTCTCCCCTATGGGATCTGAAATACAGAAAGCTGAGGGTGTGACTGAGGACACTGATACATGTGCTTAATAAAGAGAATGAAAAAAAGGACAGCTGTCCCATGGTATCAGGTGTCCGTGGGGGCAGAAAATTGATTCCATCACCCCTCTGATACCAAAATCAATGGATGCACAAGTCCCTTATGTAAAATGGCATAATATTTGATTGTAACCTACACACATCCTCCAATATACTTTAAATCATCTCTTGATTACTTATAGTATCTAATACAATGTAAATGCTATGTAAATAGTTGTAAATACCATGTAAATGCTATGTAAATAGTTGCCAGTGTCACAAATTCAAGTTTTGTGATTTTTTTGAACTTTCTAGAATACTTTTTTGGAATTTTTTGATCTGAGGTTGGTTGAATCCTTGGATGAGGGTCAACTGTATATATCAAGTCCAGAACCGGGAAATATATTCCCAAAGGAGGCGTAAGCCCAGGACAGGCTGTGAGGACTCTTTATGTCTTAGTAAGGAAATGTTCCTGGCTCAAGTTCCATTCTTAGGTGGTCCAGCAAGGGTTAAAAGATTGCACGCATGAGAAACAACAATTATTGACAATAAACTCAATACTTATAATTTTTTTTTTTTTTTTTTTTTTTTTTTTACTGTACGCGGGCCTCTCACTGTTGTCACCTCTCCCGTTGCAGAGCACAGGCTCCGGACGCGCAGGCTCAGCGGCCATTGCTCACGGGCCCAGCCGCTCCGCGGCATGTGGGATCTTCCCAGACCGGGGCACGAACCCGGGTCCCCTGCATTGGCAGGCGGACTCTCAACCACTGTGCCACCAGGGAAGCCCTCAATAATTATAATTTTAAATTTCTGTTGCTCTCTTACCTATGAAAATATGTTGCTCCTTGGCTGTGTCTGTTAAGGTCACTGAAGATGTACTGTGGTGAAATTAACAGAGAATTGGGTTTGTGTTCAGTGCACCCCCCCATCTGAGTCCTGCTCCACCCTTTCAGTTATTTGATGTCAAATATTTACTCAAATTCTATGAAGTACAGTTTCATAATATTAACATAGAAATAATGCCTGCCTCAAGAGATTTGTAGGAGTAAATTAAATTAAACATATACTAAAATATCAGTCATACAGCAAGCATACCGTGTCCTCTAATAAAAGGTCAAAAGGCAAATATTCCTAATCTGTGGTCATAGGAAAGAACGGGTTCAATAAATATGAGTTCTACAGTCCAGTAATTTATTTTAAATTTGAGTAATTTCAAATTCCACAAACAAAACTGAAGAACAGCAATATTTTCTTTGAATTCTTTCTTCTGTACACTCAGTGATCTAAAACACCACAATGTCCAACATACACAAACCTCAGGGAAGGGTTGTGGAAATAAAAAAATAAAAATAAAAAAGAAAGAAATATGAGTTCTTAGGAGTTTATTCGTTTACACAGTTTCTTTTTTTTTCTAAATCAAAAGATTACCAAGTACCAAGAAAGTGAACATATTAATGGTTTTAACAGGATGTAAGTTAGTCAATAAAAGAGTTTAATGTTTTATTCTTTACTCTTCTGGTTGTGATCAAAGGTAAATCTTGCTAATGACAACAACAGGTTTCAAATTCACTGCACAAGAGAAACTAAGTGGGAAGTTTCCACTCCTAGCCTTTTAAGGATTCCTTCTGACCCAGCTTCTCAAGTTCTCAGAACTCTGCTTGTCAGCTTTGTCATTGAAGCACAAATTAAGAACTTTCAACCATCACCAGATAATTATGTCTCACTTCATTGACAAAGTTTTCCATTCGGCTTACAGAATCTTAGTTTCCTTAATTCCAACTAAAAACAATCCTAGAAACAACTTATAGAATAAGCCATTTGAACTTTTGCCCTAAGGAGTCTTGAGAACCAAATTTTAGCTTCTGGCTGACTGCATCCGGAGTGGTCTGAAGGGAATCCAGCATTTTCCAGATGAAGCCCATACTTCGCATCACTGAGTTCCTTTGCTGTTAGCGCCTGCCCTCTCTGCTTGAGGCGCTGACTCTGGCAATTGCTCCAGAGGAACTGACTGTGTATGAGGGCACTTTCTGAAAGTTTCAGGGAGGGAAGAAAGGTTTTTATTCCTGTCTGTGCCAAAGAGGGCTTTGGGGGTATTTTCTTCCTCAGCAACTCTTTAACTCTACCCTTGTGAAACATCTTTCTGTGTGCTTTGCAGAGAATGGAATCTCACCAGTGGCCCTCTGAAATGACTTCAGAAAAGTGTAGTGAGGACTCCAGTATTGCCTCTCCTCCACTCCCTGCAGGGCAGCTGCGGGACAGGATTTTCAACCACTATTTTGACTATGCTAAAATTTTCATGTCATAAAAGGCTTTTTTAAAAGTACAAATTTGTGTAATAGTATGTAAAATTATTTCCAAAAGCAGAGTCTTTTTACTTAAAGGGACTTTCATGTGATAATGGTGCTATTTAGTAATAAAAGTGAAAGAAATTGTAGCATGGCTAGCTTATTATCATTCACTTCTATTCTTGGTTCATTATTTTATCATATTTCTGACATTTGTATACAATTTTACCATGGTTTGGATGGGAACACTTCATATGTCTTTACATATATGACAGTGCTTTTTTTAGCATATCTTCTTTAGATGTCAGTCATAACTCTTAAAGTCTAACAGCCCTCTGTAAACTTATGAATATTTATATTATAATAGACTAGATATTTGAGGGGTTTTTGCTTTATATTTTCCTTTTGTTTTTAAAAATGCTTACCAGATTTATTGAGGAATTCTATTATAAATAGTGCAGAGGAAAATGATGGTTCCTGTATGTTACAAGGAAAATAAAATAAGTCATTTTGTAGTCATGTACATGATTCTATATTTATGAGCACATGAAAAGCATATGTTTTTTCTCAAGTTTTCTAATTTTCTGTGAAAGGAATATCCTTAATAATAAAACATTCCTAAAATATAAATTTATAAAATAGGCTACAGTATTATATTTTAAAAGTCTTGATGATTATATTGTTTTCTAGTAATATTTCTCTATATGTAAAGCATTTACAATGCCACCTTTTTGGATTAACCAAGGAAATTCTTCTGAACTGCTTACAAAATCTTTTTGCTAAATAATTATCAGCTTCTATTACAGTGTAATTATATAAGTGAGGGTTTTGCATGGTTTATACACAAACAAAAAACACATTCCTTTTCCTTGTGTGTTGGCAATTTTTTTCTCTTTATATTTTTCTCCATTTGAACTTGAAAAGGTAGACTACTTTCTCAGCAGTATTTGGGTATCTCTAGTCCATAATCTTATTGATGGACTCCTTTGTAATTTGTAAAGCAAAATTAAAATCGACCTGTAATCTGTTAAAACTGTGCTAAGCATACACATCAACTATTAGCTCTGATAACTCCTTTATCTTTGTGAAGAAGGAAAAGCTCTTAAGTATTGATTTTAAATAACAAAACATAGCTGCCAATCTAGTTTTACCTGTCACACAGGTTCCTGGGTTTTTTTCTTCCTACTTCATGGTTGCCTTTTTTGTTATGAAATAATATGCTCTTCTGTCTCAGGGAAACATTGTAGAAAGATTTTTTTGTTCCCCTACCAAACAACTACAGTTTGAGAGTTTTCCAATTACAGACCTAAGTAAAACAATGTAAAACCATAATTTAGCATTTTCCTCAGTTTTACTTTGAAATGCTCATGATTAAATTATGCACTTCAGGCAAGCATCATGAAAATAATTGACTAGTACAAATTGATCAGCATATTACAATATCATTTACAACATATAAGCTATTAATTGCTAATGGAAAGAGTAACCCTCACCCAAAATATTCCATCTGCTTCCCTATATTTCCCAACTCCTTTGCAATTAAGCAGGGTTATCAGACTTGTTCTGGCCAGTGAAATGTGGGTACTGCTTCTAGGTGAAGGAAAAGCTAACCTTTTTTCAGCTCAGTTGACCTAGAAGACTACATGTTCCAGATGGAACAGCTACATTTGTATGGAATGAACCATGAAGGTCATGTAAAGTTAGCTAAAAAAATAAACTTTTAATAGTGTTATAATAGTAGATTTTCAGAATTAATTTGTTATCAGATCATAACCTAGCCTATCCTGGATAATATAATTTTAGACAAATTCATGCCTAGAGATTATAATGCCATCACCTACCCTCAGATGTCCTATGAAAACCCACTGCAACACTTTCAGACATAATTTATTCAATTATATTCTCTATGTTAAATTGGGAGTTTCTTATATTCCATTCAGCCCCTTGTACATCAAGGATGAGAGTGAGAGGAAAAAGTGAATGAAAAACTGGAAGAAAGTGAAATTGTTCTTTGGCATAAAGAATTGTGCTTGCTATGATTCATCTTACCAAGGAAGATTCAAGGTCAGAACATCTCTAGAGTTTTTGAAGACATAGGTTAGTTCCTCCAAGCAGACAGTTTTTAACTTACTTAGAAGTTCTCATAGATTTTTTTTTTTTATGTTACTTTCTTAGGTTCAGATGTCAAATATCTTCAAAGAATTTCAAAATGTGATTTGTTTTCATTGAATTATATGTAATTTGCATCTAATTATCTCAGTCTCAAGTTTTATATTAAAAACTACTTTTAAATCTATTAAGGACTATTTATATTTTATTGTGTTTTAATAGAAATTCACATATAATATATGTAAAGCTTTTGATCCTACCACATTGATTTACCTAAAAATATAATTCTGGTTTTACAGTTCTGAAATGTTTAACTATCAGTGAAAAAAAAGGTTGATTTCCTGCTGTTTTCTGAATGTGGTGACATATTCTAGATATGGAAATAGAAACTACCTATTTTTTGTCCTTTGAGGTTAATCCACCCCAAAGTAAATCACCTTTTACACACTGAGAAATAGAGTTTATACCTTAATACTTGAGTGGAAAACTATTCCTATTATTGCAGCCAGTTTTTTCAAGTACTCACATATTATAGTCATGCTCTGGAGGAAACAAAAAATATATACAGATATTTATGTTATATAACATATATCTATATGTGTATATAATATAAATTAAAGTCATCATTACCAACAATTTTTTTTTTTTTTAATTTCAAGTTATATTTTAAGACTACATCTCTTGTTAATTAAACTGCTGTTGTAGGATTCAGGGAACAAATTTAGAATGGGTTTTACATTGCATTCAAAGCTTAGTGTTGGCAGCCTATGCTCAGAATAAGAGTCCAAAACTAATTTCCTTCAACTCATATATTACTCTAGATGATAGAGGCTAAAGAAAGGAATACGGCATGGACTTTGCCCTCTAAGATAATCAGTTTAATGAAGAACATTGCTGTGTAAATGAAAAACTTAAATACAAGTTGATTACTATAAATGTTATAAGAATACAACAAATTGAATACTTTAACATGCTTCAGGGGGAGCAATTAAAAGAAATAATGCAAATCTGAAATAGGCAAGTAAAA
Organism: Grampus griseus; assembly: GCF_964374135.1. Taxonomy (NCBI): domain Eukaryota; kingdom Metazoa; phylum Chordata; class Mammalia; order Artiodactyla; family Delphinidae; genus Grampus; species Grampus griseus. The sequence continues at coordinate 41,517,405 of NC_139012.1, read as the reverse complement.
ATGGTGAGAAAAAATGAAAAAATATATTTGACAGGTAATTTTTTTGCGAATTTGGCCAGCATTTGGATGATAAAAGAACAAAGAAGTTTGAAATTGCTACCTAGGTTTCTAGCATAAATGACCCAGTAATTCCATTAATTATGTTAGAGAATCTATAAAAACAAACAAGAAACACTTGAGAGAAGCTGTCTTTCTGTGAAATAACTCTTGCATCTCCAGTGCATGTATACAACCTAGCACAGAGTAGGAATAGAAGAAGCATCTTTTAAAAAGGACACAGAAAACTACTTTACGTTGTATATTATATTCATCGTGTTTTTCTAAGGACATCACCTAATTTAAACCTGCTATTCACCATTAATTTCGCAATATATTGTTTGTTTCTCCTCTATATTTCTTATTAATCTTTAGTCACTCTTCCTTTTTGAAGTTCTAGATTTTCTTAATACTTTCTATTAACTTTTCTACTGATGATGACCTATACCAGCTCAATAAAATTTCATACCTAAGCAATTTTTCTGTAAGACAGCAAAAATGTCCAACAGCATATTTATTTATCAAGCTTTAATTTTTTGATATAAACTACTTTGATTTTAACTATTGTCATTTGAATTAAGAAAAAATATTTAATAGTATATTTATATATCTAGCTATCCATTTTAACCCTTATTCAATAAAGTTTTGAGAGTGTTTAGAAAGTTCTATTGCTTTAGTTTTTCAGAAATTATGATTTTTGAACTCCTACAGAGCACCTACTGAATGCTGGCGAATACCTCAGACCTACCAAAAGGCAAGAAACTCCCCACATACCTGGGTAGGGCAAAAGAAAAGAAAAAAAAAAAAACAGGGACAAAAGAATAGGGATGGGACCTGCACCAGTGGGAGGGAGCTGTGAAGGATGAAAGGTTTCCACACACTAGGAAGGTCCTTTGCACGTGGAGACTGCGGGTGGTGCAGCGGGAGAGCTTAGAAGCCACGAAGGAGAGCACAGCAACAGGGGTGCAGAGGGCAAAGCGGAGAGATTCCCGCACAGAAGATCGTTGCTGATCAGCACTAACCAGCCCGAAAGGCTTATCTGCTCACCTGCTGGGGCGGGCGGGGGCTGGGAGCTGAGGCTTCAGCTTTGGTTGGATCCCAGGGAGAGCACTGGGGTTGACTGCGTGAACACAGCCTGAAGGGGCTAGTGCACCACGGCTAGCCGGAAGGGAGTCCGGGAAAAGGTCTGGAACTGCGGAAGAGTTTCTTGCCTCTTTGTTTCCTGGTGCGCAAGGAGAGGGGATTAACAGTGCTGCTTAAAGGAGCTCCAGAGACGGGTACAAGCTGCGGCTATCAGGGCAGACCACAGAGACGGGCATGAGATGCTAAAGCTGCTGCTGCAGCCACCAAGAATCCTGTGTGGAAGCACAGGTCACTATCCACACCTCCCCTCCCAGGACCCTGTGCAGCCCGCCACTGCCAGGGTCCCGTGATCCAGGGACAACTTCCCAGGGAGAACACATGGCGCACCCCAGGCTGGTGCAACATCATGTCGGCCTCTGCTGCTGCAGGCTCACCCCACACTCCATACCCCTCCCTCCCACCGGCCTGAGTGAGCCAGAGCCCCCGAATAAGCTGCTCCTTTAACCCCATCCTGTCTGAGCAAAGAACACACGCCCTCAGGCGACCTACATGCAGAGGCGGGGCCAAATCCAAAGCTGAATTCCAAGAGCTGTGCGAGCAAAGAAGAGAAAGGGAAATGTCTCCCAGCAGCCTCAGGAGCAGCGGATTAAATCTCCACAGTCAACCTGATGTACCTGCATCTGTGGAATACCTGAGTAGAAAACAAATCATCCCAAATTGAGGAGGTGAACTTTGGGAACAACAATATATATATATATATACTTCCCTTTTTCTCTTTTTGTGCATGTGTGTGCATATGCTTCTGTGTGTGATTTTGTCTGTATAGCTTTGCCTTTACCATTTGTCCTAGGGGTCTCTCTGTCCGTTTTTTTGTTTGTTTTGTTTTGTTTTGTTTTGTTTAGTATAGTTTTCGGTGCATCTTATCATTGGTAGATTTGTTTTTTTGGTTTGGTGTTCTCTTCTTTCATTTTTTTTTTAATTATTTAAATTTTTTTATTAATAATTATTTTTGTTTTTTTATTTTAATAGCTTTTTAATTTTATTGTACCTTTTTCTTTCTATCCTTCTTTCTTTCTTTCCTTCTTTCTTTCTTTCTCCCTTTTATTCTGAGCAGTGTGGATGACAGGCTCTTGGTGCTCCAGCCAGGTGTCAGGGCTGTGACTCTGAGGTGGGAGAGCCAAGTTCAGGTCATTGGTCCACCAGAGACCTCCTAGCTCCATGTTATATCAAACAGTGAAACTCTCCCAGAGATCACCATCTCAATGCCAAGACCCAGCTCCACTCAATGACCAGCAAGCTACAGTGCTGGACACCCTATGCCAAACAGCTAGCAAAACAGGAACATAACCCAACCCATTAGCAGAGAGGCTGACTAAAATCATAATAAAGTCACAGACACCTCAAAACACACCACCAGACATGGACCTGCCCACCAGAAACACAAGATCCACCCTCATCAACCAGAACACAGGAAGCCACCCTCCACCAGGAAGCCAACACAACCCACTGAACCAACTTTAGCCACTGGGGACAGACACCAAAAACAACGGGAATTACAAACCTGCAACCTGCAAAAAGGAGACCCCAAACACACTAAGTTAAGCAAAATGAGAAGACAAAGAAACACACAACAGATAAAGGAGCAAGGTAAAAACCCACCATATCTAACAAATGAAGAGGAAATAGGCAGTCTAGCTGAAAAAGAATTCAGAATAATGATAGTAAAGATGATCCTAAATCTTGAAATAGAATGGAGAAAATACAAGAAATGTTTAACAAGGAGCTAAAGGAACTAAAGAGCAAAAAAAAAAAAAAAAAAAAAAAAATCATGAACCACAAAATAAATGAAATTAAAAATTCTCTAGAAGGGATCAATAGAAGAATAGCAGAGGCAGAAGAATGGATAAGTGACCTGCAAGATAAAATAGTGGAAATAACTACTGCAGAGCAGAATAAAGAAAAAAGAAGGAAAAGAATTGAGGACAGTCTTAGAGACCTCTGGGACAACATTAAACACACCAACATTCGAATTATAGGGGTCACAGAAGAAGAAGATATAAAGAAAGGGACTGAGAAAATATTTGAAGAGATTATAGTTGAAAACTTCCCTAATATGGGAAAGGAAATAGTTAATCAAGTCCAGGAAGCACAGAGAGTCCAATACAGGATAAATCCAAGGAGAAACATGCCAAGACACATGTTAATCAAACTATTAAAAATTAAATACAAAGAAAATATATTAAAAGCAGCAAGGGAAAAACAAAAAAAAATAACATACAAGGGAATCCCCATAAGGTTAACAGCTGATCTTTCAGCAGAAACTCTGCAAGCCAGAAGGGAGTGGCAGGACATATTTAAAGAGATGAAAGGGAAAAACCTACAACCAATATTACTCTATCCAGCAAGGATCTCATTCAGATTTGATGGATAAATTAAAACCTTAACAGACAAGCAAAAGCTAAGAGAGTTCAGCACAGCAAAACCAGCCTTACAACAAAAGCTAAAGGAAATTTCCTCTAGGCAGGAAACACAAGAGAAGGAAAAAACCTACAATAACAAGCCCAAAACAATTAAGAAAATGGTAATAAGAACATACATATTGATGATTACCTTAAATGTAAATGGATTAAATAATCCAAACACAAGACATAGACTGGATGAACAGATAAAAAAACAGGACCTGCATATAAGCTGTCTACAAGAGACCCACTTCAGACCTAAGACACATACAGACTGAAAGTTAGGGGATGGAAAAAGGTATTCCATGCCAATGGAAATCAAAAGAAAGCTGGAGTAGCAATTCTCATATCAGACAAAATGGACTTTAAAACAAAGACTTTTACAAGAGACAAAGAAGGGCATTACATAATGATCAAGGGATCAATCCAAGAAGAAGATATAACAATTGTAAATATGTATGCACCCAACATAGGAATACCTCAATACATAAGGCAAATACTAACAGCCATAAAAAGGGAAATCGACAGTAACAAAATGATAGTAGGGGACTTTAACACTTGACTTTCACAATGGACAGGTATTCCAAAATGAAAATAAATAAGGAAACACAAGATTTTTTTTTTTTTTTTTTTTGCAGTACGCCAGACTCTCACTGTTGTGGCCTGTCCTGCTGCAGAGCACAGGCTCCAGATGTGCAGGCTCTGGATGCGCAGGCTCAGCGGCCATGGCTCATGGGCCTAGCTGCTCCATGGCTTGTGGTATCCTCCCGGACTGGGACATGAACCCGTGTCCCCTGCATTGGCAGGCAGACTCTCAACCACTGTGCCACAAGGGAAGCCTCAGGAAACACAAGCTTTAAATGATACATTAAACAAGATGGATTTAATTGATATTTATATGACATTCCATCCAAAAACAACAGAATACACGTTCTTCTCAAGTGCTCATGGAACATTATCCAGGCTAGATCATATTTTGGGTCACAATTCAGGCATTGGTAAATTTAAGAAAATTGAAATCTTATCAGGTATCTTTTCTGACCACAATGCTATGAGACTAGATATCAATTACAGGAAAAAAATTGTAAAAAATACAAACATATGGAGGCTAAACAATACACTGCTTAATAACCAAGAGATCACTGAAAAAATCAAGAGGAAATCAAAAAATACCTAGAAACAAATGACAATGAAAACACGACTACCCAAAATCTATGGGATGCAGCAAAAGCAGTCCTAAGAGGGAAGTTTACAGCAATACAATCCTATCTTAGGAAACAAGAAACATCTCAAATAAACAGCCTAAACTTACACATAAAGCAAGTAGAGAAAGAAGAACAAAAATCTGCAAAGTTAGCAGAAGGAAAGAAATCATAAAGATCAGATCAGAAATAAATGAAAAAGAAATGAAGGAAATGATACCAAAGATCAATGAACTAAAAGCTGGTTCTTTGAGAAGAGAAACAAACTTGCTAAACCATTAGCCAGACGCATCAAGAAAAAAAGGGAGAGGACTCAAATCAATAGAGTTAGAAATGAAAAAGGAGAAGTAATAAATGACACTGCAGAACTACAAAGGATCATGAGATATACTACAAGCAACTGTATGCCAATAAAATGGACAACCTGGAAGAAATGGACAAATTCTAAGAAATGCCCAACTTTCCGAGACTGAACCAGGAAGAAGTGGAAAATATGAAGAGACCAATCAAAAACACTGAAATTGAAACTGTGATTAAAAATCTTATCACATGGGCTTCCCTGGTGGTGCAGTGGTTGAGAGTCTGCCTGCTGATGCCGGGGACACAGGTTCGGGCCCCGGTCCAGGAAGATCCCACATGCCGCAGAGAGGCTGGGCCCGTGAGCCATGGCCTCTGAGCCTGCACATCCGGAGCCTGTGCTCCACAACGAGAGAGGCCACAGCAGTGAGAGGCCCGCGTACTGTGAAGAAAAAAAAAATCGTATCACAAACAAAAGCCCAGCACCAGATGGCTTCACAGGCGAATTCTATCTATCATTTAGAGGAGAGCTAATACCTATCCTTCTCAAAGTCTTCCAAAATAGAGCAGAGGGAGGAACACTCCCTAACTCATTCTACGAGGCCACCATCACTCTGGTACCAAAACCAGACAAGGATGTCACAAAGAAATAAAACTACAGGCCAATATCATTGATGAACATAGATGCAAAAATCCTCAACAAAATACTAGCAAACAGAACCCAACAGCACATTTGCAGGATCATACACCATGATCAAGTGTAGTTTATCCCAGGAATGCAAGGATTCTTCAATATACACAAACAATCAATGTGATACACCATATTAAAAAATTGAAGGAGAAAAACCATATGATCATCTCAATAGATGCAGAGAAAGGTTTCGACAAAATTCAACAGCCATTTATGATGAAAATCCTCCAGAAAGGAGGCATAGAGAGAACTTATCTCAACATAATAAAGGCCATATATGACAAACCCACAGCCAACATCGTCCTCAATGGTGAAAAACTGAACCCATTTCCATTAAGATCAGGAACAAGACAACGTTGTCCACTCTCACCACTATTATTCAACATAGTTTTGGAAGTTTTAGCCACAGCAATCAGAGAAGAAAATGTAATAAAAGGAATCCAAATCAGAAAAGAAGAAGTAAAGCTGTCACTGTTTGCAGATGACATGATACTATACATAGAGAATCCTAAAGGTGCTACCAGAAAACTAGTAGAGCTAATCAAAGAATTTGGTAAAGTAGCAGGATACAAAATTAATGCACAGAAATCTATTGCATTCCTATACACTAATGATGAAAAATCTGAAAGTGAAATTAAGAAATCACTCCCATTTACCTTTGCAACAAAAAGAATAAAATATCTAGGAATAAACCTACCTAAGGAGACAACAGACCTGTATGCAGAAAATTATAAGACACTGATGAAAGAAATTAAAACTGATACAAACAGATGGAGAGATATACCATGTTCTTGGATTGGAAGAATCAAGATTGTGAAAATGACTCTATTACCCAAGCCAATCTACAGATTCAATGCAATCCTTATCAAACTACCACTGGCATTTTTCATAGAACTAGAACAAAAGAAATTCACAATTTGTATGGAAACACAAAAGACCCTGAATAGCCAAAGCAATTTTTAGAAAGAAAATTGGAGATGGAGAAATCAGGCTCCATGACTTCGGACTCTACTAGAAAGTTACATTAATCAAGAAAGTATGGTACTGGCACAAAAACAGAAAAGTAGATCAATGGAACAGGATAGAAAGCCCAGAGATAAACCCACACATATATGGTCACCTTATCTTTGATAAAGGAGGCAAGAATATACATTGGAGAAAAGATAGCCTCTTCATAAGTTGTGCTGGGAAACCTGGACACCTACATTTAAAAGAATGAAATTAGAACACTCCCTAACACCATACACAAAAATAAACTCAGAATGGAGTAAAGGCCTAAATGTAAAGCCAGACACTGTGAAACTGTTAGAGGAAAACATAGGCAGGACAGTCTATGACATAAATTACAGCAAGATACTTTTTGATTCATCTCCTAGAGAAATGGAAATAAAAACAAAAATAAACAAATGGGACCTAATGAAACTTAAAATCTTTTGCACAACAAAGAAAACCATAAACAAGATGAAGACAACCCTCAGAATGGGAGAAAATATTTACAAATGAAGCAACTGACAAAGGATTAATCTCCAAAATTTACAAGCAGCTCGGGTAGCTCACTATCAAAAAAACAAACAACCCAATCCAAAAATGTTCAGAAGACCTAAATAGACATTTCTCCAAAGAAGGCATACAGGTTGCCAAGAAACACATGAAAGAATGCTCAATGTAATTAATCATTAGAGAAATGCAAATCAAAACTACAATGTGATATCATCTCATACTGGTCAGAATGGCCATCACCAAAAAATCTACAAACAATAAATGCTCGAGAGGGTGTGGGGAAAAGGGAATCCTCATACACTGTTGGTGGGAATGTAAATTGTAACAGCCACTATGGAGAACAGTATGGAGGTTTCTTAAAAAGGTAAAAATAGAACTACCATATAACCCAGCAATCCCACTATTGGGCATTTACCCTGAGAAAACCATAATTTAAAAAGAGTCATGTACCACAATGCTCATTGCAGCTCTATTTACAAGAGCCAGGACATGGAAGCAACCTAAGTGTCCATCAACAGATGAATGGATAAAGAAGATGTGCCACATATATACAATGGAATATTACTCAACTATAAAAAGATATGAAATTGAGTTATTTGTAGTGAGGTGGGTGGACCTAGAGTCCGCCATACAGAGTGAGGTAAGTCAGAAAGATAAAAACAAATACCGTATGCTAACACATATATATGGAATCAAAAAAAAAAAAAAATGGTCATGAAGAACCTAGGAGCAAGGCAGGAATAAAGACTCATACCTACTAGAGAATGGACTTGAGGATATGGGGAGGGGGAAGGGTAAGCTGGGACAAAGTGAGAGAGTGGTAGTGTATATATGTCCATATATACACTACCAAATGTAAAATAGCTAGCTAGTGGGAAGCTATCACATAGCACAGGGAAATCAACTCAGTGCTTTGTGATCAGCTAGAATGGCGGGATAGGGAGTGTGGGAGAGAGGGAGACACAAGAGGAAAGAGATATGGGGATATATGTATATGTATAACTGATTCACTTTGTTAAAGAGAAGAAACTAGCACACCATTGTAAAACAATTATACTCCAATAAAAATGTTAAAAAAAATAAAAAAGAAATTATGATTTTTAAAACTACCTTCTTGGAAAAGATAATTTCACTTTCAAATGCTGAAAATAGTCCTATTATAAACTTATAACAGAGAATACATTATACATATCAAAACTTGAGTTATGACTGTAAATTTAATGTCTATAAGAGTGTCGCTTTCTAAAAAAACTTACTTTCAGGGGTTAAAGAGTACTTTTTAGGTGGTGAGAAAAAGAAATAATTACTATTGATTAGCAATTGGCTCAGCTTCTCCAGAAGGTTATTAAAGTCCTAAAATACAGAACAGAGTGTTATAAACAATATTGTGTTTTCCCCAGTCTGTCTTGAATTGACCCTTTTTTGTCTGAAAAGTCCTTTTGACATAGCTAATGCACCTCAGGAGCTTTGATATAAGGAGCAATTTAGAACTAACGACCATTTCAGCATTTAAAAGAGAGAATGATCAGAAACCCTCACAGAAGACATATGAACTCTAAGTGAATTAAATGGAATAATGATAGCACCTATCAATAATTACTCACTGTATATAAAATTACTTTATGAAACTAAGAGTAAATAGCTCTCTGGATTTATATCATTATAATGGAAATAGAAATGGTTTCATAATGTGTAAAAATGGATATATTATCAAATTCCAGAGGAAATAAAATGTCCACATTATGCATATATGTATTTTTTTATACAGACGAGAAACTTGATATTAATAAGGGCTACTTCTTGAGATCATTTTAAATTTCCAAATTATTGAATACAGAGTTGTCTGTGTAACCCCTGGTACTTGCCCAAATCTTGTTTCCATTGAGGGTTAGTTTTTTGTTTGTTTGTTTTGTTTTTTGTTGTTTGTCCCCCCACCCCCACCCCGTGCATACTATCTCAACATAAGTAATCAACTCTTCAGTTTTCCACAGAAGTTTTCTTTCTCTTTCTGGGCAGTTTTTGCCCCATTTGAAGTAGTGTTTAAAGCCACTTTACAAATCAACTTTACAGGCTACAATTTAATACATGGGGTGTAAATATTTGAGTTATAGACCTACATCATGAGATGTAGAGAATTTCACATTAATTTCTACATGTGAGATTTTCACATTAATCTGTTTAACTTATCCCAAAATTTAAGTTACTGGAGGAATAACCATTTATTCATTCCTTCTACAATTCGTTCAGTAAATATTTAGTACATTTCAGTTATGCACTATGCTATATTTTAGGAATTGGAGATACAAGGAAGCACAAGGAACATTCTGCAGTTATGTTGGTTCTTTCCTCAGGCTTATTCCTAATTAATTCAGTTATTTTGTTTTAGAACTGGACATACTTTTTGACCAGTACAGCTACCCATCTTTTTTCTTTTAGCTATTTCAAATTATTAAATCTCTGGACCAATCAGCAACATAATTGAACATATTGTTGATTTCCATATGTGTTACTTTCCTCAAAGATATAATCAATATCTTATTGATTTTAATATATTCAGTGTCTGGCATACAGTGGGTTCTCAGCATGTGTCTGTATAACTGAACTGAACGTAAGGTTGACCAGTGCAGTAACACAAGGGGAGTTGGGACAGTCATCAACCGCTGGCACTGGACTCAGTAAATATGTCAGCTGATACCTAAGAGGAAACGATACAATCCAAATTTTGGTCTCCTATTCGGCACATCTGACCTGAGAGTGCCCAAAATGAAACTTCATGGTTCCCAAAGAAAGAGGTGGCCTAGCAATATAGAATGGAGGTAGGAAATAAAAATTCAGGGAGGCAACTAGTGAGCCTAGGTGACCACAGGAAAGTAGCTCAGAGTGACACTGGCTATGAAACTCATCACAGAACTAGACACCAAGGTAATATGGGCTAAGGTGAGGGAATAATTTAGAACCCAGGAATCAACATCAGGAAATTTCAACCTAGATCAGATATTTGGTGTGACATGGATAATACTGAGCCACACTGTATTGCCATGGGCTGTGTAAGGGCAGAGATCAGGGCAAAGATCTGTCTCAAACCAGATTGGGATGGGAAGTGGTAGGGCCAACCTGGCATAATAAACAAGGCACCAGTTGGCTCATTTGTGTCAGATTGGAGAGAGAACTGCATTGGAGACACATCTATAAGGCAATCAGCATTAATGTTCTTTGTGTTCAGCCTGTTCAGAAATGGGTTCATTTTACATTCAGCAGTAGGTGATAGAAAAATCGGACACTTCTTAATTAGGATAAAAACCCCACATTTATTTCTTCATGCATAAAACTGAATTAAGCAAATGTAGGTTATTTGACCCTTGAAATTGCTCTCCTATATTGTATGATATATGTTTTGCTTCACTTTTGAGGTGGAGAACTCTTCCACACTATTTGCAGTGCAGAAAATGAAAAATGTCCAATCTAAAAATGTACACCGATAGTCAATCATAGCTTTGGAAATTAAATTAACCAAACTTTGTTTCTGCTGGACACCAAGCTCTACTAAAGAACTGCATTCTTCTATATCATTAGGGCATCAAAGTTGATGTTTGTACTATTTGGTAGATAGAGAGTACATGAAGAATTTTAAAAAAATTGACTAGCTGTCACTATGAGCATGCCTTAAATTTGACATGAGTTCTAGAAACCTTTAATTTCCTGTTATGCACTCCCTCCCAGTTTTCCTCTAAGTTGCCACCTTCTTTGTAATTCTTTCTAATTTAATTATTTTTAATGGAGAGAAAGTCAAGGAACAGCAAAAGGGCATGTGATTCCAGATGCATTTTCTTTCCTTGGTGAGCTGAGAGTGCTATGAATCATATGAAGGCTATGAATCATATTATCTATCTCTTCTTCAGTGAGATGTATTGTGCTCATGTCTGTCACTGTAAAAAATAACCATCTAGTTTCCCTTTGGCAGAGAGGGCTTAAATTGGAAGGGCTTAAATTAGATATGATCCTTTGGGATCTTAGTTCCAAGCTTATTTTAAGGAGGTTACACAACAAGTCAAGGGAAAGACACTCTTGTCCAACATAAAGGGAAGGATTTGTTACTAGAAAAGCTCTTTTTCCCTTAGAAAATTAGAAAAAAAAAAAAAAAAAAATTAACTGCAGAGTCACCCTGAGCTTGAAACCCCAGCTGACAAGCTTGTGAAAGTAGATTAGCCACATTTCTGAAAATGTCATGAATTCCTTTTGCTTTCCCTCAATTGAGAATAGTGTCAAGGGGTCAATCAAACAAGTTGTAGTAGAGAAATCAGGGATATTAGTCTAGAGTATCATTTGTAATGTCGTAAACATTCAGCATACAATGTCTCTCTAGTGTGCTCCCGAATCACTTAAAAGGTAAAGAATGACTGATAAAAATGCCAGGCTATTTAGTCAGCATCATCCCTCTTCCCTCCAACAATTCTGTATTAGTTAAGATGAGGTTTAGCTGCAACTGACATGGAACCCAAAATAACATGTGACATTAACAAAATAATAATACATTTTTCACTTATGTATAAAAGTTCAAGGCTGGTGTGGGGCTTTGTGCTAACAGGAACAGGCTTCTTTATACTTGCTGCTTCACCATGTATTGCGTCTAATGGAAGGTCCAAGAGAGCAGCTCCAAAACCCAGGCAGGAGGATGGTGGAGAGGATGAAAAATAGGCCAAAAAAATCCTATACATACTTCTATTTACAATCTATTGCCTAACATTTAGCCTAAAGACCAGCTGGAAAATATATTGTGGTGGCCAACCAAATGTATATTTCTATGGAACAGGGAGAAAGGATGTTGAAGGAAAACCAGAAGTATCTGTATCTCATTCGTTTCGGAGAAGTCTTATAAAGTATTAATACTCATACAATAATTTTTATATAAGAACACCAATGGGATTTTAAATTCTATTACTTACTAAGAATTTAATAAACTTTGCAGAGTATTCCATTACTTGAATTTACCCCTTAAGCTTTAGTCATTCAAAAATTATTGTAAAATACAAAAACAATTTACCCAACAGTAAGCAGACAAGAATATAGATTATATATATAAATAACTCAAAATTAAAGAGTTAAATATCTCCTTTATTAAATTCATCCCTGTGCCTTACACTCAAAAATGATTTGAATTATAGATTTTTTTCAAATATGGTTGGTTTTTGCTACTTATAGAAGGCAAATTTTAAGATGAAAATTGTTTTTTCTTTTAATTAATGTTTTTACAGTTTGTTTTCTATTCAAGAATCTTAAGAAAAAATAGTATTATATCCATGAATCTTAAGTGGCATTTGCCATAAACTCATCTATTATTTTCTTTAACTAGCAATATAAAACTAAGAAAATCAGCTTTACAAGTACCCCCAAAATATACTTAAAGTTTAGATTAGATCTTTGATCATCAGATTCTTATAAAAAAATAATTTGATTTGTCAACTATCTTTAAAAGCTTTAGTGCTAAAGTATCCTTTTGACCTCTGTTTCCAATGTAGTATATTCCATGTTAAAATAGTTTAGTATATAGATATATGCACTGATACACACAGATATATTTGTATGTATGTATTGATTTATTTCAGTGGTTTATAACAATGTATTTAATTCCATAATCATATACATTAGTAAGTTTTGAAATACTATGTTTAACAAAATTCAGCAGATTTCTATATTCAAATACTTTGAAGACATCCTAATATACTAATCTGCATTATACTTTTTCCAGAGGGAAATGTGATGTGTAAACATATTTAACCACAGATATTCTGTTATAAAATTAATCAATCAATCAATCTCATAGAACTAGTATTTGTGGAAAACATTTTAGGAAATGATGAAATTAATTTATTGATATGCAAATAGTTAGCTTGCATATTTATTAAAATAAAATCACAAATTTAGCATGCAACTTGGTTTAGGTTTACCATAACCCTGGCTAAAGAGTCTTCACAGGGAGAGGGTAGATACTCATGTTGGTCATTTCAGGAGCACTAGAAATATCTGAAATGGAAAATTCACTTTTATAAAAATTTCTAATTTTGCTGAGTTAATTTTTTAAGTCAAACTCTTTTGTAAATATGATCCAATAGTTTACAATAATGTATTCATGCTTCACTTCATTTATCTAGGTTCTATCTCTGCCCAATAACAAGCTACTGTTTTGATGACTTTGTTTACCTTTTGTTCTCCTTTTCACGGACATAATTTATTTACCACCTTTATTTTATTTCACTACTAATATGTTAAAAACAAAAGGAAAACATTTATCATTGAAAACCTACTATGTATTAGGAACAATACTTAACACTGGGAATACAAAAGCAAGGTAATCATGGACTATAATAAATTTATGTTTAAATACAGAAGAAAGACAAAATGTTGATACCTATCCAGAACATTATTTAAAATCAAGTAAAACTCTTTAGAATTGAATAGAACAATTGTCTAGGACAAAGAAAAATATTTATATTGTCAAAATTCTGATCACCTTTAAGAATACCAATGGCATATTTATTAGTTGTTACAAAGACCAGAGAGAGATTTGTGTATAAACCAGGTAATTTTCAATTAATTAATCTGTGAGTAACAATAAAAATACATAAATTCCCCAAAACAGAAATTGTGAATCCTAGTCTTCTGAACAGAGTGCAGTAAAATTAGATGTTAAGAACAAGATTAAATGCCTCCTGCATGAAAGATGTACTTAAAACTAAACTATATGCCATTTTGAAAATTACAAAAATTTAAATGTCACATATCAAAACATTAAATATGTATATATACATACATTATAGGTGGGCATAAAGTCAATCCTTAGACCTAGATCCTTAAATTATTAAATTAATAAATAAAAAAGAAAATTAATAACTGCTCATTCAACTTGAGAAATTAGGAAGAGTAAATACAGTCAAATAATTGAGAAGAAGAAATCAATAATTAATTTTAATTAATTAATAAACAAAAGATGACATAACAGAAAACAGAAAAATGGTAGAATGGATAAATATATGTAAGAGCTAGAAAGCTTTTTTATAAAAAGGAGTAAACACAAAGTAGTAAGAATAAGAAATAAGATAAACAAGATACTGGGAAAAAATAAAAATTTTAATATATTTTGTAAGGATTCTTGTTTTCACCTGTTAATTAAGGTAATTATGTAAATTCTAAAACAAGCAAACAAACTATCATACCAGTTATAAAATAAATAAGTCACAGGGATATAATTTACAGCATAGGGAATATCATCAATATTTTTAAAAACTTTGTATTGTGTGTGATATATAAAAATACCGAAACCCTATGTTGCATACCTTAAACTAATATAACATTGTAAGTAAATTATAACTCAATAAATAAATAAATTAATTAATTAAGTGCCGTAGCACTAAATTTTTTTTTCAAATATCCCTTTGTTTTAAGGAATATTTGAAAAATTAAATTTTAATCTCTTCCCATTTTTATCTCTCACCTGTATCTTTTATATGCAATTTACTAATAAAGGTAATTGAAATTTATTGAGCAGTTACAAATAAACAACATAACATAAGAAGAGTAAAATTGAGTTATCTGAGAGGTTACAGAGTCATGGTCACAGTCTCTCCAGGCAGAATGTCTGGTTCCACAACCAGCGCTGCCAGTTATCTGATGTATGAACTTGGTCAGCTAGAGAGATTCCAGAGTGCATCATTTTTTTCTTCTGTACAATGCTGAGAAAAATAGAACTTCCTTAATAATATGGTTATAAGAATTAAATAACTTAATATATGTAAAGCACCTGGTACAATTTAAGCATTATAACAACTGTTTGTTAAATCTAAAATTGTACCATTTTTCTGCCTTAATCTAAATTATATAAATCCTCCCTCCTTAAAATAGAAACAAAAGCAAACATACTATCTTTTTTTTTTTTATTTTGCATTTCTTCTAGTCATATAATTTTGTCCTCATTATAAACTAAAAACAATTGTTTGACTTAATGAGAGGGCATATATCAGTAATCAAAAACTTTTTGGAAAATACATCTACAAATATCAAAAGCATTTTGAAAATGTTTTATTTTCATGTAGGACATAAAAAGTTTCCTTTATAAGTGGAAAAATATTCCCATGTAAATTCATACAATACTTTTCCATGTAGCTCTCTCATATATATGTATATATAAAAATTTCAAAAGCTATTTAAGAAATATATGTTGGAGAAAAAAACGAGTCTTGCAAATAGAATAAGACTAATTGCAGTGAGTTGAGAAAAATTTGGCTCTTTTCTCACTTATGGTGGTATATTTTTCCTTAACTGTGCAAACCAAAACGACTTTCAAAATTTATTCCTGATTTCCAATCATATGTTATTTTAATAGAAGAAACTATATCAACGGCATAGTTGATCAAGTTAATGAAAGATACTTTTCAGTTTCTGGTTACTTTGGAACAGGGTTTCTTAAACATAAAAGGGGAAACTGTTAATGTCAGGAACACTATTTATAATCATCTTAGAAAAGCTCAAATAAATTTTCCATGAAATCTATAATATTCAAATGTGGACCATTTAAAGGAGACATCACTATAGTTGTGATAGCAAGGAGATATAGTTCCACAGGCAAGATTTTCATAAATTAAAGTAATTTTTTTAAGAATAAGAAAAACCTTGCATTTATATTTTTTATAAGAATAGATCTTTTAAAAATAGAGGAATGTTTTGAATTATAAGGCTCTAATATTGCAAAGTAAAAATGTCTATTTCAAAGGCATAATGTTAAATGTTAGTATACCACATCTCATTACACACTGAAGAAGGTATAATTGTTCTTCTCAACATTAAGACAGTTACTAAGTGGAAAAACAGGTACTAACACACACACACACACACATACATCATAAAGCTTCCTACAATTTATAATGTTCATAAGGTCATCATTTTATAGTTAAGTATTATTTTAAAAGCTCCAGAAATCATTTTATATATTAACATATCAACTTGACTCTTTGGATGTTTTTTAAATGTTCATTCTGTGTTACGTACGTAGTAAACTTTGCTCTGTATGGATAAGAAAATAGGAAAATTGCTTTTTAAAGTTACAGTAACTCCAAGAAAATTTTCTTTCACAAGTTATTAAACAGAAGTATGAAGTTCTTTGTTACCCTTTTGTAAAATTAGTGGAAAGTTATACATAGGCACCTTTATCTTTTATCAGGATCAAGGAAAATGATTGCATCCCAAACAAATATAGGAGGGCTGTTGGAAGGTTCTTGCCAATACTGGAAGTAGTGCAGAATGCGGTCACCTTTATGCCCATAAGAAAATCTCCTGTGTGGCTCAGTGGAAAAGAATAACAATGGTTACTAGAAAGTCAATTTAATTAACCTTAATCTCCCAATATAGCCTAGTAGACTCTCTTGATTTGGACAAAGAAGAAAAAAAACAAAAAACATTGTTATCAAATGGAGAATGTAAAAATACTGTTTTTTCATTAGGGTATGTAATATCCTCAAATTAAGAATAAATGCTCCTAAGGGACTTTTGGCTGTGCAGAGTCCCACAGCATACATAAGCCTTAGGTTGATCTAAGCAGTGGATAAAGGCTTCTTAGCAACTGCTGTGTACATAGCAAATAATAACTGATTAGTTTAAAAGTTATCAGTTAAGTTTTATTTCTATAAAGTTGGTGTTATGAGTAACTGAGTTGAAGACTGAGGTAATTATGGGATAGCAAGCCTATATAATTTCTTAATTATAGAAGCCCAATTTTATTAGATACAGAAGTAAAACTGATATACCATCATCTAATTAAAGCAAGACTGATTTTTTATCACATTTCTTGAAATTCTTTGTTAACTACTTTGATATATGTTTTTACATCTATTTAACCCATAGAATGAAAATCTAGGGATAGGTTAATCAGTACTAGAATGCTCCACTTCTGGTTCCCTAAGAGAAAAACAAACCTCACGATTTCTCAGTGAAAATGAATATTGTTCTGTTATCTTTATTTTTAATTGACAATAAAACAAACAAAAGAATCAGCATAGGGGCTTCCCTGGTGGCGCAGTGGTTGAGAGACCGCCTGCCGTTGCAGGGGACACGGGTTCCTGCCCTGGTCCGGGAAGATCCCACATGCCGCGGAGCAGCTGGGCCCGTGAGCCATGGCCGCTGAGCCTGCGCGTCCTGAGCCTGTTGCTCCGCAACGGGAGAGGCCACAACAGTGAGAAGCCCGCGTACCGCAAAAAAAAAAAAAAAAAAAAAAAACTTCATGTTTTTCTTATTCAATATAATCTTAGGGTAACATACAATGTAAAGGACATCTAGGCTTGCTCAAATCATTTTTATATTCAATTGCATTTAAACTAAACTGTTATTTAAATTGGTTAGGGAATATTGAATCTGCCTAAATAAAAATGAATTGTGCTTCCATATATATGTAGGTATACTTGCATATGAAGGGGTGTGTGTGTGTGTGTGTGTGTGTGTGCGCGCGTATGTGTGTGTGCATAAAACTGCCCTTACTAAAGTCGATTGAATGTGTTTGATTAATTTAGAAGTTTATGTAAGAGCTGGGCATTTCCCTTTGTCAATATTATAAGTGTGATTGTCATTTATTATTAAGTTTTTACTGGCAATAGAATTCTGGATCCAATGTGATAGTAGCTAGGGAAAGATTGATAATACAGAGAAACCCTGTCCCTGTGGTCATGGGAGCTTGCCACTATTTAAAGCAAGGCATCAAAACCCTGTATAACACAAATATAAAGCTTAATCTGGATCTGAATAGGAAGAAAATTATTTAGTAGTTATACATTTCTAATTCTGTGTCTGAATGATGGAATCAGGCATTGCTATACTGAACTTACATGTATTCAACTGCTGTTCAGACTGTGTGGTGGCTCCTCCGGACATGACTAGGAGGTGAGGATGTGATAGGAGGTGAAAGTTTGCTGTGTCACCTTCTGTCTCATTCCCCGAATGCCTCACAGAGGGTGGCTTGGGTCTAGATAATTTTTGCTTAGAGACAAAGCTCTAGTAGTATGACATCACCATGTTTCATTTCTATATTTTATGTGTTTTGTTTATAGCACAGGTTATTTAAAAGAAAAGATGGTTGAGAGCTATCTTTTTAAAATACCTTTAATACAACTGACTTTTTTTGTTTGTTTGTTTGTTTCACCAAAACATTTTTATTTCAAAAAAATTTTTTTTTTACAACTGACTTTTTTCTTTTCCTTCTCTACCTTAAAATGCATTTAATGAGTTTGTGGGACAAATACTCATTTGTCAAACTGAGAAGAATTTCACCACATGGCCAGATTACATATACAGTCATCCTGCTAGGTATGGTTCCAGGAGCCCCCTCTAATACCAAAATCCATGGATGCTCAAGTCCCTTATACAAAATGTTGTAGCATATGCGTATAACCTGTGCACATACTACCTTATACTTTAAATCATCTCTTTGATAACTGATACAGTGTAAATAGTGGCAGGTGCCCAGCAAATTCAAATTTGTTTTTTCTAATTTTCTGGAATTTTTCTTTTAAATATTTTCTATACATGGTTGGTTGAATCCAAGGGTGTAGAACCTGCAGATGTGGAAGGCTAACTCTACATGCTTGAGGTGTAAATTACATAGACTGTTGGTTATTTTATTTTACCTTATAATGATATGAAAGAATAATGTGTCAATGATTTTCACAGTCTAATGTGCAACTGATTTAAAATGATTTAATTCTCTTCCTCAAGAACTTAATTAGTTAATGAGTATGTAGAAATGGAATAAAAGGAAGAATAACATTATTGGAAAGTAAAGATATTCTGTCAACACTCAATTATGATTATCTTTATATATGTTTCTCCTAAATTGACGGTTACATTTTATGACCATGTGACTTTCTATACATTTATAATAATCTGAAAATTATAAATATTGTAAATTTGCTCTATAATGATGACTATGTAAATCACCCTTTTTATTAGTAAGGGTTCTCCAGAGAGCAGAATCAATAGGATAAACATATAAAAAATTAATATAAATGTAAAATACACACATACATCAAGAGGTTTATTTTAAGAAATTGTCTCCCATGTTTGAATGTTTTCTTCCCCAGGAATCCTCAAGTTTTGCTCTTTAAGGCCTTTAATTAATTGAGTGAATTTCATCCACAGTATCTAGGCTTTACTTAAAATCAATTGATTATAGATGTTAATCAAATCTTTAAAATACCTTCATGACAACACCTAGATTAGAATTTGATTACATAATTGGATGCCTAGCTTAGCAAGGTTGACACATAAAATTAACCATTACATTCTTCATTGGTAAAATCTGATGACCAAACATAATTTAATTTTATAGCCTGGTATCATTAATGGGAATATTATGATCCTTCATATAGTACCCTATGTAAAGCAGATATAAATGATATAATGAAGATGATTATTAGTCTAAACTCACCAAAACATTTTCCATCAAGTCATTTAATGGCTTCTCATCTATTTTCTACAAATTTCTCAATACTTAATTCATCTTGCCTATATGTTCAAGGCTTTAAAATACAAACAAACATTGTAGGAACTCAAAAAAGAAGGGCATATATATTCCAATCCCATCAATTTACAGATAGGGAAAACTCCAATGAGTCTTTCTAATTCTCTGGTTCAGGTTGGTGTGTGAGCACTTTTTCCTAGTTCTTACTGTGTTTTATCTGTAATTGAGTACTTACTCTGTAGTGGGTCGAATAGTGCACCACACCCACCCCCCATCCCCTCCCCACAATTCACGTCCACCTAGAACCTCAGAATGTGATCTTATTTGGAAATAGTTTCTTTGCAGTTATAATGGGTTAACATAAAGTCATACTGGATTAGGGTGAGCCCTAAGTAACAATGAGTGGCATCCTTATAAAAGAGGAGA
The DNA here is from genome assembly GCF_964374135.1 of Grampus griseus. Lineage (NCBI taxonomy): Eukaryota > Metazoa > Chordata > Mammalia > Artiodactyla > Delphinidae > Grampus > Grampus griseus. Next base: position 41,497,215 of record NC_139012.1, on the reverse strand, counting down.
GCAAGAAATGGAGAAAAGGAAATCACGTGAAGGTACAAACACACAGGGGAGATAGCCACATAAAGACAGAGGCAGAGATCAGAGTTATGCTGCCTGAATCCCAGGAACACCAGAATCCACCAGAATTTGAGAGAGGCAAGGAAAAATCTTCTTGTGCTTTCAGAGTGAGTATGGTCCTGCTGCCACCTCCATTTTTGACTTCTCCAGAACTGAAAAAAAATAATTTCTTCAGTTATAAGCCACCCAGTTTGTAGTAATTTAGCATGGCAGCCCTAAGAAATGATTACACTTTCATTAGACATTAGAGCTTTCTCTACTTTCCTTACATTATTTTGCAAAGAATAATGAAGCTTCCACAAAGAAATCTTAAATGACTTGGGTTAAATTTATGCAAAACTGGGATTCTGTTTATAGAGGAAATGCCCCATTTGGGCACCTCTCTTCAGAGTTTCATAGTATAAAAAGTAGTGGAATGGATTAGACTGGCATTTATACTTACAGGGAAGAAGGGATTCTTCTTCAATGGGATATGTTTAAAATACCACATTAGTTGAACTGAATTGAATTCTTTGAATCTGGTCAAAACTCCTTTCCCAATCCAATTTATTTTTACCAAGAGAATAAACTGACTTAATCTGTCGTGTGTGATGTGTAATAAGTTACTTCCATTAGAGTAGCAATGAACTGCCAACGTTGTCAAACACATGGCTTTTCAAGGTGTGTCCATTTAGAGCCATTATGCAACCAAAGATTCATTAAGCTCATGTAATTAAATAAAAACAATAACCCAAATAGTTAAGAACAAAGTCATGACCTTTAATGATCCCTTAGCTTATCCCTGATACAAAATGAATGTTAATTACCATTAATGGTCTATGTATATCTAAGGTATGACACACTTATAATCTACCCAAAGGGAGTCCTCAGTTCCTTTTGTACACGAGGTACCCTTTTGAGGATGGGCATTAATTACTCTTACACAGAAACAAAAGTACTTTCAGTTCTCAAGGTATTTTCTGACAACTGTCAGCATAAGTGTACATAAAATTTTAATTGTGTCCTGGGTGGCTTCAAATATAAAATTATCCTTGAGAGCTTTTAGGAGAACTTTACACTTTAGTTGCCACGTAAAGAAAGCTTAATAACTAATTTTCTGATTATGTTCAGGCAGCACAAGTTACATTTAATTTATGTGCATAGAACTGGCAGTTTGATACATGGTTAAGATCAAATTTAATTTTCTACTAAAATTACAAAATTTGCAAACTCAGCACTACAAGGGACTGTGTTTATATGAACCTACAATTTATTTTTCAATACTTCCTTCATAAATAAGTGTGTGTATAAATATCTTCTTTTTTTTTTTTCAAAATTCAGAATTATTGCTCAGTTTTATTTAGAAAGCTATTCAGCAATTAGTCCTTCATATTCTAAACTTTGGGTCCCATTTTGAAAATCTCTTAGAAGTGAATTTTGGAGAGACACAAAGGAAAAAAAATAGTTAATGTTAAACTTTTTGTGCTTATAAGAAATAACCTGTGTATCAGTTATCTATTACTGTATAAAAATAAAGCAAACAAAAAACCTTCTAAAACTGCCTGACTTAATGCAACAGCCATTTGTTTAGCCTAAGATGCTGTGGGTTAGCACCTGAGGCTGAGCTCAGCTGGGCGATTCTCCTGTGTATGACTGGGCTCTGTGATTGCATTCAGTAGCCAGTCACATGGTGGATTGGCTGGGGGACGACTTGTGCAAGATGGCCTCACTCATTTCTCTGGTTATGAGTTCCCTGTTGGCTGAGGTGAAAGGGCAACTAGACCACATGTCTTCCAACATCCTGCAGGCTAACTTAGGCTTGTTCTCATGACATCTCCTTGGGGTTCCAGAGGTGAGAGTGGAAGTGTAAAAGGCCTCCTGTGTCCTCTGCTCAGAACTGGTATAATTCCACTTACTCCATATTCTGTTGCTCAAAGCAAATCACAAACCCCATCAAAATACAAGGCATAAATAAACTCTATTTACTGATGGGAGAAGCTTCCAAATCACAAAGAAAAAAAAATGTCATTAAAGGGTAGAATAAAAAGTTATGGTCACTTTTTGCAGTCTTTTATAGAATGCTTGTCAACAAATGAATGGTTTAAAACTCTACACAAAGATTCTGATTTAGTTGGTCTAGAAACCACTTCAGTAATATTTATACAGCAGAAACAGCCCATAGAGACATTCAGAGTACCCATGTTCTCACAGAGTAGGGGTAAGTCATAATTTTAAGTATTAATTTCCCCATTGACAAAATGATGACTTAGAGTTGAAAATTCTAGGTGCCCAATCAACTCTGAGATTCTTGTCATCTAACTTCAGTTATCTAGGAAAACATTTCACATTTAATTCATTATTAGGTATTGTATTGCACATAGATTTCAATTTCTTTATTTACATAGAATAATTTATGTTCATATTAAAATCATATTCAGTCAATTATTTTATACATTTTTTTTTTTTTTTCTGGTACGCAGGCCTCTCATTGTTGTGGCCTCTCCCATTGTGGAGCACAGGCTCCGGACACGCAGGCTCAGTGGCCATGGCTCACGGGCCCAGCCGCTCCACAGCATGTGGGATCTTCCTGGACCGGGGCACGAACCCGTGTCCCCTGCATCAGCAGGCAGACTCTCAACCACTGCGCCACCAGGGAAGCCCTATTTTATACTTTTAATCAATGGGTCAATTCTAAAAAAATGGTGTCCTTGTTTATAAAATCTCAAAGCAATAGGTCTTTTTATTACTAGGCTCTCATGTTGTGTAGTTTATAAACATTTTATATTTAAGAATTGTCTTTATGCATCTGTATTTTGAAATAATGCTTGTTGAAATGTCATAGATGTCATATGGAGTGTTATATAATACAAAAAAGGCACAATTTCATTTTCGAGGCCTGTCAGAATTTTTTTTTTTTTTTCATTCAATAAGGAGCAAAGAAGAGACATAACACACTTGAGAGACTATTTCTTAGAAGACTCCCTAAGAAGGTTGCACGTGAACAAGTCTTACTGATGAGGAGGGAATGTCAGGCCAATGGTTATGGAGTGTGAAGCAAGTAGAGAGACAGATAAGAGGGAAATACCCAGTTTTAACAGGGATGTAATATGGTGCTCAATGCTCCATGCAAAGCAGAAGAGAGATGAAGCTGAGAGGGGCACACCATGGAGAGAGCTTGGATATTACTTTGTAAGATATCTGGAGTGTTTCAGAAGATGAAAAGTAAAATTTTCAAAATGATTAGAAATTCCAAATCATTCCAAGAGAATGATACAACTTGAAGTTGTATATAGAGAGAAGAGAATCTGCAAAATCCTGGGATGACTGGAAAATAAAGAGCCCATGAAGAAGATGAAGAAGGTCATGGACTTTGAGAAGGTAATGTTGAGTGTCAAGAAGATGGAGGTTGTAGAATTTAGAAGACTGAAAAATGCCCATTAGCCGTAAAGAGGTCAATGCTTACTTCAGTGAAGGTGGCTCCAGCAGACTGTAGTAAGGTGTTGAGTGATGTTGTTAAGGAGATGGATTCAGTGGATGGTAACTCTTCTGAGAAGTTCAGATGAAAAGGAAGAAGGATTTTTTTTAATCTTACTATGAATATATTAGTAAAATATTTCAATATGTCTTCACATATATAATAAACCATATATAGTGTTTATTTTAAAGTTTTGTTTCCATTTTATTTAATGATTTTAGAATCATGAGATATTTTGTTGAAAATTGAACTTCTCACTAAGAATAATCTTTGCCAAATATTTTGCTGTGATGAACCTCTCACATTCCTCTGCAAACCTATAGTGGACTTCATCCCATATGTGATGGTTAATTTTATGTGTCCATTTAGATAGGCCATGAAAGCCAGGTATTTGATCAAATATTATTTTAGTTGTTACTGTAAAGGTATTTTTAGATGAGATTAACATTTAAATTAGGGGACTTAGAGTAAAGCAGATTATCCTCAGTAATGTGGTGGGCCTCATCAAATCACTTGAAGGCCTTAAGAGAAAAAGACTGACCTTCTCCAGTGAAGAGAGAATTTTACCAGCAGACGGCCTTTGGACTCAAACTACAACTCTTTCCTGGGTCTCCAGCCTGTCACCTTAGTCTGCAGATTTTGCATTTGAGAGCTTCCACAGTTGCATGAACTAATTCTTAATACTAAATTTCTCTCTCTCTCTCTCTTTCTCTCTCTTTCCGTCTTACTTTCTCTCTCTCTCTCTGTATGTATATATAAATATACACATACATTTATATACTTATATTATATATCTGAACATATATATTAAATATATAATTATATATATTTTATATGTATTTATACACACACATTCTATGAGTTATCCTTCTCTGGAGAACACTGACTAATACCCCTTGAGATGTAAATATTAAAAGGTCAGGAATTTAATTTGGTAAAAGGCTCCATTCTGGCAAAAATAATTCCTCTGAACTTTCTAGTTTTGGACAATGTTTGCTGAATATTTGTATGTGGAAATATATTGAAAAGAATTAAATCATTACCTTCCAATGATATATGCTTTTAGTAGATGTTCCCCCCACTTCTGATTTCTTATTATATACATATTAAATTATCCCATTACCTTTCACTCTGTCTCTATGAATAATATGCAGAAATCAAGAATACAAAGTACCAATTAATGAAAATATAAGTGAAACATTTATATTGTCTGAACATCATTAACATGAAAGACTTTTTTAATTACGAGTATCCTTGTCACTGAACTAGACAACCAAGGTAACACTAATAAGAAGTGTAGAGAAAAAAATCTTTTACCTCTGTGCATTCCTGTATAGCATGTTTGGTTTTCTAGTAGCCTTGTCAAACAGCGTACAATGATCCAAGGGAAAGCACATCGTTTTTGCACAGAAACAATTTGCAGTGAGTAACTTGAAGACCCTTTTAGTGTATAATGAAAATTTTACTGGATAGCTTTTAAGATGAACCCTTAACAAAAATGTTTGCCTCACTTAGGCCACTGAAAACCCAAAGCCTAGAGGACTTCCTGTTCAGTGACTGAGTTATTCAGTGACTAAATGTGCCCTGGATAAAAGATTTATTTTAATTAGAATAACTGTTTGAATGACTTCTGTATTAATCTTTGCAGAGTAAACACTAAAGACTTTTCAATAGTCTACAAGGATCTATATAGCCTGGCCCCTGGCTCTCTCCTTGACTTCATCTCCCCACACATCTCCCTTATTCCTCTCTGTTCGGCACTACAGGCCTTCTTTCATTCTTCAAACATGCAAAGCAAATTCTGCCTGGAATGCTCTTCACACAGGTATCCTCAAACCCCTTCATTTCTTTGAGGCTTTCTGTTCAAATGTCATCTTCTCAGTAGGCCTTTTACACTGTGTAAAATGTCAACTGACCCTGTCTTACTTATTTATTATGTATATCAAAATATGTATACTAATTATATAAACTATGTACTAATTAAGTATTTAATATGTACAATATAGATAGGTTTTGGGTTCACTCCAATCCAGACCCTATAGCTACCAGGTGTGGGGCCAGTGCTAGCACTCACTGGGAACAATGTATCCTGAGCTGACAAATAAGCCCTAAAGACTCCAGGGTGCTCATTACCAGGGCATTCAGTATCTCTGTGTGCAATGCAGCTACTGGTCCTCATCTGGGCAGATAATTAGAAATATTGAGTATTACCTCCATATTTTTTTACCTCCATACATTCTAAAATTGAGGTCTATTTTTCAGAACAATAGTGTTGAGAGATAAATAAGCTAATTCATTTAGAATTTCAATTTTAATAATTCCAAGTTTTACCCTCAAAATACTTCAAATAGGATTTGCAAAAGTTTTTAACTTCTAAAATGTATTGACTTCATCATTGGAAACACCATTTGAATGTAATTCTGTAATATGTTTTTATATTTTAACTTGCCTGTTTATCCAGTTTTGTATTTGCTTTTAAAGGCCCACGGATTTTAACTTAATTTATAACTATTTGTGCATACTTTCTGTGATAGAAAAGCATGGTCCTATAACTCAAATTCAGTGATTATTTTGATTTGTACCCTCTTCAAAATATTAATTTGTACATATACAATTTTTAGGAGTTATAGCTACTCACTTGAAACTATTTTTCACAATTCACTAAAGTTTTTCTAATGCCCCCAATTATTCTTTATGAATTGTTTTTATTGTCTAAAAAAATGCAAAATGCCAAGGCTTTGTTCATTTTTACCCAGCAGCAGAAGCCATTTTGATGATAAGAAGATGAGGCTTCCTTTGTAAGTCTTATCTTTTCATCACAGACAGATGAGGATTGAATGTGACAACATATGAGAAGCATTTAGAAGATCGTGCCTGTCATAAAATAAGAGCACAACAAAAATTTTCCAAAAACCAAACTTATTTGTTTATTTTTATATTAAAAGAAATTGTGTTAAAAGATTAAACTAATTCCTGTTTTTTATTGATTAATTTATTATTTTGTTTGTTTATTTACTGGTTTCATTAAATCCTTCCCTGCATGGAATAAAGGAAGGGTCACTGGGTGAGGAGTCAGAAGAGCTTTGTTTGAGCTTTAGCTGTTTTATTCCCTAAGATGTGTAACCTTGAATAAGTCACTTAATAAACTCAAAGAACTTACAGTCTATAAAACAGAAATAATTCTTTCCTATAACTATATGGGGTAGTGAGGATAATCAAGTGAGGTAATACTTGACAAGTTGCTTTCTAATGGACATACAGATATCTCTGTGTGTGTGTGTGTGTGTGTGTGTGTGCGCGCGCGCGCATATGTGTGTGTGTGTGTATGGTCTTTAAGATACATTTTGATGACTGATTATCTCATTTCAATGATATTATTACAAATATAGCTAGAGTTCTTTTCAAACATACATTATAGTGAACATTTTTTAGTTTATTCTTTGAAACTTTGTTTCTTCTAGTAGCTAGCATCATAGACGTGGGGAGAAACCTCCCTCATACTGCTATTCCAGATCTGTGATAGTGGAGGTTGCCAATGATAACAGCACATGGCCCTGGGAAAACTGAGGGCATGTTACCCAAGTAATGTCAACAAGAGCCCTTCCTGAGAATTATTTTAATTAGATGAAGAGAAGAGAGTTTTCTAAGATGTGAGTCTAGGCTCTACTGTCAACTGTAATATCTTGTTTCTAGATAGTTAAGGGTACTCCTAATAGTCAAGGGTTTCACCTGCTGCATTCTGAATCAGTCAAGTTTGATATGAAATTCTGTTGTATCATAACTTAAAATATGTCATAAACAAAGTGATATAAATTGTGGCATTTGGATTATCCTACCTATTGCTCTTCTCACATCTGGGCTGTTTAGTGGAGGGCTGGATAGGAATTTGCTAAAATACATAGCAAACCTTAGAGCTTGTTATTCTAAGAGAGTTTCAACAAGGATATTTGTGATTATAGTATGGTATTTTAGACTTAAAGACATTGCAAAAATATTCACAGTTATTATTATTTTTTTAAATTTCATGTTAGTTGAAAAAGGACATCTTATTCTATATATAATTCAGAGCCTAGTGGTGAGTTGCTGCAAGGGAAGCCAGGCATACCAAGAAATGTCTCCATCGTGCTAACAATTTTTAATGTGACAAATGCAGTTTATTATTCCTGCCATGACTAAATATTGAAGTGGATGATTCCAGTTTTCCAATGTTTCTTGTTCTGAAGAATATACATTAAACATTGTTCTGTTACCAGCACTTTACTAATCAGAATGTCAAAAAGTTTGGTGAGTCATTGGTTTGGTTTCCATTTATGCCACGTATAAACATAAACAATCAAACAGATTTGGATTAAAGGACTCAATAGTACTTCTTTATTAGAGAACCATTTTGTACTTTGGGGCCAAGTGTATTTTTATATAATAAATTGAGAAAAAAAGATAAGCCACAGTTTTATAATAAAATATTCCTGCCAGGTATTAATAACTGTAGCTTTTGTCCCACTTGACAAGAGCTATTTTTGAATTTGTTATGAATTTCAGAATCTCTAACAACAGAATACACTGCCAACGTTTATAAGGGTACTAAAAAGACTGTCAGCCTTGATGCATGATGCATTCATTAGACAGTTATACTGAGTGAAGAGTCACCAGTAGTATAACTCTTATAGGAATGCATGCAGCTAAGGCCATTCATAAGAGAAAGTGGGTAGGAGAGAGAAAGGAAAAAAAATATACAGTAACAATTTAATTAAGGCATCCTTTAAAAAAAACTATTCATCTTTATAAAACTAGAAGTTTCAGATTCTCCTGATTTTTCTCCAAAAATTGTGAAGTCTTCTAAATTACATAGTTATATCAGAATGACATCACGGAGCTGGGACCAGCAGAATTTTCAATTTTGAATTCATCAGGTTCATTCTCTGAAGTTGAAACATCAATATGCATTAATGAAAACAGCACTTCTAAAAGTGAGAATGAGGAAAATTACTGAATCTAAACAAAGTGTATATGCTGCCATGATGATCATTTCATAGTGTTATTTTCAGTTATATTTTCAAATTGTCTAATAAGACCAGACTTCTACCCTCCGTCAACATGCAGCCCACACAGAACTCCAGAAATCAACCAATGACACTAAAACTGGATTTGGTTAAATAAAATGATTTTGGGGTGTTCTTTCTATAACTTTATGTTTGCATTTTAATCAAAACATGTTGTTAGATAATACAGTCAATTAATAAAGTTGTTGGATAGCCATGCAAAATATGTGTTGACTTCTCTCTAAGCTGTGTCTCTTAAAGCTAACAGCATAAACAAATTAAAATAATACTGTGGTTAAATAAGTGCCTCTTGCAATGAATAAGTAATGATATTTAGTCTATTTAAATTCAGTGACATGAGGAAAAAGTACTTAAAATCAGGTGTTTTCATCAGTGAGTGTAAGATTGGGATATAATATTTTTAAAGTGAAGGAGATTAAAACTATTTTGTTAAATTTGCAGAAAACTAAAAGATAAATGCTTATTTTTTTTAAGTAATTTACTGCTCCTTTTAAACTGTAATACGTTGTTCCTTGCTACACATGGGAAAATCAGGAAATATGATTTAGAAGAATTTTCAGGGAAAATAGTCTTTTTTTTTGGTGTAATTTAACTTTAATATGGTATGTTTTATAAAGATGAATTTAAAAAAAATTAGTTTTTGCAATAATATGTTTTGTTTTGCTTCTAATACCAACATAGAGGACTCAAGTCATTAAATACTTAAACAAATGGTTATGATCCCAGCATTTTTATAATTAATAGGGACATTAAAGCTAATTTTTTAAAAAAACACCTGGATTTTTTCGATATTGTATGTTCTTCTTTTAATTTCTTAACTATATTTATAGAATATTGATAAAAAAATGGTGTTTACTCATCAAAAGTGAAAGAAATATTATTACACTTTTAAGGAGATAAAATTTTGCCTATTAGTAGCAAATGAAAACCAGAATTACTAAATGATTTTGTATTTTATAAACTTAATCTACAGATTCAATATTCTTATTGAAATTGTAACATTTCTCCCAGTTTGTAAGCCCATGTACTTTTCATTATTTTCTTTTTCATTTCTGTACTTTTCATTTATTTTTAGATGTTTAACTACCTGGATCTCTATATAGAAATTAGAACTTAGAAGTCTATATGGAAATTTATATCTCTATATAGAACCATTTTTAAAACATAATATAGTTTGTCATATCTTAGGAAACTGTTTATAATAGCTCAGTGGCTTACCTTATAGTTCATATTCAACTAAGTCATCAAACCACCGTTGATATTCATTTTATTCTCAGTTTTCACATACTCTTTATAAAGTTTTTTATTACAAAGAACCATGGTTCTTTGAAATAAGACAAATATTACAGATATGTTGAGTACAGAAAGTAAAATTTTCCATCACTCCTCCTTTCTCAGGCTTTAGTCTTGTATTTATTTTCAAGATTTGTAAATGGATGTAGATATAGATATAAAAGAAACCAAGCTCACCATGTTGTTGGTAGACTTTTTTCTTTGAACAATATGTTTGTGACAACTTTTACATTCTATCTATTCTGCTGACTTTAACCAGTAAGTTGACTACCTACTTACTACTAGAATTAATTGACTAATACCTTAGGGTCTAGCTAAAAAAATAATCTTAGGATTCAGAGAACAATGATTTCTTAAAAAATTATTTTCTGAAAGTAGTTATTATACTTAAAAGCAAAAGGAATTTGATTGCTAATTTATGATGAGTATCTAAATAGTTTTACACTTTCTATTTTTTACATATTCTCAATATTTAATTGTTTTTTAAAAAGTATAAACCATGAAATGTAGAAAAGGGTTCAATGGCTCATTATGAGAAAATAGAAAGTGAGTTAAAATTCTAAAAAGGAATAGATTAATAGTCTGGAACATATCCACAATTATCTGGAAACAGCTGGTGCCCTTTCACCATTGCTTCAAGTGAAGGCCCTGGCTTTATCCCTCTCTGCCAGAAATAACATCAGCCCAGAAGCCCTGAATCCCAGCAGCACAGAACTGCCAGAGTGCTAGGGAACATGAGCGTAATAGTGCCTTCCTCAGCCTACACAAGTATGTGTTGCTAAGGCTATAGGATAACCTTTTAACTCCTTCATAGATACTTCTTTGAGTTATACATATCATTAAGCCACTACATCTTACCCTTGGTTAAATCATTTTTAAAACTATAATTAGTTTTCATACTGTCACTCAGTTTAAAATAGTTCAATATTCTGCCAAAAATGCTGTAATAGCCAAGCACTAATAACAAGTAGAAAGAAAAGGGAAAACCAATGAGAATGGCTCTTCTGATATGGAAGTGAGCAGTTAGAAAATAAAATCAATCAAATCTTTATATATTTGTCTTAAATATTAAAACCCACTGGTCTATTTGTAAATCTTTTCCAGTTCTTATTTGGACAACTCCTCTACTGACAGATTTATAGGACATGTTTAAGCATCGAGATTTGATTTAAGGAATTCCAGTTTATGAAATAAACATAAATAACATATATTAGGGTGGAAGAACCAGAGCAATTAGTTATGTACAGACATTCTCATTTAGCAGGAGAGGAAATTGTAACTCAGAGAATTTAAGTTAACATGAGCCTGTAGCCTAAAACTCTTTAAGTTCCTTGCTTGTTATCTTTCATGAATAATCACATGATGGAAATCTAACTTAAAATTCAATGAACATCTTTGTTTTGATGCTTCATTAATTAGAGTGTATAAACAGTACTTTAAAAGGAAAATGATTTAAAGCCTCAAATCAAAAACTGTTCCTCTTCTTTGTCCAGGAGCTGTCCTGCCTTTTACAGATTTAGGGGAAGGATAACCACCACTAAGGCATCTCAAGATATAATCAATGTTTCTTAGAGGAGCTGTTAAAATGTAGATGAGGCTTTTCTTCCTTTAGTACAAATTCTTGATAGTAAAGAACTTCTAGTGAATGAAAGATTCATACCATAACAAGAAGATTGCTTCTTGAGACGTTCATAATGTACTAGCCTTTTATTTTAACATTATGCCTTTTTGTTGGTAGCAGTGCTTTCGACTGCCAGATTGAAAACAATGATTTTTAATCAGTTTTCCATATATAACTTTTAATGAGTACATCACAGAAATCCATTGAGATTAAATGGGGATAAAGACTGTTGTTTTCTGGTACTTGATGGGAATAAAGTGCAGCATCCTCCCAGTCTCAAAATAAATGCAAAAGCGGAGCTATCTATTATCAGCAAGTTCTCATTTGTCTTTTGTTCTTTAGACCAGAGTTCTTATCACCACCTGAGTCTGATAGAACCAATATTACCAAGGAAGCAGGGGACAAAAGAGATCAAAGAGAGCAGACAAAAGGAAGCAAAGGAAAAAAAAAAAAGGTTTAAAACAAAACAAGGATTTTGTTTTACCTCCAACTCTTTTTAATCACTTGTAGTTATTTTTAAAGTCCTTTTTTTCTTAAGGCACTTCAGTACTATCACAATAATAAGCATAGGGGAAAAACAATGGAGGATTAAAAAAAAAACAAAAACAAAACCCCCAAAACCCACAGCCTCTCTTCAACATCAAGCATCATGGTTCAGGCCTGAAAACATAAGTGTAGGAAGTCAGGGAGTCTCACATAAAGGTGTACAAATATTTCAAAACAGGAAGCGATTGGTGAAGTATATCAAAAGACAGTGTACTCCCCAGAGTGAGTCCTCAAAATTATAATGCAGCCAACATCAACAAGAGATTTCTTTGTGCTGTTTAACTGCACAAATCATCTCATTTCCTCACAATCAACTTACTTGCTGGTGAAGACAGGGAAGAGCCTTGCTGGTAATATTAACCACATTTTTATGTTTTCATTGGATCAGCAGACACATGGAAATAGGCATTACTAAAGTATAATGAGGATTGTCCTAATTTCTAAATGACATTTGTTTAGCACGTATTGTGATACTAGATTGATGATAATTGGGGGACTTTTTTTTTTCTTTTTCTTGTTAATGGCATAGTTTACTTTCTTTAAAAAAAAAGAAAAAAAGAAAAAAGATACCACAAAGATACTTAATAGATGGCAAAGAGGTAAGAATTCTCCCAAAAGAGATAGGACTATGTAAATAATCTACATCAATTAATAGAGATTTAATATTCAAAGCACTGCAATAAGAAAGAGGTAAAATGTTACTGAGTCAGTGTTTTCATCTCATTTGAGATAGTTTCAGGAGATAAGTCACACACTGTCTAAAAGTAATGAAGTCTGAAAGGTTAGCCACTGGGAATCTTTGTCACAAACACATATCTTCTCATGCTCTGACAGTATTAATAATTTCTTTCCATAGACAAAAGACCTTCAAAACTCTAGACCATATGAGAAGGGAGTAGGAGAAGCTTAAGAAGAAATTAAAACCTGCACTTAAGTTTGAAAGTGTAAGCAGAGAAATTCTCGTGTATTAAATTCCACTGATAGTGACTGACAATATAAAAATATCAATATAACTTAACTACATATGTAGGGAGATATGTGTGTGTGTGAATGTATTTATGGTGTATTGTGTGTCTGTGTTGTGTGTGTATTTATGGCTATAACTCTTATCATGAAAGTTGTGGGTCATTTAGTTCTTGGAAAAGAATTTTTTTCCTGAAAAAGAAAAGTATTTTTTCCCCCAAAGTAAGGTGATATATATTTTTTTCTAGTATGCAATACTGTCTTGTGTTTATGTGGTATTGATCTGTATGAGGAACTTTTGCTTTATATCTTTGATCTGTAACTGTGGTATATATATATTGTACTTTATGTCACACATATATACTATACCCTATAAAAGAGATATAAGAAGAAAGAGACAAAGCAATTCAGTTTGATCTGTCAAATACTTTTATCTTTCAGAAAAAAAGTACTTTAAAGCACTTTAAAGCAGACTTCTTATAATAAAGAGACTGCATAATATTCAGTTCCAATATGATTTTATTTAATATTCTCCAGACGATCAGATTTCATCACATCTTAACAAACAGTGTAGTTATTAGTTTTTGGAACAACTATGACTCTGCTGATGTGCAAACAAAAAGAAAAAGAGATACAAACCTTTTTGTTGCTCAAAAAACTTCATACAAATAGTAATAAAAGGCAGTTACTTTTCCCCCCAAATAGTTCATTTTAGTGCAATAGGTTCTATTTTCTCAGCTGTCAGTACTATTATTGGTGTAAAGCCTAGGTGTATAGCTAGAATTTTCCAGTTCCCTTAAGTGGGGAATCAGTTTGTGTCTGAAGAAATGGTACATCTCAAGTCCTTTTCAACCTGTGGGTATTTGAGAGTTATTAACTTCAACTTCCTTTCTGCCTTTTGAAATCTGACACTGATTTGTCTCATTATCTCCCAGAGGCCTCTATGTGCAATTAGCCATTGGATTCACTGAGTAATTACTTCATTTTTCATGTAAAATGCACTTGATTTATTATATACTTGGGAGGCAATGGCAGAGATAGGTCAACAGCACTTAGAGGAGATTAGAGGAGATATTCTATTTAACTGTGGAAGCAATCAATTCCCATAGGATTGTTAGAGAAGAGTAAGAAGGGTGCCACTCCAGTTTAACAGTGGTTTTCTAGATGAATTTGCCACTGCTTTGAAAATTAACTGAGTAATGGGAGGTCATTTTTTTAAATTCTACTTTACAAATATCCTAGTGTGAATAGTAGAATGATGCACCAATTAGGACAAATATAAGAAAAAATTGTTTTTAAATCTAAATAAGAGTTTCACAGTTCCTATAAACTGTGTAAATCAGGCCAGTTTTACTGTTTAAATGGAAAAAGAAGACCATTGTTATACTCTGCCTATCCTTTTAGAAGAATTTTGCTAGCAATTGCTGTACTAATGTAATACTGTTCTAAATGGATTTTTTTCTGTCTATGGATAGGTTACTCTGACTTAAACAAACAATACTTTACACAGTAATACAAAAGGTATGACTGGCGTAGAATGAAGAAAGATTGTTTCCTTTTGATTAGGTACTCACATTTTATGTGTAGTTTAGTAGTTGATACTGTACAGCTGAAAATTACCCTTCAGTTGCTTGGGAAAACACATTTTAGCAAGATGCCAGCACTTTTGTTTCTGTTTGTACAATTGCACTATCACTAGGAGCTTCCTCAGTAGAGTAGTTTCCTTCTGCGGGGCTGGCATCTGAAGAGAAGATAATTGAGTGACCTTGTCTGGCAGAGGAGGAATGCCAAGTCGGAAATGGAAGACTCCCCTGTGAAGGGAACTGCTGAGAGTATTCATTGCCCAAGACAACAAAGCAGGGGTGTGGATCTTTCAGAAATTATAAAGCCAGCTCCAAAAGGATCAGGCTTTGTCTTTCTCTGTCATTTCTGTTGTTATTTTTCTAATTCTAGGTAAACGAGAGATGGTGAAATTGCAGGAAGGATTAAAAAAAAATAAGTTATTCCTTCAGGATCATCACTCTTTAACAATATATTGTTTATTGTGTGTATAATTTAGGTTTTTTTTTCTGTAACAACATCTTTACCCCTTTTTACTTTAGAGACTATGGTATAATAACCCTCCAACAGAGCTACTGTAATTTGATTCCTTTTAGTATTTACTTAGGGACACATAGGAGTGACCTTGTACACTTGATCAATGTATGCATTTGATGATTTGTCTCTAATATATGATCCATTCTTTATATTTTCTTTTTATCTTTGACTTCCTTACTTATTTTGGGCCATTGTGTCAAAGTATTGTTAAGAATGTAAAAAGTCAAGCAGCTTTCCTTATGTAGTTTCAACAACATGGAACTTCATTAGCAGAAAGGGTATTACCAGTCTATGAAATAGAAAGTCCAGGAGAATGAACTTCCTTCTTCAGAGTATCAAAACTACATCCACATAAGCACCTGAATATTCTCATCTGTTTTATATAAATTAAAAGAGAGGGGCAGAGATGAATGCAGAAAAAGAGAAAACAATCATCTCTAGGTCAAAGTAGTAGGGAAAATTTATATCTAACATACAAAGTGATGAATCAAAAAGAGTTTTCTATCTTTTAATTAAGAAAAATGACATGACAACATTTGCTGGTTTGGAATTTGTCTTCTTTGTGTAACACCTTGAATAAAACAAAGTAGGAGCTGTATTTCACCCTGTTAAAATAATTTGGGAGTGATTACAACATGGAAAAATGGACAAAAGTAAAAAAAATAAGTTTTCAGTAACCAGCTATTTTCCCCAGGAGGTGTCCTGTAAGACTGATAATGTTTTCTGAAAAGCTTTTGTATTGGATTAGTGCTAGTTATAGTGTCCAAAAACAAAGCTGGCTAGGAATGAGGAAATCCCAAGAATATTCATATTCAAATCCCATCACCGCTGCAAGGCCTACCTGCTCATATTTAGCTCAACCAGGCATGGAATGGCTTTTTCTACCACTTTGGCAGTTGTGTGAATTCAGTGATATGCTCACAGTACTTTCATGCAATTTTGCTTGCACCAAAGATAATCATGTAGGTTTATTATCTAGAACTAATCCAAAAGACAGATTCTCTTGTTCACAGAGATTTTGTTACAAACAAAAGTAATCCTAACATTTCTCATTTAGGTCACTTTGAGATACTTTTGCTGGGGATGTGATAAGTCTGTTTCAAACTTCCTTCATGTGAAATTTGACTTTACTATGTTTCAGATATTAAGAGTAAAACCAGGTTATCAAAAGCATCTTGCATGTTCACTCCCAGTGCAGTAAGAATTTATCTCTTTCTAAGTATTCATAAAATAAAAAGATAAATTATGCCAATTTAACAAATACTAGTGACCTAGAAGGAACTGTAAATCAGTATACTATGGGGGCAGGGAGGGATGGAGAGACAGAGTGATTTAAAAGCATTGTGTAAGTTAAAAAATACATGGAATTTAAAACTGTCATGATTTTTAGGCATTTTAGCTCAGTAAAATTTCTGAACTTTGAGCTGTACAGATTTTCCTCTTTTGGGGAATCTTCATTCTGACAAAACGTTAATCAAAATATTTGTACAAGACACAGTACTCTTATTTCTATCTTTTATTAGCACCACATGATCACGGTCACTTTGCAAAGAATTTGTATCTCAAACCTCAGGTGTTCTTTCTTCGTGTTTGTTCAGTTCATAATTAAAATAAATAGCATCATTCCTTCTCTGAAGTGCTTGCAACAAGGAGGTCCCAGATAGTGGAAGCTTTCTCCCCTTCTAGGTAGAAATGGATAGGTGGCTTTACACTCACACCTATTATTTATTTTTACTGAGCACCAATTATGTCTTAGCCTGGTGCTCAGCCCTGAGAATATACAAGGAATAATATTGTCATAGCCTCTTCTACTGGGAGACTCAGACTGACACCCAATTAAATAGTGCAAATAAGTGCTTTGAAAGGGAAGGTCTGTGCAGTTGAGGTGCAAATAAATGGAAAGATTTAAACACTATTTAGGAGCTGACATCTAAGATTAAATTGTGTGGGTCGAAGGAGTTGGATAAGTCAAGAATAACATACATGGTCTCAACCTTGGCAACAAGGTGAAAGCTGGGGAGTTTGAGAGAGAAGAGGATAAAGTCCCTTTGGACATGCTTATTTTGAAGGGCCTTTGGGGAATGCAAATGGAGATGTATGAGATGCAGATGAATGTATGTTGTGGGCAGAGGCCAAATTACAGCAGCTTGAAACGTAAATGAGTGGTAAAGAGTCAGAGACATTCAGTGCAGACAAATGTGTTTAAAGAAATTTGGCTTAAAGCAGCAAGACTGAGTAGGTGAGCTAAAGGAAAGATTTTTTTTTTTCTTTTTGCTTTGTTTTACAATGGAAAAGATTTGGACCTATGTAAATGCTGATGGTGGTGTGCCAGAAAAGAAGGAAACATTGAAGAGTGAATAAAAGAGTCATAATTGATAGTATTTAGTTCCAGAGAGGGAGGAGAAAATTGGATGCAGAACCCATGGAGGGACTAGGATATCACAGGAGACTTGCTGACCTTAATTTTGAAAGCAGAAATGATAAGTGAAGAATTAGGGAAGATTGTAAAGGGATGGCAGATCGGGGGAATTCCCTGCTGATGTTGTCTGAGTCCAATAATTGACATGGCCTTTGTAGAGGGAGGGAGGGGGCAAATAAGTGGCGATGAGAGGTGTAAGAAAGAAGGAAGATTTAAAATGCCACTGTACAGAAAGGGAATGAGAGAGAGAGAACCAGAAGTAGTGCCGAACAGTTCTAAAAAGCACACAACTGAAGTTAGAACCACAATTAGTAGTGACACTAACTTGTGAAATTCTGAGATTTTTCTCCTGAGGGATGAAAGTGTGCATGGTGGGTACACACACACACACATACATGCACACTCATTCACTCACTCAAGGTTTGTAATAGAGATTTCCTCCAAAAGTTGCCAGCTATTTTAAAACAAACAAAAGACGGCAATTTTTTTCAAGATACTGGAGGTAGCTACATATTTTGGTTTAAGAATAATATTCTCTATTTTAAGAATGAGTATTCTCTACTTTTTGATTTTCCAACACATATCATTATAAGCTGCAACATATTGGCTTGTGTTTGCTTTGCTAGAAAGTGCATATAACCATTTTAGTCCTTTCGCATTTCTCAAGAAAGTCTGAGTTAACACTTGGAGGAATGTTAACATCTAAAAGTTTTCCTTTCTGTTCCTCTCCCCTTGGGCTGCCCTTTTAATAGCTCTACATATCCAGATTTGTCCAGGTCGTTGTGGGAGTCCAAATTATAATGTTACCATTAATTCCCTTTAGCTGAAAGGAAGAAAGTTCTTAACAGGTCTTGAAATTTGTCAGATTTACCTGTAACCTCTTTAGAAATTCTTGAGCGGAAAGGGTACTAATTACTTCTTCTGCAATTACTTATGAATATTCAAGACACACAAGAGTCACAGAACTAAAATGCCAGTCTTCCGTGGCAGATAAAGATGGACACAAAAGAAACAGTAATAAAAAAAATTTGATACTTCTGATACAAATGGAACTCATATTTCAGAGGAAATTAATAGCCATTTTGTATTATTATAAAACTAGGAAGATTTATCATACATAATAAAATACCTTCAAGATATTTTATTACTTTCAATTTATTTTGATTTTAATAGAATAATTCATATAATCAGATTGTGATAAAAGATTTTGAAAGCTGATTTTGGCAAAAACAACATGAACTCAGCCCTTCCCACTATTTGTTTTTTTTTTGTTGTTGTTTTCTTTCCCTCACTTCTCCACCTGAGGTCTGAGTGATCAAGCACATTAATCACTATTTAGCATCACTTCATAATGGGCTATACTGACCTTGATTATCAGCATGTCAATGGAGGTTTCATAATATAGACTGAAACTAAAATATATAAATTCAATTCAAAACTTTCTGATTGTTCTATTAGGTAAATTATTTTCTATTCAAGTATCTTTCAAAAGTTGAAATTTCTAAAAACCATAAGGAAGTTTTTTTTTTTTTTTCCTATGATGTATGTTTTTTCCTTCTGTGCCAACAGAAAAAACGGTGTTCTGAGAGTGGTTTTATGGATGCACTTACTTGATTCAATCATCTTCTAAGTGGTAATGGTAATAGTAATCATAATCATAATCATAAAAAAAGCATCCTTATTTAATCTCTTCTCACCCCTCACTTTGCCTCTTTCCTGATTCTAACCCCCATTACACTCCTATACAGCAGTCTGTATGTGCATGCTTCTACTGAGTTACTGTACATATAGTATTACTCTTATATACAAGGTAAGCTCAGATGAACTTTTGTTTGAGGAAGGAACTATGCTCTTAAAGCCACATGTTATATCTTACTTGAACACATGAATTATTGTCATTATCCGTAACTACATCACCACTTAGTTTATTTTTCTCCTCTCAACTCCCTTTCTTTACCTTTAGGCAAATTCTCAAGCTCTGTTTTTCTATTCCTCATCTGTGAAATAGTCCTAATAATAGTGCTTATAGTATAAGGTTGCTCTGAGGATTAAATGGATGTTCTTATATAATATACTGGCATATAGCAAGTGCTATGTAATTGTAAGTTATGACAATGGAGATGGCGGAGGAGGAGGATGGGGCCTTTCACAGAAAGGCAATGATGCAGGGAATGAAAATGAAAGAATGAGTTAACTTTTTTTTTTTCTTTTTGCGGTGCGCGGGCCTCTCACTGCTGTGGCTTCTCCCGTTGCGGAGCACACGCTCCGGACGCGCAGGCTCAGCGGCCATAGCTCACGGGCCCAGCCGCTCCGTGGCATGTGGGATCTTCCCAGACCGGGGCACGAACCCGTATCCCCTGCATCGGCAGGCGGACTCTCAACCACTGTGCCACCGGGGAAGCCCCATAGGTAATTTTTAAAGTATAGCCAAAGTATAGAAACACTGCCTTATGTAATAATTCTTAAAAGTTTGATATCAAATTTCTCTTTCAAAATCTAATGCCAAACTATAGAATTCATCCCAGAAAAAGTATATATGTGCACACACAAACAAAACAATGTATTAAAAATATGTGTGCACACACATCTATGCACGTTCTTTCACAGATGTCCTAAGATTAGAGACCTGGATTATGAATCCCTAAATGATGAGTTTGTGAATTGTTTACTATGTCAGATTTTTATAAATCAAGCTCCACAAATGAACTCTTGGACCAGTTTTGCATTTTGAGGATTCAGTCACATTGTGGGTATTTGCAAATTTCTCACCATAACACACACAACTAGTGTCATCAGGCCTCAGCAATGTAGTGGGCTCTACAGTATTGCACTCATGAAATCTGTATCAGTGCTCCTACTGAAAGGTAGTTTCTTTTAACAGTTTTTATAGAATTGAAATTCTGTGTTAGCCACCTATGACAGGATCTGTGATGTTCATAAAAGCAGTTTTATTATTCCATCTTCAAAGAGGTGACTATTTTTTGAGTGACTGACAGAGAGCAAGATTCTACATCATGTGGCAGAAACTACCGACCTCATCATGGCCCATTTCCTTTCAAATAGTGCAGGAAAATAAATGATGAAAAAATGTGAAGGAAATGTTTCAGAAACAATCTTTCATGTTTCTAACCACATTACACAACACATGGAAAGGGTAATACTGTATTTTATCTCAGTTAGTGTAACTCATAGCCATGCTTTCAACAGAGGGGGGAAAAAAGCTTTAAATGCAGGTCTTGGTTTAATTTAGAACTGATTGCTCATTAATCTTTGGAATAGGTATGCAAGCTGTCTTCCAAATGAAGGGGAGGCTGTTGGCTGCTTCCCCTAAACCCTACTGTGCTGTTTTCAATTTGTTTTTTCGTATGATATTTAGTCTTTCATTCAGCATTTAATACTAAACATTAATGGGGAAAATATTGCTTAATGAGCTGTTGTGTTGGGCAGAATGCAGTCAAACACGCCTACTTTGCAAGAGCTTGCCAGCTTGTGCCAGTATTTAGATAGTGTCATTAATCATGCAGCATTTCATTCTCCTCTGTCCTGGAAGACAAGGGGTTCCTGAGGTCATGGAAACAGGCCCTTTTAAAACTGGGTATGAATTAAGACATAGGATACCTAAGTACAAGACATCATACAGTTCAATTATCATGAGGAAAATATCCCATTTATGGTTCTGTTGTGGAATTTATTAGCCCTAAAGAGTAAAGGTCCAGAGTTAAGAATACATCCTGCAAATGCATAGGATTTGAGGACTCTGCCATTGGAAGAGATTAGCTAAATAACCAAATACCTGATAGATCAATTCTAAAGGCAATGAGCATTAAAATAAGCTTGGCTGGTCCCAGGGAGACAGTTTTGCATGAGAGGTTTCTATGTGGCTTTGGACCTACAAGGTGATCTGCAGGACTACTGCAGAGAAAGTACAGCAGTGCACAATACCTGGCAGTTTCTGATCTGGTATCATCTCCCACACAGTGTTATGAAAAAATTAAATGCATTTAGTTCATGTTAAGATGACTGATTTCTTCTATTAACAGGAAAGAAAACCTAAGGAATTTCAGGACAATCATAGATTCCAAATTAAATGGGAGAGAGAAAAAATCATTATATATGCATTTAATACAAATTCAGGGAAGTCCATTATCACTGACAATTTATTACATAGTACTTATTGGTTTAAGAAGTTAGAGGACAAAGTTGCTAAAAATAAATAATAGGGGGCTCCCCTGGTGGCACAGTGGTTGAGACTCCGCCTGCCGATGCAGGGGACACGGGTTCGTGCCCTGGTCCGGGAAGATCCCACATGCCGCAGAGCGGCTGGGCCCGTGAGCCATGGCCGCTGAGCCTGCGCATCCGGAGCCTGTGCTCCACGACGGGAGAGGCCACAGCAGTGAGAGGCCCACGTACCGCAAAAAATAAATAAATAAATAAATAAATAAATAAATAAATAAATAAATAATAGTGTTGAGGATAAGGAAAGGACATAAGGAAGGCTAGAGGGAGGCAAAATGCTCTCTCTCATCATTGTTAATAGTCAGGAGAGGACAAGACCTTGTTTTTTTGTCGTGAACCTATTTGGATTGTTGGTTTGTCAGCAAAGGACAATCTGAGTAATAGGAAATATGTGTCAGTCAAAAAAGTTTTATTTAGTGTAATCCCTTGTCAGTAAAATGTGAAAGTGTAGATTCTGTTTTAATAGGCCTGCCACTGATCACTCAAAAAGAGAAGCTCAGAATCTGTAAATGCTAGTCATCCTGGTTTTGCACAGGATTTTCCAATGGCCTAAAGCTGCTTTGGTCTGCAAATTCAGGAGAATACTTAACAAAGCTTATATAATTGAGAAGGTTATTGTGTTGTGCAAATGTGGATTAAAAGGCTCTTTAGACATATCGGGATCATAACCTCTTGTAGGGAAGGGAGCTGGCATGTTTCGTCTCTTCCTTTCATAATGCCTAGCAAAGGACTCAAGATATGATACTCATGCATTAAAAGGATTCATAAACTAATCAAATCTTAGGGCCTAAAGGACCTTAGGGAATTTCTGGACTAGCTCATGTTTTATTTTTCAGATATGGAAATTGAGACTCAGAAGCTCTAAGTGGTTTACTCATGGACATACTGCTAATTAGAAACAAGCCTGAGATTATAAAAAATGTGCCTCTGACTCTTTTTCTGTTGAAGGTCAGTTTGAACGCCACAAAACTTTTGCCCATTTTTCTATGGTCAGTTTTGTACATAACCCAATGAAGCCGCCTTAATAAATATGGCCAAACATACTGATTGGCTATAATAATAAGCGATCTCTCAATTAGGAGATTACTAGACACCTGAGGTTTTTTAGGGATTTACATATATTGTTACCTCATCCTTACAGAGCCCAAAGAGGAATGCACTTTTGTCACCACCTTTTTTCAGAATAGGATACCAAAATCCTGATAGCAAAAATAGCCCAGGCTTTACAGAGCTCATTTGCAAAGTCAGCTTTCCCAAAGCACAAATATTACTGCCAAGTAGCTGGGTTCTCAGAGGTTCCTAGCCTCAAACACAAACTATACCTAGAAACAGACTATTTCCCATGAACCCTCAGAAAATTTTATGTAATATCTGGGTCACCAGACAAGATTTTTTATTTAGAGTAGTTTACTTCGGGGATCTTGTTGCCCTTTGTGTCTTTGGGCCTCTGTTGGGACCACCGTGTTCTAATAAACCAATTTGCCGTGCCTTCAAGTCATGAGTTAGGGTTTTGAAGGAGTTTTTAAATTCCTTCTAAAAATTGATTGACCTCCCCTTGAATTTCCTGGTCACTTCCTGTCCCCTCCCACCAACAGCACTTCAGACCAAGGATTTTGGAGTAAGGCAAGTCAAAAATTTTATTGTTCTCCCCCCAAAGTTGCATACATACAAAGTAAATTCATATTCCTCCTAAACTTGTACAACTTACAACCCTCAGAGCAAATATCTGCTCTGAGATGACTGTCTTCTCACCCATAGATGGTAAATAGATTAACATAAATTTGAATCCCTTAAATTATACCCTTCTAATCCCCACTTAAAGCCCCAGTCTTGCCCATATTAAGGTATATTTCCATAATATTTAAATAATATTTCATATTAGAGTAGATAATATTTTAGATTAGATAGATTAGATAATATTAGATTAGATTAATATTTAAATCTATTGTTTATCTGGGAGAGGAGGTTCCTAATTTATGATCAAGAGTCATCTATTGTTTTTAAATTTCACTATTGAAACTCTTTAAAGTATTGCCCTATTGTGACTTGCTTAGATGATACTGGCAAACAGGATTGGATAGAACATGCCAATTTATCTTGTTGGGAATAATGGATGCCATAAGATGGAACATATTGATTGACTGATTCATTCATTCATTTATTTATACATGTATTAATTCATTTTTTTTTTTTTTTTTTTTTGCGGTACACGGGCCTGTCACTGTTTTGGCCTCTCCCATTGCGGAGCACAGGCTCCGGAAGCGCAGGCTCAGCAGCCATGGCTCATGGGCTTAGCCGCTCTGCGACATGTGGGATCTTCCGAGACCGGGGCATGAACCCGTGTCCCCTGCATGGGCAGGCGGACTCTCAACCACTGCACCACCAGGGAAGCCCTAATTCATCATTTTTTGTCATGCTTACTTTTAAATGACTTTATTGTACCGAAAAATTTTAAAGTTGTAAAATAATTAAGAGGAAAAAACCCTAAGAATTATGTATTAGAAGTATGGAGTGCGTGACAGGAAGGGAAATGTAATATTAGCTACTAAAATTGAGCTTAAATATTAGCTCTTGGTTTCCTGGAGGCCAGTTTTAGAACAGAAGGGCAATGGATTGGGTAGCTGTCATTGTCTAATAAAGGGAGGCATAGCAGTTTATTAGGAAGCACATACTTTTATTTAACATTGAATTCTAGGAGGAATTTCACATGAGCTTTTAAGAAGGGCTATGAAGAACACAGTGGATGTTGTTCTTGATGGTAATTTTTTTTTTTTAAGTACAGAGAATTCTAAGAATGCCTGTTTCATTGGGAAAGCTAAAAGCATAATTATTGTAAAAGCTCCTCAAAGCTATATTTAACCTCACAGTTTTACAGCCCAGATATGTAGCCCTGTGGTGATCTCACTAGATAAAAGGATCAAGCTTAGAGGAAATATAGTTTATATCATAATTGGATTTCTTGCCCTGCAATGTTTAATAAATCAATTAGGTATCAAGTTGTCCAATATGTCCCCTGAGCAGTGTGAAGTACTTTGAGGTCATTTTCAAAATATAAGTTTTTAAAAATTATTTTTAATCTCAAATATATGGCATGTTAGTTGTAAAAAGTAAACTTAAAGCATACTGGAAATATGGTTAAATTACATTTTCTAAGTTCTATTCTGTATCATACACAGTTTGCCAAGTAGTAGAAAACATTTTCTGTAAAGACCTAGGTGGCTAGTGTTTTAAGCTTTCCTGGCTATATTAGGCTTCTGTGGCATCTACTCAAGCCAGCCATTGCAGAAGGAAAGCAACCATAAACAATACAAGGCAATGGACGTGGCTGGAACTGGTTTGCTGCCAGTAGCTTGCAAACCCTAGTGTAGAAAATAGTATTTAACTTAATTCTAAACCATGGGAAACTGACTACAGTTGCATTAAGAGTTTAAGGGATGAGAGATCCTTGAGTAAGGAGATAGTTGCTAAATGCTTTGATGAGGAGGAAAAATTCAAATATATCCTGAGTAGATAAAAGGCAAATACACATAAACACACACACACATACACACACAGTGTTGAGGATGGATAACTTTAGGAGGGTGGCAACTTGTCACCTTTAGGTGTGTAGCCAGATGGCTAAAGACAAGGTATTGGATAGTCTCTGAATAATAACTGAATCCATTAATCAAAATACTGAATTGCTCACAAAGTATATATGAAAAATTATAAGCCATGCTATAATATCTTACTATTCTACTTCATAAACATGTTTTTTTTTTTCCAGAACTTTTCTAATTTGCACGTGTTAAAATATTTTTTAAGTTTAATTAATAAATATTAAATAAATAAATAAATATTAGGGTACAAATGTCAAGGCTTAGAATACCATTTTGCCTTTTTTAAATTTATAGAACTCTGGAGAATAACAAATAAAAAGAAACACATCTTTTCTGTAGAATTATTGTAGATAGAATTAGCATTATTCAGTAGTTCTCTTAGTTTTGCTTGAAGGACTAATAACCATTAAACCATCTTGAACTATTGTACACATGTCTTTGTTTTAATATTTTTGCTGTGTCCCTTATATAGCATATGTTCTGTAGACTGTTTTTAAAGTTAATGCATGTTTTATTTATTGACTTGCACTGAAGAAAATAAAATTACATTGAATTGTTACACTATTTTCACACTGATGAGGGTTAACAAGAAAAATGTTACACGGGCCAATATTTTCTTTCAAAAATTAAGTGTTTCAAAGGATGTTCAGAAGTAATTCTGGAAAAAAATATTTTATTTTCAACAAAGCCATGGCCTGTGGATATGGAAGGAAAATGTTCCATTGTAAACTTAGAAATGTAGTAGTTATCCTCTTTTGTATGAAAACACACAAAAAAAGCAAAAAAAAATGTAACTGATATTAAGCCTAAATCAATGATAATAAGGTATACTCTACAGTTTTAATTGATATGAATTAATTCCTATACACACAGAAAGGTCATTTATCTTTATTTCCTGATTTTGTATTCTCAAAGAAAATTATTTTGTTTATAAATTTGAAAATCATTACAGAAAAAATTCTCAATTTGTTTTATTAAGAATTGAAGATTTGGCAACAAATTTACATTTGTGCAAAATTTGTATAGAATACTTCTATGTGATTCATAATTTTCTGTCAATTTTATGACTCATTTATGTTTTTTTGTTAAATAATACTTTCAAGTTTTCCTTTTTTAATTATGAGAGATTTCCAATATAGAGAAAACATGAAATGCCTATGCACTCACTACCTGGGCTTAGTAGATATTAACATTTTACTTTATTTGTTTCTGGTGACTTAATTTTTTTTTTACCTTCCCCCACTGTTAACCCTAAGTTCATCCTCTAATTCTGTGAGTCTGTTTCTGTTTTGTAACTACATTCATTTGTATCATTTCATTTTAGATTCCACATATAAGTGATATCATAAGATATTTCTCTTTCTCAGTCTGACTTACTTCACCCAGTATGACAATCTCTAGGTCCATCCATGTAGCTGCAAATGGAATTATTTTATTCTTCTTTATGGCTGAGTAATATTCCATTGTATATATGTACCACATCTTCTTTATCATTCCTCTGTCATTGGACATTTAGGTTGTTTCCATGTCTTGACTATTGTAAACAGTGCTGCAATGAACATTGGGGTGCATGTAACCATGTTTTTCTCTGGATATATGCCCAGGATTGGGATTATTGGGTCATATGGTAGTTCTATTTTTAGATTTGAAAGGGACCTCCTTACTGTTTTCCATAGTTACTGTATCAATATACATTCCCACCAATAGTATAAGAGGGATCCCTTCTCTCCACACCCTCTCCAGCATTTACAGTTTGTGGATTTTTTGATGATAGCCATTTTGACTGGTGTGAGATGATATCATTGTAGTTTTGATTCGCATTTCTCTAATCATTAGTGATGATGAACAGCTTTTCATGTGCCTAAACCTTCTGTATGTCTTCCTTGGAAAAATGTCTATTTAGGTTTTCTGCCCATTTTTTGATTGGGTTGTTGGTTTTTATGGTATTAAGCCACATGACCTATTTGTAAATTTTAGAGACTAATCTCTTGCTGGTCACATTATTTGCAAATATTTTCTCCCAATCTATGGGTTGTCTTTTAGTTTTGTTTGTGTTTTCCTTTGCTATGCAAAAGCTTTTGAGTTTAATTAGGTCCCATGTGTTTATTTTTGTTTTTATTTCCATTATTCTGGGAGATGGATAGGAAAAGATATTACTACAATTTATGTCAGAGAGTGCTCTGTCTATGTTTTCCTCTAGGAGTTTTGTGTCTGGTCTCACATTTAGGTCGTTAGTCCATTTTGAGCTTATTTTTGTGTCTGGTGTTAAAGAATGATCTATTACATGTAGCTGTCCAGTTTTCCCAACATCATTTGTTGAAGAGACTGTCTTCCCACCATTGTATAGTCTTGCCTCCTTTGTCGTAGATTAATTGACCATAGGTGCATGGGTTTATTTCTAGGATTTCTATCCTGTTCCATTTATCTATAGTTCTATTTTTGTACCAGTATCATACTATTTGATGACAATAGCTTCATAGTTTAGTCTGAAGGCAGGGAGCCTGATTCTTCCAGCTCCATTTTTCTTAAGATTACTTTGGCTATTCAGGGTCTTTTGTGTCTCCATACAAATTTTAAGATTATTTTGATCTAGGTCTGTGAAAAATGTCATTGGTAATTTGATAGCAATTGCATTGAATCTGTAGATTGCCTTGGGTAGTATAGTCATTTTAACAATATTGATTCTTCCAATCCAAGAATATGGTATATCTTTCTATCTGTTTGTGTCTTCTTCGATTTCTTTCATCAGCATCTTATAGTTTGCGGAGTACAGGTCTTTTGTCTCCTTAGGTAGGTTTATTCCTAGGTACTTTATTCTTTTTGATGGAATGGTAAATGGGATTGCTTCTTTAAAAAAAAAAATAATTAATTAATTAATTAATTTTTATTTTTGGTTGCATTTGGTTGTCTTTGTTGCATGCAGGCTTTCTCTAGTTGCAGCAAGCAGGGGCTACTGTTCGCTGTGGTGTGCAGGCTTCTCATTGGAGTGGCTTCTCTTGTTGCAGAGCAAGGGCTCTAGGCATGTGGGCTTCAGTAGTTGTAGCACGTGGGCTCAGTAGTTGTGGCTCGTGGGCTCTAGAGCACAGGCTCAGTAGTTGTGGCACATGGGCTTACTTGCTCTGTGGCATATGGGATCTTCCAGACCAGGACTTGAACCCATGTTTCCTGCATTGACAGGTGGATTCTTAAACACTGTGCCACCAAGGAAGCCCCTGGGATTGTTTCTTGAATTTCTCTTTCTGCTTTATCATTGTTAGTGTATAGAATGCAACAGATTTCTGTGTATTAATTTTGTAGCCTGCAACTTTACCAAACTCATTGATGAGTTCTAATAGTTTTCTAGTAACATCTTTAGGATTTTCTATTTTCTATGTATAGTATCATGTCATCTGCAAACAGTGACGGTTTAACTTCTTATTTTCCAATTTTGATTCCTTTTACTTCTTTTACTTCCCTGATTTCCATAACTAGGACTTCCAAAACTGTTGAATAAAAGTGGTGAGAGTGGGCATCCTTGTCTTGTTCCTGATCTTAGAGGAAATGTTTTCAGCTCATCACTGAGTATGATGCAAGCTGTAAGTTTGTTGTATATGGCCTTTATTATGTTGAGGTAGGTTCCCTTTAGGTCCACTTTCTGGATAGTTTTTATCATAAATGGATATTGAATTTTTTCAAAAGTTTTTTCTGCATCTATTGAGATGATCATATGGTTTTCATTCTTCAACTTTTTGATGTGGTGTATCACCCTGATTGATTTGCTGATATTGAAAAATCCTTGCATCTCTGGGATAAATCCCACTTTATCATGGTGTATGATCTTCTTAATGTATCATTGGATTTGAATTGCTAGTATTTTGTTGAGGATTTTTGCATCTATGTTCATCAGTGATATTGGACTGTAATTTTCTTTTTTACTGGTATCTTTGTCTGGTTTTGGTATCAGGGTGATGGTGTCCCCATAGAATAAGTTTGGGAGTTTTCCTTCCTCTGCAATTGTTTGGAACAGTTTCAGAAGGATAGGTGATAGCTCATCTCTAAATGTTTTATAGAATTCACCTGTGAAGCCATCTGCTCCTGGGCTTTTGTCTGTTGGAAGTTTTTTAATCACAGTTTCAATTCCAGTGCTTGTGATTGGTCTGTTCATATTTTCTAATTCTCCCTGGTTCAGCCTTAGGATACTGTACTTTTCTAAGAATTTGTCCACTTCTTCCAGGTTGTCCATTTTATTGGCCTACAGTTGCATATAGCAGTCTCTTATGTATTTCTGTGGTGTCAGTTGTATCTTCTCCTCTTTCATTTCTAATTTTATTGATTTGAGTCTTCTCCCTTTTTTTCTTGATGAGTCTGGCTAAAGGTTTATCAATTTTGTTTATCTTTTTAAAAGAACCAGCTTTTAGTTTCATTGATCTTTGTTTTTGTCTTCTTTGTCTCTATTTCATTTATTTCTGCTCTGATCTTTATGATTTCTTTCCTTCTACTAACTTTTGGTTTTGTTTATTCTTCTTTCTCCAGTTGCTTTAGGTGTAAGTTTAAGTTGTTTATTTGAGATTTTTCTTGTTTCCTGAGGTAAGATTATATTTCTATGAACTTTCCTCTTGGAACTGTTTTTGCTGTATCCCATAGGTTTTTGATCATTGTGCTTTTATTTTCATTTGTCTCTAGGTATTTTTTGATTTCCTCAGTGATCCATTGGTTGTTTAGTAGCATATTGTTTAGCCTCTACTTGTTTGTGTATTTTATAGTTTTGTCTTGTAGTTTATTTCTAATTTCATAGAGTTGTGGTTGGAAAAGATGCTTGATATGATTTCAATTTTCTTAAATTTACCAAGGCTCGCTTTGTGGCCCAGGATGTGGTCAATCCTGGAGAATGTTCCCTGTGCACTTGAGAAGAATGTGTATTCTTCTGCTTTTGGAAGGAGTGCTCCATAAATATCAATTAAGTCTATCTGGTCTAATGTGTCATTTAAGTCCTGTGTTTCCTTATTGATTTTCTGTCTGGATAATCTGCCCACTGACAAAAGTGGGGTGTTAAAACCCACCATTACTGTGTTACAGTTGATTTCTCCCTTTATGGATGTTAGTATTTGCCTTATATATTCAAGTGCTCCTCTGTTGGGTGCCTATATGTTTACAATTGTTACATCTTCTTCTTGGATCGATCCCTTGATTGTTATGTAGTGTCCTTCTTTGTCTCATAACAGTCTTTATTTTTAAGTCTATTTTGTCTGATATGAGTATTACTGCTCCAGATTTCTTTTGATTTCCATTTGCATGGAATAACTTCTTCCAACCCCTCACTTTCTATCTGTATGTGTCCCTAGGTCTGAAGTGGGTTTGTTGTAGACAGCATATATATGGGTCTTATTTACATAACCATTCAGCTAGTCCATGTCTTTTGGTTGGCACATTTAATCCATTTACATTTAAGGTAATTATCGATATGTGTATTTCTATTGTCATTTTCTTAATTGTTTTGGCTTAGTTTTTGTAGGTCCTTTTTCTTTCCTTCCTCTTTTGTTCTCTTCTCTTGTGGTTTGATGACCATCTTTAGTATTGTGTTTGGGTTGCTTTTGTGCATGTGTGTGTGTGTTTCTATTGTAGTTTTTGCATTTGCTGTTCCCATGAGGTTTTGATATAACAGTCTATATATGTACAAGTTTGTTTTAAGTTGCTAGTCTCTTTCCCGCCTAGAGGAGTTCCTTAACATTTGTTGCAAACTGGTCTGGCAGTGCTGAATTCTCTTAGTTTTTGCTCGTCTGTAAAGCTTTTGATTTCTTCATCAAATCTGAATGAAAGCCTTGTGGGGTAGAGTATTCTTAGTGGTAGGTTCTTCCTTTTCATCACTTTAAGTATATTGTGCCACTCCCTTCTGGCTTGCAGAGTTTCTACTGAGAAATCAGCTGTTAACCTTGTGGGAGTTCCCTTGTATGTTATTTGTCATTTTTCCCTTATTGCTTTTTTTTTTTTTTTTTTTTTTTTTGCGGTACGCGGGCCTCTCACTGTTGTGGCCTCTCCCGTTGCGGAGCACAGGCTCCGGACGCGCAAGCTCAGCGGCCATGGCTTACGGGCCCAGCTGCTCTGCGGCATGTGGGATCTTCCCAGACCGGGGCACGAACCCGTGTCCCCTGCATCGGCAGGCAGACTCTCAACCACTGCGTCACCAGGGAAGCCCTCCCTTATTGCTTTTAATAATTTTTCTTTGTCTTTAATTTTTGTCAGTTTGATTACTATGTGTCTTGGCGTGTTTTCCTCAGGTTTATCCTGAACTCTCTTTGCTTCCTGGACTTGGGTGGCTATCTCCTTTCCCATGTTAGGGACATTTTTGACCATAATCTCTTCAAAAATTTTCTCATGTCCTTTCTTTCTGTCTTCTCCTTCTGGGACCCCTATAATGTGAATGTTGGTGCAATACTGTTGGCCCAGAGGTCTCTTAGGCTGTTTTCATTTATTTTCATTCTTTTTTCTTTATTCTGTTTCATAGCAGTGAATTCCACCATTCTGTCTTCCAGGTCACTTATCCATTTTTCTACCTCAGTTATTCTGTTATTGATTCCTTCTAGTGTATTTTTCATTTAGTTATTGTATTGTTCATCTCTGTTTGTTTGTCCTTTAATTCTTCTAGGTCTTTGTTAAATATTTCTTGCATCTTCTTGATCTTTTCCTCCATTCTTTTTCCGAGGTCCTGGATCATCTTCCTTATCATTATTCTGAATTCTTTTTCTGGAAGGTTGCCTATCTCCACTTCATTTAGTGGTTTTTCTGGGGTTTTATCTTGTTCCTTCATCTGGGATATAATCCGCTGTCTTTTCATTTTGTCTGTCTTTCTGTGATTGTGGTTTTTGTTCTGCAGGGTGCAGGATGGTAGTTCTTGCTTCTGCTATCTGCCCTCTGGTGGATGAGGCTGTCTAAGAGGATGAAGCGGTGCAAACTTCCTGATGTGAGGGACTGGTGGTGGGTAGAGCTGGCTGTTGCTCTGGTGGACAGAGCTCAGTAAAACTTTAATCCACTTGTCTGCTGATGGGTGGGGCTGGGTTCCCTCCCTGTTGGTTGTTTGGTCTGAGGTGACCCAGCACTGGAGCCTACAGGGTCTTAGATGAGGCTAATGGCAGACTCTGGGAGGGCTCACGCCAATGAGCACTTCCTAGAACTTCTGTTGCCAGGGTCCTTGTTCCCGTGGTGAGCCACAGCCACCCCCTGCTTCTGCAGGAGACCCTCCAACACCAGCATGTAGGTCTGGTTCAGGCTTCTATTTGGTCACTACTCCGTCCCCCAGGTCCTGGTGCACACAAGACTTTGTGTGTGCCCTCCACGAGTGGAGTCTCTGTTTCCCCCAGTTCTGTCGAAGTCCTGCAGTCAAATCCTGCTGGCCTTCAAAGTCCAATTCTCTGGGGATTCCTCCTCCCATTGCCAGACTCCCAGGTTGGGAAACTTGATGTGGAGCTCAGAACATTCATTCCAGTGGATGGACTTCTGTGGTATAATTGTTCTCCAGTTTGTGAGTCACCCACCCAGTAGTTATGGGATTTGATTTTATCATGATTGCACCCCTCCTACCATCTCATTGTAGCTTCTCCTTTGTCTTTGGATGTAGGGTATCTTTTTTGGTGAGTTCCAGTGTCTTCCTGTCAATGATTGTTCAGCAGTTATTTGTGATTCTGGTGCTCTTGCAAGAAGGAGTGAGTGCACATCCTTCTACTCTGCCATCTCGAACAAATATCCTGGATGCTTAATTTTTAATGAAAGAAATAAAACATTATAGATATAACGTTCTTTCTCCTTCTTCCTGCCCAGCCATATTGTTTCCATATATGTGTGGTTTTACAATTTTTCTACATAGGTATGAATTCCTCCCAATATATATGATAATTATTTTCTTATTTTAAAACTTACCTAGATAATATCATGTATTTATTCTTTTGCAATTTTTATTTAAAAATCAGACTATCCCAGGAATATTTTAATGAAAAAGAATATGATTAGCTGATTACGTTTACAGTTACTAAACTTATTAGTGACTCTGTCTAATTGGTTAAATAATAATAAACTCGAATTTGTTCAAACATAAATCATATTTTGATTTCTTATTCAAACATAATGTACTGTGTTTGTGTGAGTAAAGAAGTTAATAAGAGTACCTTGGTAACACACAAATACATTATTTATACAAAACTGGACATAAGGCAGTATCTTAAGGGAAAGTTCCCACAAATTCTTTCTGAATCTTCTGTCCTTTATTCAGTAACTTTGTTATTTATTTTAGAGTGGGGATACTAACCCACTAGGGATGAGATCGGTAGCTGTCTCACAGCACTTGCAGAATTCCAGGTATAATCAGGGAGCTAATACTGTTTTTATGACGATGAAAACACTGTACTATAAACCAGAATGGAAATAAGTAGATATTTAGGTCCTTAATTTAAACTGAGACAAATGTCTCTGTGTGAAATGGACTATTACGGGTTTATCTGCAATTCATTTCACAAATACACTACAGTAGCCCAGTGGACCAGCTAATCACATACAGTTGAAAGTGTGAATGATGCAGTGTAGCCATTCATTGGTTTTACATTATGTAGCAGGCAGAAAATTGGTAAGAATTCAAAATGCCTGTAAATAGCAACCTCTTCTGAATAGAGGTTTCCAGAATGCTTACTAAATAAGACAATGGAAGCTTGTGAAATCAACTGGTTTTCTCATGTCAGCCACAAAACTCTCCTGAAGAATAAATTCTTCCTGCATTGGATTTCTGAATTCTGTATAAAATACTTTAAAAAATGTTAACGTAAAGTGTTGCTTGAGGCATCTCCTACCTACACTCAGCAACGCATTTTGCATGTCTCTCTTCTTTCTGTATCTACTTCTTTTCCCATTCATTAATTTTTAAACTCAAACGATTTGTTCTTTAGGCACACTACCATTCTCTGTCTACATATGAGGACGTGCCCCCACATCATGTCTCCATCCCACTACTAAGTGAATTTTATATTATTCAAACTAGGTTTAGGTCTTTGAACAAGGTGAATGTCCCAATAATTGTGGCTAATTCAAGTCCAAAAAACAGATTTTATTGAATCACATTAGGGACTTGGGGTATGCCAGGCAGCAACGTCTTAGCAAAATCAATTTGAGAACTTTGATTAAGTATACGGTACTTTGTATGCCTAATCAAACTTTATTTGACTCAAACCTATTTAACCAGGTTTGCAAATATAGAGTCCATATTTTTAAAGAGATAAATCTCCCTTCTGTCTGAATCCACCTAGTGATTACCAGCTGCTTATTTTACTCCCTAATATGTGGATGTGGGCTTGGGGTCTCAGCATGGAATTTACCCAAGAGTTGTTGATTCAGCTAAATCAAAAATGCCATGTCAAACCTCCTTCTGCAATTAGTGCTAGTCACTGCCAGGAAATAGCTTTTTGAAACAGAGTTCTTAAATTTAATCTCCACTTGATTGAATTAAACACACATATCTGAAAAAAAGAGTAAGAGAAAAAAAATAGTTAACTCATTGCCAAACTCTTAAAGAAAAGAATGGCTGGACCTTTTGAGGGAAAAATACCTCAACTTCACTTTATTTCAAGGGCATAGCCGGGCATTTTATTTTTTAAGTTAAGAAAGGTTACACATTTGTATTCTGTCAGCCATTCTATTGTTTTCATTAAAGACTGAAAAATGAAAGACCGTGAGAATATTCAGCTGCACCTGATAAGATATTTTCTTTAAAGATGACCCCAACCTGTGGAAGATGATTTATGAAATCTTGGTTTTCATTATTGGACTTGGTGCTGACTGGGTTGTTTTTGATTGATGGGCCTGTAGTTTTCCTCTTCCTTTGTCTTCAGTAGAGTGCAAGGGCAAAAGAACATTGCTAGTGGATAGAAGAAATTATGTAAAAGGTGTAATATTTAGGGACAGGTGGTTTGAAAGAAATGTAAAGGAAAGGATTCAAATACCTTAGACATAATAAAACATGGGGTTTTAAAAAAATAGATTTACATTTTTAAAGAAGCTTACATAAACTATGGCAGAAGATTTGTAAAAATTTTCATTTGCTGTTGATGAAAATAATGGTAAAATGCAAGAAAGGGGCATGTTATTCACCCTTGTATATAAAATATTCTAGGTGACTCAGAAGGACATCTGTTGTTTTATAGGTGAATAGACAATAGATTTGCCTATTTTTATAGTATACATAGGAATATGTCTCTTGTTAGACTTAATAGATCTACAGCTTAAATTTCAGGGAATTTCTCACCAAATAAACAATATCCAATATGAAAGAATATTTTTTTCTTATTTTTTGTAAATCTGAAGTTTCTGTGATTGTGTGTGTGTGTGTGTGTGTGTGTGTGTGTGTGTGTACTCTCTTTAAAACTTCTCAAAAAAATACAGGCAATCCTATGATCTGATGGGGACAGAGAAGCCTTGGTACACAACATCTGTGGTTATGGTGGAGTTCCAGCCAGGACTACAGAGAGTGTGAACATCTTCATTCAGTTCCTTTGAAATCCTTCCTAGTTATTTTCAGAGCCTATTCTCATTTAATATTTGTTCATTCTAATTTCTCAGTCAAAGGGAACTTTAAATAAAGTTGGTTAACTATCATATGTATTTTAGAAAGTACATCTTTGTATATAATTGATACAATCCATTTATTAATAATTAATAGTTATTTTCTATTAAGCATTCTTATTGTATGCATATAATTCTTAACATATCACTATATACATGTTTGTTGAATAAATTAATTTTTAATATGTTTCTCTAAAAGTTCATTAGAAGAGTAGGGAGACATGAATCCAGGCATAAATATTACAAAAGTTGTGGGACCCTCTTTAAAAAAAGAATATAAAATCAGGAATATAGACATTACTTACTTAAGAAAGTAAATGTTAACTAGGAAAATACCTGTACAAGTGAGAATCCCTAAAAGTTAAGCTTCATTAACTTCACGGTAAACCTGTCTCTGCATTTCCTTCAAAATGGAGTGGATTTTAAAAAATATTAAACATAGGCAAGGGCTTCCCTGGTGGCACAGTGGTTGAGAATCTGCCTGCCAATGCAGGGGACACGGGTTTGAGCCCTGGTCTGGGAAAATCCCACATACCGTGGAGCAACTGGGCCCGTGAGCCACAACTGCTGAGACTGCACATCTGGAGCCTGTGCTCCGCAGCGAGGGGGGCCGTGATGGTGAGGGGCCCGCGCGCTGCGATGAGGGGTGGCCCCTGCTTGCTGCAGCTAGAAAAGGCCCTTGCGCAGAGGCAAGGATCCAACACAGCCAAAGATGGAAATAAATAAATAAATAGATTAAAAAAAAAAAAAAAAACACATAGGCAAAACACATCAGTGGTAATGACTTCGCCAATCTATACCACCACCATCACCACCACCATTTACTGAGCACTTACAACATGGCAGGCATTCATTCAATGAGGCATCTGTGATCTTGTCTGCATTTTAGAGTTGAGGCAATTAATACTCAAGCAGGTTAAATAACATGCCCCAGGGCATACAGCTAGTAAATGGAGGAATAAAAATTCCAATTCAAGTTTACAGGGACTTATGAAAATAAATAGATGCTCTACTATATTTACATATACAGTGAAAAACAACTACAATGCAAAATTAATGTAAACATTTTCATATTTATTCAGAGCAGTACTCAAATTTATAGTGATTGTGTGTTCCATAAATACTTCAGGAATTTTAATGCTACAAATTTAATATCAGAATCTTTTGGGATATTAATTCTGTGGAGCACTGGAATGTTCAAAGCTCATCACAATTTCAGGCCTCATTGACACCATTTATCCTGCATGTTATGGAAAGTGTAGTTTTATTTAATAAGCAAAGGAAGCATTGCCACAACAAATTTCTTGGTTTTCAAAATTTGCCTAGTTGTTTACAGCTAACAAAAAATTAACACTACTTCAATGAGAAATTTTAGGGGTCATCTAAAAGGTCTAGTTTTGCAAACACTTTATCCTCTTAAAAATTCAAACATACCTACTCTATAAGTAGAGGATGTGGTACAAAGATGTTAAAAATATGTTTTTCCTATCAAAATACACAATTCAAGACTTGGCTGCTTTAGAATTAGAAAGCAAAAACAAAAATTATTAAATCCCTGAGCAGCAGGTAATGCATTTATTTTTAAAATGAAACACATTAAAATGCAAAACACTCAATAGTTTGATTAAACAAAAATGCTTTTATTGAATATATAGAAATAATGATGTTTATTAATATCTCATAATTCAATGTAGCTGCTGTGTCCTGGCTCTACCACTTGTAAACCTTATAGATACCTTGAGACAGAACTTTTCAAAATTTTCTTCTGAAATTTGCTCAGGGGGGTAAAGAATGAATATCAAAAAATACGGGAGTCCTGCAAGTTCAGACCAAATATATCAGTCTTTATGTGGAAATACATTTGAAATTTCTTTACCTTGTAAATACCTATAAAAGTTGAATTCTGCCCCATAATATATTCATGTTCGTTTTCATAGAAATATGTTTTAAGTGTCTGGTTAAGTTGCATATTTCTTTCCAAATCTTTATGTAAAATGTAAATTCCAGGAAGATGTTACTGGGCTCTGTGTGAATAGTCAAAGCAAAAATTGCACTGGCCAAAATTAAGCAGGCAAAGGAGACTTTCCTCAAGACTATTGCAGCAGAGGAAAGAGACTGAACCACCAAAACCTAGAAGGTGAGAGGATTTTTGTTTTTGTTTTTGCGGTACGCGGGCCTCTCACTGTTGTGGCCTCTTCCGTTGCGGAGCACAGGCTCCAGACGCGCAGGCTCAGTGGCCATGGCTCACGGGCCCAGCTGCTCCGCGGCATGTGGGATCTCCCCGGACCGGGGCACGAACCCATGTTCCCTACATCAGCAGGCAGACTCTCAACCACTAGGCCACCAGGGAAGCCCAGGTGAGAGGATTTTTAACCACTGAGATGAACTAATGGAAAAGTACTGGAGGACTGCAGGGAGCAGTTGATCAGTGGGATGTGTCAAGCTCACTTAGTTATTTCCGAGTTTACAACGTTTTTTTTCTTTTCTTTTGCGGTACGCGGTCCTCTCACTGCTGTGGCCTCTCCCGTTGCGGCGCACAGGCTCCGGACGCGCAGGCTCAGCGGCCATGGCTCACAGACCCAGCCGCTCCGCGGCTTGTGGGATTTTCCCAGACAGGGGCACGAACCCGTGTCCCCTGCATCGGCAGGTGGACTCTCAACCACTGAGCCACCAGGGAAGCCCTACAACGTTTTTTCTTTGATTAGGCCATCTATGTTTGCTATTTGCCACCTATCAAAGAAGTTAGGCTCAAGGTGCTAGCTTTCAGTGATTACATTTCAAAGAGATGGCTCCCAGGTCCTTGAGAAAGGTATTTCCTAGGTTGTAAAACTGGCAAGAGACTGGGAGATTTACAAGCATTTCACAGAGGCAAAGAAAAAAAAAATTAAAATTTCAAGTTTTCTAAAGTAAATACCCTAAGGGAGTTCAGAGGTCTAGAGTAAGGAGGACATCTGCCTAAAATTTAGTCACGCTGAGGAGAGCTTGGAGCTCAGTCACAGTATATATAAAACAGCTTGAGAATCTACTAGTTTCTTTTTGTTCACTACAACATACCTCTACTATTTTACAACTAATATTATACAACAGTCTTTTCCAACAGGTACATTTGTAGGTATTTTTTATGTGTCCAGCAAAATTCAAATCCATTCTGTACGTTATCTAGTTCAGTCCTCACAACCTCCTGAGAAGTCTTTCTCAATTTTATAATTTACCTATGAGAGAAGAGAAGTTTACAAGGTTAATAAGTAAAGGGGCTGGGATTTGAACCAAGGTCTGTCTGACTCCAAATAGCAGTTATCTGTATTACCTCTCCAAAAGTTTCTCAAAAAAAGTAGCTTCCAGGGCTTCCCTGGTGGCGCAGTGGTTGATGAGTCTGCCTGCTGATGCAGGGAACATGGGTTCGTTCCCTGGTCCGGGAAGATCCCACATGCTGCGGAGCGGCTGGGCCCATGAGCCATGGCCGCTGAGCCTGCGCGTCTGGAGCCTGTGCTCCGCAATGGGAGAGGCCACAACAGTGAGAGGCCCGTGTACCGCAAAAAAAAAAAAAAAAAAAAAAGTAGCTTCCAGGTTTCTTCATTGCAAACATAAACATATTTTCAAAAACTAGATTGGTTATCACTGTATGTATTATTCATTCTTGTCATACTGTGTAAGTGGGAATGAACAAGATGATAATCCATTAGGCTAACATGATGGAAGGTACTGAATAATGGTGTTTTAGGGTGGGCGTTTTGTGAATATCACTGGGTGCCAAGATTCCCTGCCTAAAATGAAGGTCACAGTTCTTGTGAAATGTTGATTAATTGACTATGAAGTTCTTGATGTAATTTGTACTTATTTGACATCTGTGTTTCAAAGTACATGTTCACTCTTTCATAATACGATTACCTGTGAACAACACAAAAGTTAAGAATTCAATGTCTGTTATCTGACTAGCACACTTTTCAATAAAATGTTTTGTTAGAGAAAGATACATGGAAAAGAGAGAAAGCAAACATGCTTTTGAGAGGAGTGTGAATCAGTATTTAGGACATGGTGGCAACCAGGCCCAGAGCCCACAGGTGATGGACAGAGCAATATATTTCTACTCTGAGAGACCAGAATGTTGTTGGATAAGCTGCTTGGTTTCCTGAAAATGAGAGGTGAGATGTGGTTTTCTCTAACGATCCTTTATTGCTCCATGATTTAAAAGCCCTCTTTTTGAGAATAATGGCCTTAGTTTTCCAAAAGGAGGGTAAAGAAGCTACTTCTAGATATGCCTATACTCAGATGACAATAGATTCTCACTCTGCACCAAAGGTTCATGACCCTGTTTTTAAATTACCTGAGGAACTTTTAAAATTTAGCCACCTAGGTAACTCTCTAGAAATTCTTATTCAGTTGGGCTGGGTGGGGTTTGGGCTTCAATAACCTTTGAAATTTTCCCAGATGATTCTAAACTTTAGGCAGAGTTGAGAGCCACAGCTCTGTGTCCATAGTTTGTGGTAAAATAAATAAACCAAACATTAACCCATCTATATCAGGTCAGGGATACAAGGCCATAGTTAGCAATTTGTTATTTTTATGTGAAAACTCATAGTCTTGTAAATGTTCCAGGTATTGTAAAAAGCAAGCCATCTCATCAAGTATCATGTTCTTTCCTGGAAACAGAGAATAGCTGGTGCAATATTTACTCCTTCTGGAAAACAGTATGGTATAATGGAAAGAGCATTTGACTAGGCATCTAAAGATAAGGATTCTAGTCCCAAATCTACCACAAATTAGCCTGGAGGACTTGTATCAGCCAGTTAACACACTGAGCCTCAGTGTCTTCCCCTAAATAAGACCTTCCTTTTTTGATCTTTTACTAGGTATTTTATACATCTAGTCTTTATCTTCCAGAAATTCAAGTTAGGTATTATTAACTCTATCTTATAGATGACTAAAAATAATCTTGGCAATTCACACCTTCAGTAAGAAGTAGAGACAAGAATTCCATCCAACTCCATTTGGCGTCAATGCTGAATAGGTTAAAGTTCATTTGTGAACAAAACTCCTTTAACTTATTTAAACAGAAAGGTGGGTTACACATCCAATGAATGAACTGCAGGGACAGGCTCCATGTTCAGCTTCCAGTAATGGTCCCCAACCCCAGGTCTCTGGCCTTGTCCTTGATCGATGGAGAAAGCTCCTGCTGCCTCTGTAAAGAGCCACTGAGTCACCGAGCTGCTAACAGAAAGACAGGTTGTTAGAATCCACAACCGCAAAATTGCTTCATGGCACCTTGCTTGTCCTTCACTTACTTGGTTCTGAATGTAAATGTAACTACATCTGATTGGTGAAAACCTAAATTTAACTCAGACTGTATTGCAAAGGCATCTGGAAAATGGAGTTTTACCTTTCCAGCTTCCATTGCATAGAAAGGTACCAAGAAGGAGGCAGAATGGATGTGGAACAATCAATGTATAACATTCACCACAAATTCATGTGCTATTTTTACTGTTTGTGGCTGTATTATGGGCTTGTTTTGATAATGAAATCAGCTAATGTGTGAGGAGTTCCTAAAATATCAAGTTGTTTTTTTCAAATGCAAATTATTATTATTAAACGGTCCAAATAACAGGTAATACTCATTTAGAGCAACATTTATTTAGAAGGTACCATGTCCCAGCACTATTTTAAATGCTGTATATCAAATAATTGATTTGACCTTTGTAGTAACATTATAGACAAACTGAGGCATAGAGGTTAGGCAGCTTAGGGGAAGCCACCTAGATAACATGAAGTAGAGCCATATTTGAACCCATTTAGTCTGCATGCTTACCACTGGGTAATCCTTTGTCTCCGTGGCAGACACAGATAGATGCAGCTGTGCTTTCATTGAAGTCTTAGATGCTTTACAACTTGATTAATGCTAGAACATGACACATAAAAAAAATTAAACAATAAACAACAACCACCAACACATACATACAGGTTTCCTGACAAAGGAGATAAATAGGGTAAACCAGAAACAGTAGAGAGGTTGCAGAAGAAGAAGGAAAACCCAGCCCTCCATCTTGTAAAGTTCAAAATAAATTTGTGCAATTTGTCCACCCATGGTACCCATTCTGAATTTTTGCTGTATAAAAATGAAGAAAAACTGTGTTTCAACTTAAATACATTTTGCCTTAAGGAGCTTCAGACAATTTGAACTTGAAATGCAGCCCGTGAATGAATATTTAATTTCACTTTCCTTATAAGTAAAGTTGAATCACTTTTGCAAGTCTGAGGGTGACAGTTTCAAATTTCAGCTCAGGCAGGCAATCAACAGAGAATAATATTACAGCAGGGGAAAAAGTTGGTGATTCAGTAATGACATTTTAATGTTACAGAACAGAGTATTGGTATAGAAATTTGCAATCCCTTGTGATAGCATTCTGTTGACTTAACAATCAATACTATCATAACAATAAAAATATGCAAGTCTAGCTATAGGCAATGCCTAAGAATGAGAACTTGTCCATTATTTGTTACAACCTTCCAGGTTTTCCTACACAGCAAATAATTTTCCATGCATTTAATCTGGTGTTATAAAGCAAGGCAAAGACATTTAAAGATATTGAAAAAGTATTTCTTCCTTTTGGCTATTATTTACAAATGCAAAGGTGGTTTTACGGAACACTTTTTAAAGTTAGCTTCTGAAGTTAATTTGCATTTTTATTTTAAATTCAAATAGCTTCAAATGAAATAGGTGGTATCTTATTATCATTAAGCATTTATTAAGCTTTCTCGTTGTGTGGCGCCATAATCAGGATTTAAAACAGACATGGTCTCTGTCCATTAGAACTGAGCGGGCTATAACCTGCTCAGTAACCACAGAATGGACTCCAGCCCACTCAGTGTCTTTACTTACTGAGTTAAAGAATAATGGCTATAACACTCTGATCTTTTCTAGTAATGATGTTTATAAATTGATCTTCTTTCTTATTATGATCCATGAGCATTTTCTCATTTGTGACATGTTTTTCTGTTTGCAGGGAACCTTGAAATAGACTATTATTATACCCATCTTCCATGGTGGGAGGAAAGAATGAGAAATAACAGGAGTTTACAGCTTTTTAAATTTTGAGTTAAGGAAATAGGATCAGAGAAATTTTCCAGGCTTGTTTTGTGGGGTAATTTAACTCTATCTATAAACAAAACACGTGTAAATTTACAGGCTCACAAAAGGCAATGTGAATATTGGATCTGTCTCCCCCACCAAATACTTCTAGGCATTATCCATTCTCTTCACAACTGTTTATAGTGAATAT
The DNA here is from genome assembly GCF_964374135.1 of Grampus griseus. Classification (NCBI taxonomy): domain Eukaryota; kingdom Metazoa; phylum Chordata; class Mammalia; order Artiodactyla; family Delphinidae; genus Grampus; species Grampus griseus. Next base: position 41,454,021 of record NC_139012.1, on the reverse strand, counting down.
CTATCTGTAAAGGAATGGGAAGCCAATGAGGCATGATGTCTGCCATCAAAGAACACATAATCTCAACAGACAGAAAAGTAAGAAGTATCAGAAACTTACTATAAGCCCATGGTTAGGAGATATACTCTACCTATGTGCAATAACTTTATGGGGGTACAGATGACTCTCCTGCTTTACTAAATGCATCTCATGAGAGATGAAAACAGAAATAGACTTTGAATACTGAGTAGGGTTACCCCAGGCTGATAAAGGTAGGAAGAACCCTCTAGAGATGAAATAGCATTAAGGGCGATGCATCAACCTCAAAGCTCACAGTGTGTCTGGAGATGATACAAAATCTGATATGCAAAGAATGTAGGACATGTAGTGGTGGAATTTCTGAAGATAAGCCTGGAAGAGAATAGAAATGCCGGCTTTTGGAAGATCATGCTTGCTCTGCTAAGGAGTTTGAATTGATCCTGATGAAATTAGCAGCCATTGAAGTGGAGTGATTTGTTAAGACTATTTGGGGGAAAATAGCCATGGGAACAGATGTTTACTCACAGAGTGTTTCACCTCATAAGCATTACTTACCCAGCCTCTGGTCCTGTGTGAAGTGTCCCTGTTACCTTTCCTAACAGGTTTGTCAGTCCACTCTTTTATCCAGTCACCCCTTTCCACATGTATGCATTGAGCACCTGCTATGTTAGCCATAGCTCTTGGCTCTGGGAACACAGGGATAACCAGTACCGACTGTCTCTGCTCAGAGAAATGTAATCTGTTGAATGCGCATGAATTAATTACCTACAAAGCACCCGAATCTTAGAGATTTGAGAGGATAGCCATATTCTTTTTCACAATTCTGTGAGTTGACTGGGCAGTATTCTACTGGTTTAGCCTGGGCTTCCTCTTGGGGCTGCATTCTGTGGAAGCCAGCTGGACTTGGTGGTTTATGACGGCCTCACACACAAGGTCAGCCTAGATTCAACAGATAGAAACATAGACTCCATCCTTTGAAAGGGGAAGCTGAAGAGAAGTATGGGATATGACCACAGGGGGAGTTAAGTTTATATAAATAGATAGATAGATAGATAGATAGATAGATAGATAGATAGATAGATAGATAGACAGACAATTACATATATCAAAAAATGCTTTGAAGGATATGGCCCTAGTTATGAGATAGAAGTGAGTCCAGCAGACCATTTTAGCAAGATGGATTAGCCAAGGTTTTACTAAGAAGGTGGTATTTATCTGCAACCTGAAGGACAAAATGGATCAGTAAGTACAGTGGCTCATCTGGGACAGTCATGAAAGAAATGGTATTTGAGGAGCAGATATGAAGTCAGTTTGAGGAATAGTAAGCTAAGGGGTAAGTGGCTTGAAATGAAGTTGGATTTGAAGTTAGGAATCCTTCTGACTAGTTGGTTTTATGGTTAATAGTAAGAAGTTTTAAACTTCAGACCTGGCACTTCTCACCCATTATCTGTTTCTTCTGTTGACCTTACAGTTTTTTTTATCCCTTCATATAACAAGGTCCTACCAATTTTTTGCACGTAAAGGGTAGTCAGTAAAAGTGATCTGACTGAAAGAGGTAGAGGAAAACATAATAACAAAAATTAGAAATATTAAGATTTAAATCAGCCCTTGAAATATGTATACACTTTATAGAGAGATTTCAATTTATGAACTTTTAGACCTTAAAATAAGATGGGATTGATAATTATTATTTCTTTTGTAAAGATAAGGAAAATGAAGCTCAAATGAATCAAATTTCTTTCTCAAATTCACCCAGAAATTATTAGTGGATCTAATTATCCTTATCCAATACATATATCTCCTTTCAGGCTTTCTTTTTCATAAAAGAAAAAAAAAAGTGAGACTATATCAGTGAAAGAGGGAAAAACATAATAGTATTTTCTTAAAATAATATTTCTGGGCTCCCCTGGTGGTGCAGTGGTTGAGAGTCCGCCTGCCGATGCAGGGGACACGGGTTCGTGCCCCGGTCCGGGAAGATCCCACATGGCGCAGAGTGGCTAGGCCCGTGAGCCATGGCCGCTGAGCCTGCGCGTCCGGAGCCTGTGCTCCACAACAGGAGAGGCCACAACAGTGAGAGACCCGCATACCGAAAAAAAAAAAAAAATTTCTAAAGTATAATTTAGGTCTGTCATGGAAAATAATCATCTTGTGTGTTTGGTAAAATACAGATTCTTAATAAATCAAACGGACCCTATTGGGGCTCTGGAAATATGTATTTTTAACCTCCTCCTTCAAAACTCTGACATATGTACACTATGTTTTGGAAAACAATGTCTCAGTGTTTCCTCACAGGGTAAAAACATGTATTCTGGAAACTTTTGGCAAATGAATTATTCCATTGCTTAAGAATTATGAGATATTGGAGAATAAGCATGCATCTATGAAGATAAATTAACTGTAAGATTCAATGCAGTTCCAAATTGTAGATAATAAGCTTTTTTGTGGAAGGAATTGAACTGGTTCTTAAAGAAACATTTTACAGTGGGATTTTTACCTTACCAATATTTCATTGACTTGCCTTGAGGATTTACTTCTATTTTATTAAAAGTTTTATTCTTCATTAAGTTAACTCCTATTTAGATATCTTGACATTCCTCATAAGCATGTACTTCCATATTCTTCACATCTTCTTACAATACAGGGGGAAAATTGTCTAAAACTTTAGCAATTGCTAACCTCAGGAGATCATTATTTTTTTAATGTGTTTTTATACAGTTTCACTTTTTATAAAAAAGAAAAAATCACCTGTGTTTTGTAAAAAGGTAATAAAATAAACTTCAAGAAAAAATATTTTGATCATAAAAATAGATCAGACTTTTTATAAGTAGTCTGCTAATAAAGCAGCCCTGTCCAATAGATGTGAGCCAAATATGAAATTCTGAATTTTCTAATAGCTATGTTTAAAAAAAGGTAAAAAGTGCACGCATACTAAAATAATACCTTATGCAATGTGACAGTTAACATGAAATGAAGTTTTACTAAAACAATAGTCTGTTTAACAGAAAAATATTTTACTCTGCTTCAGTTTTTAAATTTTAATTAGTTAAATTTAGCCCCTAGGCACATTTCCCATGCTCAATAGACACCGTGAGCAGTAGCTGGTGTATTGATAGAACAGAGAGAGGATATCAAAGCTGGCCATGGGCAAATTTGCAAAAAAGCTGCTGTTTCTCACCTATGTATTAATTAAACCTTTATATCACCTCTGGATGCCTAACACACAACACAGACCAGAACTCACTGGGAGGCTCTTAGACTTTATGAATGCTTTTATACCTTTGCCTTCTTTTCTGTGAGATGACACAGCTTTTTGTCAGATTTAAAAAGCCACTTAGGCTCTACTTGATCCTTCACAGAGAGCTGAATGCACAGACCTCATTAGAAGGTCCTCAAAAGTGAGTGCACTTTTGGTGGAGGGAAGAGTTTTGGGGTCAGTTTGATTTTTCATTTCTTTAGGATGCGTATTACTATAATGATGAATATTTCTTGGGATCCTCATTTATCTTAATTGTTTAATATGCCTGCATATTTGAACTGTAGAATTTGCTGGGATGATAATTGTTGCTGACTATTGAGAAAGTAACTTTTTCATTCTAGGTAAATTTTGCTTAAATATATAAACCTGCAGTTGAGATAGAAGCTTTTGGATAAGTAAGAGATCATTCATAGCTGCTGGGAGAAAATGGGTTGGGAGAGAAATAATAAAGCTCATAATGAATACAGAGGAAAATTTCCTAAAATCACTTTGTCCTTTCCCTCTATGCTGTTTAATGAAATTCTTTATGAAACAAGAGAATGTATTTGACATTTTAGAGTCAGCAAAATGCTTAATGATTTGCCACATGATGGAATACTTTCATCTAAGACTGTTTTATCTGTGATGGAGAAATGATATGTGAAACACTGAAGATCTTGAGTCTCCCAGTCAAGGAGGAGGTGTCGCTCTCATAGGAAAGCTGAGCACAAACTTGACAAGTAACAAAAGTATTGATTTCAAACGTCCTAGCATAGAATACTCTTAATAATGTGCATTTTTAATTTTAGACTAAACAATATTTTATTTTTAGCAGTTCTCAAGTTTGTCCCTCATGTTGAGATTTCTTTTTTCTTCCCAGATTTGTGGAGATATAATTGACATATAACACTGTGTAAGTTTAAGGCCACCAAAAAGCCACCTATTTGTCCTCTGTTTCTGTGAGTTTGTTTTTTTCAGATTCCACATATAAGTGAGATTATATAGCATGTGTCTTTCTGTGACTTATTTCACTTAGCATAATGCCCTCAAGGTTTATCCATGTTGTCACAAATGGCAGGATTTCCTTCTTTATTATGACTGAATAATATTCATATGTAAATAATATATATACCATATATATAATTTGGTAATAAAATACCAAGTTTTCTGTGCCATTCATCCATCAACAGACATTCAGGCTGTTTCCATGTCTTGGCTATAGTAAATAATGTTGCAATGACGCAATGAACACAAGGGTGTAGATACCTCTTTGGGATAGTGATTTCATTTCCTTCAGATATATACCTTGAAGTGGGATTCCTCAATCATATGCTAGCTCCATTTTTAATTTTTGGGGGAATCTTCATACTGTTTTTCATAGTAGATGTACCAATTCACCTTTTCACCAACAGTGTACAAGAGATTTCTTATGTTTTGCATTAAATTTAAAAGTTGCTGGTAATTCTTTTCCTATGGACATATTGCAACTAATCAGTTAATTCAGCTATTAGAAGTTTAATTAAACCTAATAAAGACCTTGGAAATGTGAATCATTGTATTTCACGTATTAGCTTTGTCAAGGAATTTTTTATTGTTCTTCTCAAAAAAATAAAAAATGCTGTGTAGAAAGACGTGAAAAAAGCAAGTAACTGCCCTGTCATACAAAGAGTGTATCTCATTTGTAACAGAAAACAAAAGTAGGAAACATATTGGGAACCTAACACAAAAGAGTATAGTATAGTCTTTCTTTTAAGTGAATAAAAACTTTTTTGAAAACTGATAAATGATAAAATATGTTAAAGTTATACTTTTCATAATGTAAAAATCTTAATATCTCAGATTTTGGATAGCACCAATAAAAATAACAGTAATCAGGGCTTCCCTGGTGGTGCAGTGGTTGAGAGTCCGCCTGCCGATGCAGGGGACACGGGTTCGTGCCCCGGTCTGGGAAAAGCCCACATGCCACGGAGTGGCTGGGCCCGTGAGCCATGGCTGCTGAGCCTGCGCATCCGGAGCCTGTGCGCCGCAACGGGAGAGGCCACAGCAGTGAGAGGCCCGCGTACTGCAAAAAAAAAAAAAATACAAACCAGTAATCAGCATTTGTTTAGCTCTTCCTACTAGCCAGTTACCCTGCTAAATATTTTGTGTCCATTATCTCATTAAAAACTTACCTTGTTAGGAAATTTTATTTTTCCTCTCTTATATATTAAAGAAAAAGGAAAGAAAAAGAAATCCCTGAGACAAACACAGGAATTACAAGACAAAATAACAATTATTGTAACAATGTAATTACTACCTTTTATGTCATACATTTCATAATTTATTAATTCTACACAGTAAAATTAAAAGAGGAGATTATTTTACAGGGTTGCCTACCTTTTATGTATTACAATGGTATTCTCATAGTTAGCATATTTCTATCAGTGCTGTTGCACTCAATACATTTCAAAAGAAATGACTGATAATTGTTCTGACTTGCAACCCACCCCCATGGGCTTCTTGGTTTGAATTGGACTCTTAGAGATTTGATGCATACCACCAGGAATACCACCTCCATCACAACCCACTGAGTCACAAAGATCTCTTAGGTAGTTAATTGGAATAACAGTGTTCTTTACACCCTATCATACCGTTTTGCATGGGTTTTGAAAAATGAATTAGTGTGTATTATAGTCTTTCATCATTATTCAAATACATCCATCATAGAAATTGATTTCTTCATGTATGAACATTTTTGAAATTAAAAAAATCTGATTTAGTGTGAAGGAAAGAATAAATAAATTATCTAAACATTACTTTTTCTTTTTCCACTTAAATAGTCTTTCCTTTCATTTCAAGTTGTAGTAGTATTGTGTTTTAAATATAATACTAGGATAAAACATATAGCATAAAGATTTTTCTAGTCCCCAAATCTATAAGCTTTTATTTTGACTTTCTCATGCACATTTGCTTTTAGGACTTCAGGTCTGACATATCCATCAGAATATAAGTAAACAACAATGAAAAGTAAAATGTTCCTTTAGCACTTCATTCTGTTTGTTGTTCTTTAAGTGAATTATTGTCATTTGAGAATGACATCCTAGGTGCTTAAATCTAAAAATTGCTCTGTCCTTGTATTTAGATTCTATTGCTGGAAAGCAGCTTTTGGTGTAGGTGCCAACCAACTTAAGAGCTGAATTCAAGGCTCAACTATAAGAACTAATTTATCTAAAGGCAAGATGACAACTACTTCTCTGTTCTTTTAGCTCTTATATTTTCCCATGTGATATGGGATAAGATATCAACATTTAGTATTTTTTTAACATCTTTATTGGAGTATAATTGCTTTACAATGTCTTGTTAGTTTCTGCTGTATAACAAAGTGAATCAGTTATATGTATACATATGTCCCCATATCCCCTCCCTCTTGCGACTCCTTCCCAAATGCCCTTTCCCACCCATCTAGGTGGTCACAAAGCACTGAGCTGATCTCCCTGTGCTTTTCAGCTGCTTCCCACTAGCTATCTATTTTATATTTGGTAGTGTATATATGTCAGTGCTACTCTCTCACATCATCCCAGCTTACCCTTCCCCCTCACTGTGTCCTCAAGTCCATTCTCTACATCTGCCTCTTTATTCCTGTCCTGTATCTAGGTTCGTCTGAACCATTTTTTTTTTTTTTTTTTTTTTAGATTCCATATATATGTGATAGCATACGGTATTTTTTTTTCTGTTTCTGGTTACAGAAATTATCTGTTTCTGACTTACATAACTTGGCATTACAGACTCTAGGTCCATCCACCTCACTACAAATAACTCAATTTTGTTTCTTTTTATGGCTGAGGAATATTCCATTGTACATATGTGCCACATCTTCTTTATCCATTCATCTGTTGATGGACACTTAGGTTGCTTCCATGTCCTGGCTCTTGTAAATAGACCTGCAATGAACATTGTGGTACATGACTCCTTTTGAATTATGGTTTTCTCAGGATATATGCCCGGTAGTGGGATTGCTGTGTCATATGATAGTTCTATTTTTGGTTTTTAAGGAACCTCCATACTGTTCTCCATAGTGGCTGTATCAATTTATATTCCTACCAACAAGAGGGCTGTGCAAGAGGGTTCCCTTTTCTCCACACCCTCTCCAGCATTTATTGTTTGTAGATTTTTTAATGATGGCCATTCTCACCGGTGTGAGGTGATACCTCATTGTAGTTTTGATTTGCATTTCTCTAATGATTAGTGTTGTTGAGCATCCTTTCATGTGTTTGTTGGCTATCTGTATATCTTCTTTGGAGAAATGTCTATTTAGGTCTTCTGCCCCTTTTTGGATTGGGTTGTTTGGTTTTTTTGATACATGCGCTGTTTGAGATGCATGCACTGCTTTGAGATGCATGTGCTGCTTGTAAATTTTGGAGATTAATCCTTTGTCAGTAGCTTCATTTGCAAATATTTTTTCCCATTCCGAGGGTTGTCCTTTCATTTGGTTTATGGTTTCCTTTGCTGTACAAAAGCTTTTAAGTTTCATTAGGTCTCATTTGTTTATTTTTGGTTTTATTTCCATTTCTCTAGATGGTGGGTCAAAAGGGACCTTGCTGTGATTAATGTCGTAGAGTGTTCTGCCTATGTTTTCCTCTAAGAGTTTTATAGTTTCTGGCCTTATATTTAGGTCTTTGATCCATTTTGAGTTTATTTTTGTGTATGGTGTTAGGAAGTGTTCTAATTTCATTCTTTTACATGTACCTGTCCAGTTTTCCCAGCACCACTTATTGAAGAGACTGTCTTTTCTCCATTGTATATCCTTACCTCCTTTATCAAAAATAAGGTGACCATATGTGTGTGGGTTTACCTCTGGGTTTGTATCCTGTTTCATTGATCTATATTTCTGTTTTTGTGCCAGTAGCATACTGCCTTGATTACTGTAGCTTTGTAGTACAGGCTGAAGTCAGGGAGCCTGATTCCTCCAGCTCCGTTTTTCCTTCTCAATATTTCTTTGGCTATTTGGGGTCTTTTGTGTTTCCATACAAATTGTGAAAGTTTTTGTTCTAGTTCTTTGAAAAATGCCATTGGTAGTTTAATATGGATTGCACTGAATCTGTAGATTGCTTTTGGTAGTATAGTCATTTTCATATTGTTGATTCTTCCAATCAAAGAACATTGTATATCTCTCCATCTGTTTGTATCATCTTCAATTTCTTTCATCAGTGTCTTATAGTTTTCTGCATACTGGTCTTTTGTCTCCTTAGGTAGGTTTATTCCTAGGCATTTTATTCTTTTTGTTGCAATGGCAAATGGGAGTGTTTCCTTAATTTCTCTTTCAGATTTTTCATCATTAGTGTATAGGAATGCAAGATATTTCTATGTATTAATTTTGTATAATGCTACTTTTCCAAATTCATTGATTAGGTCTAGTAATTGTCTGACAACATCTTTAGGATTCTCTATGTATAGTACCATGTCATCTGCAAACAATGACAGTTTAACTTCTTCTTTTCCAATTTGGATTCCTTTTATTTCTTTTTCTTCTCTGATTGCTGTGGCTAGAACTTCCAAAACTATGTTGAATAATAGTGGTGAGAGTAGACAACCTTGTCTTTTTCCTGATCTTAGAGGAAATGGTTTCAGTTTTTCACTATTGAGAACAATGTTGGCTGTGGGTTTGTCATATATGGCCTTTATTATGTTGAGGTAAGTTCCCTCTATGCCTACTTTCTGGAAGGTTTTTATCATAAATGGATGTTGAATTTTGTTGAAAGCTTTTTCTGCATCTATTGAGATGACTGTATGATTTTTCTCCTTCAATCTGTTAATATGGTTTATTACGTTGATTGATTTGTGTATATTGAAGAATCCTTGCATTCCCAGGATATACCCCACTTGATCATGGTGTATGATCTTTGTAATGTGCTGTTGGATACTGTTTGCTAGTATTTTGTTGAGGATTTTTGCATCTACTTTATCAGTGATATTGGCTTGTAGTTTTCTTTCTCTGTGACATCTTTGTCTGGTTTTGGTATCAGGGTGATGGTGGCCTTGTTGAATGAGTTTGGGAGTGTCCCCCACTCTGCTATATTTTGGAAGAGTTTGAGAACGATAGGTATTAGCTCTTCTCTTAATGTTTGATAGAATTTGCCTGTGAAGCCATCTGGTCTTGGGCTTTTGTTTGCTGGAAGATTTTTAATCACAGTTTCAATTTCAGTGCTTGTGATTGGCCTGTTTATATTTTCTGTTTCTTCCTGGTTCAGTCTCAGAAGTTTGTGCATTTCTAAGAATTTGTCCATTTCTTCCAGGTTGTTCATTTTATTGACATAGAGTTGCTTGTAGTAATCTGTCATGATCCTTTCATTGCTGCAGTGTCAGCTGTTACTTCTCTTTTTTCATTTCTAATTCTATTGATTTGAATCTTCACCCTTTTTTTCTTGATAAGTCTGTCTAATGGTTTATCCATTTTGTATATATTCTCAAAGAACCAGCTTCTAGTTTTATTGAACTTTGCTATTGTTTCTTTCAAATCTTTTTCATTTACTTCTGATCTGATCTTTATGATTTCTTTCCTTCTGTTACCTTTGGGGTTTTTTGTTCTTCTTTCTCTAATTGCTTTAGGTGTAAGGTTAGGTTGTTTATTTGAGATGTTTCTTGTTTCTTGAGGTAGGATTGTATTGCTATAAACTTCCCTCTTACAACTGCTTTAGCTGCGTCACATAGATTTTGCATTAACATGTTTTCATTGTCATTTGTTTCTAGGTGTTTTTTTTTAAATTTCCTCTTTGATTTCTTCAGTGATCTCTTGGTTATTTAGTAGTGTATTGTTTACCCTCCATGTGTTTGTACTTTTTACAGATTTTTTCCTGTAATTGATATCTAGTCTCATAGCATTGTGGTCAGCAAAGATACTTGGTACAATTTCAATTTTCTTAAATTTACCAAGGCTTGATATGTGACACAAGATATGATCTATCTTGGAGAATGTTCCATGAGCATTGAGAAGAAAGTGTATTCTGTTGTTTTCAGATGGAATGCCCTATAAATACCAATTAAGTCTATGTCATTTAAGGTATCATTTAAAGCTTGTGTTTCTTTATTCATTTTCATTTTGGATGATCTGTCCATCAGTAAAAGTGAGGAGTTAAAATCCCCTACTATTATTGTGTTACTGTTGAATTGTCTCATGTATTGAGGTGCTCCTATTTTGGGTGTATAAATATTTACAGTTGTTATATGATCTTCTTGCATTGATGCTTTGATCATTATGTACTGTCCTTCTTTGTCTCTTGTAATAGTCTTTATTTTAAAGTCTATTTTGTCTGATATGAGAATTGCTACTCCAGCTTTCTTTTGATTTCCATTTGCATGCAGTATCTTTTTTCATTCCCTCACTTTCAGTCTGTATGTGTCCCTATGTCTGAAGTGCATCTCTTGTAGACAGCATATATATGGGTCTTGTTTTTTTATACATTCAGCCAGTCTATGTCTTTCGGTGGAACATTTAATCCATTTACATTTAAGGTAGTTAACTATATGTATTTTCCTATTACCATTTTCTTAAGTTTTTGGGGTTTGTTATTGTAAGTCTTTTCCTTCTCCTGTGTTTCTTGCCTCTGGAAGTTCCTTTAGCATTTGTTGTAAAGCTGGTTTTGTGGTGCTGAATTTTCTTAGCTTTTGCTTGTCTCTAAAGGTTTTATTTTCTCTGTTGAATCTGAATGAGATCCTTTCTAAGAATAATCTTGGTTGTAGGTTTTTCCCTTTCATCACTTTAAATATTTCCTGCCACTCCCTTCTGGCTTGCAGAATTTCTGCTGAAAAATCAGCTTTTAACCTTATGGGGATTCCCTTGTATGTTATTTGTTGTTTTTCCCTTGCTGCTATTAATATTTTTTCTTTGTGTTTAATTTTTGTTAGTTTGATTAATATGTGTCTTGGCATGTTTGTCCTTGGATTTATCCTGTATGGGACTCTCTGTGCTTCCTGGACTTGATTGACTATTTCCTTTCCCATATTAGGGAAGTTTTCAACTATAGTCTTTTCAAATATTTTCTCAGTCACTTTCTTTTCTTCTTCTTCTTGGACCCTTATAATTCTAATGTTGGTGTGTTTAATATTGTCCCAGAGGTCTCTGAGACTGTCCTCTATTCTTTTCATTCTTTTTCCTTTATTCTGCTCTGCAGTAGTTATTTCCACTATTTTATTTTCCAGGTCATTTATCCGTTCTTCTGCCTCAGTTATTCTGCTATTGATTCCTTCTAGAGAATTTTTAATTTCATTTATGGTGTTGTTCATCACTGTTTGTTTGCTCTTTAGTTCTTCTAGGTCCTTGTTTAATGTTTCTTGTAATTTCTCCATTCTATTTCTAAGATTTTGTATCATCTTTACTATCATTACTCTGAATTCTTTTTCAGGTAGACTGCCTATTTCCTCTTCATTTGTTTGGTCTTGTGGGTTTTTACCTTGCTCCTTCATCTGCTGTGTGTTTCTTTGTCTTCTCATTTTGCTTAACTTACTGTGTTTGGGGGCCTCCTTTTTGTAGGCTGTAGGTCCGTAGTTCCCATTGTTTTTGGTGTCTGTCCCCAGTGGGTGAGGTTAGTTCAGTGGCTTGTGTAAGCTTCCTAGTGGAGGGAATTGGTTCCTATGTTCTAGTGGGTGGGGCTGGATCTTGTCTTTCTGGTGTGCAGGACTGCGTCCAGTGGTATGTTTTGGGATGTCTGTGACCTTATGATTTTAGGCAGTCTCTCTGCTAATGGGTGGGGTTGTGTTCCTGTCTTGCTAGTTGTTTGGCATAGGGTGTCCAGCACTGTATCTTGCTGGTTGTTGAGTGGAGCTGGGTCTTAGTGTTGAGATGGAGATCTCTGGGAGAGCTTTTGCCATTTGATAGTACATGGAGCCGGCAGGTCTTTGGTGGACCAGTGTCCTGAACTCAGCTTTCCCACCTCTGAGGCACAAGCCTGACACCAAGCTGGAGCACCAAGACCCTGTCAAGCCCCATGGCTCAGAAGAAAAGGAAGCAAAGAAAGATAGAAAGAAAAAAAAATAATAAAATAAAGTTATTAAGATAAAAACAGTTTATTAAAAATAAAAAGTTTTAGGGCTTCCCTGGTGGTGCAGTCATAGAGAATCCTCCTTCCAATGCAGGGGACATGGGTTTGTGCCCTGGTCTGGGAAGATCCCGAATGCCGCGGAGCAGCTGGGCCTGTGAGCCATAGATGCTGAGCCTGCGCATCCGGAGCCTGTGCTCCACAGTGGGAAAGGCCACAACAGTGAGAGGCCCACGTACCACAAAAAAATAAATAAATAAAATAAATAAATTTTAAAAAATAAAGTTTTAAAGTCAAAAAATGCAAGCAAGCAACAAAGAAAGGAGTAACCAAACCAATAAACAAATCCACCAATGATAACAAGCACTAAAAACTATACTAAAAACAAAAACAAAAATCCAAGAGACAGAACCCTAGGACAAATGGTAAAAATATAGCTATACAGACAAAATCACACAAAGAAGCATACACATACACACTCACAAAAAGAGAAAAAGGAAAAAAATATATATATATATATATAAAGAGAGCAACCAAATCAATAAACATATCTACCAATAATAAGCTCTAAATACTAAACTAAGGTAAACATAAAACCAGAAACAAATTAGATGCAGAAAGCAAACCCCAAGTCTACAGTTGCTCCCAAAGTCCACCACCTCAATCTTGGGATGATTCATTGTCTATTCAGGTGTTTCAGAGATGCAGGGTACCTCAAGTTGATTGTGGAGATTTAATCTGCTGCTCCTGAGGCTGCTTGGAGAAATTTCCCTTTCTCTTCTTTGTTTGCACAGCTCCTGTGCTATAGCTTTGGATTTGGCTCCACCTCTGCATGTAGGTGGCCTGAGGGCATCTTTTGGGAGGTCTGAGGTCTTCTGCCAGCATTCAGCAGGTGTTCTGTAGGAGTTGTTCCACATGTAGATGTATTTTTGATGTATTTGTGGGGAGGAAGTTGATCTCCATGTCTTACTCCTCTGCCATCTTGAAGGTCTCCTTGCTCTGAAAAGCTTACAATAATTTAGCTGAGATTCAGCTTGATCCTCATTTCAATTCACTTTCTTGCCTTCTTCCCATTCCACCCTCATTTTCCCTGTCTGAAGCAAGGTCCTGGAGTGACACCCCACTGTGTGCTGCAGACCAATGAACAAGACATGGTGGCAGGCTTTTCTCCCCAGCATTTAATTTTATTCTTTGTATTTTTTATGTTTACAGGGCCTTATTGTTAGAATATCGATTTAATATTATGGAGATATTTCTTTGATTAAACTATGGCATGTTCTACTTGAAACTTTGAATATATTTGGGGGTTGGAAATGAGACATGATATTGTAATATTATATAGAGAGGACAAGTTCCACAAAGTTGTAAGTTTCTTTTCAGAACACAGGGATGATTTGGAAGTGAGTAGGTTAGTAGTCAATGCAAAGAGTCATCCCAACCAACCCTTCTTGCCTATGTTGTTTCAACTTGAGAAAACAGACATTAGCTTGGTGATACTAGGTTGCAATTTAAGGGGAGCAAAGTGTCCAAAATACTAAGAGTGCCTAAAGCAATTTTCCTTCACTCTGCACACTTTCTTAGCTATTTGTCCCTAATCGGGAGCAAATTGGTGCTGTGTAAGGAAGCCCTGCTTTCAAGTCTGGGAACCTGGATTATCACCTCCTCTTTCTAACACCTAGTAATGCTAAAATTGTCTCAACTTTTTTGGTCTCAAATGTCTAGCTCTTAATATGTAGCATTTAATACATGATCTCTAGCATCCCTCTCAGTTATAAACATGACAGCTTGAGAAAAAGGAAAGGAGAGATGGCTGACCTCAGAGTATAAATTCAGATTTATATGACTGCTGGAATTTTGAGCAAATGAGGAATTCAATTGCAATTATATCAAACTAAGCATATTAAGTAAGGTATGGCACAATGTAAAGCAAAGCATAACTTATTAAATATATATAGTTTATGAGTACTACTCATTTCATGATATGCTTCTAATATATTTATGGAAAATAAGCAGAAACCAAAAATTCCATTGCAAACATAAAAGTGTTGGAAAAAAAGGCTGATTTGTGGTTTTCAGGTATCAGGAAGGGGAAAATCAAAGAAAATACGTGAGTTATGTGGCCTTGTGAAGGCAGACAACTAATCATAGCCAGTAATGCAATGGATGTGAGAGCTTTACAAGAGTATCATAGATAAATAATCTCACACTGCCTTGGGATTTTAATTTAAAAAAAGACAACATTCTTTTGGCTTACATTTGGTCTTACCACTGATTGCACTATTAAGAACTGAATTGATAGTGATATGAGGCCCTGTTAACTATTAAATAAGGGACAAGTAGCTAATTGTTGGTACAAGTTTGTGATCATACCTCACTGAGGAATTATTGACATTATGTTCCACGTTGTTTCCAAATTACCAACTTGTATAAACCTGTATAGACCATCTTAAGACAGATGTTACAGTAAACAATTGACATAGAGGACATTTATTCATTCTATACTCATACAAATTGGTTAAAAAATATTGGTTGAATGTAAAGTCATAGTGCTGAGAGGGCTCTAAAATATATGTGACATTTGAAATAATAGTTTGTACTAGAGGCTTAGTGCTAGCAATGAGAGGAGGAAATGAATGTACCACTGCAAAATCCTTTAAAGGATGGAAGAATGGAAAGTTAGAACAGTTATTATCTAGATGAAAATGTGTTCAGGGATTTGGGGAATAGAAAATCTAAAAAGACCTGGGATAAACAATATAGAAGCATGCAGATATTTTGAATATAATAGACAGGGATTTAAAATGGGTTAAAGGAGTTAATGGGTTCACTAGGTTGACTGGACAAATGTTAATTTTTCAAAAATGTTATCTAGTTTGAGTACCAGAAGAAGAGTACTATTTTGAATATGAGCCAACCAACATGGGCCAAGCAAGTTAATATTTCTCCAAGGCAGGGGGAATGAATGAAACAGTATTGCAGACAGGTACTTGAGTGTTAACACCATGAGGATTAATAAGAATAAATATCAAACCTTTATTACTATGGGTCAGGCACAATCTTAAGCACTTTAAGCATATAAACCATATAATCAGCTCAGCATGGCAGTGTGTTTAGGTATCATTATTCTGTTTTACAGAAAGAGGGAACTGAGTCACAAAAAAACTGAGTAAAATGATTTGCCAAGAACACTCAGTAACTGGTAGAGTCAGGATTTGAATCCAGGCAGTCGGATTGCAGAGCAATTCTCTTAATTACTAGCAAAGATTAGTGCCTAGTGGATCCTACAGAGATCAAGGGAAGAACCTTGAGTGACATACACAGTTTGAGGTTGACAGGTAGAAATGCAGCCAATAGAGGAGGAAAAAAAGGTCATCATTGTGGTCTCCAGCCAGTGCTCAATTAAACAACTGTTTTATCATAATGTTCAATTTCAAGAAGGAAGTTTTTAGGCTGATCACCTATGGACCCAGAATTTTTCTCAACAAGCAAGCATTAATTGAATGACAATTGTTTCCACAGTACTATCTTAAATCAGAAACATTACCTTAAGGCTCAAAAAGGAAGGACTGCATCCTGATTGACTAAGCAGACCTCCCTCCCAATTCCCACCTGGCCAAGAGGTGGTGCCTTTGAATAGAATAACAGCTGAAAGTACTTAACAGCTTTTAACACTTTCTCTCAAATGACTTACTCCAGAGAGTAAATGTAATTCTCTTTAGTGTTTTTCACAGTGTCACCTGATGACCACCTACATTAAAAATACCTGAAGTGTTTTTAAAATATAGGTTTCTGGGCCCAAACAAGAATTAGAAATCTGATCCTGACAGGGAAGATACAAGAATCTTCAGTACTTTGCCAGAATTTTTTTTTTGCCTCTTTTAATTATGAAAATTTTCATCCGTAAGCATTATGAAGTGAACCTCCATCTACCTAGCTACTAAGTTAAACAATTACAAAAAATTAAAATCTTACCATATTTTTCCACCCTTCCTTCCTTCCTTTTTTCCTCCCTCTCCTTTTTCCTCCCTCCCTCCCTCTCTCCCTCCCTCCCTCCCTTTCTTGTTCCTTCTTGTTTTCTTTCATTGAAGAACTTTAAAGCAAATCCTAGACATGTCATTTCATCTTACATAATTCAATGTGCATAGTTACAAATTTGAATATAACTTATGTAACCCAATGACATTATCACAACTAATAAAATTCACAGTAATTCTTTACTATCATTCATATTGAAATGTCTACAGTTGTCTGAAGAAGAGTATTTGTAGAGATGTCTTTTTCTAACCAAGGACTAAGCAAAATTCAGACCTTGTGTGTGGTTTTTATGTATAATAAGTCTCCTTAAGTCTAAAGCAATTACCCATAGCCATTTAAAATTTTTTTTCATGTAAGGAATACATCAAAGAATCTAAGTCAGTCCTCCTATGAAATCGTCCACAATCTGGACGTGGTTCCATGCTTTTACTTTTTTTAAATTTTATACACATTTTAAAATATACATTTATCTTAAAACCTGCTAACCCCAGAGTTATTGTTTTCTTGTCCAGTTGTTGGCAGAGAAAGGGAATGGGGAGTAGAGGTCTATAAATAGAGGAGAGATAGGTAGAGGATAGGACACACACACATATTTAATCTGCTTAGGTAAATGTTATATACAGTCGGGATATATTTATCTCCTCAAACTCATGGCAAATTCGAGACAGCTATTTTGATCATTTACTGATTTATTTACAAAATTTAAATCTACCTCCACTGGATTTGCATTTCATTGTTTGTCAGGCTTGGTGGATTGTTGTTCATGTCAGCATCATCTATTCCTAACATTTCGTGCTGTGATGGATTGTCTCAGTATCTTGACAATTATTATCAGTACAATTTCATGCCCTGAAAGCTGAGAGCTTAATGTTTTCTGAAGGTTTGCCGTCCTAAAAGCAAGCAATTCTCTGAATAGAAAATTCACTGCATAAGTAGCTCTGCTGACCTTGTTCTTTAGCCGTCCAGACTCTTTTCCTGGTGGTGTTCCACATGTCTGCTTTCTCATGGACATAATGTGTACATTCCATTTCCTTTCATTTGTTACGATTTCTTTCCTTATTGATAAATTAGCATTCAATTATTTTTAACTCATAGGTCTTGCAAATGAAATTTAGTGTGATCATAGTCATCACTGCCATTGTTATCTATTAGTGACACAGCATATAATCATAAATATTTTACTGTTATATTGAAACTTTATTAGAACATTTAAGCATTGCAATTATCATTAATAATTATAAGCTTGAGGGGCTTCCCTGGTGACGCAGTGGTTGAGAGTCCGCCTGCCGATGCAGGGGACGCGGGTTCGTGCCCCGGTCCGGGAAGATCCCACATGCCGCGGAGCGGCTGGGCCCGTGAGCCATGGCTGCTGAGCCTGCGCATCCGGAGCCTGAGCTCCACAACGGGAGAGGCCACAACAGTGAGAGGCCTGCGTACCGCAAAAAAAAAATAAATAAATAAATAAATAATAATAATTATAAGCTTGATCATGTGGGTCATAATGTGAATATATATGAAAAGCAAATGTAATGACAAAATGAGCTGTTTTTGTAAGTCAGCCAATTTGTCAAACTGCCTATATCAGTGGCTAGTACAAGGTAAGAAGTTAATAAAAGTCTGTTGAATGAGTGAGTGTATACTTTAGATGATACACCAGTGTTTTAAATATTCGTTACGGCATTTTTCTTGGTTATGGCAATTCCTTGGTAACTGCAAATACTTATGTATTAGGTTATTTGCATTTCAGAAATCTGGACTCAAGGGTTAAAATGGCTTTTATGCTAATCAATTAAATTACCAAGGTTGTATGAAGTACAAGTGGAAACCATTTAGATTATTGTTATTTGCTCAAATATGTCAAATAATGTACAGATATGTGCTAAATTTACTAATACAACAGTTGTCATAATAGAAGATTGGAGTGTTAGAAGGTGAACAAAGAGAACAATCTGCAGTAGCTTTGGAAACTGATGTAGCTGTTGCTTTGTCTCATAAAGGAAGACTCGCTAGCTAGTACTCAAACCCCACAGGAATATATTTGCCAGACTAATATAAAATACAATCGAAATTTTCCTCCAAATACCAAATATGAGATATACTACAAGTCTGCAAAGAAGATGTAAATGTAAGAATTCCTATATGTGATTTTCTCTGAATATTTTGCTTACCTCTAGAATATGCTCTCATAAGTTTATAATCACTTAGGAAACATATTTATTATTTTATTTTATTTATTCTGTGCTAGTCTAGATTGCAGTTTAGGGTTATCCCATGGGTGGTGAGAACTCACTGTTAGGATATTTTTAATGAGGCAGGATTGCCACTTCATTAATAAAACATTCAGTAGGACTGAGTTCCAGGATCACACTTAGCTCCATCTTGCTCACCTTTTCTTTGCAGTAATGTCTCTAATTTGTTGTATTAATTTGTATATATTTCATGTATTGACCAGGGACATTTATTTAATTTGATCATGACCTTATTATTCAACTCTTAAATGTGAAACATAACCTTTTCTCCTCAAGTGGTGTCACGAAAGGTTGTTTCTTTTCTGTGCAGCAGATCAATGACTGTCATGCAGGATGAGGCTTCTACCAGCTCTGAGTGGCACCTGGTGGTTATTTATAGCATGACCAGGCAAGCCATCTGTCTTTTCTGACAGCTTGCAGTGTCACTAACCCAGCATCGTGTTTTCCTCTAATGCTATTTGCAAAACATCCATCCATCTATTCATCATTCATTAATTCAACCTAGCTTTGATCAAGTATATATTGAAGTCTTATTTAATGCCAAGGGTAAAATGACCTACAAGATATTCCCTACCTTCAAGAAGCTTTAATATGTTCTCTTTATCAATTGGAGAAAATTTGATGAGATAGAGATATGTTGATACACAAGACAAGGTCTCTAGACTCAAGGACCTTACTGTCTTGTCAGGAAGTATAACCATGAAAGCAAATAACTGTAAATCAAGGAAACTAATAATAAATATCATGAAAAAGTGATGCCACAATAGAGAAGACAGAGAGTGTCTCTTCTGCTACATCTCTTTCCAGGTATTTCTTTTAAGAGTGGACGCTTCTTTCTCAGAAGATCTGAGATGTATCTTCTCTCTCATTTCATTGATCCAATTTGGGTCATACGTACCCATCTGAGAAACAAGCTTGTGGCTAGGAGAATGACATGCCTATGTGGGTTATCTGGGTTATCTGAATCTATCACTTTGACAGAAAGCATATAAAATAAGGGATGAAACTTACGAGTATACACTCCAGTGATGTAAAGTCAACTCAACTAAAAGCACATAAGCTCCAGAGGGAAGGCATGGATACTAGAACATATGTGTATAGGAAAGAGGGGGGCAGGGAATGGATGCTGGTAAGTAATCAACAGTTGTCCAAAAAAATGCCATACTAAAAATTCACCTTTTCTAATGAGAAAAAACACCATTATAAAGCAAACAGACATATTATGTTAAAATTAACTGAGAAAATGATATTGTGACAAAAGTACTTTTATTTATATGATACAGTATATTAGTTAAGCACTCAAATATCTATGCATTAAACTGAATAATTCAAAACAACATCAGTTCTTCAAGAAGAAAGCAGATTCTTTTCAGTATCTTACTTTATTGAAACGGTATTAACTAAAGAAGAAATAATTAATCAGCTTTCCAAGTATTGAACTTGGAAACCAACATGTCACTTAATTCACTAATATAGAACATTTGGGAGACATTAATTGGTACTAGACCAAAAAAATATTTGTATTCTCTACTGGATCACAGTAGGTCCTCACTAAATATTTGTTGCCTACACACACACACACACGCACACACACACAACATTCCTTTAGCCAAAACTTGTTTACTTCTAGGCAGAAAAATTTACCTGAGAATTTCAATAAAAGCCAGCTTCTCATTAAATTTCCCTTTTGCATTTTAGTGAAATGATCCTTAACCATTGTCTTAAAAGAAGAGCTATAAACTAATCAATCAATCCATATAGCTGAGTCCTATCCAAGTTTGCTTTCGTTAAACAAAGAAACAAAAAGACAAAGGAAGTGTCCATTTTGTTAGTGGTAATGAAAGTTCTAGGGAGGTTTAGTTTCAGTTTAGAATAGATGTAGAGGAGAAGCTGAGAAGTCTGTAAAACTAATACCTCAAAGTGAGAGAACATCTCATTTCTATAAACTGAGGGCTTAATTAGCTAAAAGAAAAGGGAGGCTCACTTTCAAACAAGCTGTGATTCTCTGCAGGATAACCTGAAGCAAGATAGGCATGCTGGGCAGAGAAAAGCCATGGAAAGTTCTGACCAAAGAAATAAACTTTATACTTACTTAACTTTTATCTATTGGAGAAAAGCTTATTTGGATCAAGTGCTGGGATGATAGATGCTCTAGGTTTGCTCAGAGTTTTTTGTTTCAGGATTTTTTTTTTTTTTTTGAGTTTTATGTGCTTTGACCTACCTATTAAGAAATAGTTAATAGTTATGTTACAGAGTCTAAACTTGTACTGCTTGCTGCATGACAGGCCAATAACTGGCGAGATGAGTTGTCAGGGCAAGGGATAGCAATGTTGTTAGGAAAGCCAGCAGATCAAGAAGATGGTGGACTAGTGTCCCGAAGAACCAGCCTGCCTGAGTTAGAATTCAGGCCTTTATTATACTGAAAGGGGAGGGGATGATACTGGTAGTTGCAAACTTCTCAGTGTAGGAATCCTTTGTTCTTGCAGTTGTCCAGTTAGGTCTGGTCACAATGTTCCTATAAACCTCCAACAAGACAACTGTTATTTTCTGTTCTGCAACTTTTTACCTCTATGTGAATGGAAAGTGTTATACTTTTAAAGGTCAGAGCCTTGAAGATGGGTTATCATATATATTTCAGGCTATAGGCAACATTCTTTTACAAAGGTGCAGAGCCAGCATGACTAAGCACAGGAGGCAGAGCACAAAGGTTAGAGCTAAAGGAATAGATCCAGTATGGAGTCAAGTTTTGTCTTCTTTGCTACAGTTATAGATTTTCACAGTTAAAAACTCTCTTGCTCAGACTTCCCTGGTGGTGCAGTGATTGAGAATCTGCCTGCTAATGCAGGGGACATGGGTTCGGGCCCTGGTCTGGGAGGATCCCACATGCCACGGAGCAACTAGGCCTGTGAGCCACAACTACTAGCCTACGCGTCTGGAGCCTGTGCTCCGCAACAAGAGAGGCCACGACAGTGAGAGGCCTGGGCACTGTGATGAAGAGTGGCCCCCGCTTGCCACAACTAGAGAAAGCCCTCGCACAGAAACGAAGACCCAACACAACCAAAAATAAAAATAAATAAATTAAAAGAAGGCTCAACATTTAAAAAACAACAAAACAAAACAAAAAAACAAAAACTCTCTTGCTTGAACCACTGTTGGGCTACCACCTCATGCATTAAAACCAGCTCAACATCACAAGCTGACAAAAAAAATCCCACCAAGACAAAAACCAAAACCAAAACCACAGACATAGATGTAATAGATATTAAAAAACAAAAACAAAAAAACACTGAAGCAAAATGAACAGAAGAACAAAACCTGTATTAAATGTCATGAACTACACCTACAAAGGATGCTCTCATATTCTTTCCAGCTTAGTTATCTGTTTTAAAGTCTACAGATGATTAAGAAGCAAATTAGCAGGAGAAATCTTAGCTGCAGGCAGATACCCTGAAAGTAGCTCCAAATAAAGACACCAGCGTGACGGTATTACAGGACCCAGCACATCTGCAGAGAAAGTGTCACTAAGCTTAAAAGTACTACACAGGATTTTTGGTAGAAAAGCCAAAACCCTGAAGAACTCATGAGGCCTTGATGATTTTGCCTGCTTCAGCAAAAGACAGGCATTTCTATCCCTAATGATGGCCTTAGGCTAACCATTACTTTCAACATAATCTCCTTAAGAAGTCAAGAAAAAGGACACAAGATTCAGAAATATTTCCACTCAGTGCTTGAGGCTTTGTGTTTAGACAGGATTCAGGAAATCACTGGCTTACTCAGTGTCTGAGAGGTTTGTAAATGAAATAGTTTTCCTGTTTGAGGACAATAAAAACTGAAAAATTTTAAGACTATAGCTCTCTGAGTTCTGATCATCACAGGAACTGGTTATATTTCAATCTAGTAAGAATGTCAGTTTGTACTTGATGAGTATTCTCACTAATTTTCTTCCTACATGTGTGTTCAGTGGGATCAACAAAATTACACTAAACCCTGGGCATACAAAAATGGAATTTCCCTGAAGGAATTTGCAGTGGAGTATATGGATACATAGACAGTGCATATATAATTGCATATTAATAAAAATATGCTGAGGGAATTTTGGAATAAAAAGGTACAAAAACCCCAGTCTGGGACATTAAAATAGTTTTTCAATGAAGTCACACAGTAATATATAATATAAATTATTAGCTGATAATCGTGCCACAGTTAGGAAGAAGCTTCATAACTAATACAAAAAAGCAAAAATAAAGACCATTTAAATTTAGTTTGAAAAGTACTTCCTATATGATGATTTTGTAGATTAAAAACTTTGCAAGTTGCTAAAAATTTAAAACCATTAACAGATGGCAGGCAAAAGAATTTACAATGCAACTAAAATTCAACTCTGCGTGTGTAATGTATAAATACATATTTTAATCTTCTATATTTCATATTTTATATATTCTGCTATAATTACCTGTGGGAAGTAATTAATAAACACTGTTTTCTTTTTGTTCTTTTAAGTGTTTATCTGAAATACACTTTTATGTAATGCAATATAAGGATTCAACTTTATTTTCCTCAAAATAGATAACCAGCACTTTTATGCTTCCACATTTTATTAAGGATTTGATCTTTCTCACACAGAATTGAACTGTCACCAATATCATGCATTAAATTCTCACAAATATATAAATTCTCATATATATGTATATATATATGTTCCACGTAATTTCTGTAAAGTGTTCTTCTACCAATACAATATCAATTTTATTACAATTAGCCTATCAAATTTTATGATATATATTAAGGTGATTCCATTCTTCTCTCTTCCTATTCTTGGTTATGCTTGGGCATTTATTTTTCCATATAACCTACTAGATTTTTATATTCTTACCACACAATTACTTCTAAAAGTTTCTTATCTCCTTATGATTTACCATCTTTTAAAAATAATTTTACCTGTGTTTTATGATGTCTCTTGCATTTGACTTTGTAGATCACTCATTTGGTCCTTACCAGTGACCATCCCTTTATCAGTTCATACACCCACTTTTTAATTGGGAAATCAGTTTTGGTAGCAGCAGAATTCTCCTTGGTATTGTGTTTGAATCTATAGGCCACCTCTCCCCTCTGAGCAATTCTAGTTCACTGGATCTGTTTTGTGTTTCTCTGGACTGATACTCCTCCAGATATAACATTAACTTAATTTTTGTTACTCAATGTTTGCTTCTTCTAGCTCAGAGGTTGTTGTCGGAGTTCCTTAGTGTCAGTAGTTTTGTTGAGTATAGAGGATCCTTGGTGGTTTTAAAATGAATGTCAGCTCTCAGCCATGAAACTTGTTGGATGCTGTGGTTCTGTTGCAGGGCAGCTGTGGTTCTATTCCACGTGCCTCGTCCATTTGAGGACACAGCTCTGATAGCTAGCTTTCTGCCATGCAAATTTCTGCCAGCCAAAATCTTCCCAGGATGAGACATTTTCTGGTTCTCACCAAGTAATCCCCTGATCCTGAACTAAAAGATTACTCTGTCAAGTTCTCTCCATACATCGTTAGTCTTCATTGCATCTAGCTGGCTGATCTATTGGTTTGACTTGGGAGAGAAAAAAATTGGAGTTGGTAGTAGAGGGGAAGGCAGACTTTGCAAATATTTTTGCAAACGTGTTAAGTTGATATATTACAATTTAAAATATGGTAATATGTTTAATGCTCCTTTTAAAATATGTAACAGACAAATTAACTTTAATTAATTGTTAAATCCAGTATTCTTAAGAAAAATTTGTATGCATATTCACACCATAAATGGTTCCACAGAATTTTTTTTAATGAACGTCAATTAGTGACATGTATGTGCTTTCTAGATCACCTCTGAAACTGCACTACTAGCTCACAATCCACTGGTTCATTATAAACTTTGTGTGGCCACATGCATGTTACCTGTGCCAACCTTATTTGATTGAGGTAAACCACTAGCCAGCTTATCAGGTTAAAATGCACACACACACACACACACACACACACACACACACACATTCATATGCATAGATATACACACATACATTGCTTCATTCCCTGTATGTCCCTTGAATACATGAACTCCTGAGTACATGGACCAAGTCTTATATAATGTTGTTAAGTGTGAATTCAAACCTCATTGGTTGACAAATACACATGGTAGATATATGAGGAATGTCTGCTGAATGAAGAAATTTAGTAATTTACTTTAAACCATCTAGCACAGTGGTCCCCAACCTTTTTGGCACCAGGGACCAGTTTCATGTAAGACAACTTTTCCATGGACGGGGGTGGGTGTGGGGGATGGTTCAGTTGGCAGTGAGAGTGATGGGTAGCAATGGGGAGTGGCTGATGAAGCTTCGCTCTCTCTCCCGCTGCTCACCTCCTGTCATGCAGCCCGGTTCCTAACACAGCATATTGTTATGGTGTTGGGGACACCTCTGATCTAGCATATTATTTTGTAAATTTAATGGTTCTTAACATCAAAATAAGTCATTATTTCATGAGAAAAATTACAAATGTCAAGAAATAATGCATATGCCTTTAAAAGTAAATATTAGAATGACTAGTACATGAAGAAATTTTTCAGAGAATAAGCTTTGATGAGATTATTCCATCAGCTTCCATTTCTATGGCATAATTTTTTACTTTTTTAAAGAAACAGAAAACAAAAAGTAGCTTTAAATTTTCCCCAAGCTATGTTTCAGGTTTTCAAGACTACTATTTAACTGTCAGGGCTGAACACCTTAGAATTTATTATCCACCTTTCTATTTCACTTTCTTGCAGAATGGGATAAAAAGTGACAGATATCAGTGTTTTAAAGTTGATTTTGTGAACACATAAATAAACCAAATTGCAGGTACACTTTATTTTTAATACAAGGGCAGAACTTTAAAGTATACATGTGTATATCTATACATCCCTTATCCAATATATAACAAATATTTTTAGAGCTTGTCTCAACTTACAAAGCACTAGTACTTGTTTTATTCTACTTGATTTATACAAGTGATTGAAATATTCACATAATTATCCTTGTTTTACAGACAAGGAAACAAAGTCTCAGAGTAGTTAAGTGATATTCCCATGGGAAATATCTGAAATCCAAAGCCAACTCTGAATTTATACCACACTCTTCCCACAACATGAAGCTGGTGCTCTCACTGTGCACACGTTTGTGAGGTTATAAATGTTCCTGCAATGAAGAACTGTTCTATACAATAGAGTTTCTCAATATTACTGGCAAAAAAGCTCGGTAATAATAGTAATTTAATCATAAACCCATATAAATTACATGTGTAACACTGAGGACTGCCCAGAAATATAGACTTCTAGAATTTACTCTTGTTTTTTTTTCAATTTAGAGTATATTATGAAGCGCATACTGGGTTAAAATAGCACACTGTCTGGCCATTTCCTATTAGAAATAAAAATACCAAAGTTACTTTTAGAACAGGATTTTTTCCCATCTTTTTTGAGACACAATCTGCATATGACATTGTTTAAGTTTACAGTGTACAGCATGGTGATTTGATATACATATATTTTGTGAAATAATTACCACAATAAGTTTCCATTTATTTTGGTGTGTGGTGAAAACATTTAAAGTCCTACTCTACTCTCTTAGCAACTTTCAAGTTTACCATCTAGTATTGTTAACTGTAGTCACCATGCTGTATATTAGACTCCTACAACTTACCATCTTATACCTGGAAGTTTGTAACCTTTGAACAATAACTCCTCATTCCTCCACCCCCAGCCCCTGACAACCACCATTCTGCATTCTGTTTCTTGAGTTTGACTTTTTTATATTCCACATATAATTTAGACCATGCATTATTTGTCTTTCTCTGTCTGACTTATTTCCTTAAACATAATGCCCTTAAGGTTCATACATGTTGTCATAAATGGCAGGATTCCCTTCTTTTTAATGGATGAATAATATTCCATTGTGTGTGTGTGTGTGTGTGTGTGTGTGTGTGTATCACATATCACACTTTCTTTATCCATTCATCTGTCAACAGACACATAGATTGTTTCCATGTCTTGGTTATTGTAAATAGTGCTGCAATTAATATGAGGGTACACATATCTCCTCAAGAGAGTGATGACATTACCTTCAGATATATATGCCAGTGTGGGATTTCTGGATCACACTGTGGTTCAATTTTTATTTTTATTTTATTATTATTTTTTAAAATTTTTATTGGAGTGTAATTGATTTGCAATGTTGTGTTAGTGTCAGGTGTACAACAAAGTGAATCAGTTATACATACACATATAGCCACTCTTTTTTAGATTGTTTCCCCATATAGGTCATTACAGAGTATTAAGTAGAATTCCCTGTGTTATACAGTAGTTCCTTATTAGTTATCTATTTTATACATAGTAGTGTGTAGTACTAATAGTGTGTACTACTAGTACTAATCCCAATCTCCCAATTTATCCCTCCCCACCCCTTACTCCCTGGTAACCATAAGTTTGTTTTCTACATCTGTAACTCTATTTCTGTTTTATAGATAAGTTCATTTGTACCCTTTTTTAGATTCCACATGTGAGTGACAGCATGTGATGTTGTCTTGCTCTGTCTGACTTGCTTCATTTAGTATGATAATCTCTAGGTCCATCCATGTTGCTGCAAATGGCATTATTTCATTCTTTTTAATGGCTGAGAAATATTCCATTGTATATGTGTACCACATCTTCTTTAACCATTTCTCTGTTGATGGACTTTTAGGTTGCTTTCATGTCCTGGCTGTTGTAAATAATGCTGCAATGAACATTGGGGTGTATGTATCTTTTTGAATTATGTTTTTTTCCAGATATATGGCCAGGAGTGGGATTGCTGGATCATATGGTAGCTCTATTTTTAGTTTTTTAAGGAACTTTTATACTGTGCTCCATAGTGGCTGTACCAATTTACATTCCCACCAACAGTATAGGAGGGTTCCCTTTTTTCCACACCCTCTCCAGCATTTAGTTTATAGATATTTTTGATCATGGCCATTCAGACCAGTGTGAGGTAATACCTCATTGTAGTTTTGATTTGCATTTTTCTAATAATTAGTGATGTTGAACAACTTTTCATGTGTTTGTTGACCATCTGTATATCTGCTTTGGAGAAATGTCTATTTAGATCTTCCACCCATTTTCTGATTGGGTTGTTCTTTTTGTTTAATATTGAGCTGCATGAGTTGTTTGTATATTTTGGAGATTAATTACTTGTCAGTTGCTTCATTTACAAATATATTCTTCCATTCTGAGGGTAGTATTTTTGTTTTGTTTATATTTGTATGGAGACACAAAAGACCATGAATAGCCAAAACAATCCTGAGAAAGAAAAATGGAGCAGGAGGAATCAGGCTCCCTGACTTCAGACTATACTACAAAGCTACAGTCATCAAAACAGTATGGTACTATCACCAAAGCATAAATGTAGATCAATGGAACAGGATAGAAACTCCAGAGACAAACCCACACACCTATGGTCATCTAATCTATGACAAAGGAGACAAGAATATACAATGGGGAAAAGATGGTCTCTTCAATAAGTGGTGCTGGGAAAACTAGAACACTCCCTAACACTATACACAAAAATGAACAAAATGGATTAAACAGCTAAATGTAAAGCTGGATACTATAAAACTCTTAGAGAAAAACATAGGCAGAACACTCTTTAACATAAATCACAGCAAGATCTTTTTTGATCCACCTCCTAGAGTAATGAAAACAAAAATAAACAAATGGGACCAAATTAAATGTAAAAGCTTTGCATAGCAAAGGGTACCATAAACAATGGTGTTCAATTTTTAAATGGAATTTTTAAAAATGAGTTTTTCCTTGCTTTGTTATGTGTGCATGAACATACATTTGTTCTGGTGCTAATAGTTTTCCCATGTTGGTGGTGACATAAGAGGAACTTCCTTCACCCTCATTTCAGGAGATTTTTATACCAACAAAGATATGATAATGATAAATTTGACTCTGGCCTACCTGTCTCAGTGTCCCTTTAAATAAAGATAATGTCTCCTTCTCTGTCCATAATATGTTTGAATGTGTAATTCTTGTGGAGTATATATTTGTTTCCTGTAAGACAAAATACAACTAAGTCAGAAAGACACGATGTAGTGTGGTTTTGAGAGTGTCCTCTAATCAGAGAGGCTCATAATAACTTCCAAGCAAATAGTCAAAAATGTTTGAAGGCAAACATTGAGATATAACTGCACATCTCTTCCATGCATTTCAGATGAATTAACAGTTTCCAAAATAGAATGTAGACTCCTTATAATATGAGTTACAAAGAACAGTTACTCTATCATCAATCATCTGGATGACATTCTTTCTTATAGCAAGGAAGCTCTCTGCAGCACCCAAGAATTCCAGAGCCAAACATGGCAGGGCTTTGCATGTGCAGGTGGAAAGGGGCAACAATGGCCAGGGGACGTGAGAGAGCCAGGAGGTCCTTACAGTGATCACAGAACCATTCATTCTGTTAGCATTGTGAAATGATGTTTCAAAATTATTTCATATTGTTTACCTCGGTGATGCAGACTGGGTATTTAGATTGACTTTGTCATAAGTAAGAATAATTTTTTGCCCAAGACTGTTGGAGAATTCTCAGAATTAACCTAATACTTGGAGAGATCAAAAGTAGAAGAAAACTAAGGAGAAATTAAATCATGTCATGGTAATGCTGCTGCTGCTGTTGTTGAAATAACTACTTGTTGTACGTCTTTGGAGTTGCCCAACCAGTATTTATCCATTCCTTCCTTTCAAAACAGGACTCTGTTTGGGAGTTGAAATTTTCCCTAAATTATGTGATAAATTGTGATTCATATAAACCTATCATGAAATTTTTATTTCATTTTGTCAGGCATGTAATTTATCAGCCCTCCTGTAGCTAAGGGTGATAGAGTGAGCCATTTCTGATCAGTAAGAAGTAATGGGAAGACTACTGGATGGGAGGCTGTCTGTCTGGGAAAGCATAAAATGGATGGCAGTGGCTGAGACTTCTTTCAGATGTTATTCCTGGGCCAGCTTTCAGATATTATTCCTGGAGCTGGAGAAGCCATATTGGGAGACCAAAATGACAAACATTAGGTCAAAATACCAACTGCCAAAGATGACAGAGAAAAAGTAGAAAGCGACTAGTCTTTGAAGACATGTTTGAGCTGCAGCTCCATCGTTTGCCTATCACCAGCCATTTTGTTCTGTGGGATATTAATGTCTTCACTGCTTAGGCCTCAGTTAGAACTGTTGTTACTGTTCTAACTTGAAGCTGAGAACATTCCAAACTAATAATTTCTCCCTATTCTCTGCAAGTAGATGAAAGGTTTATATCAATAGAGTTTATAGATTTTGGTTTACACACTGGGTTGATTTATTTATAAACTTTGTGTTTTATTTTGAATGATTGTGTGTGTGTGTGTTTTTCTGAATGACTTGTGATTTTTTTCAATATTTCCAGAAGTGTCTTTTTAAATGACTTTTGCTGTGTATAACTTTCAAGCCTCTTGAAGTAGGGGAGGTTTTAGGGGCTTCCCTGGTGGTGCAGTGGTTGAGAGTCCGCCTGCCGATGCAGGGGACATGGGTTCGTGCCCTGGTCCGGGAAGATCCCACATGCCGCGGAGCGGCTAGGCCCGTGGCCATGGCCACTGAGCCTGCGCGTCCGGAGCCTGTGCTCCGCAACGGGAGGGGCCACAACAGTGAGAGGCCCGCGTACGGCAAAAAACAAAACAAAACAAAAATTAGTGGAGATTTTAGATTTTGGTTAATTTAAGAGATTGGGTAGGAGGAGGTAGATTATGATTGTCATTTTTTTTTCCAGAGACAGAGCACTTGTAATTAGATGTACAACGAACTTTGAATAATTCAACATTGCGCTGTGCTGTCTGAACTGATTTAACAAAATAGATGTTTTAAATGACAATATATAGTTTCTCATAATAATTCCTTTTGTAGTTTCATGGTCATGTTAGGTCATGCTAGAGAGAATTATGGGTTATGTAAAATAAGCCACATTTTTGCAATTTAAGAGGATAAGTAGAGTGTGATTTTTTTGTCAGTTTATTTTTTCTTGATGCTAATTATACATATATATTTTGTATGATGGAATGTAGATTCAAGTATGGTTTGCATATGATTTATATCAATAATAAAAACAATACATTTTATAGAAAACCTCTATGACAGGTGCTATAATAAGTGTTTTACATGGTAATTCTTTTAACTTTCCAAACAGCCTCAGATTGGTACTATTATTATCCCTATTAATATCCCTATTTTTATATTTTAAGAAGTAATGTTTTAAGCAGAGCTATTTGTTTGACAAGCTGAGAGTTGAAGTAACATTGGTATCATTAAGTTAATATCATACCTTCTTCCTTTCTGACAGTATTTTCAGGTATTTGTCTCCAAAGGACACTCCTACTTTGTGATAATACAATAATATCATCAACTCCTAAGACGCTATTTGCCTTCTAATATGCTATGCAAGAGAATCACGTATACCATTTGCTGGGCTTTAAAGCATTGACATATCCAAAGTATACATTAAATCCACTTTGCAACAGAAATATTGTTATTGAAATCTTTTAAAATGTTGGAAATATAACCCATCTCCACTACTGAAAATGTATACTTATGATTCTAATTTATTTATATTTATCATAATGTTTTTACTTAATTTGATAATAGTTAGAATATAGCTATAGTTAGTTAGCATTGCAGATCATCAAATGTAATAACAAGATTGGAACATCTCACTGAATGCATATAACAGTAATTCTACTGACAATCTTTTTATTAGAAATTAATGTTGAAATTAATATACAAAATTAATGTTTTGTATATGTAACAAAGCCTAACAATTTGTTTAATATTAATGTTATATACTGCTTCAGTGATTTTTTTTAATGGAACTCTCTTCTTAGGGGGGAGGAGCTTCCAGGTAAGAGGTGATAATAGTTTGCATTTGTACTTGAGAGTGAGCAGACACAAAACAATCTCCCGGGCTACATCAGGAAAACTTGAGCAATTAACCAATTTTTTGGCTTTATAAAGATATGTGGATGTTATAAGTGAGGTCGGGATAAGGTTCTAGGGCAATTGTTTTCGGAAAATGTTTTAAGAATATCTTTAAAGAAAGAAAGAGAACCCAGTTCTCAGCAAACCAGGAGCGCAGTGAAGAGGGCTGAATATTAAAAGGGACTAAATCAACATTAAACTAAAAAGGGCAGAAAACTGAAAGTTAGCTCAACGAACAATAAAAGGTAAAGGACAAGGGAAGAGTCAGGAGACTGGCTCAGTTAGTGAAAAGCGTTGGAGGTGACTTGAGGAGCTCAAAATCAGAGAGAGAGAGAGAGAGAGAGAGAAATAGTGAAAGACCATCTGGTGCTACTGTTTTGGTGGTAATATTCACATTGAGCAAATGTTTGCATTTCAATTTGACTGAATAAATCGTTAAACCTCCCTTTCTGAGCATACAGCTGTATGACTTCAATGGTCATCTGAGTATTATCCTCTCCTGACAGGAGACCATTCTGAAGTTGCATTACTAAGTGAAACTCATATCAAATACATATTTATTGCATTCTCTTTTATCTACTTTGTGTGGACATAGGAAGAATAAAGATGAGAAAATATAGTAAGAGGAGGGGGGAAGACAACTGAGAAAAGGAATATACTCATGCAGGTAAAATTGGAAAGCTGCAAAAAATAGTTGGTCTCAGAATGGATGAATGTAAGCACCTTACATGTGAGAATATAGGAATTTTAAAAGTTATTGTTTATGAGTTGAATAGTATGTAGTAAAATATCATGATGAAAACCCTTTCAAAGAAACATATTTTTTGCAAAGCTATTTTCAAGTCACAGTGACAGCAGGGGTATAAGAAGGTGATTAACATATTTGCACATCTACCATGTGCCAACAAGAGTGCTTTATACATATGGTCTCATAGCAAAACTGGCAGATATTTGCTAATCTTGTATCTAGATAGTCTCCACAACCACCAACAAATGCTTTTTTCTTTATGCTGTAAGCATATAACTCTTGTATAATGAAAAAAAAAATGATGTTATATCCAGGAATCCCTTTTCTTTGTAGAATCTAACTCTTCCACCAGTCTGGGAGTCTTCCACATCACCTAATTTGATTGGTTATATTTTTTACCTATCCGTTATGACATAGTGTCCTAAGATGGTATTTACCCATAGAAAAAAAATATGGATGTAAACAGTCTTGATTATTTTGGGGGACAACAATGAAACTCATTAAAAGTTGCTCTAGGTAACTTCTTCTGCTCCACCTCAGAATTCATTGATACTAAGAACAGAAAACATAGGTACAAAATATTATGAACTCTTTTTAACTCTTTTTTTTGGAGTTTCAACTCTTTTTAATTTCAATTAAAAAAAATAGAAGATTGGTTGTGATGATTCCCAGGTAAGCACATGTTGATTCAGTGGTACACAGTGATAAGAGCCAAAAAATAATTTTATTAGAATAAAATTTATGCATATTAAGCAGTAAGTTTATGTTATATGTTTTAATCCTACTCAATAACCATTACTGATATGTTTGTATTTTGGTATATTTTATACCATAATTTTTATAATTTTCTTTTTTAGTTTACTTAATATTTTTTTCTGTGAGTAGCAAAGGTCATTTTAACCAAATATTAACTTCATACATCTTTTAAAATATCAATTCAGCAAATATTTATCGGGTGCTTAATTAATATACCTTACACTACTAGTTACAGCACTCAGTCTACTGTGTACAGCTTCAGATTAATACATTAGATGGAAGTGAATCTCTCAGTTTCTCTGTGGTTTTCTCATTTTATCCACTAAAATCATGTCTTCAAATCAGCATCTGTATGAACTTAGAAATAAGGGCCATCTTATTCATTGGGGACTGTCTTTATGTTCTGTGTTCCATGAAGTTGTGTTTCCAGATTCACACTGGTTTGCCCATGCAGATAGATAAGCCAAAATGAGAAATGGATGTAAACTTGTGGATTGATTAATTTTAGTCATGATCATAAAAATATCCAACATCTTTTGGTTATCTAAGCCTAAGTTTATACTGGGTATATTTGTTATAATGAGTACGTTTGTTGTCACATTGTTTCCTTAAATGTTGATGTTAAATAAAGCTAAATAAATGGTAATTTTATTTTGATCTTTGAAGTTTGTGTTGGACATTAAAAGTTGTGACTGCTATGTATATACTGAGATTAAAGAGTTAAGGATTTATATATCTTTTATTGACAGTTATGAATGGAAATATTTGTTAATGACAAACTTATGCAGACATATAGAGATCTACATATTCATAGGCGATAAGGAGCCAGATATGTTCCTTCTTATGTGGATGAAAATTTGCTTTTCTCTTTGCAGCATTACAGAATAAGCTTTACTAGTCTCTGAGGAAAAGTCAAGATCTGCATTTAAATAAAGATATTAATAACTCGAGCTAGGGCTCTCTTTAGAATCCTGTTAAGTGGTTTAAGATATTTAGTATAGGTAACAATGTGAAGTGAATTGCTAATGACACATACAGAATGATTTTGAAGGGCTCATCTTTTGTCAGTTATCACATTGTATCCAGTAAATTACTAGTTACTTTGTAACGTGAATTCTAATAAATGTATTATTCAGGAGTTATTGATAGAATTTTAATAGAGATATACAAATTTAGTTTCAGTATGCATTTATTAGCAGTATTCATTGTAATAATTCTAACTTATGTTACTAAATGGATTATGTCTCTATATATGCCAATAGAAAATTTAAAAGAACATATAATACTTTCATTATTATTAATGTATCATTCATATTTATATTAGACAGATTATTGAAAATAAGACTGGCAAGTGTTAATATTTCAATTCCCACTGCCTGCTCATTTTTTTCAATTTTTGCTATGCCTCTGCTCTACCTATATATTAAAATCTCCACCAATGTAACCTTCAAAAATTGCCATGTAGATAATAATCATAAAATGTATAATTTCTTCTGTAAGTCTTGGCATCTCTGTAAAGTCCGAAGGAACTTTGAGTAAACAGTCATGGTTTAATATCTTAGATTATATCTGAAACTACAATTGTCAATTTGAGGCTCATCAGGTACCTATTGCAAATAAATCAAACAAAAACCCAAAAATGTATAAAATAAGCAAAATAATTTGTAAGTTTCTGATCACATGTTAACATTTAAATGGAATAAATATAACTAGAAATCATAAAATTTCAAATACAATAATAAAAATAATGCACTGATTTTTTATACTTTAGGAAATGATTCAGTATTTCATTGAATTGTCAACCCTTAGGATAAATTTTTAAAAATATGGAATATATAAATGCTTGGTTTTCAGATTCTTTCCTACTGAGTGCTTTCTGAATTTGAGAAGAGTCTAACAATAAGACAGGCTAGGATGATTAAACCATAAAACTCCATTAGACAGTTCTTAAACTAGAAAATCAAAAGATTTTTAAAAATGAGAACTCTGGAATCATTTTCAGTATTGAGACTTGGCCAGAGCTGTACAAAGTCAGTAACCTGGAAAAGTAGGAAAATCAACAAAGCAAAATTGTTATAGTATAGATTCACTTTTCTTTCAGACAAAGATGAAATACATTTCTGTTTTAAATGAGTAAAAATGTTATAACAAGAAGCTTAATTTTGGGGAACCACAAAATAGCACAGATCTTGACCCCTATATATCCTTCTTTTATTTTATATATTCCTCTGATAATAGCTCGGTGATTATGAGGTTACACTCTGGAGCTAGATACCAGGGTTCAATTCCAACTCTATCACTTAGTTGCTTCGTTTATTTGGGCAAGCTACTTAACCTCTGTTGCCTCAGTTTTCTCACCTGTGAAAGGGGATAATAATGAGATCTTCTTCATAGGGTTGTTATGAAGATTAAGCATGTTCATCATAAGTAAACTGTTTTACATAGTGTCTGGCAAACAGAATATTACTTTATATTATTACCTATTATAATGTTAAAATAAAAATGCATCAATGTTTCAGTCATATCAAAGAATCACACATTTATAAGCTGATCAAATTTGGATCCATTATGATGCAATTAAAATCATTGCTAACTTTTATTTTTGCAGATTCCTTTAATAAATCTCTGAGGCAGTAATATATTTTTTTTAACAGTGCTCTATAAGATCAATTAAATGGACTTGACTGTTTTTAGCTAAACTTGTAGGAGCTGAGTAACCACTAAGAATGTTTTTTTGCTTATTTCACAATTGGTTCTCTTTGTTGTCAAGGTAACGATTTAACAATCACCTTTTCTCACTCCCTCCCTCCTCTGTGAAAAAAGGCACGTACAAACAGATCAGTCCTTTTAAAACTGAAGCTAAAAATATGGAGTAGAAAACACAGATTGATTTTATGTGCAAGTAGCATTTTTTTTTAAGCTCTAGGCGAGGGTTCTATGGTGGGCTGGTTTACAAGATAAGGAATAACTTCCCCCGGGTGCTCAGAAGTACTTTCTTCATACCAGATATTAACAGTTTTACAACATTAATAAAAGCTGTCTTTTATTGAGTATTTGCTATTTATCATCCAGTGTGCTTTATGTACTTCAAATGCATTTATTAAAAAAAAAATAATTCTTCTAAATTACCTAAAGGTCAAATATTGTCTCCATTTTATAGCTGTGAAAATTTATACTCAGAGAGACAAAATGCTTGTCCAAGTTTTGCACAATGAGTAGAACTGGCAGGATTTGAATCCAGTCATGTGTCTCCACATAATGTTACTTCGCATACATAAGCTTCCAAAAGTCTTTTTAGTTTTAAAAGCTCATATCTGTAACAAAGACTCATGCATTCCCTCCATGGCTTTTTCCTCTAGATATTTATAAGATTTCATATTTTAAGTATTTTGTACCTCATCTAAGAACACAGAGATGTGTTTGTGTATGCTATTGAGTGAGGCCCTTCTTAGGTGAGCTGTTTTTTCACGGTTAAACTGACCCAGATTCTTGTAAGTCACCAAATACTCTTCAGGAATATTGCACTTTGCAAAGATGCATTAACACTTTCAGATTTCCAGAGTATTTTAGTGGCTAGTGATAATGTACTTAGGGAATTGAGTTAATGTGTCTTACATAAGTGCCTACATTTTAAGGAGTAGGCACAGGATAAATATGGCAAGCCATGTGTTGGGTATGCATATGTACTAAAATTCAACAGAAGGATGGATATATAGAATTCTAAGCATAAAAGTGCCTTAAGTCATACCATTTCTTTTTGGATTTTATTTTCTTGTTATTTTCTCTTTCTCATCTATATGTATATATACATACCTACAGATGTCATGATTCAAAGTAGCAAAGGAGGGTCTGTCATATTCTTTTAATTATAGAAGCAATTATACTAATATAGAAGTGGCATTAATCAGTACTTTCCTAATCACATACAGAGAACAGAAACATTCCTATGAAACAAATAAACAACAAAAACAACAGCAAAAACTGGAGAGAAAAGGAAAAGAAAGAGTTGGTGGATTTCAGGAATTCACCAGCGACCATTGCAGAAAGTGTACCAAGTCTAGAAAAAATGCAGACAGTGTATTGCATAGTATCAGCCCTCTGCCATTAGCTTTGAAAGACAATTCAAGTGCCCAATCCAGGAAATGCTTGGCTTTCTTTAGCAGTTGCAGACATAGCAAATAAAACGTTCATGACAGGAGGATAAGGGAGAGAGAGAGAGAAAAAGCAAATCTTTAGGGAATGAGGAGCCTGTAGAAAGTAGTAACACACAGCTCCATGTACAAACAAGAGGCCACCAGAGATATTGCGTCTTGCATGAGTTCAATGCACAATCACCACACCTTGAAGGAATAGTTTATAATTTTAAAAGTAAAGTATAATAAAAATGCTCAGTGGCATAGAGGGAATTATGTCAGTATCTATTTGGTCATGGATAGCTATATGAGGGAAAGAGGATCCAGATTAAGTCTTTGGTTACAATTGAAGCAGTTCTTTCCTTCTTTCTCCCTTTCCTCTTCTCTCCCTCCCTCTCTTCTTCCTTCTTTCCTTCTTCCTGCCTTTCTAAAGTTAATCCCTTTTGTAAATCAATATTAATGTACTCTGTATATTTAAGAAGGTATCTGCTAAGACAACATAATATGGTTTTGTCATAGCAAATATTTTTTTGTACAAATAAGTATGTTACCTTCCTCATTAAAACACATTAAATTGTCAACTGTAACTGCATATCAAATTATTAAATTTATAAGCAGTTTTGAAGAATATGAAAAGAAATTATAGATGTATTTTTTTTTAAATGGTTATAATGCAGCCTCAAAATGATAAGGGGCATGAGTGAAACCAAGCAGGACCCTGTGGGGCTCCTGGGCACAGAAGCCTTTCGGTCTCCTATTTCTTGTTTGTAGGAAATAGACTCCAGCCTCCATGACCTTCCCTGAGTCCCAAAGGACAGTTTAGAACAGCTGCTAATCAGGGAGTGTAGAGGTTTCAGAGACAGGGGAGGAGCAGTCAAGAAACAATAGTGCAGCCTTGGGACAGGGTCCTGCCTCAAAGGATACACATAACAATATCTTTGAGAACTAAAACCCCCTTCAAATGGAAGATGTTATCATTCTTCATTCCAAATTAAAGGAACTATAGAAGGTCTTCAAGACCACCTGAGGCCAGATTAAAGGAACCACAGAAACTCATCAGACCAAATGAGACCAGATTAAAGGGGTGCAAGCCCTGCACACACCTTAATCCTTATCAGCAACCTGGTCCTTGAACCATTACTATAAAACTCCCCACCAAATCCTCCTGGGTGGGGACATACAGCTTTGAAGGGTATGAGCCCACTGCTTCCCCCTTTGCCTGGACAAGCAATAAAGCTATTCTTTTCTACTTCCCCCAAAACTCTGTCTCAGAGATTTGATTCGGCACTGGTGCACAGAGGCCAAGTTTTGGCAACATAAGGAAGACATTAACATCCTGGAAATAGGGATATTTTTGACTCAACCTATTTTTAAGCCCTATAAACTGTCCCCCCCCCCCCAGACACACACATACATGCATAAATGAGTCCTTTAGAAAGCATCCCTACTGAACATTATGTTTTCAGAATAATGCTTTTGCATATATTTTTGCCCAATCTTATTCCTTAGCTTTATCTCCTTGAGTGAAGAATGACCAGATGTGGATGGGCATGCTTGTAATATCAGGTATCTGCGCTTCTCTATAAAGTACTTGGAAGAGTACTTAGAAAATTTCTCTGTAGAAGGGGTATACTCATAGCTTCATTCAACTCATTCTAATGTGAAATACTTTAAATATGGAAAAAATGATGTAACCTAATTGGTAACAATCAAATTGTTAACAAAACAAATTTTAGGTTACACAAGCCATTGAGCAAAGGGCTATTTTATCATCCATTCTTTTTTTTTTTTCTTTTTTCCTTTTTTGCGGTATGCGGGCCTCTCACTGCTGTGGCCTCTCCCGTTGCAGAGCACAGGCTCTGGATGCGCAGGCTCAGCGGCCATGGCTTACGGGCCCAGCTGCTCCACGGCATGTGGGATCCTCCCGGACCAGGGCACGAACCTGTGTCCCCTGCATCGGCAGGCGGACTCTCAACCACTGAGCCACCAGGGAAGCCCTATCATCCATTCTTTATCCATGAATAAATTAGAATATTACTTCAATATATGTGCCTTGCATTTGAGAGACATTTAATAGATAGTATTACCATTATCACAGTACAGCAAACAGGGTATGTATTGTCATGAAGAGTAAGGGATGATAAATTATGCGAGTGGTTAATAGAAATTGTCAATGCTAAGAAATTTGTGATTAGGTGAGCCAGAGAAATGACAGTTATCTATCTTATATTTTTAAAAGGTGCATTCTAGATAGTGTGACTAGGTTACACTAGGTGTAACCTAGGTGACTAGGTTATTCTCTAGATAGAGAATAGACTAGGTTATTAGAGAAGGGTCTGAGATGTTGGTTTAGACCAGAGTGGTGCCAGTGAAGGTACTGAGAAGTAGACTAATTCTCAATTGATTTTTAAGATAGAGAATTTGCCAGCAGGTTGGAGGTTATGTGTGAGAAGAACAATCCAACAATGATCTGAAGATATTTGGAATTTACTTCTGAAAGAACATGGTAGTGCCATATCCTGGGATGAGAAAGATATGCAGAGTGGACAGGTTGATACTTGGAGAAGAACATAATAGATCAGTCTGGGAAATGTTATGTTTAAGAAACCTATTAGATATCCAATTGCAGACATGGTGGAGGCAGTTGGATAAATAAATACAGAAAGGACACAAATTTAGATTTTAGAGAAAGGAGACAGAGGACAAAGTGTGATTAGGACTGGGAATTTACTGTGGACATAGATAAGAGAGATTTCAATGAAGGAAGTAAGCATTAAACCTATTGGAAAGGGTTCATGAGAGAATAGAAAGAGATAAATGATAATCAAATATAATCAACTTTTGATAAAATTTTTGCTATAAATGAGAGCAGAGAAATGTAATAACTGGACTATGGGAGGTCAAGATAGACTTTGTGTGTGTGTGTGTGTGTGTGTGTGTGTGTGTGTGTGTGTGTGTTTTCTGATTGCTATGATCCAGTCAAAAGAAAATATAAGATAGTACTGGAGTGATGGATAATTGCTGGAACAATGTTTTTGAGTTAGCCACAGGGGGTCATTGTCTAGAGCATGTCCTTAGACCAGAGATTGGACAATTCAATCATAGAAACAAAAAGACTTAGAATATGGTCACAGATGTAAGCTGCCTGGTAGATGTGGGGGTGCTTCTGCTTTCTCAGTGAAATAGATAACAAACTCATCATCCAAGAATGAGGATAGGAAAGAAGTTATTGGAAGTTTGAGAAGAGAGGAGAAGATATACAATTCCTCATGAATAGACTTGGGGTATTTACTATGCATGGGGGAATCTCTACAAGAATCCACAAGAAACCAGGAACAGTGGTTGTCTTTGTACTGTAACCCTGGTAATGCTCTCTAGACATTCACTTTTCATTCTGTTAAATTTAGTTTTTTTCATGCTGTTTGAATTGTTTTTACCATGTGTATACATTAAAATATTTGTAAACATATAAAAGAAAAAAAGAGCTTAAGCATTATCTCCTTTTTGAAGATTTTTGTTGTATTTCGTAGGAGTAATTAGCTTCTTAGTGCTCCCTTAGAACATTACATTTTACACTTACAAATGTCCATTTCCCCATTGGATTAGGAATTCTTCCATGTTAGGGAGCATCTCCCATTAAATATTCTTACCATCAGACCCTCTGCATATCCTGAGAGTCAGTAATAAGTAGTGAGTGAGTGCGAGAGATCTTCTGTGGAAATTTGTTCTTCTTTAAGTCATCTCAAGGACTTTCAAATTTAAACAAAATAGTGAATAGTTTCAAGTAACCTTATCCATTTGTTTATCTCCAAGTCTAAAGCAGTTTTTCTAGAGTGTATTTCCCAAAAACCTATATTAGGATTACCTGATAACTGTGGAAACACAGTTTCCTATCACCCCAGGTCTATGAAATCATTATCTCCTCAAACACAAAAGTTTGAAAACCGAGTTTTTGCTTAATAAGAAGCTATTAAAGGGCAAGTAATGATGATCAGACATTGTTTTAGAAAGATTACACTTGAAGTAACAAGTAGAATAAACTCACTCTCTGGGAGTGGGACTTTTTAGAAACACATTACCAATCTTAGGGTGGGGTCCTCAACCAAGGCAATGGAAATAGAAAGTACAAATATATTCTGGGAAATCCTTAGGTGGCCTGAGATTCTGCAGAACATGGGATTCAACAGATACTTGAGAGAAAGGAAGACTTGAAAGTATTTCCTCATTTACTGGCTTGAGAGAATGCTGATATGTAAGCCAAGATAAGGAATTCCTGCAAAAAACAGAATGATTGGTGAGATGGGGGAAGTGGGAAATGAGAAGAACATAAGAACTTAGCAATGGATTTGTTAGACTAGAAGTAGTAGTACATCAGTGAATAGAAGAAGATAAATATATCTAATATGAATACTTCTTTTCTCTCATCTATGGTGGGGGAGGGAATGGAGAGGAGGAAGGGAGAAAAATGAATCTCATAGAACTAAAATGAATTAAAAATTGTGCCAAGAGACATAGTTGTATTTCTGTGAGATAAAAAGAATTTGCCAATATTTGAAAAAAGTAATTCCAGAGTCTAGTTTCTACATTTTTGATTAGGAGATCCTTTATTTCTCTTGATGAAGTTGGTGCTTTGTGAAGACCATATTGAGAACATTAACATTTGATTAGGGCAACCTTTTTTTTTTTTTTTTTTTTTTAGCGGTACGCAGGCCTCTCACTGTTGTGGCCTCTCCCGTTGCGGAGCACAGGCTCCGGACGCGCAGGCTCAGCGGCCATGGCTCACGGCCCAGCCGCTCCGCGGCATGTGGGATCTTCCCGGACCGGGGCATGAACCCATGTTCCCTGCATCAGTAGGCGGACTCTCAACCACTGCACCACCAGGGAAGCCCAGGGCAACCTTTTTTATGTACCAAATTGTAAGGACTTTGCATAAATGTCTAACAGTATTTGTTCCTTTTAGCTTAAGTGAGAGCTTATTGAATTTACCTTACTGATACATTTAATGAAATATTTTATTGGCTTATACAGAAGAGCTTTCACTTAAAAACTTATACATCTATTTGAGTAAAATAAACATGGGTATCTAATTTCTGTGGGATTGTTTAGACAATTCAGTATTTTAATAATAATGTCACAAATGAGCAAAGTGAGGTACAATGACAGTGAACAACGTTTTGAATATTAAGAGTTCATGGAAGAGCCTAGTTCAGTGTTCATTCTTCTAGGATGCTGTGGTTAGTTTAAGCTAACCAGAGCATGAGAAAGTTTTTGATGTGAATAAAACTAGACAGTGTACTGCCTACCTTAATAGTATAATTATTTTGAAGTATATAAATCATACTAATTGAGCTGTCACATATACTTACATTTTACTAAAATTAATTTTATATGTGTTTAACTGGCAATTTATTGTAATCCAAAGCTCAACTACTTAGTCTGAGTCATTATAATTCAGGTTGTGACAAGATTTAAGCAATTTTTAATGTATTTTTTGGTCATCAAGTTTTCTATATTCAAATTCCTGAATTTACACAAACATATTTTTGTCCACTATAAAATGTTTTCCATCATTTGAATTCTGGTAACATCAAGATTGTATTAAGATCATTCAAGGATACCCTGAGAAAACCATAATTCAAAACGAGTCATGTACAAAAATGTTCATTGCAGCTCTATTTACAATAGCCAGGACATGGAAGCAACCTAAGTGTCCATCAACAGATGAATGGATAAAGAAGATCTGGCACATATATACAATGGAATATTACTCAGCCATAAAATAAACGAAACTGAGTTATTTGTAGTGAGGTTGATGGACCTAGAGTCTGTCATACAGAGTGAAGTAAGTCAGAAAGAGAAAAACAAATACTGTATGCTAAGACATATATATGGAATCTAAGAAAAAAAAAAAAAAGAGTCATGAAGAACCTAGGGGCAAGACAGGAATAAAGACACAGACCTACTAGAGAATGGACTTGAGGATATGGGGAGGAGGAAGGGTAAGCTGTGACAAAGTGAGAGAGTGGCATGGACATATGTACACTACCAAATGTAAAATAGCTAGTGGGAAGCAGCTGCATAGCACAGGGAGATCAACTTGGTGCTTTGTGACCATCTAGAGGGGTGGGATAGAGAGGGTAGGAGGGAGGGAGACACAAGAGGGAAGAGATATGGGAACATATGTATACGTATAACTGATTCACTTTGTTATAAATCAGATACTAAAACAACATTGTAAAGCAAGTTTACTCCAATAAAGATGTTAAAAAAATTCATTCAAGGTTAGGATCCTAGTATTTTTGATTTTCACAGGCTGTTGTTTTGTTGATGCTTCAGTGTAAATCAGTTCTCCTTCTTGCTATTAAGTCACTCAAATCATATTTCCCCCAAGATGGTAGAGATGTATAAATTGCTACTGCTGAAACTTCACTTTGCACCAGATGTTCAAGAAAGGCTAATATGCTTTCACCCTAAATATGGCTTAGTTGTTGCCTTTCTAAAGAAAATATGTGTTAGAGTAAGATGGTATCCTTAATGAAGGTGAAGATTGGTGTGGCCAAGTAGTAGAGGATGAAAAATTAACTTCAGTTAATTAGGTATATCATTTCTAATTGTTTCACATGAAATAGAAGTTAGAACCTTTGGACACAAGAATCAAACTTCCAGAAGACACACCAACATTAAGATACTTACACTTGTCCCTTCCTAAATCCTCCCTTTTCTAAGAGTGCCACCCAATTGCAGAAGTTGTGCCCAAGTACTTTCCTGAAAATAGTCCACTTGCTGTCTTCTTTCTGGAATAAACGGAAAAGGAATAGATTTGTTCCTTTA
Organism: Grampus griseus; assembly: GCF_964374135.1. Lineage (NCBI taxonomy): Eukaryota > Metazoa > Chordata > Mammalia > Artiodactyla > Delphinidae > Grampus > Grampus griseus. The sequence continues at coordinate 41,409,989 of NC_139012.1, read as the reverse complement.
AGCATGACCAAGCCTTTGATTACTTCTATTACCACACAGTCCCTATATCTGGCTATTAAATTTTGCAATTTTCCTTCATCATAGAGTGGGGCTGCTTCAGGTTGAGCACAGTGTACTCTGTCTTCTAATTCCAGTAAAGTCAATTATGTAAACTCTTTTTCTTTTACAAAATGCTCTTTAGCACACCAGTTCCCTCATAGCAGGCAGAGCCAAGCAAAGGAGAATTGTGGAACATTTTCAGGTATAACTGTTCTGCTCAGCAGGTACATTTATTACTAATGGGTAAAATAGTCTCCTTTTTAAGCTACATAATGCTTCTGAGGCCTTCCGTTTTCTGGTTTTGATAGACATTCCAGTTACACTGAGAGAGGAGGTGAAGACCATTGATCGCACTGTGAAACTGCAGCAGGAACACTTTTATTTTTTTTTTAATCATTTGCTTGGCTTCATAAGTCAGTGACTGCACTTGTCTTAATGGGCTGATTTGCATTGTATACTGGGGTCCTTCCTGGCTTAAACACTTGAATCTGCTTACTGGTCTGTGTAAATACTAATAAAGAGAGGAGACTCCAATATTTTGGTTTCATATTCTACAAAACAAATATTTGAGCAGAAAGAATGCCATCGATCACTTTGGTGTATACAGTGTAAAACAGACATGCTTTCTAATTCTGGCATTAGTTAAATTTAAATTCTTGATGCTGATGGATTGCTTTACCTTTTTTCTCTGCCAGATATCTACTTATACATGAAAAAATAATTACAGAATCGTATGTAGATTCATGGCTAGCTTAAGCTAATACCTGATGATCAAACATTCTTTGCTAACAATGACTAATTGTACCTTTCAGGAAAATGTGATGATTTTGGTGGGGGAGGAAAAGATGATCTCTCCTGTTGTGTATGTGATATTTCTCATCTGAGTACAATATTTTTATAAACCCTGTAAGGATGTAAAGGAAATAAATCCAGTGGATCCAACAAACTTTTTATTCTGGGCTTCTACCATCTTGCTATTCAAAGTGAGGTGCGTATACCAATAGACTTTAAAAGCATCAGCTTCCCTTGGAAACTTGGTAAAAATACAGAATCCCAAGCTCAAACATTCTGAATCACAATTTGTGTTTTAAACGCACATTAAATGCTGGAAATTCCTGGTTGGCAGACCCTGTTTCTGCTTTCTGTCTGTCTGTCTCTCTTCCTGGCTTACTGTTTGGTCTACTGCACACGTGCAAGTTGCAGAACACCATTAGGGTAGAAAAGACATCCCTCAAATTTTCTATAACATGTTCTAAGCCATTCTATTTTCTTAAACAATCTGGAATTCTACCTGCCATTCAGAAGAAGAAGGGACACCTTTTGACACCTGAGAAAAAGCATTCTTGTACTCTCTTGAATTCAAAAAGTAGAATCAAGTTCATAATCTTAAAGAATTCTCTCTATGGGAGAGCATAGGCCTAAGGAGGTAGTTCTCCTCCTTGCAAATTATCACTCAGGAGGTGATGGAACTACTTCTTCTAACCCAATTATAATCATATATAGTATTATATTTGGTGACCTAGACAGGTATAAGGCATTTTATTTTGGATAGCTTATGTATCTGGTGACATCACATCTCAGTTTATACCAAAAACAACTAACTTTTTTTCCACAATTGCCTGACTACCGATTGTTAAAATTTTGGGGTAGTGGAAAGGCACTGAATTCATTTTACTGAACTGCTCTTCTGCAGCAGAATATAGGAGTCTTTTCTCCCTCAGCTCTGAGTAATGGTAGTAACTAGCACAGTTGGAGGCACTGACCTGCAAGTCCGTAAAGCTTGTGATGTCTCCGTTTCTCTCTGTGTTTCAGGAATTCAAGAATTAAAAGGTTTCAATATGTTTGAATCATAGACCAGTGGTTCCAAAAATTGCCTGCACATTAGAATCACTTGGTATATTTAAAATATTCCAAAGCTCAGACCACATTCTAGACCAATTATGCCACAAACTCTGGGGGTGGTACACAGACATCAGTATTTTTTTAGGTTCCCCAACTGATTTGAGTGTTCAGGCAATTTTGTGAATTATTGTCATAAAGACGTGATCATGGATGATTTAAACGCTCATATTTAGCTTCCCTGATCATTCCCCTGAATTTCATCCTTAAGTGAACAAGTCATGTCCCAACCAAACTTTCCAAATGAATGTGCTTCCTTAATTCTGTATTTCCGATAATGGCACTTTTATTCTCTAAACCTTAAAAGTTTAAAATGTCAAAACTAGCTTTAACTCTTCCTTGTTTCAGTTTTTAAGTTTCTTCTCTCCAATCCCATCCTTTCAAATAAATATGTTAAGAACTGGAGCTGGGTTTTAGTTATTACTTTTTGCCCCTGTAGCATTCTGCACAGATTCTTCTAGATAACTGGAGTACTGTATTAGTTAAGGGGCTGGGGAGAAGCATGATTTATACCATTTGCCGATTTATGTGGTGTAGATTCTCATATCATGGCTGATTTCATGGTAATGATGGCTTGCAAAATCCATAATTTTAACAACCAGCTCTGAGCTGGCTCCAGAACACCATTGCATCAGGTCCTCAAAAAATACATGTGCTGAATGGGATCACTGAGTAAGGAGTAGTATACTTAGGGTAAGGGCTGTGATTACATGTGGATTTTGACATTAACCTCTGTTCACCTGTATGTTAAATTGTCTAACTGTATAATCCAATTTAGTCATCTATTTAATAACTAAAAAAATTAGCATTTGCTACTTTCATATGTTTCTTCACAATCTGCCTGTAAATCACAAGTTGCTTAATGCAACAGATGTTGTACGTAAAGCAACTATTTATTAATCCTCAAGGCACTGTATGACAACATTTCTGAAAAATGAAAGGACTATACATACATATAAAACAACAAAATTTTAAAATTGTAGGTCTCACATTCTGTGCATATTGCTGGAATGTCATGATGTCTCCTGCAGGTAAAGCAAAATTACAATCTATGTATAGCATAATATTATTTTTTGAATAGCCGATTATATGGACAATCAGTTTTTTAATGGATTAGGTGTATGCGTTAAAAAATGTAAGTTATTTAAACGAAAACCATTATTATTAATTAATTAATTTTTGGCTGCGTTGGGTCTTCGTTGTTGCGCGCGGGCTCTTCTCTAGTGGCAGCGAGCGGGGGCCACTCCTCGCTGTGGTGTGCAGACTTCTCAATTTGGTGGCCTCTCCTGTTGTGGAGCACAGGCTCTAGGCGCGCAGGCCTCAGTTGTTGTGGCTCGTGGGCTCTAGAGCGCAGACTCAGCGGCCATGGCACACGGGGCTAATTGCTCTGCGCATGTGGATCTTCCTCACCAGGGCTCAAACCCACGCCTCCTGCACTGGCAGGCGGACTCCCAACCACTGCACCACCAGGGAAGCCCCTAAAACAATTATTTTGCTGACCTATTTCTTAACATCAGTATTACTTCTAAACACTTTTCTGCACGCAACATGAAACACTAATTTTAATTCAGTGAAGTCTGGGAAGAATGGAAATGTACAGTATCCCCGAGGAACTTGAAGATTAAAAAGTATTTTTGACTAAAGAAGATTTATTTAGTTTTGATATAACTGAAACTATGCAAAGGGAATTTTCTAAAATGTAACCAATGTGATTTGTAGTCTTAAATTCCACATGAATGAATAATCAAAGCAGTGTATGAGTCAGGAATAATATTTTAAGAAGGTTTAATGTGGTAGTGATATCTTAGGAACTAACTCCCGATTAATTTATTTTAGCATTTTGAGAACAGTCTCTTGGGGATTTCATTAGTGATGGGTGGATGGAGGATGTGGACAGTCTAGATTGTTGACTGCCTTAACCTTCCTTGTTTTAGCTTCTAATAATTTGTCTGGACAGATATGAAAAATCAGTGGCCAATTTCTCTTGCGTTATTCATTCCATAATCTAATCAGTATTTTTTTTTTTTTTAATGAAGAAACAAGGGCATAGGTAAAGCCTCCTGCATGGTCACCTCCATTGAGATTCTATAAGGATTAGGCTGGTGTCACCAGTGAATGCTTAAATGCTGGAGAAGTTCAGTTTCTGCAGGTGTGGAGTGAGGGGAGTCTACAGCTCATATTTTCTCTGTCACTCAGTAGCTAGACCTATCTGTCCCACTGACTCATCTATGAGATCTTGAAAAAGTCACTTAAAACCCCTGGTCTCTTTATCCCAGTACATTTAAAACAGGAAGATGGTTTAAATTTAACCATCTCACAGTACTATTTGTATAACATCCATTCCACGCTTTGCAGTTCCCTTGAGGAAAGTCCCAGGCTTTTTATAATATTCTGTTATCTGTTAGTTATGTTCCCACTTTTGAAATTTGAATTTCCCCTCACTTGGCAGAGGTTCCTGAATAACCACCATTTCTCTCCACAATTATTGGGCAGGCGTAGAGTCATTCCCCCCGTGGTTTCCTGTTTCTTGTTAAAGTAGCTTCAGGCTGATAAAGCTCTTCAAATTACAAACAGTAGTAGTCCTGCATTTAGATATTTGTATTATATTTATAAATTATAAAATTGTTTTTTTCTATTTTCCTCACCTCTCCCTCCTATTATTTGTTTATAATTCAGTATATTTCTTCAGAATTATATATTTTTTAATGCCATTAATTTTCTGTCATGCTAATTTCAATTATATATTTTAAACAATATAAACAATATTTATGTCTCTAGCTGGAAGTCAGTACCTGTCATAAAATCTGTAAAAATTGAACAGTATAGGATAAAGATACTAAAATGGCACCATTGATTCGACTAATGAAACAGTGCAAATTTTATGTTGGCATTCTTGTAGTTGCTGTTCTTCACTTTTTTTGTCTACAATACAGATGCTCTTTAAATAAACAAATTGGAGCTGTAAACTGGAGGTGGAGTTTCAACAGTGACATTATGCATGAGAAGAATAATTGCACACCTTCTCACCATATTTTCGTGTGCTGTGCATGATTTATACAATCTGTATAAATTTTAAAGGATTCAATAGAAAGCCCAGAGATAACTTTAAATCAAGAATTCAATCTGATATGCAGATATTTATTAGATGCTATAACCTTAAACATTAATGCATATTTTTAAGCATGGTAATACATTTTGTCTTCAGGTTCATTAGCAATAGGAGAGAAATGGACACCAATAGCTGGATACCAACGTGGCAATCTTCTAACTGCCTTTCTAATACTCCTCTAAGGAACAAACTATTTTTCTAGTATTATTTTTTGTAGTTGTCATCTATTTCATGGTTTTACATTTTTAAGTCCTCCAGAAATTGACACCAATGAACATACTTTCAATATATTAACTCAAACACAAGTTATTAAACTCCACAAAGACATCTTTTTTTAATTTCAAAAGTAAAACCTTATAACATTGCAATCAATAGCTTCCTCTTGGAAGGCAAAAATGAACATCTTTCTGTTATTCAGCCAGAGATGAGACCCCATATCACAAATGCTGTCAGTTCTCCATTCCTCTGCACTATTGCACTAAGTGACAGCCGTGGTCTGGAGTTGGACCCTGCAGCACTGTAAACAACCCTGAAGCAGAACCCCATAAATATACATGCCTCTGTGACTCAGCTGCTTGCTTTCTTTTCCTCTGGGTCAACCTCTCCACAGGCAACAGCTTACCACAGGCTTAATATCTTCCACCTGAGACATCAGGCCCTTGAAAGTAGTTTTTCCTGCAGTTTCACTAGAAAACAAACAACACTGAAATACAAGTTATTATGTTCGAGAGCCAGAAGCAGCATAAATTTTGGTTCTTTTGGAGTTAAACTACCCTTACCTTCCAAAATATATGCCGCTTTGATTTCCTTTCATGTCCATGATATATTTGTCACTACTTTAGATTTTTCTACATTAACAACTCCTGCAGAATGACATCTTAAGGGAGAGCAATATACAGTTGATATAATTTGAATTAGTTATTTAGTGTTTAAACTAAATGACTAGGTCAACTTTATTACAGTATATTTTCTCATGGGAAAAATTGGGGAACGTAACAGTGTCATGCACAGTAACTTGGTGCTCTTTGAAAGTCACCATTTGTCTTCTTGGTAGAAATGCAAACTGTCTTAAATAAGATTTTGGATAGGACCAAGGTATTTTTCCTGTTGTCCTGGTGATGTATGTAACTTGATTACATTCCACCACATTTTCAATTAAATTAAGTTCAACAGTTTATGTTACCTTTGGGAGTGATGGTGAAAGTCAGAGAGAGATTGAGAAAGGGAAGAGAGAGGCAGAAATCAGCAAAATGTAGACAACAGAAAAAGATGTGTTGTCTTTGTACTTTTGCTTCAGCTGGAGATGCTGTGGCTTCCTAAGTAGAAGTTGAATTCAATCCATAGATTTCTCTGTATTAGAGATAATTTTCTGCTAAGAAAATAAAATATTCTATAGAGTATAGATTTGTGGTTCTAAATATAAATACTATTTAGTTTCTATTTAATTTAGATGTGATTATATTTAAGTGAGTATGAATAAAATTGTGGTCTGAAATAAGTTAAGCAGAAAATGATTTAAATAAACTGCATATAATGTATAAGGTTGAATAAAAACAAACCCTAGAATATAGCAGCTTGATATTTTATATGATTTAAGATACTTGGTACAAGATTTTAGAAAGTTAGAGTTTTTATTTCATGCAAGATGTCATATTTAGGAAAAGCATGATTTGTTTCTCTGCATGTAGCAATTTGTTCAATACTATACAGAGCTAATTCACTGACCTGTTTCTAAACCCTTAGGATCTTGAAATGTACACTTGATAACAATATAAATAACTATATGCGGGGCTTAAAAACAGCAGAAAGCCAACCTGAGAGCAGGATGAGTTAAATAATTTAAGGTATATCATTTAGTACTAGTGCAGATAGTTTTAGAAGTAACATGTGTAAAGAAATTGAGCCAAAAAAAAAAAAATTCCAAACTTCCTCAGGGAAAGCTTCCGAGAATGGAGGAAGGTGATGGGAGTTAGTCAGTGTCCTGGGGGCTACAAGGGAGATATTGAAATCTCAATAGTTTAAATAAAAAATGGCTCAGCATAACTCAGTGGTTGCCAACTTTTCTGTACTTTGCAATTACCAGGGGATCTTTTAAAAATATTAATGCCTGGCTCTCACTTCCAGACATTCTGATTTTATTATTATGGTATGTGAGAGCTAGGCACTATGATTTTAAAAATCTCACTAGGCTATTTTAATGTCCAGCAATGTTTGGGGAACACTGGCATGAATATGATACCCTTTAAAAAATAAAATAAATCAGGGAAGCTATTTTCTTTTTTTGTAAACAACAGCTTTTGGAATTTGAAGCTTTCCTTAATTGTGTATAGATGTACATATACCTTTTATTTTAAAATTGGAAATGCTCTCTTTAACTACTTTGATTCAAAAAGTAATATTTGGGTTGTAAACAGCTGGCAGGTGCATTTAATGAAATTCTGTACTGTGTTAAAAATGAACATATTGAAACCTTACATATTAATGAGGATAGATATCAAAATAATAAACTTCATGGAAAAGAAAAACTCAAGAAACATATAGTATAAAGTTCATATAAAATATAAAAAGATGTAAAATAACTCCTTTTGTTTATGAGTATATAAAAACATAAAATTCATGAATAGGCATCACATTTACTAAATTCAAGATAGTAATTACTGCTGGGAGATGTGGGAAGAAATGGGATTAGGAAAAGGTACACACGTATTATGTTTAATTTTTAAAAATAATATCCTAATCAAAAGCTGCAAAATGATATGATTTGACAAAGCTGATGGTATTACACATGTGTTTGTTACATTATTCTTTATTGTTTTCTCTGTACTTAACATATTCCATAGCTTCAATAAATGGTCTTGGGAAAACTGGATATGTACATGCAAAAGTATGAAAGTAGACACTTTGCCATATAGAAAAACAATTCAAAATAGATTAAAGACTTCAATGTAAAACTGAAACCATAAAATGCCTAGAAGAAACATACGGGAAAATCTCTTTGACATTGGTCTTGGCAATGATTTTTTAGAATTGGCATGAAAAGCATAGGCAACAAAGGCAAAAGTAAACAAGTGGGACTACATCAAAGTAAAATGCTTCCTCACAGTGAAGGAGAAAATCAACAAAATTAAAAGACAGCACATGGAATGACAGAAAATATTTGCAAACCATTTGTCTGATAAAGGGTTAATATCTAAAATATATAAGGAACTCATAAAACTCATAGCCTAACCATATTAAAAAATGGGCAAAGGGCCTAAAAAGACATGTTTTCAAAGAAAACTTACAAATGGCCAACAGCTATATAAAAATATGCTCAACATTACTAATCATCAGGGAAATGCAAATCAAAATTACAGTGAGATACCACCTCACACCTGTTAGAATGGCATTTGTTAAAAAATCAAAAGATGATTTTTTGAAGGATGTGGAGAAAGGGGAACACTTATGTTGGTGGGAATGTAAATTGGTATAGGTACTATTGAAAACACGATGGAATTTTCTCAAAAAATTAAAAACTACCATACTCTAAGTTCTAAAAATTTAGGGCTATGTATGACCCAGCAATCCCACTTCTAGGTGTATATCCACTATCTCAAAGAGATATCTGCACTTCATGTTTATTGCAGTATTATGTACAGTGGCAAAGATATGGAAACCACCTAAGTGGCTATTGGTGATAAAGAAAATGTGGTATATGTATACAAAGGAATGTTCAGCCTTTAAAAAGAAGGAAATTATGCCATTTGCAACAGCATGGATGAAACTGGAGTCCATTGTTCTAAGTGGAACAAGCCAGATACAGAAAAACAAATATCACATGATCTCATTTATATCTGGAATCTTAAAAAAAAAAATGTTCCTAGTAACAAAAAGGAGAATGGTAGTTACTAGATGCTGGGGTGAGGAAAAAGGGGAGATATGATCAAAGGATACAAACTTTCAGTTATAAGACAGATAAGTTATAGAGATCTAATGTACAGCTTGGTGACTATAGTTAATAATAATGTACTGTATACCTGAAAATTTGATAAGAGAATAGATCTGAAGTGTTCTCACCATACATACAAAAGGTAACTAAGGGAGGTGAAGGATATGTTAATTAATTAAATTGTGGAAATCATTTCACAATGTATACATAAATCTAAACATCACATTTTACATCTAAAATATATATAGTCAAAAACATATAGCTGATTCACTTTGTTTGTTGTATAGCAGAAACTAACACAACATTGTAAAGTAATTATACTCCAATAAAGATATTAAAAAATAAATAAATACATACATAAAAATATTCTGTAGCAAAAATGAAAAACTATTTCCAATTTTACTATTATTCATAGTACACAAGAAGGAATTAGTTTGTGATAGTTGGAAGAAAAAAAGGAAAACATCTAAACTGGATAGGTTATGACATATTTCTAACAATTTAGCAAGTTGAGAATGAGAGACGGGATGCTGCCATCTCATCATAGGGGAAATGAGCCTCAGAGTTGAGTTTTAATTCAGTAAAACTGAACCAAGAGGAAACTCAGTAGGACGATTTGAGCTCTAAATTTATCCAATTAAATTAGCAGAATGTGGGTTTTAAAATTTTGGCTTGAATTTTCCAAATATATATTTTTTTAAATTTTGGTTCTTTTTGATGTTCAATCATCAGATAAAAGCATTTTTTTTTTTTTTTTTTTTGCGGTACACGGGCCTCTCACTGCTGTGGCCTCTCCCGTTGCAGAGCACAGGCTCCGGACGTGCAGGCTCAGCGACCATGACTCACGGGCCCAGCCGCTCCGCGGCATGTGGGATCTTCCCGGACCTGGGCCCGAACCTGTGTCTCCTGCATTGGCAGATGGACTCTCAACCACTGCGCCACCAGGGAAACCCAGCATTTTGTTTTTAATGTTTTCAGATTTTCACATATATGGGAATATGTTCATTTAAAAACTTTCAATAATATTTTCTAATAGTTCTAAGTTCTCTTTGGTAAGAGATCTCTATAAGACATTTGAAGATCAATGTACCCTCAACACAGAAGCTTGAATGTATATATCCATGCAACATTGATCATTCATTTTCATAGCCTGTGTAGACCTCTCTGAAGTTTCTATGTGGACTTCACGCTGGGTCTCTTACCTTACAGTAAAATAACATTGAAAATACTCTTTTTTTATTCTTTTCTTTCTTTACCAAATGAAAATTTACCATAAGCATTATATCGACTGGATATTTTCACTTAAGATGAATAATAACAATTAAAATGTAAAATATTACTTTTCAACTTTGTGATACTTTGTCTTCATAGTGAAATAATATGAGAAATTAAATATAGGGAACAGTTTTGTTCTAAAAATATAGATCAGTAAATATGAATGCACACTGAAAAATTTAAGATGGAAGAAGCCCAATTTGGAAGTATTATCCAATTGGAATTAACCAGAATTTATTAATTTATTCTTTCCTATTCTCATTCTTAAAACATGTATTGGGAGTCTAATAAGTGCCTTATACTGGGTCAAAACTAAAGCATAATAGTTTGCCTTGGGAATCTGGAACAAGAAAGAATATTTTCAATAGAATTTTATGTTTGTATTCCAAAAATGATTCAAAACTACTGTGGGAATGCAGCTATGAATGAAAAAAAATGAACACTTCTATGGGGAGAAAATAATTTATACAAGAACAATTCTACTTTATATATATAACCCTTTAGATTTTTTCTTTTTTCTTTTTTTTTTTTTTTTTTGTGGTACGCGGGCCTCTCACTGTTGTGGCCTCTCCCATTGCGGAGCACAGGCTCCGGACGCGCAGGCCCAGTGGCCACGGCTCACGGGCCCAGCTGCTCCGCGGCATGTGGGATCCTCCCGGACCGGGGCACGAACCCGTGTCCCCTGCATCGGCTGGCGGACTCTCAACCACTGTGCCACCAGGAAAGCCCCAACCTTTTAGATTTTAAAGTATAAAAATATATTAGTGTAAAGGCAAGGAATATATGGTCAATATTGATCAGTGGCAAAACAAGAATGATAACTTAGGCTTAAGAGAATCGAAATAAATAAATATAAACAGAAAAATATAATAATTTATTTTATAATTGAATTATTAAATTTATAATTGAGTTATTAAATTTATAATTGAATTATCTAGGTGATGATCTTACCTTCACTGTTTTGTATAGCTGCAGAAATGTGTGAAAAGAAAATTAGCTAACATTTCTGAAAGATGCAAAAATATCAAAGAAAATCAACACATATAATTGCTGTCCTAAAATGCTTACCTAATTAGAAAATGATTCTCATCCTTCCTCAAAGGATCTCCTCATATTAAGATAGAAATTTGGTCATTTTTACAACTGTGCATTCAATTGGATCAACTAATAAGCTCTTTAGACTAATATATATTGTTAAAATTTTCTTTCCCTACATCCTGCCAAAAATGATACACAAAGATCATGTTTTCCAGGAAGAGAGAAAACTTTACGAATAATCCCCTGACCCTTTTGTAATTCCTTCTCCTGCAGGAGAACAGATAGTCTGAGTTTCCTTCCCTTCAAGTCCTCTGTGACTTTAGGTATGCGTCTTTAAGGGATATAGAGCACAACTTCTCATGTACATTTCCCGATGACTAGAATGAGGGAATGGTTCCTTCCTCATAACTACTTTCATTTGCCCATTATACAACACTGGGGGGTTCAAATTTTATTTATGTTTTGGATAGACAGAGAAGAGAGATTTCCTGGACCTTTTTCATTACTGTTATATTTTTTGTCATTCCATACATCTAGGAATGTTAAATGCTATAGATGTTATTTAAAATTTCTCCTTCATTCTAGCTTATTATATTTTGTTTGCTCAAATATAAACTTTGATGTAGCTGTAAAAATATATTTTTTTAAAACAACCCCTTAAACTGTGTATTATTTAGGGGGAAGAAATTGCAAAGAAACAAGTCTTCATTTAGAGACATTTTTTTCCCAGAGGATATATTTTGGTTTGCACTGAAATTATGATACTATCGTTATCAGAAAGGACAAAAACGGGCAGTAGGAGAGTCTTGGAAAGTCCTTATTCCCAAAGCTGTATATTTAGATGTAAAAAACTTACGACTATGCTATAAAAATCATAACTGTTTTTCCAAAGACAAATATATTTTCCTCTAATTAAAAATAATGTTATGAGTATATTTTGGATTGATTATTGACAATCAAATGAATTGCAATGGAAAGGTTTATTTTGTTTATTTTTATCCCTGAATTATTACTGATGAGATATATGTAAGGAATCTGATTTAACCCAGCTTGGACCCTGAACCACTGCAGGAATATGGCTGCTGGGAGGCTCCAAAATGACATTTCCACACATGTCACTGTGGGTGTCCAGAATGGCTGGAGGATGACTAGAAAGAGAAGCTGACTTAATTAACTTCAAGAATGTTTATGTTAGCATACCTAAAAGTAATTCATCATTATAATAGACACTGGGGGGAGAACAAAGAAGAAGAAAAGGAGTCTGCCTTAAAGAAGCTAGTGATTTCCTGGGGAAAGATTATAGTTCTAGGGACTTACTTGCAAAAAGGAACTATTAGAGAACAATCTGACACAGACAGTTGCAACATTGAAAATGCACTTGACAGCTAGGAGGAAGAGTAGCTCTCTAGGTCAGCTCACTTTGTTGAGGACAGCTTCATGTAAGAAGTTAGACTTGAGATTTTCTTTGAAAGAAGGAATGGAGTCAGATTTTTTTTTTTAAAGGCAGGATTTTATCTTAGAGATAAGAGGAGAGAAAATTCTAAGATTTAGCTTAGGTGTTACCTCCTTCTTTTCCTGACTCCTGCAAGCTAAGTTAAATCCCTTTCAAATTCTCCCATAACAGTTATCTGTAATGCACACTGCCATGCAATCAGGTAATTTCTGCCTCAAAACTTGACTGGGAGCACCCTGAAGACAGAAAAGAATGTTTTAGTCTGTATTTCTAATATCCAGCAGAGTGCCAGGCACCTCTTCCTTAAATATGAGCTGTTTGTCTGGCTGACTGGCTGGCTGGTTGACTGACTGGATGGACAGATGGATGGATAGACAGATGAGATGGATGGATGGATGAATAGGTATATTCTAACTGAAAAGACTGGCTAGGTCAAAGTTATATATGAAGGGATACCTAGGGAGTTGTAATAATTGTGAGTGAAATATCCTGTCTGAAACAGTGTATGTTTGGGTAGAGTAATATATTTGGTTGTGTGTAGGCAAGGTGAGATCTCTTTATGGATTTTCTCAGTGGCCAGTGATATGAGTCTGCAGCTGACCTGAGAAGCTTTGGGAAAGTCATTGAGAACTCTTAGTCAGGAGGGTGGCATTTTGGGATTTGTAATCTGAGCTGACTAAAAAGACGAGACCAGGGGGCCACTGCAGTAATCTGGACATAGAGCAATGAGGTCACAGACGAAAAGAGTGGCAGTGAGTATGTAGCAATTCGGGCAAGTCTTAAAATACTCAAAATAAAGGATCTGCAAGAAATGCATATATATTGTAATGGCAATGAAGAAGAAGGAGGAGTCAGAAATCCATCCAAAATTTTGAATTTGGACTATTAGGAAAATGCTAAAATATGTGCAGAATTGAAAAATTGGCAAAAAAAAGTTTTCTTGAGGGATGCTTGTAATAAATAAGCTGTGCTCTGGACCTATGGAGCATAATATATAATGCATTTTAAATAATGTCGTTTAATAGCAGTAACAAAGGCCAGTTATGGTCCACATTATTAGAATAACTAAGATGCCCTTTTACCTTCCCCACAAAGCATCATTTTCTCCCAGTGCCCCCAACATGCAGCTCTTTTGCAGTCTTGCTGTCAGCTACAATATCAAGTTATTTTCTCTGAGATATTAGCTGATGGAGTTGTTACCCATTACAGTGATATGTTCACATCCTTCAGACAATTAGTGAAGACACAAGAGTCATCAAGCCTCAAAAGAATATTTCAGAATTTAGAGAACCTCATGACAGCGTAGTCCTTTGCTTAAGCTTAAAAACAAACAAAAAATGTTGAAGGAAATATTGTCAACATTATCAAAATTATTGCAGATAGTTATTGTCATTATTATCTTTGAACTCTAAGAGTATGTAAATTAATTCTAATTTCCTAAATAGTCTAGTGAAAAGAGAGTATCATAGGATCTCCAATTTATAACTCTAGATGAATTTTCCACATGTTAATAGTGTACTTTAGACTTTTATGTAATTTTTTAGTAGAATACTCACTAGATAGCTGGATATCAAAGTGCTTGGTTTTTAGTCTTGCATGTCTCACTTGATGCTTTGTCACTTTTTGGAATTAATTTAATCTTTCTGAACCTTAGTTTCCTCATTTGTAAACAAGTTTTTGAATGTGTATACATATTAAATATAAAATGCACTATGTGAGGACAAATTATTGCTGGCATCATTTTATATAAATATTATTTAAAGGTTTACTTTATTGTCAAACTAATTAATAGTAGTTTAAAAATATTAAGTAAATAATAGTTTAGTAGATAAATGTAAATTGAAATTAATCAAAGTTGTTCTTATGCTCAGGTTCATATTAAAATGTCACTATAGCACCTACTTTGGAAATTTTAACATGAAATAATGGAGCCCACTTATTATTTTGCAATACCTAGATTAGATAAATCATGTCGAAACACATTCTTCAGAGGGAATTCTGCAAAATATAAAATATTGACAGCTGTCTAAATTAAATTCACAAGTTTCCTAAATTTTATTCTATAAAAGTAATTTCTTTCAATCATTTTGTGCAGGATAGACCTGCTTTTTAGAAATATAACTTTTTGAGTGAATTTTAATACTCATTACTTCCCTAAGCTATCAAAATTTTTCGCATAAAAATTATGTAAAACGTAGATTACCATCTGATGATATTTGAAATGTCACAACTCTGCTTAAAAATGCAACATTGGTCACGACTTTAATTACTCAAACATGCCCTTGTATGTTCAGATGCTCTCTTATTCTTTCCTCTCTGTTGTTCCCCAGTATCTTCCAATTGAAATATTACAGATCTTTCTATGTCCTTCTAAATGTTATTTCCAGCCAATAGAAAGGTGCTTTCCCTCCTCTGATTATTTCTCTGCAGTCATGGTTCTCTAGAAAATACCCTATCATTCATTACCATTATTTAGACACTTGTTTCCTCATGTTCATAGTAATGAAAGGTTTTTGAAGGCAGGGACTCTTTAATTATCTCTAAATCTTATAACAGATTGTATAATGGCATATGTATAATAGGTGTCCATTAAATATGGTTTATTAAATTGTTGCAAAAGTCAATTAATTTGTTTATGGTGGTATTAGCTAGTTGTATACAGCTAGTTGTATTAGCTAGATTTTGTGCAACTTTGAAATATTATGAATAAAATCAACTGATGGCTACTGAAGTTTTCTTGGATCAAATTTGGTTGTCTATATTTTTTGTTGTTTCTTTATTCTTTGAAAAAAATAAACTTTGAAATGAATGATTAGAAGTATTGAAGTCTAAACTTCCACTGCCTTCTTTATCTTATGATAGCAATTTCCAAAGCAATATTCCTGTCTATTGTGTAGAGGATGTAAGGCTCATAAAATGTAGTCGATAGAACTGTTTTATGTTTCAGAAGTCACAAATGTCATTTATGTACAATTAATATAATTAGTTCATATAAGAAAACTTTTTTGAACCCTTAAAAGAACCATGTACGGAGGCATGATCATCATGTTTGTTAAAGCAATATTGTAAGTAGTATGCCTACACTAGTATGAAATTGGGGTATAGGAGTTTCATAAAATTTCAGGAAGTCATTGTGCATAAATTTAAATGCATATTTTGATTATTTCACTCATCTGGGGAAACCTGCCAGATAGGTATTGATATTTATTTAGTTAGTTATAAAATTTTTCTTCAGCCTTACACTTTATTTGTAAGATATGATTTTCTTAACACTCATTTGAGGGATCAAAGTCTTCATTATAATTTTGGAAGATGATAAATGTCAAATGACAAACCCATAGTCCTAAAGCTAACAGTGGCAGAACAGAATATCAAGACCAGGTCATTGCTTTCTCTCAAAAAAATCTGCATTCTTAATTGATTACAGTAGAAGAAACAAGATGGAAGAAGGCAGACAGGATGAGATAATAATGAGAAATAGAAGGAATATGAAATAATCACTTTGAAGTTAAACCTTGTCATTGCATGACAAATTTAAGCATGAAATGATACTCAATTTTCCTTTTGTTAATTCTCCTATTTGTCTGAAACATTCCGAAGGCCTTTTCTTGGTTACATGTTCAAATACTAGTCACTAATTGGGTGTCTAGTATTAAAGTACCGTAAGATATAGAATATTTTCTTTTCTTGGTTCCAGTCAGCTTTTTATAAAAGATTGTATAAGCTCACTAGGAGCAGCTGATGATTTTATCCCCACGTCTCTTGCTGAGCTACATTAAGAGGGCTGTCTGGACTATTAAATTCCTTTATATCAAAGTCTTCTCACCTCTGCAGGGGACTAACGTGTTGATTGAAACTAAGAAAAAAATGGACAGCTAAAAGGACCAAAAGCACCAGAAGGTGGCTGATAAAGTTCCATTATAGATGTATTTTCAGCTGGAATTATTTCATGTTTTAAAGAAGATCTTGTAGCATAACTTAATTTTCTGAAACAAACCTACTAACCTGATTGTTTGGCTGAAAATATTATTTGAAACTCAAAAATAGTAGGTAGAAAATGTTTTAGTTCTTTCTGATTTTCCTTTTAGCTAGCTGTATTTTCAAGTATTTTCCTTTCATTAATATGATACTTTTAATGTATAGTCTAATTTACCTTTGATAGTCATCAATTAAATCCCTCTCCCAGTTTCTTTGTTGTAGTATTATCAAAACTGCCTGTGCTTTTATACCTATTGCCAAGATAGGTCTGTACATGGAATTTCAAAGATTTTCTTTTTACATTAAGGTTTTTAACCTGTCCTCATAACTCAGTCTCTTTAATCCTAGGATTAAGCTAGCTACAATTCTCAGATCTTTTCTTTAAAGTGTTCCAGTGTCTTTTTGCTATGTAGTGAAAAGAACGAAAGCAGGGCTCCAAATAGACCCTGACCCTTACAATGTGAATTTCAGCATTCACTCTGTTTATCTCACACCTACTAGTGGCTGTACACACACATTACTGCACACAATGTATAGCTATGTCTCTGGGGATGTGATTGGAGTTCTGTGGGTCTGAGCCATCAAAAATGCACTTCTATAGCCGCTTCTCACAAAACTATATGAATTTCTGGCATTAGGTCATCCATAAATACTACAGGATATAGATTTTCACATCTCAAATCCATTTTCTTGGACTTGAATTTGTGTCTGTTTGGGCCTGAGAAATTCCTTTCTAAAGAGCCAATAACTAAATTTCCCACTAGCTTTTGATTTTCTTCTTAAATGGCTAAAGAGAGAAAAGAAAGGCCTATTCAGGCAAATATTACCCAGTTAGAACCTAATTACAGTGCAATAACTAAATGATTAAGACATAAATGACTATGGTAAGGTTCATAGAATGAGAATGAGGTAGGATTTTGTAGTTCTCTAAACTGATAGAAATGACTCAAATATAGTGTCACTACACAGTATTTTTTCAGTACATGAAAATATGTTGAGCTGAATTAGTGATTTGGTAAAGTTACATGCAAGTTCAGAATCTAATCATGTTTTATTATGTCTTGCAACATTAAACTTAATTTGTTAAATACCAAGCTTTTACAAATTATTTACAACTTTTATTCACTTTATTTCCATTATTATTTTTTCGAGTAATTCTAATAACAGATTAGTTTTAACCTTGATAACCATTCTGTTTCTGTTTAAGTTATGTAACCTTCAAGTACCTGGCATTTCTAAAGAACTACAGTAAGTGACAAATGGAGAAACAAGAACTCAGTCCTGATCCCCTCATAGAGACTTAATTGGGCACAGAATATAAAAACATTAAGCAGAAAGGAATATGAAATTTTTTTTTTTTTTTTGCAAAAAGAAAAATGTCATAAGTAAATTTTTTGACAGAATCTGCATTAGTGTGGGCAGATTCCTCTGACATACATGCATAATATGTGGTAATTATTCCCAATTACATTTCTTAAAGCATTAGCAGTTTATTATGAACACAGTGCAATTTATAAGCCTAATAATAGACTCAAATCTCCCAGGCTATTAGTTATGTTAACTCTGAATACACATGTTCAAGCAGTTGTGTTGCAAATATCATAAAGGCTCAATTGATAAAAGAAATCTATTTTGCATCTTAAAAAACATATTAGAACCTTTTCTACAATTTTTGTAGGGCTCAGAAAAATAATACTTTATAAAATTCATTAAATATTTATGATTGTAAGTAGATGGTGAATATAAGTTTTATGTCTCTGTTTTTTTGTTAACAGATCTTGCTATCAGAGTGAAGAAAAAATGCTTTAATTAATTGCATGATCATTGTCATGTGAATACGTTTTCAAGCAAGCTAAATGTTTAGAAAAGTTGTTAACTTTCTAATTTTAGAGCCCAAATCCCCAGATATATTTTAGGGAATCTTTTGTTTCTCCCCACCTATTAATTATAAAATATGTTTTTGATTTATAAATGCATTTTCTGTCTACTTATTATTTAAATAATTATATATCAGAAGGTTAGAATAAAAATTAAGGAATTCTAGTTTTTAGACTCCACAGTTTTACTAGATTTAAAAGGTTCCAACATTTAACTGATTCTGCTATTTTAAGATTTCTGATTATGACAGTCATCAACATCCTTTCATTTTATATGAACATATTTTTTGATCTTCAGTCATTGCTCAAGAGAATCAAAATGAAATTTGCATTCACCCGTTTCACCTTAAGTATAGAATGTGCTTTAACCTACATGACAGAAGACTAGCAATGGCCTTTTCCTGTGTAGCATGGATCTTTTACTATTTCTTTTAAGTCCTTTGTAAGGACTTTTGATAATTTTAGTTTCTTCCAGGTGTACCTCATTTTAGGTCCTCTTATTCCTACCTACCCTTCAAAATTTCAATAACAGTTATTTTTAACTGAATCACTGTATACATGGGATAAACTTACAAATCCATAGTACTTATTTTATATCATAATTTCCAGCTGTCTTCTTATTTTAAAATTTTCAAGTGTAGATTTTTCATTTAATATAAGAATTAAGTGCAGAGTTGGCAAGCTTATCAAATTTGGCTACTCTTTTTCCAGGGTTACCAACTGTATGCTGGAATAAAACTCTGCTAATCAACTTCCTGTTTCAAAAATAAAAAAAGATGTAGGTGTTTTCAACTGCAACAAACACAGAAATACATACTTACATGCCCTGCCCCCACTCCCAAACACACACACATTTCTCTTTTAATATCTACTAGTTTTGGGTATGTTGACCTGAAACAAATAGACTGCCAGATATTTCTCCAGAGAAGATGGGTTTATTCAGGATCAGAAGAGAGTTGAAATTTGCTGTCTGCAGTCATGACAAGCCACATCCAAGTCCCGGCACAGCTGGGAATGGAGAACACTTCTATAAGAGGTGAAAAAGGAAATTGGAAGAGCTCTAGTAAATAGAGCCCATGGCTTTTCATTGGCTGGGTTGCTGTCAGGAAAGAAGAGGAGTCTTTCTTCTTCTTGTTTGCCTCTGCTATCTTTGCAGGGTATGAGAGCACCTCCTTCTGGTTTCCCAACTCTATTTAATTAAGGTTTCTCTTTATTCATTTTTTAAGCAGAGGTCTTCTTAGAAGCCCATATGATTTAGATTTATTGATTTATTGATTTATTGATTTATGACTGTGTTGGGTCTTCATTTCTGTGTGAGGGCTTTCTCTAGTTGTGGCAAGCTGGGGCCACTCTTCATCACGGTGCGTGGGCCTCTCACTATCGCGGCCTCTCTTGTTCCTGAGCACAGGCTCCAAACACGCAAGCTCAGTAATTGTGGCTCACGGGTCCAGTTGCTCCGTGGCATGTGGGATCTTCCCAAACCAGGGCTCGAACCCGTGTCCCCGGCATTGGCAGGCAGATTCTCAACCACTGTGCCACCTCCAGGGAAGCCTCTCTTTATTCTTTTTTTTTTTTTTTATGGTATGTGGGCCCCTCACTGCTGTGCCCCACCCCGTTGCAGAGCACAGGCTCTGGACCCACAGGCCCAGCGGCCATGGCACATGGGCCCAGCCGCTCCACGGCATGTGGGATCCTTCTGGACCGGGGCACCAACCCACGTCCCCTGCATTGGCAGGCAGACTCTCAACCACTGCACCACCAGGGAAGCCCTCTTTATTCATTTTTTACAGGTGTTACAATTCTTTCTAATATGCTAATCTTTTCTAAAATTCAAACTGTCTGGGATTACAAATTATTTTTTCTATCAGCACAGCAAAGTTTCAGTGAAATTCTTATTGTGTTTATACCACTCTGGCTCCATTTCTTATAAAAATTATTTTCAAAATATCTCCTAATGCATAACATTTTTGGCAGGAGGAGAAAAATATCTTATTGAGAGAAAGCAAAATAATTTATTTCCTGTGGAAACTTTCTAACAGTTAAAACCCATAACTTCATTTCCTGTGCCTCTGAGCTACACTGTGTAGAAGTCAGTCCTGGTAAGTTATAATTAAGCATGTAGGATAGTTCTAATGATGTCTTACAACTGATGAAATCAGTCTCAGCTCTGTCTACCACCTGATTACCATGGAAACCATTGCTGACCAACCTAGTAATTCTGACCAAAAGGAATTATTATTAATCCTCCTAGTATATGTTGGATAGGGATTTGCACAGCTTTTGTTAAAGTTTCTTGTGGAGGCTGAAATGTCCAGTAAGGATAAATATTAATTCTTAATGTGCTGGAGAGCAAGAATGGCTTAGTCTCTGTGAGGCACAACTGGCTCTTGGTAAATCAGATATTAACAGATTATAGGATCAGCCTTGCACTATGCAGGGATTAGAGATAAACAGGTGAATTTGTAGAGGAGGGAAATAATTTCTAAAGCTGACTTAACCAAAGCATTGCCTTATAAAATGGAACTTAAGTAAGAAAGAAAGACTGTGCAAGAAATTTGAAATTTATTAAGTAACATTTAGGATAATTTCCAAGAAATGAGGTGAAAACACTGAACACTTACTTTTCTCCTTTGCATATGTGTGGGTATGAGATGTGGAGGGCGATGACTAAATGTCTGTGATGAGAGACACAGCATTGTTTAAGGATGTTTTCTACAGCTTTTTCTAGGCATTTACTAAACTATATTGTGCACTTTAAAGATCTTTAAGAGGGCAGATCTCATGTTAAGTGTTCTGAACCCATTAAAAATGCAAATCCTCCAAAACAAAATAAAATTCAAAAATTGTGAAATCAGATTTGACATAATATATACTGCCAAGAACTGAAGACAAACTTAACTAAAAGAATCATAATGCAAAGTCATGTTATATAAAGTTGTGACAAACCCATAAATGTTTTCCAAACTTTCAGTTACATTCCAAAACTACAAAAAAAAAAAAAAAAGACAAAACATGAAAATCAGCACTAGGTATATTAACAGTTTTTCACTATTCACCATAAACATTTAAAACCTCCTTTGTCTTATAAGTTTGTTTGAATTATTATGAGTATGTAGATACTAGATTAACAGCAACATAAGAACTAATTCACTCAAACCAATGGAAATTTAAAACCTTGAAGAAGTCACAGTTTTTGGTAAAAGGATGTTCTCTCACTCCCTCTTGTGAGAGCAATGGAATCACAACTAACTGCTGAACAATCATCTAGAGGAAGACACTGGAACTCACCAAAAAAGATAAACTACATCCAAAGACAAAGGAGAAGCCACAATAGATGGTAGGAGGGGCACAATCACAATAAAATCAAATCCCATAACTGCTGGGTGGTGACCACAAACTGGAGAACACTTATACCACAGAAGTCCACCCACTGGAGTGAAGTTTCTGAGCCCCACATCAGGCTTCCCAACCTGGGGGTCCAGCAATGGGAGAAGGAATTCCTAGAGAATCAGACCTCAAAGGCTAGTGAGATTTGATTGCAGGACTTCAACAGCCATGGGGGAAACAGAGACTCAACTTTTTGAGGGCACACACAAAGTAGTGTGTACATCAGGACCAAGGGGAAGGAGCAATAACCCCATAGGAGACTGGAGCAAACATACATGCTAACGTTGGAGGGTCTCCTGCAGAGAAGGGGGGTGGCTGTGTCTCACCATGAGGACAAGGACACTGGGAGCAAAAGTTCTGGGAAGTACTCCTTGGCATGAGTCCTCCCAGAGTCCGCCATTAGCCCCAACAAAGAGCCCAGGGAGGCTCCAGTGTTAGGTCACCTTAGGCCAAACAATCAACAGGGAGGGAACCCAGCCCTACCTATCTGTAGTCAAGCAGATCAAAGTTTTACTGAGCTCTGCCACCAGAGCTACAGCCAGCTCTAACCAACACCAGTCGCTCCCATCAGGACACTTGCTCAAACCTCTTAGATAGCCTTATCTACCAGAGGGCAGACAGCAGAAAAAAGAAGAACTACAATCCTGCAGCCTGTGGACAAAAAACTACATTCACAGAAAGGTAAACAAGATGAAAAGGCAGAAGGCTATGTACCAGATAAAGGAACAAGAAAAACCCCAGAAAAACAACTGAATGAAGTGGAGATAGGCAACCTTCCAGAAAAACAATTCAGAATAATGATAGTGAAGATGATCCAGGACTTTGGAAAAAGAATGGAGGCAAAGATTGAGATGATGCAAGAAATGATTAACAAAGACCTACAAGAATTAAATAACAAACAGATAGAGATGAACAATACAATAACTGAAATGAAAACTACACTAGAAGGAATCAATAGCAGAATAACTGAGGCAGAAGAACAGATAAGTGACCTGGAAGACAGAATGGTGGAATTCACTGCTGCAGAACAGAATAAAGAAAAAAGAATGAAAAGAAATGAAGACAGCCTAAGAGACATCTGGGACAATATTAAATGCAACAACATTCACATTATAGGGGTTCCAGAAGGAGAAGAGAGAGAGAAAGGACCAGGGGAAATATTTGAAGAGATTATAGTTGAAAACTTCCCTAACATGGGAAAGGAAATAAACACCCAAATCCAGGAAGCACAGAGAGTCCCATACAGGATAAACCCAAGGAGAAACACACTGAAACACATAGTAATCAAATTGGCAAAAATTAAAGACAAAGAAAAATTATTGAAAGCAGCAAAGGAAAAACAACAAATAACATACAAGGGAACTCCCATAAGGTTAACAGCTGATTTCTCAGCAGAAACTCTACAAGCCAGAAGGGAGTGTCATGACATATTAAAAGTGATGAAAGGGAAGAACCTACAAACAAGAGTACTCTACCCAGTAAAGATCTCATTCAGGTTCAATGGAGAAATCAAAAGCTTTACAGACTAGCAAAACATAACAGAATTCAGCACCACCAAACCAGCTCTACAACAAATGCTAAAGGAACTTCTATAAATGGGAAACACAGGAGAAGAAAAGAACCTAGAAAAACAAACCTAAAACAATTAAGAATATAGTAATAGGAACATACTTATCAATAATTACTTAAAAAGTGAATGGATTATGCTCCAACCAAGAGGCACAGGCTCGCTGAATGTATAAAAAAGCAAGACCCATATATATGCTGTCTAGAAGAGACCCGCTTCCGACCTAGGGACATATACAGACTGAAAGTGAGGGGATGGAAAAGGATATTCCATGCAAATGGAAATCAAAAGAAAGCTAGAGTAGCAATATTAATATCAGATAAAATAGACTTTAAAATAAAGAATGTTACAAGAGAAAAAGAAGGACACTACATAATGATCAAGGGATCAATCCAAGAAGAAGATATAACAACTTAAAATATATATTCTCCCAACATAGGAGCACCTCAATACATAAGGCATTTGCTAACAGCTATAAAAGAGGAAATCAACAGAAACAGAATAATAGTGGTGGACTTTAACACCTCATTTACACCAATGGACAGATCATCCAAACAGAAAATTAATAAGGAAACACGAGCTTTAAACGACACAACAGACCAGATAGATTTAATTGATATTTATAGGACATGCCATCCCAAAATGACAGATTACACTTTCTTCTCAAGTGTGCACAGAATATTCTCCAAGATAGATCACACCTTGGGTCACAAATCAAGCCTCAGTAAACTTAAGAAAATTGAAATCATATCAAGAATCTTTTCTGACCAAAACAGTAGGAGATTAGAAATCAATTACATGGAAAAAAAAGTGTAAAAAACAAAAACATATGGAGACTAAACAATATGTTACTAAATAACCAAGAGATCCCGGAAGAAATCAAAGAGGAAATCAAAAAATACCTAGAGACAAATGACAATGAAAACACGATTATCCAGAACCTATGGGATGCAGCAAAAGCAGTTTTGAGAGGGGAGTTTATAGCTATACAAGCCTACCTCAATAAACAAGAAAAATCTCAAATGAACAATCTAACCTTACAACTAAAGGACTAGAGAAAGAAGAACAAACAAAACCCAAAGTTAGCAGAAGGAAAGAAATAATAAAGATCGGAGCAGAAATAAATGAAATAGAAACAAATAAAACAATAGCAAAGATCTATAATACTAAAAGCTCGTCCTGTGATAAGATAAACAAAATTGATAAACCATTAGCCAGACTCGTCAAGAAAAAGAAGGAGAGTGTTCAAATCAATAAAATTATTAGAAATGAAAAAGGAGAAGTTACAACAGACACCACAGAAATACAAAGCATCCTAAGAGACTACTACAAGGAACTCTTTGCCAATAAAATGGACAACCTGGAAGAAATGGACAAATTCTTAGAAAAGTACAACCTTCCAAGACTGAACCAGGAAGAAATAGAAAATATGAATAAACCAATCACAAGTAAAGATATTGAAACTGTGATTAAAAATCTTCCAACAAACAAAAGTCCAGGACCAGATGGCTTCACAGGTGAATTCTATCAAACATTTAGAGAAGAGCTAACACCCATTATTCTCAAACTCTTCCAAAAAATTGCAGAGGAAGGAACACTCCCAAACACATTCTCTGAGGCCACCATCACCATGATACCAAAACCAGACAAAGATAATACAAAAAAAGAAAATTACAGACCAATATCACTGATGAATATAAATGCAAAAATCCTCAACAAAATAGTAGCAAACAGAATTCAACAACACATTAAAAGGATCGTAAAACATGATGAAGTGGTATTTATTCCAGGGATGCAAGGATTCTTCAATACACGCAAATCAATCAATGTGATACACCACATTAATAAATTGAAGAATAAAAACTATATGATCATCTCAATAGATGCAGAAAAAGCTTTTGACAAAATGCAACACCCATTTATGATAAAAACTCTCCAGAAAGTAGGCATAGAGGGAACCTACCTCAACATAATAAAGGCCATATATGACAAACCCACAGAAAACATCATTCTCAATGGTGAAAAACGGAAAACATTTCCTCCAAGATCAGGAACAAGGCAAGGATGTCCGCTCTCACCATCATTATCAACATAGTTTGGAAGTCCTAGCCACGGCAATCAGAGAAGAAAAAGAAATAAAAGTAATCCAAATTGGAAAAGAAGAAGTAAAACTGTCACTGTTTTTAGATGACATGATACTATACATAGAGAATCCTAAAGATGCCACCAGAAAACTACTAGAGCTAATCAATGAATTTGGTAAAGTTGCAGTATAAAAAATTAATGCACAGAAATCTCTTGCATTTTTATACACTAATGATGAAAAATCTGAAAGAGAAATTAAGGAAACACTCCCATTTACCATTGCAACAGAAAGAATAAAATACCTAGGAATAAACCTACCTAGGAAGACAAAAGACCTGTATGCAGAAAACTATAAAACACTGCTGAAAGAAATTAAAAATGATGCAAACGGGGGCTTCCCTGGTGGTGCAGTGGTTGAGAGTCCACCTGCTGATGCAGGGGACACGGGTTCGTGTCCCAGTCCTGGAGGATCCCACATGCCACGGAGTGGCTGGGCCCATGAGCCATGCCCATGAGCCATGGCCGCTGAGCCTGCACGTCCGGATCCTGTGCTCCACAACGGGAGAGGCCACAACAGTGAGAGGCCCGTGTACTGCAAAACAAACAAACAAACAAACAAACAAAAAACAAAACAAAACAAAATGATGCACACAAATGGAGAGATATACCATATTCTTGGATTGGAAGAATCAATATTGTGAAAATGACTGTACTACCTAAAGCAATCTACAGATTCAATGCAATCCCTATCAAATTACCTATGACATTTTTTACAGAACTAGAACAAAAATTCTTAAAATTTGTATGGAGACAAAAAAGACCCTGAATAGCCAAAGCGTTCTTGAGGGAAACAAACAGAGCTGGAGGAATCAGACTCCCTGACTTCAGACTATAATACAAAGCTACAGTAATCAAGACAATATAGTACTCGCACAAAAACAGAGATATAGATCAGTGGAACAGGATAGAAAGCCCAGAGATAAACCCACACACCTATGGTCAACCAATCTATGACAAAGGACAGAAGGATATACAATGGAGAAAAGACAGCCTCTTCAATAAGTGGTGCTGGGAAAACTGGACAGCTACATGTAAAAGAATGAAATTAAAACAGTCCCTAACACCATACAGAAAAATAAACTCAAAATGGATTAAAGACCTAAGTGTAAGACCGGACACTATAAAACTGTTAGAGGAAAACATAGGAAGAACACACTTTGACATAAATCACAGCAAGATCTTTTTTGATCCACCTCCTAGAGTAATGGAAATAAAAACAAATAAACAAATGGAACCTCCTGAAATTTAAAAGCTTTTGCCAAGCAAAGGAAACTACAAACAAGATGAAAAGACAACCCTCAGAATGGGAGAAAATATTTGCAAACGAATCAACGGACAAAGGATTAATCTCCAAAATATATAAACAGCTCATGCAGCTCAATATTGAAAAAAAACAAACAACCCAATCCAAAAATGGGCAGAAGACATAAACAGACATTTCTCCGAAGAAGACATACAGATGGCTAAGAAGCACATGAAAAGCTGTTGAACATCACTAATTATTAGAGAAATGCAAATCCAAACTACAATGAGGTATCACCTTACACCAGTTAGAATGGGCATCATCAGAAAATCAACAAACAACAAATGCTGGAGAGAGCGTGGAGAAAAGGGAGCTCTCTTGCACTGTTGGTAGGAATGTAAATTGATACAGCCACTATGGAGAACAGTATGGAGGTTCCTTAAAAGACTAAAAATAGAATTAGCATATGATCCAGCAATCCCATTACTGGACACATACCCAGAGAAAACCATAATTCAAAAAGACACATGCAGGGCTTCCCTGGTTGCGCAGTGGTTGGGAGTCCGCCTGCCAATGCGGGGGACACGGGTTCGTGCCCTGGTCCGGGAGGATCCCACCTGCCGCGGAGGGGCTGGGCCCATGGGCCATGGCCGCTAGCCTGCGCGTCCAGAGCCTGTTGCTCCATGGTGGGAGAGGCCACAATGGTGAGAGGCCCGCGTACCGCAAAAAAAAAAAAAAAAAAAAAGACACATACAGCCCAGTGTTCATTGCAGCACTAATTACAATAACCAGGTCATAGATACAACCTAAATGCCCATCGACAGACAAATGGATAAAGAAGTTGTGGTACCTATATACAATGGAATATTACTCAGCCATAAAAAGGAACGAAATTGGGTCATTTGTAGAGACGTGGATGGATCTAGAGACTGTCATATAGAGTGAAGTAAATCAGAAAGAGAAAAACAGATATCATATATTAATGCATATATGTGGAACGTAGAAAAATGGTACAGATGAACTGGTTTGCAGGGCAGAAATTGAGACACAACTGTAGATAACAAACGTATGGACACCAAGGGGGGAAAGCTGTGCGGGTGGGTGTGAGGGTGGTACTGTGATGAACTGGGAGATTGGGATTGACATATATACACCAATATGTATAAAATGGATAACTAATAAGAACCTGCTGTATACAAAAATTAATAAAAGAAAAGAAAAAGAAGTCACAGTTTTTAAAAGATTATGTCAGAATTTAAAAAGCTACACCCTCTTTGACCAGTTAAGATCCATTGTCAATGACAACTAAAAAATGTTTCAGTTCATTGACCAAGGGATGAATGAGTTCATTTTGAAGTGCTCATCTGTGGCTTTGTCTTATTTTATGAAAGATAAGATAAAACCAAGATAATATTTTCTGAATTATATCTTGGTCACTCTGACCTTTCATGGTACTTAATATATTTCTTGTCTGTTTTAGTTTTCTGATGTGTGTGGTTAACCTCATGCTTTGTTCTTCCTTTGGCATTCAGTCAGGGGGTTGAATTGGTACTTATGGCATGTAATTTAGGCTTGCCCTGATGAAATGTGTTAATTTCCGCAGCTGTGTAAACTGAAAAAGGAAATATCATGTAGATATGCCTGGAATTAAGAACTACTGTTTACACATTTGGCTAAGTTAATAAGGTTAAATTTGAAGGTAAAATACGTATATTTAATATATATATATATTTTTGTCAGTGGTTATATCTCAAAAAGTAATATTATGATGAACAGATGCCATTATGTGATATGGGAGTCCAAACAATTGAAAACAAAATTAATCACTTATTAAGAAATTAATATTTTATGTGCATAATATCTCTAAAGCTCATGCCAAAATGATTTAGATCAGATAAGACTAAAAAACAACAAATAAAATTGAGGTTATTCTTTTAGGCAATTAGAATAGTTCTCATTAGTCTGTAATCTAAAATTTATTTATTTGAATTAGTTATTTTACATATATTAATATTTTATCCTATTCTTTGAAAGAGATCATCTGTTTGTTCATCATCACAGATTTATTCCATCATATCCTTTTTTAGTGAAAAGAATGCTGATCCATGACCTTATCAACAAGAAGCGGGAATGATTTTTGAACATTTCTCCAACTAATAAATTAAATACCTGACCTAACAGTAACCTTTGTCTAGAAGGCTCTGTGGTTTTATATAAAAGTGGAAGAATGTGTGTCCTCTCTTTGAAACACCAGACTATGCTATTTTATTCCCCCTTTTCTCCCATTCTTCTGTAAGAGTGCATTTATATACTCTGAATATTCTCCAGGGAACTTTGTGGCAATCTCTAATCTTCATTTGTTTACTTTCTCATGCATCTATTGCAAGGTCCTCACAGGATAATCAAAGCCAACTGCTTTATGTAACAGCCAGTTTTGACACAGAAAGCTTTGTCACTAGACAAGAAACCTTGTAGAAGCAAGGGGTAGAATCTTACCCCATCCTTTTATGTGGCTGGAAAGCATACATGTTATGATGTTGATACTAGATACATTTGTCTAACATTCAGTTTAGATTAAGAATCCAGCTAGATTATTCTTCTGGAATAATGGGATTCAAATTTCCTATTTACATACATAACCTGGCAGCTAGGTGTAATCATAGGGTATATAAAGAAATGACTTTAAAATTTATAATGGGGATTTCCCTGGTGGTCCAGTGATTAAGATTCCATGCTTCTGGGCTTCCCTGGTGGCACAGTGGTTAAGAATCTACCTGCCAATTCAGGGGACACGGGTTCGAGCCCTGGTCTGGGAAGATGCCACATACCACAGAGCATCTCAGCCTGTGCGCCACAACTACTGAGCCTATGCTCTAGAGCCCAAGAGCCACAACTACTGAGCCGTGAGCTGCAACTACTGAAGCCCATGTGCCTAGAGCCCATGCTGTGCAACAAGAGAAGCCCCTACTGGCCGGAACTAGAGAAAGCCCGTGTGCAACAATGAAGACCCAATGCAGCCAAAAATAAAAAATAAATTTAAAAAATACATTAAAAAACAAAAACTGGTTAAAAAAAAAAGAAAGACTCCACTCTTCCAGTGGAGGGGGAACAGGTTAGATCCCTGGTGGGGAACTAGATCCCACATGTCACACAGTGAAGACAAACAATTTTAAAAATCAATAAAAAAAATAAAATTAAATTTAAAAAATTAAAAAATGAAATTTATAATGTAGAAACCCAGAAACACTATAGTAGAGAAAAACTGTAGTACTGAGGTGTCATAAACATGCACTGCTTTTACTCTGTTTCTTAGCTATTTGTAGTCTTTTTCATTATTTACCAATTACTCTTTTCCTTTTTAATTCATTAAAACAAAAGGACTATTTAATTTAATAAAAATATAAAGTAATGAAATATAAATATAAAAGAATCAGCCTATTGATGATTTTTGTTCTAAATATCATAATTGTAAAAATAGTTTATTAGATTTGGAAACTCTGTGCTTGTATTTAGGAATTTCAAAATAAACCAATGAGGTTAAAACACTCTACATATATTTTTAAGTATCTTTTAACAATTATTAAGAGAAACCAATTCTGTTGGAAGAGTTTATTTAATACTTCTCTTGCTTTGCAAATCTCTATTCTAAAAATAAAAACGAATTTTTGCTTCAATTTTTAGGTGGTTGTCCTAATAATTTTCCTCCCCTTCTTTCATGGCAGAAAAATGAAAAAACCAAAACCCACCACAGTCTCTTAAATTTTCATTGATTTGAGAATACGAAATTTGGTGGATAATTTGTGAAAACATTGGTGATATTCAGACTTGTTAATGCAGCTCGTCTGCCGTGCCCGTAGAGACAACACTCCATCCGCCAGAGCTTTAACAAGATAACACGCTTCACTTGCTGGTGAAGTCACATCCAAAGAGTGGTTTTAATGTTCTAGAGATGTAAATGGGGTGTATGGTAGAATGGCAATAAAAAAGCAATTTCATTTAGGAAAACTCATTTCTTAGTGTATATCCTGTGAAGAGATATTGTTTGATTAAAATAAAAGACATTAAAATTCGATAAAGATAGAACTATCATGGTTGAAGGAAGTTGAGTAATTTTAAAGTTAATTATGCTTGTGGTTAATCTTGTGAGTGTGTGGCTGATATACGTGATGCAAAATTTGTATGTTTCCATGAAACTGTATCTTGAAACAAGAAGAGTAAAATTCTGTGTTGGACACATGGAGACATGCTGACAAGGAGAACAAGCAGAAGAATAAGCACAGAAAATAAGAGTAAGAATATGAGGGTTTCCTTACAAAAAAAAATCTGAAAATAATGCTCTGTTAGATACATTTGTCAAACATTTGCATTTAGTGAAAGAAGAAATGCAACAGGGTTTATCACCCAGCTTGTAGAAGACCCTGTCTGTCAAGAGTCCCTATTCCTCTCATTTGTTACATATATGCCTCTAGATTTGACTTCACACTTTTCTGAACTTATTTTCTCATCTATAAGGTGGAGCTAATGATATCTGTTCTGCATAAATCATATTGCAAAGAATCCAAAAACATGATGTCCATTGTAGAATTACATAGTTTCTTTAAAATATTTTTATTAATAGTTTTATAAGATTCATTACAGAAACTGGTTTAACTCTTGAAGTCTGCAGCCAAAATCTACAAAGGATTTCCAGACATCAAACAGAACAAGTAGACAATAAATTAAGCAATGACCTAATTTATTTTGGCAATGGTTTAGGCAGTTTCCCCTATAAAGTGGCAGTGACATCAACGTTGGCATACATGCTTCCTGGATCAAAAAAATAAATGCATAAGGGAAATTCTGAGACGTTCTTTTATGATTAAACTGCAAAATTTACCCAATTGCTGCTGCACTGGCTTAAGCTGGCCTGCTTCCAGCACACAGCAGTGCATAATTATACCAGCTGTTTGATGGAGGAGCTCGCGTCATGCTGAGAGAAATTAGTTTCCGTCTTCCATCCAATGTAAAGAACTACACCTCAATTACATCACATGTTTAAGAAGACTTATTGTTTTTTCTCTTAATATGACTAAGCATTTTATCATGTGTGATACATGTTTAGTCTAAGGCAAATTTTAATTTGTTCAACAAATGTACACTTGAGAAATTAAGGATAAAGTATAAACGTACTTACAGAGTATAATGAGTTGTGGAATTAAATGTTGAAAATAATTTCTTCTAATCCTTTATTTATTTCTCTAATACATAGAGCTGTGGCAGCTATTTTAGGAACATAAAATAAATTTGAACCTCACAAAAGTCATGGACAATTTCAGAGGATACAGTGAGAAAATAAAAGAGATGTATATACAAAACTTTGCATAATTTATAAAATGCCCTGAGGCCTAATACCATGAATACATTGTATGAACAATATCATGAACAACAAGCCCTTATTTTAAAGAATAACCCTAACAAGAATCTCCCAATAATAATAAAAACAGCATTCAGAACAGCTGTGGTAACCACCATTTATTGACTGTTCACTTCATGAGAAGCAGCATACTTTATGTGTATTTATTTTTTTAATCAGCTAAACAAATATACTATTATTAACCACATTTCATAGGTGAGATAAGTAATGCCTACACTATACATTAAATTTCATCCCAAGTTTACACAGATACGAAGTGGCTATGTCAAATAAAGCTCAGATGAACTATGGGAAATGAAGCAAAGCAATTCCTATTTTGAAGATACAAGGCTGGGCCAGGAATGAGCAATAGGGATCTTCCTAAGGATGATGACAAGCTACATACTGAAAATTCAGGAGGGGATTATTGTTGCATCCTATGCTGAGTCACAGCCTTTGTACAGAATTTCTACACAAATATTTCTCCATGATTTTGGATTTTATCCTGATCCCCTTACTTTGTTTAGGATCAGACTGTCCAGATTATAAACATAATGGGGGTGTAGTTGACCACATTTTCCAACATTGGGAAGAGTTATCCTTTCTCACATTCCTTCACTGTTCATAGCTACCTTTGCCTATTGGGTTGATTTCAGGGCTAGTATTAGGGTATGCTTGCTGCTATAACAACCCCAAATCTCAATGACTAAGGACAATACCATTTTTTTCTTCTTGTATCACTGTCCAGAGTAGGTCAGAGGTGAGGTTCTTTGTTGTTACACAATTTGCTAGGTCTTAGACTCCTCTCTTGATCCTTTGAATCTGGCAGACAAGGAGAGAGAGAGATGGAGGAGCTTTGTGTGGGGCATTTATGAATTGGGTCTGCAGGTGGTAAATGACACTCCTGCACACACTGGTCACATCAGTCACATACTTGCTATCCACCAACAAGAGAGAATGGGAAGGACTTCCCTGGTGGTGCAGTGGTTAAGAATCCACCTGCCAATGCAGGGGACATGGGTTTGAGCCCTAATCCGTGAAGATCTCACATGCCATGGAGCAACTAAGCCTGTGTGCCACAACTACTGAGCCTGTGCTCTAGAGCCCATGAGCCACAACTACTGAGCCTGCGTGCCACAGCTACTGAAGCCCGTGTGCCTAGAGCCCGTGCTCTGCAACAAGAGAAGCCACCGCAATGAGAAGTCTGTGCACCACAACGAAGAGTAGCCCCTGCTTGACGCACCTAGAGAAAGCCCACATGCATCAATGAAGACCCAGACAGCCAAAAACAAATAAATAAAATAAATAAATTTATAAAAAAAAAGAGAGACAGAATGGGAAATATTTTCTTGATGTATGCCCAGGAGAAAAGGGAAATTGTTTTGTAAATATAAACCAGTCTCTGTCATTTTGCCCAAGAACTGTTTACTGATTCAAATAAACTATGCAACAGTTATTTAGCATTCCTTCCATTACTAGTGACTAAATGTATATGCTGCGTGGTGTGAATGCCCAATTTTTTCAAATAAAATGATTTGCCTCTGAGGTCAAAGAGTAGCCAAGATGCTTATTTTAAATAAACTTTTTTGTTGAAGTATAATAGAGTTAAATAAAAGTACACATACTCTAACTGTACTTTCACAAACCAAAAACAACCATATAAGCAGCACCCAGATCAAGAAACAGAACATTACCTATGTCTAGAATTCCATTTAGGGCCTCCTTCCAGTTCCCTTTTAGTACATGTCTTTTGGTGCACATATGTATGGTATTATTTTAAGTACATACATACGAGTAGAATTATGGGGAAGAAGACACATAATTTTTTCAGTTTTAGCACATGCTGTCAAGCTAAGCAATATTCCAAAGTTGTTATGCCAATTTACACTCCCGCCCACAGAACATAGACTTTTGGGCATGCCACATCCTCTCCAATAGTTGGTGTTTTCTGTCTTTTTCATTTTAGCCATTCTGTTGGCATGTAAACTATTTCATTGTGATTTGATTATATTTTCTTGAGGAGCTAAGTTTATTAAACATCCTTTCAGCCACTAAGTTTTCTGGTTTATATGAAAATCTCACTCTTATATATTATTTTTTTCTTTTTCTTTTCAAAGTATAACTTGAAAATTTAGAAGATGCCTTTGTGTTTTTACTTTTGTTTTCAACAAGATGAGAATGTAGGAATTATGCATAGAGTGATATCTGCAGTCTAGATTCCAGCTTTTTCACCATGGAGCAAAGTGGGAATAGGGAGCTGACCCATTTGATCACAAGTCCTTTATGTAAACCAAAGAATCACCTATTTTCTACTCTCACCTGAACTTGGCAGGAAAATGTTTTTATTATGTGAAAATAATAATTATTATTAAATAAAAATAATTTATTATTTTTGTAATTTGTAAAATATGTGGTTTCTGAAAAAATGTTCATTTTGAAGAAATCCATAAGAAAAGTAAAGCACACTACTGAATAGAAATTGCTCATGAAAATTTCTCTCAATTTTTCTTTGACTTAAAAAAAATTGCAATCATATGTTATATGTAAGTTTAAGCAATTTAAAGAGATGAAGCTTAGGCCTGTGTTATCTTTATGTTAACAATTATGACATTTTAATTGAGATTAAGGCACAGTCTAAACTTCCAAAGTCAACTCAATATGGAAAAAATGACTTCAGAAAGTAAATTAAAATACCAAGCTGTGTTCAGAAGGAGTTCAGGACATAGAAGTAGAATTGAACAATGGAAAAACTGGAGTTATTCTTTTTTTTTTTTTTTTTTTTTGCGGTACGCGGGCTTCTCACTGTTGTGGCCTCTCCCATTGCGGAGCACAGGCTCCGGACGCGCAGGCTCAGCGGCCATGGCTCACGGGCCCAGCCGCTCCGCGGCATGTGGGATTTTCCTGGACTGGGGCACGAACCCGCGTCCCCTGCATCGGCAGACGGACTCCCAACCACTGTGCCACCAGGGAAGCCCTGGAGTTATTCTTGACAACAAAGATAGATTAAAACCTTTAGCAATTTCTAAAACTACAGAGATTATAGTGACCCTTTCAATGTTTAATTTAAATTAAAAGAATACAAAACCATAAAGCAAACATAAGAAATTCCAGCAAAATGAGATTTAGTCTTATGGTTACTAA
This sequence comes from Grampus griseus, assembly GCF_964374135.1. Taxonomy (NCBI): domain Eukaryota; kingdom Metazoa; phylum Chordata; class Mammalia; order Artiodactyla; family Delphinidae; genus Grampus; species Grampus griseus. Next base: position 41,374,518 of record NC_139012.1, on the reverse strand, counting down.
GCAATGATTTTTTATGTATCAAATTATTTTGAAAAATAATGCCCCTGCTTTGCTCACATCCTAACACTGCTAAATACCTGTGAACCATCAGAATAAAGACTGAGAGAGAATCACTGATATCTAGGCTCCCAAGATAATACTAAATGTTAGAGCACTAGAGAAAACCATTTCCTCTCCCCAGACCTTGTTTCCCATTATAATCTCCAAGCCCAGATCTGCCTTCAACTTGGGGTACTAATACAGGATTTCTCTCCTTAGCTGTTCAGTTTTTTGTGAATATCTAAAGATGATTAAAACAGAAACATTTTGTAGTCCACTATTAAAGACAACATTTTATTATTCTCAGACAATATGTAGTGTATTTATTCTCCATTTTTGTCCTAATGAATTCAATTTTAATGAATATTATGTGAAAATACGTTGCTACATATAATATTAAAGCCTTAGCATGTCAGTGAACATGAAATGAGTTAATCTTAGGAAAGTTATTAATACATCTTATAGTATTATTACTGCTTTAAAATACTAATGACTTTCATGCACTAGGTCGGCTCATGTGATAAGAAAGCAATTAGCATACTACCAATGCAAATATTATGATAAGAGTTTTATATTGAATCACTAGCTTTGATAAAAGCCTGGTAGTTTCCATTTAATAACTGATTTATGTGCTTTAGGTAATGTACTAATACCCACTATGGACATGGCATTTAAGATAAACATATATTCTGTTTATCGTTTTCCAAATGTATTTCCATTAAAAGGAGCTAGATATTGACAGAGTTGCTTATCTATAGACAGACAAAATAATTTAGCTTTACTTAATTCTTCAATTGCAAATAATGATTAATTTTACCAGCTACTTTTCCAGACTTAATTTCTATCATTTCCCCCCAAATATCCTGCAACACGACTTACAGAAAAAATTGAGCAGTTCTCCCAAGCCATGTAATGAATCCTTTACACTTTCATCCTTTCCCTGGAATGACCATCTCCACTTGTGATTTCCACACTGATTATCTTCCAGTGTTAAGTCAAACTTCATTTTCAACGCAGCCTGTTCTGATTTCTAGGCCGTTAGATATTTTCTTCTTTGGGCTCTCCTAGCACATTTTTTCACACTCTATTATAGCATGTTTACATTACTATTAAATTATTTTTATACATCATTCTCCTTTTCAATATGATTCAAAGACTCAGTGTTATGGCATATCATGGAGAGTTTCACAATTTTTTTTTTTTTACGAATGAATGAATGAATACATTATAGTTTGGCATTGAAAAATAGCTTACAAGTGTAGTAAAAATGAACATTATTTTCAGTTTATATGCATGCCATTTTAAACCTACACATATTCTAAGAAGTTCATGGGAATTCTTTTTAAATGATGACAATTTTTACTACTATATTTCAATTTTCTTGGCCTGTTTCATACTTTTATCTAGTCAGCAAGCATCGATCACTCATTATGTGCTTCACATTGACTTCTACTAATGATGCAGCAGTGAACAAAACAGAGAAATTCTCCACTTTAGAGTCCTTACTTTAGAGTCAGGGAAGGCAGAATATAAACAAATGAATATGTGACATGCAATGTCAACCCAAGAAATGCACAGCCTCTTAGATTAAGTTTAAAGACAATTCATTCGAATTTACCTACTAAATACTGAAATTCTGCTGAGAATAAGAACAAAAATTACCTGATATGTTGAATTTTCTGTATAAAATCCAGAATGCTTATAGATGTTCAAATGCCCCATATATTTGTCTGTCAATTTAAAGAGAGTTGGAGAGATTTGTGTGAAGACAAGTCATAAAAATGAACCAGTGTCACCTAGTATCAAATTGGCTTCCTTATAGATCTTGATACACTTCTTGAAATTTCCAAACACTTTCACAGACTATATTGATAATTTGTATTTTATATATTTCTACTTTTCATATACACTTTAAATTAAATTGGCATTGGAACCAACTTTATCAACATTATTGTATTTTACTCTTAGGTCTTAGAAAATTAATTATTGCCTCTTGACCATGGATAATATCTATCTATCTGCTCTATTGGTTTCAAACAGAATTATCCAAACCAAAGGTCAGTTAACATCATTGAAATACAGATCCAGTTGTGAAAGTCTAACACTCCTTCAACTTTTTTGTTGTTGTTGTTTTTATGTTTTTTGTTTTTTGCGGTACGTGGGCCTCTCACTGTTGTGGCCTCTCCTGTTGCGGAGCACAGGCTCCGGACGTGCAGGCTCAGTGGCCATGGCTCACAGGCCCAGCCGCTCCGCAGCATGTGGGATCTTCCCGGACCAGGGCACGAACCTGTGTCCCCTGCATCGGCAGGTGGACTCTCAACCACTGTGCCACCAGGGAAGCCCACTCCTCCAATTTTTACCAGGGAAAATACTTATTTGACTAGCACTCTAATTTAATATTACATTTACAAAAGGAGAGACTTCTAATTTAAGAGCATATAAAAACAAAGTATACTTTATCTCACTTAAATATGGGCAAACTTGAACGGAACCAATGTTTAAATGGTATTTTTAATACTTGGCACATTAATGAATAGAGTGGGACACTTAATATCAGGTAATAAGAATTATAGCATTACAATTGATGGAAACTCAGGATCTCAACTACTATAAATAAATCCAGGGGGTGTTTACATGAATCCAGTACTGCAGCATACAAACTGTTCATATTAACATACAGGCATTATTCTCTGATCTCTAGATTAGTTTATGAAATAGATAAAATGCTTGAAAAATAAGGAAGGTTTTCATTATTCTTTATTACATGTTAATTAAGATAATTTTTACAGGAGTATTTTTTTTATGTGAGGGTTAGTTAATTTAAAAAACCTGATAAAAATAAAGATTAATAGCTTAGTATTTCATAAATATAAAATTTTGAAAACTCCAAAGGCAATAAAATTAAACTAATAGTTAACATTTATTCTTTTAACTAACATTTGGCTAGCTTGCTATTTCAAGTCAGTCTGATGTAATTTAGTTGATGAAAATTATAATTGACATTTAATAAGTGTGTTGATTAAAATATATGTTGTTTTGTCTTCCATTTCAGATGGCAATTACCTGCTTAAGCATCTTTTCATTTCACAGATTAATAAGAACAATAGAATTTTAATATTCCTCTGGCACCAAGACTGTTCTTTATATGATTTATACTATATAGGATTTTCACAGTACAGAATTTACTTTCTAGTGTTAAATTAGGTATCTTCCTGAGAGCACTGAGCCATATTTTCCTGGTGTGCACAATCTATGCCCTGGGAGTAACTGAAGCATATTGGGAGCTGTGTGAACTCCTATAGGCCAGTGGGGTGCTATTTAGTAAATAACTACTTAAAGTAAATGGTTTTCACCATTTCTTCCTCATTCTAAATTTATCATTTTTAGTTTCTAACCTCTGTAGACAATGCAACCTTCTTACTTTCTCCCCTGTCTTCAGTCCCGTGTTCACCTAGGACAGGAGTGGGTCAGAGACTGTTAACAGTAAGAGGGGCCCAACAGCTGAGAAGGACAGAACCCAGTCTAGGAATTTCTCCTCTATCTCTTCATCTCCTCCAACTATACTTTCCTCTATACAGAATCTTTCCTTCTTTGATTTTCTGTAAAGATTGATGAAAAATTGGAGTTTTCCTACTACATTCTTTGGTCCTTTCTTCTGTAAGTCTGCATTTTTCTTCCTGCTGCACGCTGGTACTTAAGAAGTCTTCATTCGACTTGCCTTTAATAAGACATTAATTCCTCTGATTTTACTAAACATCACAGATAGAAAAAATCATAAGTGATCTAACAGCTTTCATGAAAAGGAATTTCATTTAAGGACATCAAGTTTTTATCATATTTACAGTAAAAATTGCAGGTGATTAACTATTGTTTTGCACTTACCCATGCTCTACTTGCCTCAGGTAAATTATCCCATATCTCAGACATAGTATTGTAACAAATTCCCAGAAGCAGCTTTATGCAGCCTTCTTGTCTCATATTCTCTTGGTCCTGTTAGCTTGTTATGTACATTGGATATTTTAGACTGGGAAATGGCATAATATTTCCATTTGATTTAAGAGTTCTATGCAACTAAGTTTTACCTAAATATAAACATTTAGATAATAAATATTATCTACTTTATTTGCTAGCATTTCCTTATACTATGACACATAAGCAGAAAGAAATTGTTTAAATAAACCAACTTTTGCTTAAATGTAAAAGAAATTTTGCACAGAAGAAAAAGTTGTATCATCAATATCATTAAGAACACAACCAACACAAAAATCTTGCCATTTGAAGCATTTTCCTGGAAACCATTTGAGAATACTGAATTGAATATAGTTAAGTATCATTGTGAACAGTCAAAATCAACAACATTAGAAATCTGCTCATTGACTAGATTGGCTTGTCATTCCACTTGCCTTGTTTTGATACTCTATGAAACCACATCAGAGAGAATGATGAGACACAAACCCTAGTGAGTCTCAGAAGTCTTTAAAAGGCAATGTCCCATGTTCTTGCAGAGCTTTTCTTTTAAAGCCTCCTTCAGTGTTGCCAATGCTTTTGGCAATAAACACTTAATGTGTTTTGGGGTATCTTGGTTTTGAAATATAAGATATTGAAATGAAAGCCTTTTGGGTCTGCTTTGATTATGATAAAAATTGAATCAACATATATCAAACCCTTGTGTATTCATGTTAAACTAGTATTTGAGTAGCAATATAGTAAGCGTTAAAAAGATTCTGTTAATATGAGATATGATGCATATCATTTGTGGACTTACAATTCTACCTATATTGTTGATAGATCACCATAAATACTGAAGAGTTTGAATAGGTCCTTGGAGCATAGTGGAATAAAAACATTTTCCTTGAGTTTTGGTCTCACCTCTGCCATTTGTTAGCTTTGGATATTGATCAATTTATTTAACCTAATTTGTGTGTCAGTTTCCTATTTTTTTAAAACTTAGATAGTGATGCTTACTTTATAGCATTGATGTACTAAGTAATTGAGCTAATATATAAATATATTTTTTTATTGTTCCTTACACTTAGATGCTAAATACATTTTAAGTTGTTTTCTTATTGAATAAAAAAATAAACTCAAATTTTGCTCCTTTGAATAAGAATGGTAGTAATAGGACTTTGTGAGCTATTATAGACACAGATATGAACTGAATGGAAAATTATTCTCCCTATTTCCTCAGACTTACATACATTCACTGTTACCAAATTTCTTGAGAAGGGGTCATTGGTAAGATATACAGATATTGTGGTTTTATTGAAATAACGTGTTCAAAAATTTTTAGGGACCTGATATTATCCAAGGTATGCCTCAAAGCTAAACTTTAAATTTGCAAATTTATTTGTGAATATGTGAAGTGCCACATCTAATCTCCTTATGATTTGGGAAATAACAATTCAAATTTCTCTCCAACTTTGAGAAAGAAAGTTCTTTTATGTCTACTCCCCAGACCTTCTGTATCTATGCTGTACTTCGAGTTGGCCCCCACTGCCATATTTCACACCCTGAATTTCAAATGATTGTTTACTTGCATGGCTCTCTTCAGTTCAGTTCACTTAGCAGCATTCCAAGACTCTGCTAGGCGTTAGTGTTAAAATAAATCAAAGATGTTCCCTGCTATCCGTAGCAGGGTGAGGATTCAGGGAGAAATCCTTGATAGCAGGACCTGTCACCATGTTGGTGCTGCTTAGCTACTAACTCAGGGCCAACACCTGGTTGCCACTCAGTACGTGTTTCCTGAATGAATAAATGAATATACCATGTTATTACCTCAGTGGAAGGATTTAACAACATCTTTTAAAATGCATTCTCCACTCTCCCTCACAGTTTACCCAGAACCAAGGTTTGCAGCTGTGAAGAAAATAGAAGGGCTAGTTTCTCTCATTCTTACTCTACTTTTAATGTAGCCTAGTCTTATTCTGATCCAAATTTATTACATTTCTTGATATAGAACTATGCCCTTGATATATTAAGTGAAAGAATATTAGGTTAAAATTGGATGTTCAGCATGATGTTATTTAAAAAAAAATGTAAAAGTGTGTTTGTCTTAGTAAAAATATAGGTGAATATAAACCTGGATGCTTACAGTAGCTGTCATTGTATGGTTGAACTAAGAATAAACTTTATGTCTCTGAATGTTTGTAGTAAACATGTATTCCTTTTATAGAAAGGAAAAATCAGCTATTTTTAAAACAGAGAAGTGGCTTTGACTAGAAACAATGTAAAATGGCCCAGGGTCTGGATTTAAGTCTATTTACATACAAGAAGGGTATTTTGGCTGCTTAAAGTATGGTTCTTAGAAACTTTACCCCTTATAAGCTTAGCTCATGGCTGGAAGGGATGAGTCCATGAAAGTATATTTGCTGGGTTTCACTAGAATTTGCATTATTTCTCTTAATTAACTCTGTAATGCTAAGGATGATCCTTATCCCAACTTGCCAACTTCGCCATTGGTGCTAATCCCTTTAACAAACTGTCCTTGGCTATGAACTGCAATCATCACTGTGTGCTTGTCTGCTAGAGATTCAGACCAGTTAACCTCAGTCCTAAGAACTTTTTAAAAACAACCAGAAAAAGCTCTTTTTTTTCTTCTTCCTCTATAGCTGTAGGCCATTGTTCTGTGTCCTTCTATCTTTTGACATTATGAATGATGTCCTTCCTTTAGTCACACGGTTACCTTGAAGATATTTATAGATCAAGTTCAGATCCCTCTGAGGGAGCACTTCAGTTTGCACTCTTCAAGCTCAGCGTTTTGTGTCCTCCAAACCTCCTTTTGTAACATATTTATTCTGGCAAAAATGTTCTGTATTAGGAAACATTTTTTGTTGTTGTTGTTATATTCTTTTTACCCACTGTTGATGCAAAACAAACAAACAAAAATCAAAGGAAATGAAAAAAAAGAGTTAGTCATACCAGGAGATTTTTGTTGTTCACATAGTCATCATTACTTGTCACATAATTTCTACCCCTTCTTATTTACATTCCGTTTTCTTTGGAAATGACATTGGCTTGTTTCTCCTAGTACACCAAAACCATTTTTGTACATTCTTATTAGTCTCTCTCACTTTTCTCATATATGTCATTCTTCAAATGTTTTATTTATCTACAGTCTAGGTATAATCTTATATTTTGCTAAATTGCAGTCACATCAGAGTGAATCTTACTGTGTTATAAACATATTTTGCCACAAAGCAAATAGGACACAATGGGTGTTCTTTCTGATTTCAGGTCACTATTGTAAAACTATTTGTGCTAGAACAAATTAAATCATGTGTGGGCTACAATGAAACTAAAATTCTCTTCCCTCTCTTCAACTCATTCTTTTAGACTAAGATCCTATTGTACATGATGAAAATATGGCTATTAATCCACTAAATGTTTAGGTTTTGATTATGTATAGATTTAAATTATTTTTAGCAAATTTAATTTCTTTAATGTTAGGGCACATCATCTTAAAAATGTTGAATATGTTGATTACTGTTAGGTATGAGCTAATACTCCGTTTTTATTGATTAAAATGATTGACAAACCAAAAACTGAATTTAATAATCCAATTTATGAAAAGTAAGGAGGAATATCTGGGAATGATACAAGCCCATTAATCCTACATATCCCATACGTTCAGCCATTCACATATGAATACATAAGTGAATGAATGAATATATGCGTGTTCAGCATACGTGTGTGTGTATGTATGTATTCAGCATACGTGTGTGTGTGTGTGTGTGTGTGTGTGTGTGTGTGTGTGTGTGTATGTATGCAGTGCTTACGGTAACCCTATAGTAGTAGATATTTTTTACCCTGCTTTACTGATGAGGCAGCTGGGGATAAAAAGCTTATCACACCTGAAAGTAGGTATTAGCAATTTATAGTTTTTACATTTCACTACATTTGCAGACTACTATTTGTCAATAAAAAGACGACACAGTTCTAAGGCCTATCTTGAGGGAGTCAGAGTGCTATAATTTTATATGCGTTCTATACAATTGCTTTCCAGGACCGCAGTCTAGTCCTATGGGACAGTAAGTCAAGCTGATGGTTCAAATTTAAGGTTCCACAAGGAACCTTTAGGTCTAAAGGTTCAGCAAGGACACATATTGATTCTTAAGACCTTTATTAATATATCCAAGTTAGTCTTGACTTACCTAAGAGAAGTTTTCCTAACATTTCTAGAGTCACTCATTGTGATGTTTTTCTTATCCGTTATGCATTGGGTTATAGAGAACAACATCAGATATTTTTAAAGATTGTAGTGAAACATGATCCACCATCTAGTATGGAGACTGGTGTGCAAAACTTATGTTGAACTTTTTCAAAATATCAACAAAAACAGTAGAGCCCAAAACACAACTACTTACAGCCAAATATGGTTTATTATATTATATATTATAAAATATTATAAAATATTTTTATAATCCAGAAGAAAGGAAAATATCAAAGCTTTAGTTTTCAGTACTTAATAATGTTTGAATACTTAAAATATATAATGCTGGTTCTTTATTTGTATTATTTATATCTATTGGCATTTTTATTGAGCTTCGTTAATTTTCTTTTATCATTATTAACATAAGACATTTACTAGGAGTGATTACCCTTTGTGATGACTGAGCTTACTATGAACAAAATAGATTAGGTAGAAAATATACTTGGTTGATGCAACTGTGTGGGACTTTTTCACATGACTAGTTTACCCTTCTCTTAATCCTCAGTGAACCATACTAAAAAATATAGGTATTGGGGTGGCTGGAAAAATTATATTTTATATCTTCAAAATTTTTCAGTAAATAAAGTGAGCCATTCTGTGAAGATGAAATTCAAATAGAAATAGGGCTTTTGCCCAGATTTTATTTCTGGACTCCTACTTCAAATTTACAACTATGACAAGAGAAAACTTCTTTATCTGGAGCTAATACAAAAGGTAAGTCTACTGAAAACAGTGAGCCCTTAGTTTCCCATCGATGAGATTAATTGGATTTGAAAGGGCATTCATTCATAGAAGAATAAATGGAAACAGTGAAAGAAAATGGAGAGATATATCAATACATCAAGTAACTAAAAAGCTTCTGTTCATTCTGTCAGTGAATGTGCAGGCAAGATGTACCGTAGGTAATCAAGGATCACGTAATTAGAACTTAACTGTCATGGTAGTAATTCAGCTTTATAATCACAAGTATTTACCGGGTATATTAAACAATTATTTCCCACAAGTTCACGACACACATTAGTAATTTTAAAAATCAGTACCTTTAGATGTTTTAGATTTATCTTATTCACGTAAAAAGCATCTTATTAGTCTTTTCAAAGCAATGGTGTAAAATTTTCTAGTGTTGACACTAACTAAAACCTACTCCCTTGTTCTTCCATATGTTCAATACCACAAAAATGACAGCACATAGCTCATTGATTTCAAATTCAATATATAAAATCAGAATTTATAAAATAGATTAAGTAGACAGTAATTATTCTAATGGAAGCTATGATAGAATACTCTAATTTTAGGTCATATTTAAGAATTGTTTTTAATGTGGAACTCTGTTAGTACATTTATCACACAAAAGAAGGATATCCATTTTAATAAATATTAAAGGTATAATCAATACTAAAATATACATGGTTCTTTAAATGTTTAAACTTAAATTTTTAAACTTTTAAGATAATAGTAAAAATTTAGAGGAAATTACTTAGTGAGGTGTAGGGTTTTAAAAAAATGCAATTTTTTTATTGCTGATAAGATTTGATGGAGATTAGAATTCTCTTTTTTTTTTAAGTTTATTTCCAGTTTACAGTTCTAGCCTGATGCACCATTTTTTTTAACATCTTTATTGGAGTATAATTGCTTTACAATGGTGTGTTAGTTTCTGCTTTATAACAAAGTGAATCAGTATACATATACATATATCCCCATATCTCCTCCCTCTTGCGTCTCCTTCCCACCTTCCCTATCCCACCCCTCCAGGTGGACACAAAGCACCAAGCTGATCTCCCTGTGCTATATGACTGCTTCCCATTAGCTATCTATTTTACATTTGGTAGTGTATATATGTCCATGCCACTCTCTCACTTCACCCCAGTTTACCCTTCCCACTCCCTGTGTCCTCAAGTTCATTCTCTACATCTGCGTTTTTATACCTGTCCTGCCCCTAGGTTCTTCAGAACCTCCTTTTTTTTTTTTTTTTAGATTCCATATATATGTGTTAGCATATGGTATTTTTTTTTCTCTTTCTGACTTACTTCACTCCATATGACAGACTCTAGGTCCATCCACCTCACTACAAATAATTCAATTTTGTTTCTTTTTATGGTTGAGTAATATTCCATTGTATATATGTGCCACATCTTCTTTATCCATTCATCTGTTGATGGACACTTAGGTTGCTTCCATGTCCTAGCTAATGCAAATAGAGCTGCAATGAACATTGTGCTACATGACTCTTTTTGAATTATGTTTTTGCTGTGGTATATGCCCAGTAGTGAGATTGCTGGGTAGTATGGTATAGTTTTTTAAGGAACCTCCATACTGTTCTCCATAGTGGCTGTATCAATTTACATTCCCACCAACAGTGCAAGAGGGTTCCCTTTTCTTCACACCCTCTCCAGCACTTATTGTTTGTAGATTTCTTGATGATGGCCATTCTGACCGGTGTGAGATGATATCTCATAGTAGTTTTGATTTGCATTTCTCTAATGATTAGTGATGTTGAGCTTTTAACACTAGTGATGTTTCTTTCATCTGTTTGTTGGCAATCTGTATATCTTCTCTGGAGAAATGTCTCTTTAGGTCCTCTGCCCATTTTTGGATTGGGTTGTTTGTTTTTTTGATATTGAGCTGCTTGTAAATTTTGGAGATTAGTCCTTTGTCACTTGCTTCATTTGCAAATATTTTCTCCCATTCTGAGGGTTGTCTTTTCATCGTGTTTTTGGTTTCCTTTGCTGTGCAAAAGCTTTGAAGTTTCATTAGGTCCCATTTGTTTATTTTTGTTTTTATTTCCATTTCTCTAGGAGGTGGGTCAAAAAGGATCTTGCTGTGATTTATGTCATAGAGTGTTCTGCCTATGTTTTACTCTAAGAGTTTGATAGTGTCTGGCCTTACATTTAGGTCTTTAATCCATTTTGAGTTTATTTAGAATTTTTAATGAGCATCAAAAGTCACCCTTGTCTCTTCAACAAAGAGCACATTTACCAGATTTTTCTTAGGATACTTTTTTTTAAAGTTTGTATACCATCCGTAAAGGTCCAAATTCATCCAATTTATCATAAATACTAGTAATTCTAACCAGAATGATTCAGTATAAAAACTATTTCCCCCAAAGTTTCGCCTGTATATATGCAATGTAAAGCACTATGATAGATAACCTTGCTGACCTGAATATACATCTAGCCAGCTCCCACCTCCATCCCCAAAATGTAATTTGTGTTTTTGGAGAATTTTTTTAAGAGAACTCTTGTAGAACAAAGGCACATACACTGGGATTTTTTTTTTTTTTTTTCCATTTTCTGGAAGTAGGATAAACTCTACAACCACTGGGATGGATTTTCTTCCCCCGGAAATTGGACATAAAGGTCTTTGATGAGATTGGAATATTTAAAAATAAACCTATGATTTATTAGCTATATATGTAATGTCTTTCACCAAGCTCTTTAGGCAGGAAGAGCGATCAGTGTTGTTTGATAGCGGAATGTATTCAAATAAGACATATAGTGCAGTATTCATCACTCTTTTGTGTCTAACAGCAAGTGCCATAATTGCTTTTAGGTTTAATTGCAAGTATCATTGATGAAGTTTCCAGATGGATGTTTCTTTACTTTTCAATATAAGTACTTAAAAATTGACTAGCATTATTTCAGGTATTGCTCAAAGCTTGCAGAAGATTATACATAGATTTAGCCCTGTGACTCTTACTTGCAAACTACAGAGGCATTTACTCAAAGGAAAATTAAACAAATTGATGAAACTGATGGGAGGATCCCACATGCTGCGGAGCAGCTGGGCCCGTGGGCCATGGCCGCTGAGCCTGTGCTCTGCAGCAGGAGGGGCTGCAGCGGTGAGAGGCCCGCGTACTGCAAAAAAAAAAAAATGTTTTGTATACCAGTGTATTTGTTTTCTTAATGTAAACCTTTGGCCAGTGTACAAGGAATATTGTAATGGGATGTCTTCAGGATGATTGTGAATGCTTCCAGGTGAATGGGAAATAAGCAGTGTTATCATCAGATATACAGACTCTCACTTAATTCATCTTAGGTGTGCATTTTATGGTCTGTTTCTAGATGATAAAGTCTCAGGGTTAGAGTAAACCATCTCTACAGGTGACATGAAGTTTAGATTATTTTTATATTACTCCCAGTGGTCTTCTAAGCATGTTTGAATGATTCCAGGGAACAGAACTCATCCTACTTCTGAAGAAACTCGATTCTCTTAGGCTTGCTTAAGTTAAAATTTTGCTTTTTTCAAAAATCGAACAAAAATTTATCTTATCATCATCATACACTTATCCCACTCAGGATCACACAGAAAAAGTCTCATATTTCATCCGCATTATAACACTTAAAAAATTTGATGACATTTCTTTTCTCCTGATACACATCTCCTCTTTCTGGTGTTGATATAAACTCCTACACCATTCAGATTTTTTTCTCAGAATGTAGCTTCTGACATCTTCTCTGTGTTTTCCCTTTCTCACCCAGAGCTGAGCACAATAATCCCAGTGGTCTCTGATCAATGCAGAAGAGAAGCTAGACTATCAAATTCATTGTTGCTGATAAAATTCTAAGTGTGAAGCCTACAACTTTGTTAATGCCTGTTGCTTCTGCCATCCAGGCAACATTCCTTTTGGGCTTTCCTGCTTGCCTGGACCTCTATGAAGTGCACACCCATAATAACTCACTGTTGCAAAGTCCATCTGCCAAATTTAATAAACTAATACAGATTCAGAGCAATGTGCATTGTAACTCTGATTTCTGAAGATAGTATTCTGCCTTAGGACATTATTTAATTTTAGAAAAATATTAAATTAGATATTTGGAAGAAAGTAGGGATTATAATACAGCTTGAGATCTGTCCAATCAGTAGACTTTTGGAGTCCTGGATATGACCTGAAGCAGAATTTGTAGAAATTCCTGTGATTCCTTTTTTTAGTTTTTTTTTTTTTTTAAGTTTTGTTTAATAAGCTGTTCTTCTTTGAACTAGTAACGTATACTTCTACCCGGAACACATAAATTGCCAACAGTATCCAGACGTTATCTCCTTTCAACTTTGAATCACACCATCAAAAGAGAAGATGGTTTCAGAATTCTCAAGTCACACTTATTTTGGAGTACCCATGAAAACAAAAACACACAAAAGGTTGTATTCCATACGCCGTTGTCATTCATTTAAAAACAAAATTCCTTCCCTCTGCCCCAACAAAATAGCAGTATCTATTAAAACAGCTTGGAATTCACTGAAGCAACAACACTTAGAAGATAGCAATGAGGCATTCCTCTGGTTTCACATCTGTTAACATTTTTGCTATAGTCCAGATTTCAAAGAGAAACCAATAAAAAATCCTGACAATAATTCAGAAATATTCTGAAAAGCATACACTAATATTAGAGGTCCATTCTTACAGCTTATAATTCTTCAAAAAGAGAAGTACTGTGTGATCTTATACAAATTAATTTACAGCCTCTCAGTATATTAGGACAACAAGTCTTATATTTATATTACTTTTACATTATTTATCTTTTAGAATCTAAAGATGAGGTGTAAGAGTGATGCTTCTTTCAGTTCCCTTAATTTTTCTTTTTTTATATCTCTTTTATTTTTTGTCTCTGTTTTATATTCTTAGCATTCTTATCTGTCTGCCTTTAAGATGATATGTCCTTTTTCTGCAAAGTTGAATGAGGGTGAGAGGGAAATGGAAAGTGTCTTCTGAAGAAAGACAGAGGATGAGGGAATATAAGATAACAGTAGTCAGCAAGTGCTAGAGCATTCTGTAGCAAAACAATCTGACAGCTGTTATACATTGGATACTACCTAGGCAGTTATAGTAGAATTTACTTGTGGGTGGTGGGAAATGATATGCAGTGGATTCTACCCAAGAAAAGATAACATTTTTTATAATGTGGACAGAATTGGAAGTGTGGTAACGTGGAGTAGGTGGTCAGTGAATCTGAAATGTTTTCTGGAACAGATGGATTTTGGGGAGGCATTTTGGCAGATTTTGTTTCCACTATAAACACTCACTAGAGCTTTTAGTTCATAGGAAAACTATTTTCACTTAAACAAGAAAAGCATAGTAATGAGATAAGAGGAATGAGAGGTGGAAGGCGGAAATATGTTGGAGGGGGACTCTAGTTTTGTTTGATATTTAAGGATCTTTTTAATCAGAATGCTATCTCTTGTTAAAAGATTAACTTCCAAAATGTATTCAGCTGGTCTATTTTAAAAATTTAATCTCAGATATTACATTTGACTCTACCCAGTCTTATCAATTTTTCTTATTCATATTTTTAGCATCAAGTTTTTCATCCATTAATACCATATAGATGGCTAAGAAGTTATATGCATCTTTCTCTGAGCAATGCTAGTTCTTTTTACAATGTATTATTTTTATGCTCTTAGATGTCAGATTTTTTTCCTACTTTCATAAGTCTATTCATTCACAAAGGAAAGCAGATATGCATTTGGCTTTGTTCATGCAACCATAACATTTTTACTATTTTGAAATTCAAATCTGTTTATGTTCTGGGGGGAAAAATAAAAAGTATTACATAAAAGTTTTCATGTTGAAATATTACAGTTCCAAAGCTGACAACAAATTATAGTGAGAAGAGTGGTACAAGTAATTTGATCACATGGGTAAGACTTATCTCTCAGAAATAACATATGTTCCACATTTTGGCCCTGTTTAGTGGCATCCTGCAACAGCTTTAAGCCTTTAAACTTGTTTAACTCCTGGACTTAACAACTTTCATAGACCGTACAGAGCTCAAGTGCACAAAGCAAATATATGTATGTTTCCATACAGTTAAAATCAGAATATCTTCCTCAGGATCATAAAGTAATCCATACCCTCTGGTGGTTTTTTTCCATGCCAAATGTTCTCTAACAAGAGGGGAACCATTGCAGAGACCTACTCTCCTTTCTGTCTAAAAGGGGCTTTATTGATATAAGGAACCTGAGACAGACTCAAGAGTTTCATGTAAACTTTGGATAACCAGACAATACGTTATTCTATAAGAGCTGTACAGTGTGACATATGTCAAAGTAAATAACTGTTGTAGTTAAGTCAGCATCTCCACAACTTTGTAGAAAACCAAACCCATTTATTTATTTTCATTACAGTTGAAAAAACACTCACACATGAAAGCAAGTTGATCAAATCTGTCCCAAATTGCAGAGTGAAATTTAAAGTGTTAGGAAAGAGATGAGAATAAATTAACTGCATAAAACACGACTAGTATTTAACTTTTTTCAATGTAGTCTTCTTTTTAATCTTTTAAGATAGAAATGTACCTTTTTTCATTCAATTTTCAGGTGTTTTAAGAAAAGCCCCTTTTCTATCTATTAATCTGCAGGAGAATTTTATATAAGAAAGAAAAAAAACACATTTTAAGATTAGATACCAGTGAGACAGTTTAAAATCTGAAACTGAGTGTGTGAAACTGCATTAGGAAATGTTATACTGTTTAGAGGGACACATGTTTTTGGCTGGTTTGCCCCACATCACAGGTCAGTCATTAATTTAGAGACACAAATAATTTTTTCTCCTCAATTTATTACAGCTGAATTTTAACAAAGTTTGTTTTTTGTTTTTCTTTTTTTTTTTTTTTTGGCCACACTGTGTGACTTGTGGGATCTTAGTTCCCTGACAAGGGATTGAACCTGGGCCATGGCAGTAAAAGTGTCGAGTTCTAACCACTGGACCTCTAGGGAACTCTCTGAACAAAGATTTTTCAAACAAAAAATAGTCAATAACATGAGAATTCTTGAAATAGATATTTTAATCTAAAAGGAATATCTATACCTTTTCAGTTGCTTATATATTAAATTTATGGCATATAGGTACATGGATATTCATAGAAAAGTATATGACTAAATAATTCTGAACCTATAAACATTGCAATGATTTAATTTTTACTTTATTTAAATGCAATTTAAGTATTTTAAAATAAACAACTATATCCTTGTGATCATAAGTAAATGGGCATATGTAAAGATGGGGAATGAATTATGAGTACTTGCATTTTTTTCCCTTGTAAGATTCCTTGTCTTGTGACAGTTTAAGTCCAACATGTAGGTGTCAACTTGAACACAATGTACTTGGAATTAGACACACAATGCTTGTTAACAGTAACAAGGCTTGTTAATCCACATCTCTGCAGAGCCCACTGAAAATGTCCTTTCCTGCATAGGTGGGGCAAATAATGAACTTATTCCCTGTGTGTTTGTCTAACTCAAGCAGTTCCTTCAACTTCCCCATAAAACATTTTACATATCTAGGGCAATTTACCACATCCAGCCTTCATTTCAGTCAACATCATGCCAGATTATTTTTACTCAAAAATTGAGCAGTGGCCAAAGGGAAGCAACTAAAATACTAAAAGTGAATAAAAGTTTGGATACCAGGATTGGTACAGAAATGTTGTTAGCCTGAGGAAAATAGAATGTAACTTAATAGCATTGTTCAATTATCTGACTACATCTTATATTCTAGATACCAATTATCTATCTAATACTGAGGGAATACAAAGTAATATTTAAAATTAAAGAGATTGTTTAATGTATACATAGATAAAAATGGCTTTATGAGTTCTATGCTAAATGTAATAACAAATAAAGAAAATCTTACTAAAGAAAGGCACATTAAAAAAAAAATCCTTTGTCTTTCCTGGTTTACATTTATGCTAATAAGGAAAGGGCCTGTTAGTGATGTCCCCCATAAGATACTATAACTCTGAGTTTTGGATGCCATTTGTACTGGGTCACAACCGTTTATATTTGCTGTCAAACTATAATTGACAGTTCTATACATATATTCTCCCAGGAATAGTTCAACAGCAGAAAATTTTTATTTGATATATATCCTTATGGTCCAAATGTAGATCATGGTATTTGTTTATTGTTTTAAGGGAGAAGTGACTACTTGAAAATAATCTGCAGGGTGATATTTCTGCTTCTATGGGAGCAGCCCCCATTCTAGTGAATGATATTGGAATTTGGTATCCACTGCTGCATTGTGAGTAGTTGTCTAGATCAATATTGAAATAAAACCATTCATAAAATGTTGACCTTAAATGACTAAAATTTGTATATACTTCAGAAAAGAAATTGATTTTTTATATATGCAGGTACTGAATTTCTCTTCCTCACTGCCTCCAAAATGTTTATTTTAGGATCTATCTATTATCTATCTGTCTATCTATCTATCTATCTATCTATCTATCTATCTATCTATCTATCTATTTTCACTGGTCAAAGTCAAGCATGTTAGCCAGTCTTCAAAATTGCAATTGTCAGCACATCAGGAATTTTTCTGTAACATTTTAGACAAAGATAAATTTATTTCTTTAAATCACTGAACCAAGAAGTGATTACCCAGTTCATCCAACTTAAGGAAAGTTTTCTACTGATGTCAGCCTTCAAGTAGACCTCCCTAGTCATTGAGAAGGTCAAAATATTTTTTCCTAATGGTATGCTTAAAGAATATCAATTGCATTAAAAACAATCTAAGTTTTGGACATTTGGATCAAAATCAAAAGGGAAAATAAAATAAAATACTGATGTATTTTATTTCTTTTAAATTTTACTTAATACCATTGCAGGGACTAACCGAAGCAAGTGTTGGATTTGAAGAACTCTGTCAGGAGTTAGGTCTTTCACTGTTATTTGGAACTTGTAGGTTTTAGACCATCATACTACTCATACAGCCCATTTCTTAGTCAGAAGTATTTCGAGATCTTTGGCAATTGAGAAGGGAAAAAAATTAAAAATCTTTCATCTTCCTTAGAAAAAAAAATGAGCATTTTATTTTACATTAAGGTAGCTGATACTCAACTTGTAAGCCAAAAAGAATTGTATGATTCCAGCTCATAATCTATTCAGAAGGGACCCATTCAGTGAGTGATAGTCAGCCTCTCACTTAAACCCCTTCCCTCTCCAGGTTCAGCAGCATTTCTGTCCTGCAGGAGCTGATCTGCTCAGCAAAAGTTTTGGGTAAGCCTGCAGTGGTTGGCCAGCTCCCAGATCTCTAGACTTCCACTTTTCTGGAACACCAGAAATCATTCATTTTGAACAGTAACATCTGGCTCTGAAAGTGGCCAAGATAACTAAGCAAAAAAATCAGAAAGTGACATTGGCACAAGCTGTAGTTTTTGGTGACCACTCAGGAATATTCAGCATTACTTCTGGAATTATATCTAAAAATTAGTTGCTTGTCATTATAATTTCCTATTCTGCACTATCCCAAGAGGTGTGAACACGCTACAGGTTTGAGCATTGTAAAACTATGTTAGAATGCTAATACTTAGGTGGAGAGCCACACTTCCACATTGTAGCCTTCCTAAAAATATCATTCTTTTAATGTCACTGGGGTTCTTTTTTAATAAAAGAGAATAAATGTTTTCTGAAATACAATATTATTTTTCATATTTCCATTATTATCATTACAGATAAAAATCAATGCAGAGGCTACTTTTCTCATACTTGGCAGTTGTGGTTTATTACTTGGTATCCAAGTTAAAAATCTAAAATTGATTTCCTTGTGTGAAGCGAGTCTTAGCTAACCATCTGCTTAGGAGAGGGGAAGACAAAGCTCATTCTTTCCTGCTGCTGCTTCTCACTGCTGTTAGGTGGCTACTGGGAACCTTAAAATAGGATTGCCAGGTTTAACTTTTCAGAATATGGGGTAGGCATATGTGTCTGCCAGGGATTTGAGGCAGGGAAAGTTGTACTTAGGCCAGTGGGACTAACTAAGTTATTAGATACTGACGTTGCTGAATGCCAGAGATAGAAGCACAGATGTCATCATCATGTCCTGCTACCCATTTCACATTCATGATTCAGCAATAAAATATTGGATAATCTTGAATATATGGATCACCTGGGAACCTAGGTCTAGACTTGAATGTTATTATAATACCTGGATTGCTTAATCCAGCTGATTGCAATTTTCAGGATGCCTATGTTAGAAAAAATATATCTTTGGTGCTGGCTACAAATTAAAGGAACATCTAAGAAAAGAGATAAACTCTGGAGCTAAGAACTTGTGATGATGTTTAGATGCAGAAAATGTTGGAAACTTCACTGTTCATGGTAAACCTGATTGTGGAAGAGAATTTCTGGACTTATAGAGTTTGTCATTGCAAAATATGCTGTAAAAAAAAAAAAAGGGAGAAAAACAATTAGTACAATATTAAATATTTAAATCTGATATATGAAACTAGATTTTGAAATACAGAAAATACTTAAATCATGTCTTAAAAGACCACAGAGTTCATAGGAAGAGAACATAATGTTAAAGACATTTTCCATTGGAATATAGAAAAAAATTACTATAAGCCCTGTATTTATTTTCTCATATTTATGTATATTTTCTTGCTTCCTGGCTTCTTTTCTTCATTTATCAAAGTCTGTGTGGTATTCAAGCATTAAATCTCTCTGCTTCTACATAAACCAGTCACACATGTACTCATCCAACTTTTAATCTCTTCCTTTCTCTCACCTCCCATCTTGTTCCTTTCGGTCTTCCTTCCATTATATTACCTAATCCTTACATGTAAAGAATTTCTGTACTGTCTGCTTTACTTCACAGAATCTCTTAAATATGTTTCTATAAATTTCGAAGTAGGAAGATTTTTTTCCTTATGTGTCAGTACAGACTTTTTTTTTTTAAATGTAAAACCTCAAAAGCTAACATTCATCAACTGAAACAGAAATTGTAATGTTGAAGCAGGAAAATGTTTGCTATTTTCTGCCATTCAACTTAAACTTATTCAATAATTTAGTGTGCATGATCCCCATAACTATGATTTGAAAAAGAAAAAAAAGGAAAAAGAACAAAAGGAAGAGGGAAAATAATAGAGTGGGGAAGGGAGGAGGGAAAGAATAGAAAAATTATATGCATCTGTATGTGATTATTCAAGACTCAGAGCAATTAGACCTTCACAAGGAAGCATCCAAGTGTTTAAAGTAGGTTCTACTATTTAGCTAAAGTAAAGCAAATTAAGACCGTGTCACAATTATGTTTTACTCCTTCCAGAGTTTTATAGAATATTAGCCAAAACCGTATCCATATGTTTTCCCATTATTCTATCTTATCTATCCCTTCTGTGTGCTAATGCATATCCAGCAAAATAGTTCTTCCCATTACACTTAACAGCATTTTAAATTTTACAACCCCTGTCAAGAAAATGGTATGTGGACAATTCATAACTAGCCATACCTTAGTTTCAGCTGCTTCTCTGCCCTTCAAAAGTGACCCCTGCCAATAAAAGACCTGTTTCAATTCTGGATATTTTCAACGTGAACTTTGTTTAAAGTCTGAATTGTCTGTCTCAATTAGGCAATTCACTGTGGTCTAGCAAACCTGACTTTTATTTTCCTTAGCAATGTTTAAAATACTGACATATGATAGACTACTTAGATAAAATTTCATTAAACAAGTACATGTAATTTAAGAATTATAAGACAGCCATCTGAGGGACGTTTTGTTTCAGTGGCTACAAATGTACTCTGTTTTATTTTAAATTGTCATGAATCTCAGGATTACCAAAACTGATGGACTGCAGGTCTTCATGTCAAATACTCAACGTATCAAGCTTTCATGTTAAAAATTAGTGACAACCATAGGTTGTTTTCTAATAATTTGGAATGAGAAAATGAAACCAATATTCCCATCAATATCATAGATGCTACAGTGAAATATTTAAGATAGGATTTGTTGAAATGTTCCAAATTATCTTTTACCTACACAGAAATCACACTTATAGCAATAGCATTAAGAGAAAAAAATACCCCCATAGCTACTGGGAAATGAATTCTACCAAAGGGCGGACCCCACAGCTGGCACCCCTCTGCTGCAGTGTTACAGAGCAGAGTTCCAGTGATGAAGAATGGCTCTCTGTTAGTGAGTCCAAACCTGGGTCCTTTATATTGAATGCAGTATTTAGCATGCAAGAGTGAGCATAGTTTAGAAGAAAGAGATTCTGTTGGAGAGCATTCCTAAGCCTCTTCTTGGAAGTTTTTTTCTCTCTCGGATATATTTACACTTGAGCATATTTACTGTGGCTTTTTTCATTGTTTTGTTTGTATCATAACACTATAAACTTTGAGAAGTTCCCCAACTCTGAGAAGAAATTATGAAAGTCCTTTAATAGAACATTGCTCCAGTGGAAAGGTTTACCCTCAAATGAGTTTTCAGTGTGTCTTTGGGCTCCAAGTGAGATTTGTGCCCTGTTCATGAGATGGCATATAAGCTCTGTTTTGTGCTTTTCTTTAGTTGCCTCTTTCTAAACCACTATATATGGTTTTGCTGAATCATGGAAAATAGAAATTTTCCTGTAGCTAAAAATCTCATATGTATTTTAAACAAAAATTTTGCAATATTAGATGAAAAATATGATAAGAATCTACAACTTTGTGGCATTTATAGAAATAATATCTATGTATTTTACTGTCATTAACGATTATGTGGTTAGGATTAGAAGTTTTGTTTGTTTGTTTTTGTTATGGTTTTGTTTTTGCACTGTCCAGGCACTTGTGATAAAGTGGTGAATAAAACCACACAGTTCTCCTTAGAGGGTGTAAATTCTAAGTAATTCAGAGATTAAGGATATAACTTTGGATTTAATCGGAACTAAACTGTGATCCTATCTTGGCCAAATATTAGCCCCTTGAAGATGGATATGTTGTAAACTCTGAGCCACAATGTTCTCATGGGTAAATAACAGATAATAATCACTCTTTTGAAGCTTAGGTTACATAATTAAAGTGAGGAGCCTAAGACAGGACTTCATTTCCAGGAAGTGTACAATAGATATTGGTTTTTAGTACTGTTTGACGCGGGCTAAGATCCTAACAATAATAGGAGCAGTTTGTACATTGACTTGTATGGGTCACAAATGCCTTCTGCAAACTTCCCAGCAATCCTGTAAGGTGTGTTTAGTCATCCTGTTTACAGTTGAAGAATCTGGGGCTTAGGGCAAGAGTAATTAAAACTCTCCCAAGTCTCACAGCTGCTACTTGTCAAAACAAAGACTTGAACCACATTCATCTGATGCCAAAGCCCATGTGTTTCCACAGCATTAATCTGATCCTCAATCCAAGGCTTGCAATCCTGGAAGCAGCCATTTTTCTCTTTTTTCCTACATGGGAGAGAAACCAATTATACCTTTCCCTGTCTGCAAACCTGCATTCCGGAAGCAGCAAGACAGTCAACTAACTTCCTCATAAAACTGCCCTCTAGTTATATAATCTTGGAACAGATTTTGGCCATTCACTGTTAAAATAATCTCTCTCTAACATCACCTCCTCCCTGACTTATTCCATTCCAAATCTATCCCCTTATATGTAAACTTTCTGTATAATTTATCTTCCAAACTTTGACATTTGTGGGAGTAAAAAGGGCATCAATGATAACTACTCTGGTTTACCAGTTATAAACAAGCTCCATCCTGGAGAAACAAAGATGTACCACCATTCTATTTATGTGTCTAAAGTTTAGATTATGTGTTAGATTAAGAAAGTAGTGAGCACAAAAGGGAGAAACAATTTTTGCCTTGATATAGATACACACACACATTTCCCCCTTAAGGTCAGAGCAAAGTCACTACATTATTAACACACTTGCAGTTTGTATTCAGTCACCTGACGCAGCTGTGTAGTGACAACCTCCACCTTTCTTTGCTCCTTCAGACCAACAGAGATGAATAACTGGCACCTTCTTATAACATTTAAATAATCTATTTTCCATTCAGGGGATCTGTGGATAAAAACATTTTATTTTCTCCTGCAAATCCTTTGGTCAGTGCCCAGTTACACAACCTATGCATTCGGGAGGAAATGTGCTGTGTAAAATGGTTTGTTCAGTCCAGCTAAGTATCTCTGCAAAGGAAGAGGCATTTATAAGCTGTAATACAGATTTTGCTATCATGGAAACCACCAGTTATTTGCTGTAGTTTCTTATTGCAACCAACATCTTAGAAGCTGACTGCTAGGTTAAATAGTTTATAAAGGAATAAAGAGAAGTGATGATAAGCAGAGTGTGCAGTAGGCGATTGAATCCGGGTGTGGAGAAGAAAGAGAGGAAAAAAAAATAGAGCAAATAGAAATGAGACAGAAAATAGCTATTATGATTTCTTTCCAATTTTATTGAGTTTTAGGATCAGTGAATTTGCTGAAAATTTCTTGTTCATCTTTACCAGGTGTCTGTGATACCTGTGATAGTTGATTGCTTTTAAAACATCTTTTTCTGCTATAACATTTAAATAGCATGCAAGCTATAAATAAATGGAAGGAAGATGGACTATCAATCTGGTTTTACAGTATTGTAGTTATAATCAGGAAAGTTTCCACAATTTATCCTAAAATTCGTATAAAACTCATAATTGACAGAAAATATATCTTAATCTGATAAAAACTTAAATCAACTCAAAGTAGCAAAGCAAAACAAAGGTCATTGAAGAGAGAGATGCAAGTAAAAAAAATTAAAAGATTCATTAGTTTCAAAAAAGAAACCTATTAAAACAGCATATGCCAATTATACAGTTTACAATTACACTATGCATCTCAGTGATGTGTTTAAACTTAATGATTCATGCCCTGACCCATAATTTCATTTACTTTCTTTTCCTTCCCACTATCCCTCTTTTCTTGCTTGCTTCATTCTTTTTTTTTTTTAACTTAATTATTTACTCACAGTTCTGAGGTCATCAATCTCTTTCTGAATCTAATTTTTTAAGAGTCTTGCCTCCCTTCTTTTTCATTAGTTTTCTATACAGTTATACTAGTATATTATTGTTTTTAGGGTCTCCTCCCTCCCTTATTAGTCCTACTTTTCAAAAATTCTGGCAGTAAAACTGTTTCTATTCTTAGGAATGTTGGACTCTACTCATCTAAAATTCCCATCTGACAGTAGTTTATTTTCTTTATTATTTAAAATATGAGCAGCCCATGTCTTTCGAGGATTTCTGTCACTTACACATAAACAAACATCAGTTTTTCCCTGCTTATCAGAATTAAGCTAGGAGTAAGCAGTGCTCTATTTATTTCTACTTTCTGTCAGATAAAATTTGACTTCAAGGCAAGTCTTAAATTTTATCAGATAGTCTATTTTAGATAACTGAGTCATCTAGCAGTTTTCATGATAGTTAATGTACCCGTACCATAAGCACCGCCAGCCACAAACTGAATTAGAAAAGGCATTTTCCATGTTGCAGGCTTTTTGCTAGAATATCTGTCTCTATCTTTCTTTGTCCAATCAATCGTTCCCTTTGTATACTTGCCTGAAAAACAGTGTCTTTCCCAGTAACTTGAGTCTATTCATCTTACTCCAATTTTCCCTCCTATTACTGTGGTCCAGTGGTTATCAAAGTAAGGGCTGGGGACTCCTGGGGGTCTGGAAGGTCAAAACTGTTTCACAATAAGACTGAGACATTCTTTGCCTTTACCACCATCATTCTGTCATGTGTAAAGAGGAGTTTGCCGAAGACTGCATCACATGTGATGGCTTCATTGTTCTGATCACTAATTGGATGTGAACTTGATATTCTTGTGTTTTAAATTTTTCTGTTTAATTTTAACATAGTAAATATTGATAGATATCACACACAGATAAACAAAAACTCTTTAGGGTCCTCAGATTTTTTGAGTGTAAAGAGGTCCTGAGACCAAAATATTTGAGAACTGCTGCTACAGTCCAGTCCAGGTAGTGTATTATCAAGTCTCAATGATAACTATAAAATATATATAGTTTGTGTAAAGTTGCAAGTATATTTTGCTTATTTCTCACACTTGTTGAAATTACAAGTGTACATCTTAAGCTGAAGTGGTTTTACCCACCTTTTCTATGATAGTTTCTCTTAAAAGTTACCAGTATTTCTTGAGCATTTTTCATTCTTGAGCATTTTTGAGCATTTCATTCTTGAGCATTTTTCATTCTTTAATACACCTGTTTCTGATAAATTATACAGAAAGAAGCTTTTTTGCCTGAGGACAGAGTGCTTTGTTAGTTAAACAGTATTTAGAGAAAGAGACATTTGTGTTTATTTCGTTAAAGGGTATTAGTAGTAGTATGATTTTAGTCAACTGCCAGCACATTTTGATAAAAATAAATAGCTAATGTATTTAATTATTTATTTAAATGAATAATTATTTATTTAAAAATAATCAATTTGGAAAGCTGATTTAAAACACATAAGAGCATAATGTAGATTAACTTTTTTTTATAAATTTATTTATTTATTTATTTATTTAGGCTGTGTTGGGTCTTCATTTCTGTGGGAGGGCTTTCTCTAGTTGCGGCGAGCGGGGGCCACTCTTCATCGCGGTGCGTGGGCCTCTCATTGTCGCGGCCTCTCGTGTTGCAGAACACAAGCTCCAGACGCGCAGGCTCAGTAGCTGTGGCTCACGGGCCCAGTTGCTCCGCGGCATGTGGGATCTTCCCAGACCAGGGCTTGAACCCGTGTCCCCTACATTAGTAGGCAGATTCTCAACCACTGTGCCACCAGGGAAGGGAAGCCCCTGTAGATTAACTTTTGCTTATTATCTCTGTCACTGTATCCATGTGATAAACAGCTTCTATTTTTCATTGCTTACTATTATGTTAAGTGCATTTTGCATGACTAAGCTAACAGTTAACATTATTTCAGTTTAAAATGCTGAGAAACAGAATTTTTCAGCAGAGGTAAGTTTAGCATACTGCACATTTAATAGTAGCATCCCTGCTGCATCCATTAAGATGATTTAATAAATCAAAGATCCAGGTCAATCAACAATCAGATTGTGATCACTATAATTTCAAAGTCTTAAATTAGGAGGATGGATATAAATCTTTAATCTAAGTTATATTGATATTTACTTTATGTAACCAGTGATAATACATTTTAATGACAATAACATAGATATTAAGTATGTTAATGAACATATTCTTATGTAAGCTTTTAAATTCAGTGTTTCTCTTATTAAAGAAATATATACAAATAAAATAAATCAGATTTCTCTAAACCATAAAGACATTTCTTGTTTACTTAACAAGAATGTTGATTAGCTAGGTAGGCATGTGGGAAGGAAAACAGAAAGATATTATCTGGGGCCTTATGTGGTATAAAAAGTCTGAAGTGATTTCAAAAGCTAGTTTTCATTCTATAAATTATATTTGTTCTAAGGCAATTACTATGTATTTCTCTGCACCTTTGCATGGGTATGTT
Organism: Grampus griseus; assembly: GCF_964374135.1. NCBI lineage: Eukaryota > Metazoa > Chordata > Mammalia > Artiodactyla > Delphinidae > Grampus > Grampus griseus. The sequence continues at coordinate 41,348,070 of NC_139012.1, read as the reverse complement.
TCAAGACTCAAGCAGTGCTAAGATTAAACCAGTAGGATACATGTCCACATAGGCATATCACTGCATTAGGTCTATGAAGTGCTTTCACACACTCTGATTTCCCTGCACATTTAAAGTGGTGCGAGAAAGATGTGTCCTTTTTCCTATTAGTTCTCCAGGGAGACTAGATTCCTTATTACATTCTTTTAGATTACCTTATCAGTCTCTGGTGGGGTCTTCTTAACTTCTAAAGCACAAAACAATTAAAATCACTGAGCAAAGTGTCTTGGGACCTGCTGGCCTTTTTTCTCTCCAAAATTACACTTGGAAGTTAAACAGTTGAAATCAAACACCTTTCTGAAAAATTATATTTGTTGTATAGTCATTGTTAAGACTGGGCATTTCCAGTAATGGGCCCACTAGCCCACTGCAGTTTACCTGGAGAACAGAGATTTCATGAGCTTGGCTTTACTTGGCAATAATGAAGGAAGGTAATGGGTGTATCTTGCATTATTGTCTCAGTTCTCTATTCAAAAAGTGTTTGCAAACTTGCAATTAACAGAGGCTCCTTGTTTCCATTGTTTTTATGTGGCAGAAGAGCTTGGAATTTCATTTGTCTAAGCAAGTAGTATGATTTACAAGAAGTTCAATCATTTCAATAGTGTATCATTCTGTTGGAAACCTAATAACATGAACAGGGCTGTGTCTGTCACTCTTGATTTTCATTACTGCAAACAGAAATTGATAAAGTTATCTGGCCATAGTATGACTCTTTTCAGTAGGGAAAGCCATAATTGGAGAACAACTACTAACTATGGAAAAACGATGATGACACATTTTTGTCCTTAGAAATTTATTGTATAGATAGGATCTATTATTTATACATTACATTTGATTAATGTTTATTTATAAGGATTTAAAAAAATATTTTTTATACTCTGAATAGTAGTGCCTCCTTGCCTGGGAATGATACTCACCGTATGTATCAACAGGTTTCATCTTGGCATTGATAACACACCTGTATCCTAAGAGACTTGTAAATGTAGCTGATTGTTAGAAATAAAGTGGATAGACTTCATGCCAAAACATGAAGATAGAATAATACTTTGTCTAAACCCAGTTTTTGTTCAGATGATCCATGGTAGTGGGTAGTTCTTGCATTGATAAGTCAGGAACAGGCTTCACTGACAGGAAGTGATTGTAGACTGTGAGCCAGTGTGGCAGCTCATGTGTTGTTACAGCACTGATAGTGACATTGGACTGCACTAGCCATGCTTTGCCTAATGAATCCCAGCTTTCTTCCCTTAAATTGAACTAGAAAGTCGTAAAATAAAAATGTAAGACAATAAATTATAACCCAGTGTCTAATACTCACTTTTTTTAAATTTATCTAAACAAATTAACAATATTTGTGTGTATGAACAGATTCCTTTTTTCCTGTGGGTGGTATTTTACTTAAGAATCCAGCTTTGTTTTTTTGTTTCTTTTTTGCTTTGTTCTGCTTTTTTATTTTAAACAAAAAGCCATTTTCTAGACTAGGTATATAGGGGAATTGCAATTCTGTTTTGTTTGTTTTACATTTAAGTGTTATTAATATGCCTTAGACGAAAATGAACAAATGACCATTTGGCTTAGGTACACATCCTACCTTAGGGAATAATCAAATGTGTTTTCATATTTAGTTACTCTGACTTTCCATTTTAATTCCAAACAAGTATCAGTAACATCATCAAATTTCTTTTCCCATCTTCCTATTTTAAGCACTGCTTAAAAAAAGAGGGTGGTGGCTGGGGGAATGTGGAAAATCTTCACTCCTGTCTAAACCACTTAAACATCAAAAATAAGCTGCTGGCAAGAGATAGAAAGATGCAGGCAGACCCCAGGCATAATACACACCTTTCAGAAGTTTCTTTCTAGAACATAAATGGCACAATCCACCTTAGGTGAGCTTATGGATATGCCCAGTTCAGTTTAGTGGAACACCATAGGAAGAGACCCAGGCTGACTATTCAGGAGAGAAAAATAATTGAATACTTATGGTGCCAGACTATTCTAGGGACCTTCAAGTGCATGCTCATTTATGTGGTACTGTAGCTCTGCAGGATAGGGATTATTATTCCCAATATTTATAAGTGGAAAAAAAAAAAAAACAAGGCTCCAAAAAGCATAGTAACTTGTTCAGAGTGTCCCACTGTATGTGGTAGTACCTGGATTTGGTTATAGCTGTGCCTAATTCCAGGCTTTTCCCACTGCATAGCTCAGGAAAAACTTACTGCCTTAATGAGAGGGGATTCTGTACCACCTTATCCCTTAGTAGCTAAATCAACAATTCTCACAGTATGCAATTAAAAATTATTTTGTCCAGGTGCATGCCATCTATGAACTATATATCACTTTTGTTATTTGTTTTGTTTTCTTTTTATAAGTTTGTTGTATTCAGTAGATGAAAATCATAATTTCACTTATAATAAAAATGACTCATATATTTCAACAAATATTAGCTATAGTCTGGTGATTGACATGAGTAATGCATAGGTCTTAGTTTTTGAACTTTCTTAGTAGGTACCAAAATGTTATTTTCTTATATATTTAAAATTATATTGTTAACTTCAGAACTCAATTTAAAATTCACTTAAATGTGATCTATTATATACATTTTTCCTGGTTTCTTCTTTCACATTCAGTGAGGATGCCTCAATTTTATGTATTTGTGAGAATCAACAAAATAGAGAATAAGGAAAACCTAATGGGGATATAGATTTTTAAAAAATAGACAGATTAAGTGTTCAATTAGTTAAAATACCTCTAAATCTCCAAGATCTTTTTGTGTTCTTTACTTATATGGATCTAAATCTGAGTCTATTATTTATAAAGTCAAGTCATATTTATTCCAACAGCAGAATTTCTAAATACATTTATTGACTGTTTAACAATAATTCAAGAAATAGTAACCAAAAAAATCTGCACTCTCTACTGAAAATTTACCCTTAATTCACGTGTATCATCTAATCTTACAGAGCTATTTTCTTATTTGCTGCACCTCTCACACCAGATTTTGTTTTAAAGCATGGGGTAAGGATTCTGGTGGCCTCATTTTTTTCAGTCAGTCCTAACTCTGCCTATCATGTACAATATGACATTGGACAGATCATATAACTGTTTGGAATCTCAGTGTTCTATTCTACAAAACAAATGGTCAGAGTATTTTCCAGTTTTTTTTTTTTATTTTTTTTTATTTTCCAGTTTTGAATAACTAGGATTATATGAAACTAAATATATATTACCATTATTACTTCTGTAATTTGAGTAAATCTCATTTTTGTTTTCTCAAAACCCCTGGTTATTTCACAAAGGAAATAATGATCTTAAAGTTTGTTATAGGTAGTAACAGTCACTTCACACCAATAATTTCTATGAAGCCTTTGTATGAGAAGATTGTCATCCAATTATTTTCCTCTTCTATGGAAAACAAAATAAGATACTTAGAGGAAAGGAAAATTAGTTCAGTAATTAGTACAGAACTATTTAGCCAGTCAGTGATAACAAGGAAGCATATAGAACACAGTTTTGCAAATATATTTTAAAATAAAATGTTTTTTTAAAAAATCTTTTTATGATTTGCTAATACTATGTTTAGAAGCAGGACTGAAAACTCCTTTAATACATTGTAATCAGTGATTACATGATACCAATCACTGATATCTCCTTGGAGTGGATGCATTTCCTGAATTCAAACCATGTTTATGATTCCAGAGGTATGGGCAGACATTTTGTCAGTAAGCTGAACTTATTGATCCATCAAATGATTCTGGTTTTGTTATCAGACTAATAGAAGATCTACATTTACATGACTATTTTCATGTTATTTTCAGTGACATTTATCTTTATAAGTGTAAATGGTAATGCTTATCATAAAATGATACCAATATATACTCACCATGATTCACCCATCTCCCTTTTTCCTTCCTATTGTATTAATATTTCCTTCTCATTTATTTTTCTCATGCTTGGTCCTATGTCGCTTATGTCCCTTTGTTGACTTCAACTTCCAAATTCAGAACATATAGTCATCTAGTCAGCTGAAATGCCAGGCCCCATCATGAGTGCTTTCATACACATTATTTTAGTTATTACAACAATTATGGGAATTAAGGAGTACTATCCACAGTTGAATTATTATGTAGGAAGACAAGGGACTGAACTCAAACTCTTTTACTCCAAGTCTAGAGTTTCTTTTACTGCAACAGAGCTGCCCCCAGACCCACTGACCTTATTTGTTTCTTTGTTCATTCATTCATTCATTCATTTGTGATCACAGATAGGAATCAAACATTGCAGGTTGTAATGACTGGTGCTGATGAGTATTTGTGGCATTTGAGATCAGTGTTAGAGGCATACTGAGTGGCAGTTAGTAGTTTGTGTAAAGTAGGTCCTAAGTCAGTCTTCAGCATGGGTTCATCGCGTATTCTATCAAGTCAGTTCATCACATACCCTAAAGAAGCTTCCATGCCTTTGTGAGCTGTTAGACTCTTGGGAATAAAAATGTGAATTAAAAAAAAAATGTGAATAAGAAAAAAGTTCTTGTCTTTGAAGAACTTACGTTTTAGTAAAAAGTCTACCAATGAAGAGGGAGTTGAGTTCCATGACAATCGAAATGATTGCCCATCTCCCCTAGATGGCCCCTTTAATATTCTGATGTTCTGTGAGAGATAGGAAGTACTTGGTATGTGCACTTTGCTTAAGTTCGCAGGGTAATTCTGACTCTTAACCTCCTTATCCTTAGCCCCTCTTCTCAGTTATGTTACTTAAAATAGTTAGAAACATAATATATACAAACTCAGATTTCCTATCCATCCCAAATATTTTTGTTTATATATAACTCCCTTAATAGATTTAAATCTTCAAGGAAATAAATCTTATTTTTTGTTCATATTCTGCAATCTATACTTGGGTCAGACTATACTAATGAGTGCTTTTCCCTTGGTAGGGCATTTTAAAAATGTTTGATATATAAATAGCAAAAATGGAATGATACTTTAGAGTTAATATAAATACATCATGGAAAAGATAATATAAGCACTTTTTCTTTGTATTTTTGAGTGTGCAAATTTTCACCTCATATTTTACTCCATAATAATCAAGTTCATAGTGACTTTCTGGTTTAAGATAAACCAGCAAGAAGGAGAGTATTTTGCTGATACAAAATATTTATAAATACATTCTCTGAGTTCTGTATGAGCTCAGTCCTGTTTATTTCAAACCTTCTATAGATATTTATTTTTTCACGGGGCACTCTTTAAGGAAGCATGAGATTCTTGAATCATCAATAGTGTTCAAGAAGATCCATTAATTGTGCATTGAATGGAAAGAGGAAGGAGTATTCTTCACTTTTGCCTGTCCTTTGAGACCCAACACTAAAATTTAGAGTTTTATTGAATGTTTCATTGGTATTTGAAGCTGTTCTTATATAGGAGGACAACTATCATGTTTCTCTTTCCCAAGATGTAGAACTGTACAAACAAACAAATGAACAGAAAAATACATTGTATATGAACAATATTGTTTTTGCAAGGATATTCCCTTTAAATTTTTTAAATTTTATATTGCAGTATAGTTGATTTACAATGTTGTGTTAGTTTCAGGTGTACAGCAAAGTGATTCAGTTATACATATACATATATCTATTCTTTTTCAGATTCTTTTCCCATATTGGCTATTACAGAGTATTGAGTAGAGTTCCCTGTGCTATACAGTAGGTCCTTGCTGATTATCTATTTTATATATAGTAGTGTGTATATGTTAATCTCTTGAATTCTGCCACTTTGGGAATCTCCCTCATATTGAGAGAGCAGCAAATTACTTAAATATATATGTTTGTGATCTAATCATTGACATATATTACAATAATGTGTTTTTATTTAGTATATTTTATTCATTATAGAATAGTCTCCTTGCATGTTCTGCTTGTTAGACAGCTACATTTAATTAACTGTGCTGTGTCCTCTACTCAGCATAATTGTCCTTTTTATTCACTTAAAAATTAGCACATGTTTATTGACAAAGCAGTGGCATCTATCCCATTCCTTTTTCTGGTCTATTTTTCAAAGTTGTATATTAATTAGAACATTTAGTATTTAAATGAAACATCAAATTAGAAAGAGGGCAGTTGACATTATAAAGATGACTGCCCCTTAATATATTTTTAATGCTATGAAAGTTTGAATATTCTCAGTCCTCTTCCACAGTTTACTAAGAAAACGAGAATGCAAATATGTCGGGGCCACCCATAAATAAGAATATTTAATTCTGTTATGGACACAGTTATGTTGTGGTCAGTTGTTATGTTTTTATTTTTGATGTTTAAGTGATCTGTGTTTGGCTATAAAGAAAAGGGTCACAAAATACAGCAATATTTACTATCCCCAGTCTTTAAGTCAGGCTTTCTCTCCTTCCCATCCCCAAGCAAATAGGTAAAATAAGCACCATGCAAATAAGTATTATACTACCTTCTTTCTGGAAAAGGTATAGGAAATTTTAACAGAAGGAAATCTGTATGCTAGTATTTCTTAAGGTAAGGTAACTTCTTCTGTGCTTCACTCAAGATGTGTTTCACTGAAATGCTATAAAAGGTAAACTTTACAGTTTATTGTTTCAGCCAGTGACCCAGAAAATCTGAGAGTGTTCTCCACTGCCACCAGGTTTTCAAATCCTCATCATTCTGTCTGGATAATCACAGTAGTTTTCTAACTTGACCCCCTGCCACGAAATTCCAGCCCACTGAGTCACCTTCCACATTCCTACCGCATGAAATAGTGTTTTATCCTCTCAGCTTTGTACCCATCTATTTCTCTTATCAGCCACAGCATAATGTGAAGTGCTTAGCCTTGCACCAGTTAGCCCTTGACAGATTCACTTCCTGCCTCATCCTCTCCCTTCTCTCCTAGTCAGTAAAACTTTCCTAACTAGCCAGTAGCCACCAGAGACAAATGAGCCTCAGTCCTGCTACTAATAACTTAGTGTATTCTTCATTTAAGAGACGTGAGTCACCTCTAGAACATGCCCTTACCTTCAGTTAACCTAGATCCATTCTCCTCCACCTACCCATAGTAGGTCTATAATTTGTGCATACTTGCTTTATTGATTTATGTGGCATGCATGATATACCTTTAAAGTTATCCACTCCTTCAATAATTATTTACTCAGCATTAATTATGTGTTAATGACCAGTCTTAGCCAAAAGCTACTTTGGATACCTGCTGGCCTTCCCCATTGGGCACGAATCTCCTATGTCCGTCCACGTGTCCATACTTTGCATTATTTTCAATATTGTTGTGTTTCTGTTCCCAGCCATACATCATCTCCTTTGATCCCTGTGCTAGCTTCTCTCCCTGCAGAGCATAGATGATACTGTGCCAAGTCAGCTCTTTACATAAAAGGAATTAGCAGTGGTGCTGTGCCCGTGGATCTGGTTACAGGTCTTCCTAGTCTTAAAACATAAATCATTACAATTCTTACAACATAAATCATTACTTGTCTTGTCTGAGTGGACAAGTGGCTATTTGCAGACATGAAATGTCCTTTATAGTCTGAATTTTCTATCATCTGTGTGCAGATTTATTTGGAAGAAAAATTGTTTAGATCTAGAATCTTAAACATCAACAAATAAGAATTATATCATTTTAAGACTAGAAAGAAATTTACACTTGGAACAAGGAAGTCCAAATCCTCCCTGAGCTGGACTCCAGGTCACACAATAAGTCTGGTGAAATATACAGAAAACAATAAAAGTGAAGGTGTGTGGTAGTGTTTTAATTTGCATCTAAAAAACACCCAAACTTTAGGGAGTTATCAAGGTAATAAATGTTGTTTGCACAAGAGATAAATCAGTTATTCCTTTTCCAGTGTATTTTTTAAGTCCTACCTTAGGAAAGACACAATGCCCATATTTTTACCCTACTCTGCTCATTTGAAAAGAACAAAGTGTTGCCTGCAGAGATAGGGAGGCTTCTCCTAGGTTTGTGGGTGGGCAATTGAGAACAGAGATGTGACTTTCATAGCAATGTTTATAGCTGAACATGAAGTAGTGTTGACCCATTTTATCTCCATAAGTTATGAAAGTGTGTAATTCACACCCAAAAGTGTAGACTGCCAAAGAAAATACGTTTAACACGCTGACCCATCCCTGCTTCACTTTGTGCTCTGCAGACGTTAACATTTTCAGTTCCAGAGGCAATTCCTTAAATTCCTTAAATTTAAGGAATAACAGAACATTGCACTGCAGACAAACTCAGAGGGACAGTTTAAGAAATAATGAGTTAGTTTGTTGTGGGGAGAAAACAATACATGATGCTATTATTACTTTTAATTCAGTGAGTGCAAAAATGGGTTTGGGGTTTATTATAAAAGACATGACCTGAATTACATTATCCAGCCAACCATATAAACATTTCTAAAATTAATTTAATACACATTTTGACAATTATGACATAACTAATTTTCAAAAATGTCATAACAATTTTTTGTATTGTTACTTTTTATTCTATTAGTAAAATATATGTATTTAATACTATTACCTTAGATATATGTCTAAATTGGCCTAACAAATGATTTCCTCAAATATTAACTGAAATAATATTTTTTACCTTGAAAAAGCATATGTTTTTCTACAGTGACTACTTAATCTTAGCATTTCAAGTCAGTTTCATTTGACAAAATTATATTTGATACCTAACATATGTTACTGTAGTACTAAGGTAATACAAACTAGCAAGACAAATTTCTCTGTCCTCAGTGATTCGAAATCTCTTTCTACTTCTTAGCTTTACATAGCAGCAGGTTTTGAGAAGGTTGCAAGTGTGTAGGTTAATATATTGATTTATCCTCAGAAGTTACCATGTAAACTAAAAAACTCAAACTTGTGTGTGTGTGTGTGTGTGTGTGTGTGTGTGTGTGTATGAAAAGACTGAAGTATATTTTTACTATAAGTTGCAAATCAGATTTATTTTGAGCAACCTGATTCCATATCAGGGCAGATTGGGCATAGATCGCTTTCATGGCTGACATAAACTGAGCCCTTTAAACTGAATACATGATAAATTCCTTCTCTAAGACTTCTAAGATATGAGCTACCTTTCAGTTGTTCATTCATTTATGAAGGTTTAGGTTTGGTTCTCTGAATTGGGGGAAAAATTGCAATGCATGATACCAAGAAATGAGCATAGACTTCTTGCCATGCAACATTGCATTTGTGAATCTAACCTGAATATGTAATGTGAGTTTCCTAAATTTGTTGGCAAGTTCCTCTTTTATGAAATCACTGAAGCTCAAGCCTCTATTAGATACACTTGTTGACACTTTGGTGCCTTAAAAATGTACCTGTTCACTGAAGAAAATGATAAAACAGACAGAACATTTGTAGAGTTTAAAAGTATTTGGAGCCTCCTAGTTACATTGCACAACTTTCATTACGAACTTTCAAGACGTTAACATGACGAATGTTATTTATAATTACATAGCTTGTCAAGCAGGCAGTTCATATGCAGGATCTAAAATTTTAAATAGGCTCTGATCACTTATTGTGACAAAATACTTGCTCATAAAATTGCTGGTTGTTTTTGGATGTTATTTTTTGTCATTTTACTAGTGACAGTGTATCTTATATTACAGCGTTCTGCTGAAATAAGGTAAAAAAGAATTAACAAGTTACAGATCACTGTTACAGTAAGAGATGATACTGGTAATATAACATATTTACATGCTGATTTACAATGACTGTGTTAGTAAAATATAAGGCTGTCATTTGAGTTTTATTTTCTGGAAAGCTACCCCAAACTGTAACTGTTTTCCCATCTGATCTTCTCCTAATAGCAACATGCTGGATTGGGACAGAAGGCATGGAGCTAGGAAAAATACCTTGATATTCTCTAGTCTCCACTTAATAGGGATAAATACTAGTTTAAGTAATGGTATGGGAAGCCTTGAACGGAAAAACAAAGAAAAGGCAGGCAAAGGTATAAGATAAATGAAGGTGTGAATGCCTTAATGACTTGGAAAGCTAGTCCCAATTCTCCACGGTAACAGTTTCTACCCTCATCATGCAGATCCCATCTATTTCCTAGAATGAGACAGTGGGACACTGTAAAAAATGTTCTGGGCTATGAAGCAATGTTGTGGGTGGGGTGGTTTTGCTTAGACTTTTAGACAACTACTAAGTGTCTCATTTCTTTCTGGTTGATATTTCCCCCAGGAATTCTTATTTATTCAGGTGATCTACCAGAGAATGTGATCTAATTATAAGGTTACAGGGTGACTTCTAATTTTGGGTCAGAATGAATAAAAAGATGAGAGCCAGAAAACAGACCCATGGCCTTAATTGATCCCTCATATCAGAACTAACTCAGATTTAGTCTGCCATCCTTGCCACTTTTCCACAGAATCTAAGTGGAGAGGCAATTTCATATCATTGGGTAAATATATTCTCTTGTGTATTCGTATTTTGAAACAAACATAAATATGTGCCTTTTAGACATTGATTGAATATTAACATTTTTTTTCCAATGGAAAATTATCTAAACAAACATACTGAGATGTAATCTTGTGCCTTGAAGTTATCTCTCTGTCTCTTTTCTGATTCTCTCTCTCTGTATGAAAAATCTGTGACTCTGAAAAGATTTTATGTGTGTGTGGGAGAGGGCAACATTTTCTTCCAGGAAAGACAATATTAAAGAGACATCATTTTAATTAAATAGACATGGATGTCTGTATATAATTCTAATGAAAGCTTTATCAAATAATTTTTAATTGAGGTAAAGATTGCTATGAAAAGAACTTTCATGACTAAAGTCATCAACTATTTTTTTGAATCTACATGAAACTGGAAGATTAGCTTCTAGGAAGCAAAAGCAGATCAATATGGCTCTGCTTATCTGATATTACATTTAGTCCCTCTAACTAGTGAAGGGAATTGGAATCTCTTTACCAACTAAATTTGATCCACCTAAGAGCACACATAAACATCAAGTTTTTAAGCCTCTTTTTGGACCCTGTTTCATATCCAAGGAGGATGATGTTTAAATGAATTTAGAATTGATGTTTAAATCTTAAAGCCATTTGGTAAAAATTATATCTTTGAAAGTCTTAGAAAATTAAACAATTTTTTTGAGATTTGTTATAGTTTCATATATTCACCTTAAACCCTGACTCAGAACTTGATTTTTACATATGGCAGAACATATTTCTTCATTTATTTTTAGAAATTACATTTCATGAATCAATTCTTAGATGCATCCAATATTAAGAAAAAGGTTACATTTCTTCAAAGATCTTTCACATTGGACTTATTTTAAAACAGAGTTTGGGACAGGGGAGCAAGCTGGATGTTGGGGAATACAGGATGGTAAAAGGGCCCCAAGATGGTACTTTAAAATATATTATAAAGATCAAAATTAGCTGCCAAAATTTGAAATGGATAAGTTCTTAATACAGTGATTTTATTTAAAAATAAGGAGAAAAAAAAATAAAAAAAAAATAAGGAGAGTTTACTTTTTGTATGATTTTCTGTTACTATAATGATTTTACAAATGTATGATTTAAGAGTGTGAAGAAGAAATATGATAAGGAATTGTTTGCAGAACATAATGTTTGCACACATAATTTAAGGGAAAGTTGTACATCTAATCTGTTTTGGAATAATTGAAAGCATGATAAAATATGGCTAATTTAATACAGAATATTTATATTGGTTGTTACTAATTTCATTTCTTGAAAATGTGATCTGAATGAATATGTAGGCTTTACTCTCTGAGAGGCTGCATCTTTACATATTTATGAAGAATATCTTCTTTTTTCCAAGGGACTTGTATGATTACATGTTTGTGAAAATAGATGTTGGTTAACAGGATTTTGAAACAAGTATTCATGATATCCAACAGTATAAATAACTGTATCATATAAAATGTAATGTCTGCCCTCAGATTACAAGGAACTTTTAAAACTTTTTCTTATTGACTTGTGAATATTAAATCACATGCTTGAATCAAAGGCATAAACATTATTATTTTAATTCTTGAAAAAAAAGCTTAACAGAAAACTATGTAAACTTCTCACAGTCAAAAATAAAACCTTTAAGTCTTTAAAGTCACCACATAATACCATTAAATATTACTGAAAAGTCCAGTGAAGTGGTTGTGGTGGGAATTATAAGGAAAAAAACTTGATAAAATCATAAATACCACATTGACTATATTTGAAATTTGGTAACAGTCACTGTGAAATCTATATTAATCCAATAAATGAAAAAGCTAAAATCAGTTCACTGAAGGGAAAATCATTATCCAAATAGACTAATTCTATTTCCAGTGAGTAGGAAGTATAATTCTTATGAGTGTAAATGTAGTCACACATCTCACAGTTTCATAAATATAGATGATATATCCCCCAATCCTTTTAGTCTAGAAGAATTCATTGTGTTGGCAAGCACAATTATTTAAAGGAAATATATCTTAACTTTGAGTGGTCATAGGCAAAAATCGAGACAACTATAAATTAATGAAATCCTCTAATAGAAGGCTCTTTGAAAATACATTTGCAATAATCACTCTCTGCTGAGATACTTAATCCAGGGAATTTGACTGGCATCCAGATAATAGGAGGCTGACTTTTAAAAACTGTACAATATCAGCTTGGGGGAAAGAGCCCTGTTTATATCAATTGAATTCAGTTATTTATTCATCAAATAATTGGTGCAACTATGCATCAGGCACATAGTAGGCTCTGGAGACAGAGGTGAAAATGAAACAGAAGGTTGCATTTGAGAAGCTCCCAGTCAAAATAACAAAATAAATAATTATAGTAAAGGTGGTTTTGTCAGTAAACCTAACTGGGAAGCTCAAAGGAAGAAATAGTGAACTCTCTGTAATTTTATGGGAAATTCACACTGAAAATAACTTCTGAGATACATTTGGGGGATGAATAGAAATCAATCAAAAGTTGAGGACTTTTGTTGCTTAATTGGTTGGCTGGAGAAGAAAGTCTTGTAACTGGCAATAGTGTATAGTCGGCAGGAGGGGTGGGGGGAGTAAAAAGTAATGCTTTGTGTCTGAGGATTTTTTGTTTATTTGTCTGTTTTTTAAAGAAGTACATCCATGAAAACCATTTCTCCAAGGTAGTACATAATCCTTAGAGTGCAAAATGTAAATGGTTATTTCAATACTGAGTATTAATTACAGACTTGCTTTTTGTGTCTCAGGGACCATTAAATAGACAAGTTATGATTTTGGGTGGGGGAGAAAGTAAAACACTTAAGAATTAATACAAATGCAGGTAAACTATCTTGCCATTACTACCTGAGTTGAAGAATAGAGAAACTGTGACATCATGTAGCAAATCTGATGTTTAGTGGGATAGCTGAATAACTTGGCTTGTTTGACAGATCTCTCTCTCTGGTGTTTTATTCCCAATAAATTAATGTTAATAACGTTGTCATGAACACCTGCACAATGGTGTTGGGGACCACTCAATTTTGTCATTAATTCAGAATGAAGTAGCTCTCCATTCCTGCCAATCACTACTGGCATATTTCTATGACACCATAATTTTTGGAACCCACTTGCTAAGTAGAGACCACAGTATAATTAATCTATATCAGGTTAATCTGATTGAAAAATAATTACAAATAATTTTACTGCTACTAGTAAGGTTATGCTGTGTAAGTACAATGAAATAAAGCATTATGTTTTAAAGTTATATTTAGTAAACCCGGTCTTTATTCTTTGATGGTATAAAACATTAATTCAACTCAAACTTAATTCATCATTTCACCCCCAAAAAACTAAGGCATATTCATTTTATGTTAGGGACTTCATGGAGTAGAGTGGGAATGCAAAGGAGTTAAAGATATAATATCTGACTTTCAAAAAGTAAAACAAAAAAACAACCATTAGTAATGGAGAGGAGGATACATTTCACAAGATTTTCTATTGAGATAGAAGATTTATTGTCAGTTTCATAAAATAGTAGTAAGTTATAATGTTGGGAAATAAATATATTAGAAAAATGCATAGTATTATTTCTTGAACAGTGCAGATGCAGTGCTGTTTTGGACTAATGATAATATGCAACATTGTTGCAAAAATATATAATTTATACATGTATAAGAGAAGAATCTTATGGGCCATTAAACTGATTTATTACCAACATTTTTGAGTCTAGTTAAAAGATACCTTTTCTTCTCTTTCTTTATCAGACAAGTTTCTTAGAACAAAATGGAAAATACAGTTGTAACATTAACATTTTCTTTGCTACATTAAACACATTTAAGTGCCTGTCCACCAAAGACTTTCACATGCCATGCTTTCTCTCAAGATTGACATATTATTCCCCATAGTTCTCAACTTGATTTTGTTTTCTATTAAACCCTACCAGACGGGTTATATTTGAAACCACTGTTAGAATTAAAATGTAACTGAACCCATTTAACTCTTAGTATGATATGTCTGACTGCCTTCTCTTTTTTTTTTTTTTTTTTTTTTTGCGGTACGCGGGGCTCTCACTGTTGGGGCCCCGCCCGTTGCGGGACGCGCAGGCTCTGCGGCCATGGCTCACAGGCCTAGCCGCTCCGCGGCATGTGGGATCTTCCCGGACCGGGCACAAACACGTGTCCCCTGCATCGGCAGGCGGACTCTCAACTACTGCACCACCAGGGAAGCCCTGACTGCCTTCTCTTAATTTTACTTTTTAGAATCCTCTAAAAATCCATAACCATTTTACTACAAGCTATACATTTAAATTAAAAGAAGAAAAAGAAGGCAAAAGCTCTGAAAAGCTGTTGATCATATCATCTTAAATCTGATTATTTCCATCACATCATCAACACCTGATTCGGGTAACATGAAACACCCTGTTATTAATTTGTTGGATGGGATAGGTGAAAAGGAGTATTCCTGTGCTGAGTCAGTGGTTGGATTAGTGGTTTTGAAGCACTTTTTTGGGTGAAGGATGAAACAGGGTTGGAGATAGGTATGAGGAAATAATGCATAGTGATTCCATTTATATTTATTGTTTTTTTTTTTTACCTTTTCTGATAGCTCAATGTAAATATCTTTATGTTTTCTTACCCTAATATGTCTCAATTCTCTTTCTTTGCACTATCAACAGATGTATGCAGTTAATATTAGGTTTTTTGAAATTTTTGAAGTAGTATGCTTAACTAGTAAACAAAGTAAATATATTAATAAGCTTAAACAAGAGGTGAGTATGCATAATGTCTGTAGTTTGAATGCACAAATAGAAAACTCTCCATTTATATGTTGTTTCTATAAGTTTCATGTTGTCAAAATTACCATTTATACTTTGATCAGAAGTATTTTTACCTGAATATAGTGATTTAGATTTCTGTGACATCCAAGTCCTGTAAAAAATAAACATATTTAAGGAAAAAAAGAAAACAGGCAGGTATATTTAATAATGGTCACTAATCACCAGTAAATGATTAATATTAATAATCAGTTAACACATTTCAGTAGAAATATTATATCCTTGAAATGTTGCTATTGCTCCTCTAAGGAAATTTCATTTTAATTATTTTCATTTGGAAACATTTTACACCGTTTGTAGAGATTGTAAAATAGTGTTGCATACAGGGAAAATGAGAATTTGGAAAATTAGAGTGATTGTTAAAAATTCCCAGAAAGTGAAAAGACTGATATTAGGTCATAAATGAAACACTGGCACAAACAAGATATATATATTAATATCTTCATAGTGAAAACCATTGTAACAATGTATTTTTTTTTTAATTTTTGCTAATATCTGGATGCCAGGTGATCAGTCTGTTTCCTCTAGAAATACTGCTGGAATAACTAGGTAGCATTCATAGTTGTTGGAAAACAACTAAAACCAATTAGCAAATTGACTTTGATGTGTGTCATCCTTTTTTTTTTTTTGAATTTTTAAATTTTATTTAATTTATTTTTTTATATAGCAGGTTCTAATTAGTCATCCATTTTATACACATCAGTGTATACATGCGAATCCCAATCTCCCAATTCATCACACCCCAACACCCAACCCTGGCGCTTTCTCCCCTTGGTGGCCATAAGTTTGTTCTCTACACCTGTGTCTCAACTTCTGCCCTGCAAACTGGTTCATCTGTACCATTTTTCTAGGTTCCACTTATATGCATTAATATACGATATCCATTTTTCTCTTTCTGACATACTTCACTCTGTATGACAGTCTCTATATCCATCCATGTCTCTACAACTGACCCAATTTCATTCCTTTTTATGGCTGAGCAATATCGCATTGTAGTTATGTACCACAACTTCTTTATCCATTCATCTGTTGATGGGCATTTAGGTTGCTTCCATGACCTGGCTATTGTAAATAGTGCTGCAATGAACATTGGGGTGCATGTGTCTTTTTGAATGATGGTTTTCTCTGAGTATATGCCCAGTAGTGGGATTGCTGGGTCATACGGTAATTCTATTTTTAGTTTTTTAAGGAACGTCCATACTGTTCTCCATAGTGGCTGTATCAATTTACATTCCCACCAGCAGCACAAGAGGGTGCCCTTTTCTCCACACCCTCTCCAGCATTTGTTGTTTTTAGATTTTCTGATGATGCCCGTTCTAACTGGTGTGTGATGATACCTCATTGTAGTTTGGATTTGCATTTCTCTAATAATTAGTGATGCTGAGTAGCTTTTTACGTGTTTCTTGGCCATCTGTATGTCTTCTTTGGAGATATGTCTGTTTACGTCTTCTGCCCATTTTTGGATTGGGTTGTTTTTTTTTTAATATTGAGCTGCATGAGCTGTTTATATATTTTGGAGATCAATCCTTTGTCCGTTGATTCATTTGTAAATATTTTCTCCCATTCTGAGGGTTGCCTTTTTGTCTTGTTTATGGTTTCCTTTGCTGTGCAGAAGCTTTTAAGTTTCATTAGGTCTCATTTGTTTATTTTTGGTTTTATTTCCATTTCTCTAGGAGGTGGATCAAAAAAGAGCTTGCTGTGGTTTATGTTAAAAAGTGTTCTTCCTAAGAGTTTTATAGTGTCTGCTGTTACATTTAGGTCTCTAATCCATTTTGAGTTTATTTTTGTGTATGGTATTAGGGAGTGTTCTAATTTCATTCTTTTACATGTAGCTGTCCAGTTTTCCCAGCACGACTTATTGAAGACACTGTCTTTTCTCCATTGTATATCCTTGCCTCCTTTGTCATAGATTAGTTAACTATAGATGTGTGGGTTTATCTCTGGGCTTCCTATCCTGTTCCATTGATCTATATCTCTGTTTTTATGCCAGTACCATATTGTCTTGATTACTGTAGCTTTGTAGTATAGTCTGAAGTCAGGGAGTCTGATTCTTCCAGCTCCATTTTTTCCCCTCAATACTGCTTTGGCTATTCTGGGTCTTTTGTGTCTCCATACAAATTTTAAGATTTTTTTGTTCTAGTTCTGTAAAAAATGTCATAGGTAATTTGATAGGGATTGCATTGAATCTGTAGATTGCTTTGGGTAGTATAGTCATTTTCACAACATTGATTCTTCCCATCCAAGAATATGGTATATTTTTCCATTTGTTTGCATCATTTTTAATTTCTTTCATCAGTGTTTTATAGTTTTCTGCATACAGGTCTTTTGTCTCCCTAGGTAGGTTTATTCCTAGGTATTTTATTCTTTTTGTTGCAGTGGTAAATGGGAGTGTTTCCTTAATTTCTCTTTCAGATTTTTCATCATTAGTGTATAAAAATGCAAGAGATTTCTATGCATTAATTTTGTATCCTGTAACTTTACCAAATTCATTGATTAGCTCTAGTAGTTTTCTGGTGACATCTTTAGGATTCTCTATGTATAGTATCATGTCATCTAAAAACAGTGACAGTTTTACTTCTTCTTTTCCAATTTGGATTACTTTTATTTCTTTTTCTTCTCTGATTGCTGTGTCTAAGACTTCCAAATTATGTTGAATAATAGTGGTGAGAGTGGGCATCTTTGCCTTGTTCCTGATCTTAGAGGAAATGGTTTCAGTTTTTCACCATTGAGAATGATGTTTGCTGTGGGTTTGTCATACTTGGCCTTTATTATGTTGTGGTAGGTTCCCTCTCTGCCTACTTTCTGGAGAGATTTTATCATAAATGGGTGTTGAATTTTGTCAAAAGATTTTTCTGAATCTATTGAGATGATCATATGGTTTTTACTCTTCAATTTGTTAATATGGTGTATCACATTGATTGATTTGTGTGTATTGAAGAATCCTTGCATCCTTGTGATAAATCGGACTTCATCATGTTGTATGATCCTTTTAATGTGTTGTTGGATTTTGCTTACTAGTATTTTGTTGAGGATTTTTGCATTTATATTTATCAGTGATATTGATCTGTAATTCTCTGTGTTTTGTAGTATCTCTGTCTGGTTTTGGTATCACAGTGATGGTGGCCTCATAGAATGAGTTTGGGAGTGTTCCTTCCAGAATGAATTTGGGAGTGTTCCTTCCTCCACAATTTTTTGGAAGAGTTTGAAAAGGATGGGTGTTAGTTCTTCTCTAAATGTTTGATAGAATTCACCTGTGAAGCCATCTGGTCCTGGGCTTTTGTTTGTTGGAAGATTTTTAATCACAGTTTCAATTTCATTACTTGTGATTGGTCTGTTCATATTTTCTATTTCTTCCTGGTTCAGTCTTGGAAGATTATACCTTTCTAAGAATCTGTCCATTTCTTCCAGTTTGTCCATTTTATTGGCAAAGAGTTCCTTGTAGTAGTCTCTTAGGATGCTTTGTATTTCTGTGGTGTCTGTTGTAACTTCTCCTTTTTCATTTCTAATTTTATTGATTTGAGTCCTCTCTCTCTTTTTCTTGATGAGTCTGACTAATAGTTTATCCACTTTGTTTATCTTCTCAAAGAACCAGCTTTTAGTTTATTGATCTTTGCTATTGTTTCCTTCATTTTTTTTCATTTGTTTCTGATCTGATTTTTATTATTTCTTTCCTTCTGCTAACTTTGGGGTTCTTTTGTTCTTCTTTCTCTAATTGCTTTCGGTGCAATGTTAGGTTGTTTATTTGAGATGTTTCCTGTTTCTTAAGGTGGGATTGTATTGCTATAAAATTCCCTCTTAGAACTGTTTTTGTTGCATCCCATAGGTTTTGGGTCATCGTGTTTTCATTGTCATTTGTCTCTAGGTATTTTTTGATTTCCTCTTTGATTCCTTCAGGGATCTCTTGGTTATTTAGTAACATATTGTTTAGCCTCCATGTGTTTTTGTTTTTTACATTTGTTTCCATGTTATTGAATTCTAATCTCATAGCTTTGTGGTCAGAAAAGATGCTCGATATGATTTCAATTTTCTTAAGTTTACTGAGGCTTGATTTGTGACCCAAGATGTGATCTATCCTGGATAATGTTCTGTGCACACATGAGAAGAAAGTGTAATCTGCTGTTTTGGGATGGCATGTCCTATAAATATCAATTAAATCTATCTGGTCTGTTGTTTCATTTAAAGCTTGTGTTTCTTTATTAATTTTCTGTTTGGATGATCTGTCCATTGGTGTAAGTGAGGTTTTAAAATCCCCCACTATTATTCTGTTTCTGTTGATTTGCTCTTTTATAGCTGTTAGCAGTTGCCTTATGTATTGTGGTTCTCCTGTGTTGGGAGCATATATATTTATAATTGTTATATCTTCTTGGATAGATCCCTTGATCATTATTTAATGTCCTTCCTTGTCTCTGGTAACATTCTTTATTTTAAAGTCTATTTTATCTGATATTAGTATTGCTACTCCAGCTTTCTTTTGATTTCTATTTATATGGAATATCTTTTTCCATCCCCTCACTTTCAGTCTGTATATGTCCCTAGGTTTCAAGTGGGTCTCTTGTAAGCAGCATATATATGGGTTTGTTTTTGTATCTATTCAGTGAGCCTGTGTCTTTTGATGGGAGCATTTAATCCATTCACATTTAAGATAATTATCAATATGTATGTTCCTGTTACCATATTCTTAACTGTTTTGATTTTTTTTTTTTTTGTAGGTCCTTTTCTTCTGCTGTGTTTCCCACTTAGAGAAGTTCCTATAACATTTGTTGTAGAGCTGATTTGGTGGTGCTGAATTCGCTTAGCTTTTGCTTGTCTGTTAAGCTTTTGATTTCTCCATCAAATCTGAATGAGATTTTTGCTGGGTAGAGTAATCTTGGTTGTAGTTTCTTCCCTTTCATCACTTTTAATATGTCATGACACTCCCTTCTGGCTTGTAGAGTTTCTGCTGAGAAATCAGCTGTTAACCTTATGGGAGTTCCCTTGTATGTTATTTGTTGTTTTTCCTTTGCTGCTTTCAATAATTTTTCTTTGTCTTTAATTTTTGCCTATTTGATTACTATGTGTCTCGGCGTGTTTCTCCTTAGGTTTATCCTGTATGGGACTCTCTGCGCTCCCTGGACTTGGGTGGCTATTTCCTGTTCCATGTCAGGGAATTTTTCAGCTCTAATCTCTTCAAATATTTTCTCGGGTCCTTTCTCTCTCTCTTCTCCTTCTGGGACCCCTATAATGTGAATTTTGCTGCATTTAATGTTGTCCCAGAAGTCTCTTAGACTGTCTTCATTTCTTTTCATTCTTTTTTCTTTATACTGTTCCGCAGCAGTGAATTCCACCATTCTGTCTTCCAGGTCACTTATCCGTTCTTCTGCCTCAGTTATTCCGCTATTGATTCCTTCTAGTGTAGTTTTCATTTCAGTTATTGTAATATTTATCTCCGTTTGTTTGTTCTTTATTTCTTCTAGGTCTTTGTTAAATATTTCTTGCATCTTCTCTATCTTTGCCTCCATTATTTTTCTGAAGTCCTGGATCATCTTCACTATCATTATTCTGAATTGTTTTTCTGGAAGGTTGCCTATCTCCACTTCATTTAGTTGTTTTTCTGGGGTTTTATCTTGTTCCTTCATCTGGTACATAGCCCTCTGCCTTTTCATCTTGTCTGTCTTTCTGTGAATGTGATTTTTTTTTCCCCCCAGGCTGCAGAATTGTAGTTCTTTTTGCTTCTGCTGTCTGCCCTCTGGTGGATGAGGTTATCTAAGAGGCTTGAGCAAGTGTTCTGATGGGAGGGACTGGGGTGGTTAGAGCTGACTGTTGCTCTGGTGGGCAGAGCTCAGTAAAACTTTAATCTGCTTGACCACTGATGGGTGGGGCTGGGTTCCCTCTCTGTTGATTGTTTGGCCTGAGGTGACCTGACACTGGAGCCTATCTGAGCTCTTTTCTGGGCCTAATGGTGGACTCTGGGAGGGCTCATGCCAAGAAATACTTCCCAGAAGTTTTGCTGCCAGTGTACTTGTCCTCATGATGAGACAGAGCCCCGCCCCCTGCCTCTGCAGGAGACCCTCCAACACTAGCAGTTAGATCTGGTTCAGTCTCCCCTGGAGTCACTGCTCCTTCCCCTGGGTCCCAATACACACACTACTTTGTGTGTGCCCTCCAAGAGTTGAGTCTCTGTTTCCTCCAGGCCTGTTGAAGTCCTGCACTCAAATCTCACTAGCCTTCACAGTCTGGTTCTCTAGGAATTCCTCCTCCCATTGCTGGACCCCAGGTTGGGAAGCCTGACGTGGGGCTCAGAACCTTCACTCCATTGGGTGGACTTCTGTGGTATAAGTGTTCTCCAGTTTGTGAGTCACCCACCCAGCAGTTATGGGATTTGATTTTATTGTGATTGTACCCCTCTTACCATCTCATTGTGGCTTCTCATTTGTCTTTGGATGTGGGGTATCTTTTGGTGAATGTCTTCCTGTTGATGATTGTTCAGCAGTTAGTTGTGATTCTGGTGTTCTCGCAAGAGGAAGTGAGAGTACATCCTTCTACTCCTCCATCTTGAACCAATCTTGATGTGTGCCATCCTTGAAAATGACATGGTATTTCTGAGCATTTCAAATGAAATGTGAACACCAAGGACTCACATTTTCTTAGAAGAAAGGCAATGGGGTACAGTATTTTCAAACCAACCTTCTGGTGGTGGAAAAGGCAATGACTTAAGAGTCCAAAGATCCTTCTACTTACATTTTGGTGAAGTACTCATAGAAGCATGTCATTTTTTTGTGTGTATTGCATCTCATTCTCCTCATCAGATAAATATTCAGAATGTAATTTTCTTTCTGTTCTGACAGTCTTGTTGATCAGCAGAAATTAATGCCTGATAATATTGACTGTGAACTATATTATGCTTTTGTAAAGGTAAGGTACATTTTCCTCATATAGGAAAAAATTAAAGATATTTTGTTATTCTTAGATCATCATTGAAAATGGTCTTTTAGTGATAGAAAAATCACAAATCCTCGCTCTTGGACAGAAACTTTCTGATAAATGTTCAGCTCATCTCTGAAAATAGTTTTGTTCCAAAAAATAGTTTATTAAATGTCCAAGTAGTTTATTAAATGACCAAGTAAGTTCATAAAAATCATTCAAAAATATGTATTTACTTCTATTTTTTTTTTAGTAGCTAGAGAAAGAGCAACTTGTAATTCCCTTTTTGTCTCAAAGAGTACACTCTTTTCTTTTTGTTATTGTTTTTTTCACTCAACTTAGCAACTATATGGCATCAGTAGCCACCATTTCTGCCATTCCTGACATTAATACCATTTTATTTCTAGAGCTTATCTGATTGTTTTCCTTATCCATAGGCTAGGTGGCCTATTCTTTTTTTTTTTTTTTTTTTTTTTTTTGTGGTACGCGGGCCTCTCACTGTTGTGGCCTCTCTCGTTGTGAAGCACAGGCTCCGGACATGCAGGCTCAGTGGCCATGGCTCACGGGCCTAGCCGCTCTGTGACATGTGGGGTCTTCCCAGACCAGGGTACGAACCCGAGTCCTCTGCATCAGCAGACAGACTCTCAACCACTTGCACCACCAGGGAAGCCCGTAGGTGGCCTATTCTTGTTAATTAGATTTGCTACAGAGAATTTGACCTATCAGTACACATTGGATTTGAATTAAGGTCATTTTCAAGTAGTACATTTGTTTTCACAGTGTATTTAAAAGAGGAAAAGATTAACAATTAGTAGACTTCCTGGGTAAGAGTTCACTTTTGCACATAGCTTTATAAAGAAAGGTTGAATTAGTTTTCTTTCACTCACCTACCCTTTCTGATCTTCATATAACTTTTTTTAGAAGAAATATTGGAGTACCTAACCTGCACCCTTTACACAGGAATCTATGCCAAGTCACATGTTTTCTTTCTTTTTTTTTTTTTTTGCTTTTTAATAATTCTACTCTTATGCATCCCTTATCACATTGAGTTTGCCCTTGGTATAGATGGCAAAGCTTTAAGTGAGGGTTTAATTATAGCCATTTAGAGACAATTTTAAAACTCCTATCTAACTTACTGCAGTTCTAAAGTAGAGTCTGGATGAGTGTTTGAAACTTTTGAAACTAATAGATAAGATGCTTACAGGGAGGTTTGTACAGTTTGAATGTTTTTTCAAGGAGAAATGAAAGAATCAAGAGACTTCTACATAATGAAAGTCACTTGACCAGGCCTAGGTTAAAAATTTAACTCCTTTAGTTGTGACTTAGAATTTGATGGCTTAATTGACTAGCTTTACGTTTATCTTTTCTGAGATAGCCTTCTAAGAACTTTTGCTATACTTCTGACTTAGGTTTTTTTGGTATATGTGTGTGTGTGTGTGTGTGTGTGTGTGTGTGTGTGTGTGTGTGTGTGTATGTGTGTGTGTGTTTTCAGAGAAAACTGCTTTATATCATAAAAATTTAATATTATTTAATTTCAGTTCTAAAATTTAACCTTACAAAGTCTGACAGAAAGAACATCATCTTGAGTTATCTTGAACTCATTTAGTATCTGCTTTAAATACATATGACAGGTTTTATACACCTAAGTTTCTCTTATTATTTGAGAGCATATGTTTTAATCAGATATTTTGTATCACTGTAAAACAGAAATAGATGCTCCAAACACTTATTCTGTATGTTTTCTTTACTGTCAAATGCTAAATCTATATTTTTTCCCATAATGAATTCTAATCCTTTATAAATTGTGAGATGTAAGTTTTTCCCCTTAAAAACAGAATTTAAAGACCTGATTGAGTTATGAAATGAAAACACTATACTTAATTGAGAGGCTAATGCCAAGACAATGGTCTTCAAGAGGAGAAATATTTTAACCGCTATTTTAAAAATATAATTAAAAATTCTATTTTTCAAATAAATAGAATGATTTTTTTGCAGGCATGAGACAAGGTAACTAGATAGTTTTACAAGCATTATGTGCACTGGTAGAAACATTTCTTTGTATTTCTCTTACTGACGGTTGACATGAGTATTTCTTTCTCAACTTGAATCAGTAGTTCATTTCTGGGTCTCGTAAAGGAACACTGATAATATATTTCATAGACCCTGGAGGAAAATGTGACTTTCTCCCTTAAAACAACCACAATCCCTTCTCCATCTTTTTTTCCCTGGCAGTATGTGCCATCTACTATACTTGCTACTATGCCAATTCGCTGTGGAGGTTGTATTGCTTATGTCTTACCACTTCCCAAATTCCTCTGTTTACAATTATTTCAGTATACAGTTTAATGAAATCCCTGAAATAGGAAAATAATATGTGATATCTTCAGATGACATTGGAATGGACAAAAGTTTTGAAGTTTTTGTCTTGAAATTCCAAACATAGAGCTATCATTTTATCTAGTTTGACTCTGTCTTATTATCCAGTATTGGGAAGCTACTTATCAAAGGTCCATTCATCCATGAAACCTGAATATATTCCTCAGGATTAAAATTTTTATGGCTGCTTCTAAATTGTTTATGACTAAAGAACTAATTTGTTCTCAAAGAAATTATGTACTTTTTTCTACACTCTGAATATGAATCTCTGATCTCAGCTGTGTGTTTGGATAACTTTTGATCTCACTCAGTACATATATGTTCTAAATGTGATCCTTCTTGACTGATCTTTTACTTCTTCTCTCACTGGAAAGCAACAACCTCACTTTTGTGTTTTGTTTATTGTTCGTTCTTAAGACACAGGCCCTTTCCCCCAACCATTCAGAATGTTTTTCTTATTAAACAATTAATAGTGGTTTCTCCTTTATAAGCAGTAACTCTGGAAAGCTAATTGCATGCATCAGCTTTATATATACATGCACAGATATAACACAGAGATATGATTTTAAACTTTTTATTTGTTCATGTTCCATTTCTCCAAGTAGATTTTCCTCTCCATCTCCTTTTCTTTCTCCTTCTCTTTCTTCTCTCCTTCTGTCCTCTCCTCTTTTTCCCCTGCCCCCTTCCCCTCTCCCTCTTCCTCTTCTTCAGCTAGGTTACTGAGGCACACAGCGAAGTAGGTTGTGCCCTTACCTACACACAACCCACTCAGCCCCAGAGAGGAATCTCAGCTCCACTGAGGCTGATGGCAGCACTGCCTAGTTCATCTACCACCAGATCCTGCTTCTCTGTGACATCTCTGTCTAAATCAATGAAATGATTATATTTTTGCAATGATTCAACAAAGATTTATTCATCTAGTACGTATGCCAGGAACAGAGTTTCCCTTATCCCACAACATTTAGGCTTTGAGAGTAAGGATTAGTTAATGCAACACATAAACTACATTAAAATATTATTCTGAGTTCTGACCTGATGGCAATACTAGTATCAGGGTAGTCCAGCAGGATAGACACCATACCTCTGGCTCAGAACCCAGTCTGTGATTTCCTGCAGCAGCAGCCCCTCTCCACCTTGGTCTCATTTGTGTATGCAGAGTGGGTGTCATATACCAGAAACCACAGTGTGCCATTCTTGCATTTCAGCTGTAACTATGCATCTCTCCCCGCCACTCAAGAAAGAACATCAGAATGCAGTGAGTGAGAGAAAGGAATAACATGACATTAATTTATTTTTTAAAAATATGCAATACTAAAACATTTGGTCCTTAAAGTAACAATAATAATACATTCCTTGCAATATTAATAAAAACTCTTATCCTCTAGTATCACACTGCTGTTGAAAGCCATTCTTTTGCCACTCTGAAAAACTTGTCAGCTGTCCACCCCTCTCATATCCTCCTGTGATGTGCAGCACACATGGTGGGACAGATGGCTGGAGAGAGGTGTGTTATCTGTGCTCAGGCAGCAGTTTCTCTGTGCATCTTTACCATTAGCATATGACTCTTCTGCCCTTATTTCCTTCCTATGATAGTGTTAAGTGAGGTAGTCACATCTGCTGTACAGATTGTTGAGATCCTTGCTGCTAAACAATTAGGTAGGGATACAGTGGGAAAAAAAAATAAGTGTCTGTTTCTGCATGGTTTCCCTTGAGAGGCAAAGACCATATATTGACAGCTTGAAGGTGACTTGCCTGGTGAACTCTTGCAATCTTCCTAATTCAGCAGCAAACTGTAGGTTCACAGAACTAAATGACCTACAATCTTTTCTTTATTTTAAGACCTCTAAAATTCCTAACCTTACATTTTGGTCTTGGCTATGAATGAGGGAGTAAATCCTAAATCTAGTCCTTTTATCTGTAAACAGTCAAGTGGTTAATACACAGACATACTAAGGTCTAAAAGCTACAAAGTAACAGTCTTCTTAAATCTTTCTTCTTTAATAATATTTAATAAATACATATTTAGGAGCAATGAACAAGATGAGGATACAAAATAACATTTCCTAACCTCAAGAAGTCTCAAGTCTACTTGAAGAAATGAAGACTCATAGCTTCTTTGAAGTGTATATTATGCTTGGAGTTGGGGTAGGTGGGAATGGATATGTTCTTTCTTATCTGGGAAACACCGAACTATAAAATTACACTTGTCAAGTGTGATGCTTAGAATAATGGTGTGCATTGTAATATTTTTCTCTTTTGGATAGCATCGTATTCAAAATGAATTAGGTTTTAATGTCATACCATAATTGCATTAAGCAACTGCACTAAATTCCAGAATACATGGCATTTACTTAATATTCTATTGAAAACTGATTTTTAATATATACTACTTTGTATTTAATAAAGGAAACATCAAAATTTAGTTTTCTCCTGTGTCTGTTTATAAGCCTAAATCTATGATCACTCTTTACTCTCTGCATTCACTCAGAAGTAATTTTAATATGCCCATTTTGTACATGGAGCATATATAAACAGTTCTGTGAAAAAGTGTATCACCCTTATATAGTAAGGCATAGTTACATTCTAGAATCATAGTTCTTTAGTGCATGCTGTAAAAACTGAGCCTCCTATTGTTTTTGGGTTTCTCATTTAGCTTTTAAAAAATGCCCCCCGCCCCGCCAGTGACTTAATGCCACTTTCTGATAGAGTCAGTGTGAAAATGTATAGTTTAAAGCACACACACACACACACACACACACACACACACACACATACAAACACACACACATTACTTACTGTCCCAATCTCAAAGTACTGTTTTACAGAGAGCATAGCTTAGATATAAGGAAAGCACTTACCCATCCCCAGTTAAGGAGTTAACTCAGGATGGATTACTTGTCACAAAAACCAGGACTCGGGCAAGATGATATAAAAAATTACCACATCTTTGAAATGTTGAATGAAAATAATTCCAGCACAGTTCATGTGATTAAATCTATTTTCGTTTAAACACAGAGTCAGCACTCCTCTTCACCTTCAGGGCTTTCCAGCAGTTATTTCTATGATCAGTCCTTTAAAGAGGAATAGAAAATATAACCTAGAGTCTTTCTCTGAATTAATTTTCCTTTCTCTCTACAATTTAAATTTCTTTGAAAAATGTTTTCCAAATTGATTTTAACCTATTAAAGTAATGAACAGAATTATACCTTTAGGATCAGTTTATGAACACAATTGGAGGCATTACTGAAATGTTGACTTTAAGAAACTCATTTGTGATTGTGACTACACCTAGAAACACAGAGAGAAAGAAACATTGGAAAGAGAAAAAAAAACACCAGGCCGAAAAATGTATGGTGAAAATAAAGATAGGCATATAAATATGAGAATGTAGATAGTAGGAATCTTTTCAGTTCTCTCTAAATTGCATAGTCAAATTTAAGAAAAGAGATAGATATAATTTTATCAGTATGCTTTCAAAATATTTCTTAGCACATGTTAAGTCGTATTTGTTTGTTCCTACACATACTTAATCACCCTCCTTTATTCTTGGGAAGGAGAAGATTTTCTGGCTAATTTCTTCAAAACCCTTTATATCATTGACTCCAACGAACTCTGGGATGGATTGGTGGACAACCAATTGGTTAATTTATCTATTGAATTATGCATATGCCTTGCTTTTTGCATGTGATTTCATCCTATCTGAGTTTTTTTAGAGTGCAACATTTTCTACAGTAAAACTAGTTTGTTTGTTCATTTGTTTGTTTAACGTCCTGAAATAGTGGTTTCTAAAATGTGGTTCCTGGACCAGCAGGAGCAATATCACTTGGGAACTCATTCAAAATGCAATCCTGCACCCTCATCCCAGACCTCTTGAACCAGAAACTCAAGTGATGGGGCCGAGAGGTCTGGGGTATTAAGCCCCTCAGGTGATTCTGATCCTTCTAATTTGAGAACCGCTAGCCTAAACCCCACTCATTGTACGGTGAGCTGGACAGGGTTGGTGTCCAATAAAAATGACATGATTGTCTGTCCTACTTCAGTCCACGTGCACAGAAAACTAACAATTCAGGCTTAATTATATTTTGTTCACAGTCATGGTGATTGCTTACAGGTGACAAGATAATCATAGCAAAGCACAACACCCTCTGTGCCTATTACATTCTGTGAGGCATCTTGATTCAACTGGTTTCTAGTGTGTTTTCAGCACAGGCACTTTTCATTATTTTGCTACTCATCATAATTACATACAACAGAAGGCCTAGTACCTGACGCTAGTGGCCCAGGTAGGTGGTTGGTTATTTAAATAAGTTGATGAAAGTAGGAATAACAAAAACATTTTAGTTTAAAACATGTAAGTGTATAAACATTTGTCAATCTGTTTTATGTAATGCCAGGGCCATCTTTTGGTTAGTTTCCTTAAAGAACTGTATTTTCTTTCTTGATTAACCCATACTATAATTCATCCATCTTTGTACTCTTTTAAGCACAAAACTTGCCAGAATTTAAAGATACATGTAAAGAAAGAAATTTTCATTGACTGAAAAAAAGCACAATGTAAGACCTGTGAACTAAGTTTGATTTGGGGTCTAGCTAGGACTATAACCTGGGAGACAGCCCCTCACACAATTCCTAGGAATTGCTCCTAAGAGGCTGGGGGGAGGTCAGTATGTATGTGATTTTTGTGAACTGTGTACGTGCAATCAAGTACACACTTTGGCAGAAGGTTGCTGCTAATCATGAGGAGCAGATGTCTCTGTTAATGATTTTAGTGCTTTTCTAGATAAGGGAAGATGCAAGAAATTGGGCTCATAAAATCTTCTGAAGCTATCTATCTGAAGGCCTCTTCTGCCATTTTTTCCTAGAGCACAGAGTACTTCATTCCTGGTCTTAGCCCTGAACTCCTTTCAGGGAGTGTTAAATGTCAGTGACTAGAGTGGTTAGTGACCTAATCCTTGTGGAACCAGATGGTGAGGTACATTCTTTGGCTGACATTTTGATACAGAACTTTCCTGGATTTTTGTGATGTTTCTCCCCCAACTTTTATACGTTTTACCCACACACAATTCAAAAATAGTTTTTGTTCCATTTTTGTTTGGGTAATGTGCTTTCATTTTGCCTTTTACAGAAATCACGGTAGTTTTCAGGAAAAAAAACCTCATTATTTTACACTTAAATTTTAATGATGCATAAAATATTTAATTAGATATTTATAAGAACAATTGCAATGAAAAGATCATATTAACTAAATTAGTCAATTTAAAAAAAACAACCTCAATATTAAGATCAAATTTGAAAACAATCAAAAGTAACCTATTTAGCAGGCAGCAGGTGAGTGGCTGGGTGAGCACTGAAGTACAGGAACTGTTGAACCAGAGCAGCTCCCACCCTCAAACCTTAGCCTCAGTATCCAGTGAGGGAGTTCTGTCTTCAGGCTTTAGACAGCAACAGCGAGTTGATAAGTGACCCTCTAACATACACTTACTCTTGAAGGACTTGGACTTGAACTCTGCGAGTCCACTTATATTCAGATTTTTTTCAAGAGTAAATACCATCAGTTCTACAAGAGGTTAGTTGAATCCCGGGATGTGGAACCATGCATACAGAGGAATCTCGGATAAGGAGGAATGAAACAGGAGGACCCAACATAAATTATTCATGGATTTTCCGCTGTGGGAGAGGGTCAGCATCCCACACCCCATGTTGTTCAAGTGTCCACTGTATTAGGCTATAGGCTAATATACTAGGTTCTCAGACTCAGTTAACATTGTTTGATTCCTTCTATTTAGATGATGGTAAATTTGGGGGCTTGGGCTGAGTGATTATTATCGTTAGGAAACTTTGAGTGGTCTAACTCCATGGGAAGTCAGTTATGAGGATGCTCTGCCTTTATTTACTTTTTTTTCATTTTTTGTTTGTGTGTAAGTTGAACATCTGTTTCTCATTAAAGGCACAGTGCTCACAGAGGAGAACTGAAACATAATTTTTTTTTTGAAATATCTCATGCAGGACTTTGACTCTAATGGAGGCTCAACTCTGCTATGGGTGATGGAGTAGAGGTGGTGATGGAGGATGGGTATATTCCTGGCTCCAAAATAATAATTTTAACTCCAAAATGCTATGTTTATTCAAATTGCATTTCATTTTAAATAATAGTTGACTCCATTATCATTAACTAGTCTCAATTTTTTACTGTACTTTCTTAATATTGTATACAGCTTAATGAGTGTTTTCTGACATGGCTATATTCACCTTACAATTCAATAAGAAATACTCCAAGATGAACTTTAAAGTCCTGTAAGTCATACTCATAAGTATTGAAGAAGCATGGTTCTGTTATTTGTCCTGATGTTTCTTATTAAAATCATAGTAAAATATACAAGTGTTACCTGTCATGAAAGAGAATGGAAAGACAAATATACTGCATATGTTTTCTTGCCATGTTGATCAAAACAAAGCAATAGCCTAGCTTTAGGGACTAGTGAAAAGAGGATGAAATGAGTAGGGAGCTGATATCAGGAAAACATCATATTCACTGCATGGGTAGGAACTCCAAAGTGCCAGGGTTGCTAGACCAATCTACCTTTTACTGATTGCAGGTAATAATGTGGGGTTACTTCCAAGAATTTTGGTGATAGAGTTAAGAATATAACTTATCAGTAAGCACCTGAGTAGTAATATGGAATTACAAAATGGTGGTCTAGCTCCATCTGGCAAATATGACTTTTAATAAAGTATGCTGTTGGGAATGAAATTTCAGTTATCATTTAATGACAAGTTAGATGTTGTTAATAGGGTTAATCATGCATTAGACAGTAGTCTTATTAATCCCTGAATGGCTTTATAATATTTATAAGCAATACTTAGCAACTTAAGTCAGTTTACCTAAAGTTGGCAATGTTTTCTGAAGTGGTAGCACAGTGTACAGGAAGAGTGCCTTTGGACAAATTCTTTAATTTCTCTGTGTCTAACTGTCCTCAATGAGAACCTCAGCTGTGCTGATCTCTGAGTCTTCTTTCAGCTTGGAACAACTGTGACCTGTCTGTCCTCATGGAAGAAACATATTTTGATGTTCAGCAAAGTAATTTACACTATTTTATAAACATATGCTCTCCAGTTAGAGACTATTTAGATTGAGAAGATAAAATGCCATTGAGGTGTGATCTTCCTGGTTAGCCACCTGAGTGCATTTTGAGATGTGGACATTTGGTCGATGGTATTATAGAAAATGCCTGGGCATGGGAGCAAGAGAGAAAGAATTGACTGGAAAACCACCCACCCACCATTTACTACTAGTGTGCTTTGGGCCAAATTACTTACAGTGTCCTTATCTAAGAAATGAGGATAAAAATCTATCTTCTAGAATTGTGACAATTGAATAAAATAATACGTGTATAGTGCTGAGCTCCACGATGGAAATTGCTGTTCCCTCTCTCCCCAGCTTCCTGCTGGCTGCAGTCTAAATGAATGAGAATTCCCTAATCAAATTTCTAAAAGTAATGTTATCCCATCACTTTTAGTTCCTCCTTGATGCTCATTTTTCCTACCTCCTTTTCATGTCTGTCAAATTCACATAGGTCCCTCGTTCCCGTTCCTTCCTTTCTACTGCTGTGGAGAGAATTTACCTGAATGATCAACGCTTTTTGGAAGTGGAAGAAATAGTGCTGGATTTTTTAAAGTAAATTATATTAATGTAAATGTACAGACCTAGCAAATGAATCTAAACTTTGAGTCTAAATTACCTAGCTTGTTCTTATCACCGACCACAATGCCCTGTGTGATTTTATAGCTGTTACTGGTCTCGGCCTGCTTTTGACAGTCTCTGGCAATGCTCTCTGCAGCTATTAACCTAGAAATTGCTCTCATTGTTTACACAAAACCCATCAAGGAGGTCAGCAGATGATTATAACACTTCCCTTTCTTGTATACCAAGCACTAATAAATGCATTATTTAAATCTCATAATAATCCCATGAGATAAGCAGGTATTATTATTTATGATTGTTTGTTTTAATGGACTCATTAAGTGACTTTTTCAAGTATAAATAGAAAGTGTCAGGAATGGGACTGGCCTCCTATTACATGATTCTCACACTCCCAAGGGGTGGGGGGGACTCTTTGAAACTCTTTCTTCAACAATTTCCAATAGTAAATTGTAACCTTCTGTTAAAAGTATACCACCAGCCCTTAAACAGACCAAGTTGTTTCTTCTTTGTTCATGTTATACAACTCTTAAATAAATTCTGGTAATTTTTAAAGGCCATTTCTGGTTGCCGTTCTCTTTCCACTCTGAGCTGTATTGAAGAAATAATTCTGATTAAATATATATGTATATGGTTGTATATTTCTTTTTGTTCTTTGTCCTTTTTCTCTTTACTTCCCTTTTTTTTTCCTTTTTAAAAATTTGAATTGAGATAAAATCATATGACATAAAATTCACCACCATAAAGATTTTTAAGCATACAGTTCAGGAGTGTGAAGTATACTCACATTGTACAACAAGTCTCCAGAACTTTTTCGTTTTGCAAAACCAAAACTCTATACCCATTAAACAATAACTCCCTTTTCTCTCCTCCTCTGAGCACCTGGCAACCACCATTCTACTTTCTGTTACTATAAATTTAACTATACTTGATAGCTCATGTAAGTGAAGTCATACTGTATTTGTCTTTTTGTGACTGGCTTATTTCAGTTAGCATGGTGTCCTAGAGGCTCATCCATGTTGTATCATGTGTCAGAATTTCTTTCCTTTTAATGACTAAATAATATTCCATTGCACAGAAACACATTTTATTTATTCATTCATCTGTCAATGAATATTTGGATTGTTTCCACCTTTTGGCTATTGAAATAATACTGCTATGAACATGGGTATACACCTATCTCTATGAGACCCTACTTTCAATTCCTTTGGATATATGCTCAGAAGTGATATGACTAGATTATATGGTAATTTTGTTCTTTATTTTTGAAGAACCATCATATTGTTTTCTGTTTCAGTTGTGCCAGCCATCAGCAACTCCTAGGAACCAAACTAAGAGTCACCTAGGACTCTCTGCTCTCTGCCTTATTCTTCACATCCAATCACTGATTATGTTTTATGTATTCTGCCTCTTCAACATACCCTGGTGCTTCCAAGCTTACACACCAAATTACCTCATACCCAGATAATTATAATTATGTGCTTAGGGGTTTATCTTGCCAATAGTTATTTCCTCTCTCTAACATTTTTAAAACTCCTACCACATAATCTTTTTATAGCATAGCTGTAATACTGTAGGGTGTTTTTTTTTTTTTTTTCTACTTTTTTTTTTTCTTTAACTTAAGGTGATTTTTGTTTGTTTGTTTGATATTTAAATGTCTCCCCATTCATTGGCTACTGTGTAATATCAAACCTGCTTAGTCTGGTGATCAAGATTTGTTATAATATAATTTTAACCTTTTTCAACCCAGCTTTCACTATTTCTGTTCACCAAGCCTGACTTATAGCCAGGTGGAATTACTTACATATTTTATACACTTTTCACTTTCTGCTTTCCTTGCCTATTTATATGCTGGTCACCATCTGGAATGTTTTTAAACATACTTTGTCTCTCTCTCTCTCATCCAAATTCTTCATTTTCTTCAACCCCAAGCTAAAAATTCTGAAACGATCCCTGATTTCATTGTTTTATAGAACTTCTCCAAATCCAGGACCCTGATAGCATTTTATTGATTGTTCTTCTACAGCATTTATCACTTTCTATCTTGTACAATAGTTAGTTATGTACCTTAAATTTCATACAAGATTTAGCTCCCAAACTAAGGCTTGAAGACAGATATTGTGTGTGTTTTCATCTTTTTGTCTTCTCCAGTACATTACAGAGTACTTTGCACACAATTAGCAATCAATACCTATGTTTTGAGGGAATGAATCAATGAGTAAATTAACATAAGTATTGTGTAATGGGACAGACATAGTTTCTTCAGATTCTTAAAGTGGTAAAAGTTTTATATTTGCTAAGCTGAGAGGAAGCAGAGAGAGGTGTTCAAACAGGGCTGGCATTTGAACCTGAAGCCACAGATCTAAAAAGATTTTGCAAAGTATTTGCAATTTTTCTGTGCATTGAGGAGATCTTTGATGAAACAAATCAAAAACAATGAAGAAAATTTTGGCTTCTGAAATGTATGCTTTGAGGAAAATTTGTAATTAATGGCAATAGGATTTTACTTATTAATGAAATTTAAAATTATGTATTACTTTTTTTAGTTTATTAGCCTGAAAGCTGAAACATTATCTCAATTTAAAATTAATTTGAGTTACTTTAGTGTGATAGGTACTTCAAATTATATCCATTTTATTACAAGAGTATTAACAAATTGAATAAAAAATACTTTAAAGAGTTTAACTGTAGTCAAGTAGATGTAAAGGATCTATCATTTTGAACACACTTAATCTTTCCTTAGAAACATTACAAAATACATTTCAGTACCTATATCTCCTATAAAGGGCAAATTTTAATTAATTGAAAGAAAATTATCTTTTTGCAATACAAACTTTCTTCTATACAGACAGAGTACACTGGAAGTCAAGTAGTTTCCTGGTAAATTGTATGGATGTTTGAATAGTAAGAATGTATGATCGCCAAGTATTCAATAAAATCTTACCATCATGTGGTAATAACAAGTTAACTGAAACATCACTGAACTAATTCTCTCAAATTCCCCATGATGATTGACTTGGTTTCTGGGAAATGCTCCTTTAAAATTAATAACGAAAAAATTTGGAAAAATATGACTCATTAAAGATTTTCTTAAATACAGACAACAATTTTACCACTGCTGTACTATTTTTGAACTTACAATATTACTTTTCAAAAATCATCTTATATCATCAGGAATGATGGTCTTATAATCAAAAAATAACATTTATGATTTTCTCCAAAGCTCATTAAGCCATAATCAACTAAGTCTGTGTCATTATCACATCTATAACTTTCGAATAAATGCAACAAAATATTACCTTGTGAATTTACCTGTGCCCAGAAGTTTCAGTTATAACTGAATAACATGATTCTAATTCATAAATTCAAAGAAACAGTGACAGTTATAGAAAGAAAAATTGTACCAGGCACTTGTTAAAAATAGCAAGGAAGACTTTATCCAAGATTATTGTGATAGGAAGGAGTCAAGACTATTGCAATAGAAAAGAAAGTTGAACTCTGCTGAAACAAAAAAGAGGTGAACTAATGGAAAAAGCACAATAGGAAGGAGGTTGGTCTAAATGATTAGGTCACTAGTGTTTGTTAATTGTCTTTTACCCAAGTTAGTCTTCTATCTTCTCCTAGGAATTAGGAGACAGGGGTCCTATTTTTCTTGATAATTACATTTCAAAGGGATGACTCCGAGGTCATGGAGAAAGATATTCCTGGGTTGTTAGGAGATTTATATCTCAAAGGAGTGGAGAAAGAATTTACCATTGCAAGTTTTCAAAAGTTAATGCTTTAAGAAAAAAGGAGGTCACAGCTTAGAGTTGGGAAGAAGCCTGTCTAAAGTTGAGTCACGCTGAGGAAATGTTAAGACCTTCTTGGTCATAGTAAATATTTGCTTTTTAAGACCGTTGGCTAATCTAGCAAAAATTTCAAATTTCTTCTTGGCTACACTTTTCACTGGAGTGATTATGACCCAAAATATGACAAGAATTCTTTCCAGAGGAGGTACTTCCTCTGCGCTCTGGGGAAAGTTAATTTTCAATACTTTTGACAAAATGTAATACTTAGGGGATTAGATATAATCCCCTAAGTACAATTTTTAGGCCTTCTGTCAACAATTTCCAAATACCAGTCTTTCTATCAAAAGTATTTCTTGCTGAATCATTCCCAGTCCACCCTGACCATATGCCATGCTTACTTACTTGTTCCTACAGAAAGAACTACTGGTGATTCTAAGTGTTTAAGTTCATATTCTGTGACTAAAGGGTTTGCCTATATTTTTCCATCTGTGTTAGAGCTATTCATATAATAAAACAAGTAAGATAATAACTTTCTTTAAAAAAATATATGGCATTATACTTTCCTAGGTAGCAAGCTATTTTAAAGTCAAAGTGATTATCAGAGTGTGACAAAAAAAGGGAACTCTGTTCTCTACCTCAAGAAACTAGCATTTTACTAAAACAAACAAACAAACAAAAAAAAAAAACAAAGAAAGAAATGGAGATTTTAAGGTTCCTTCTCATCAATTCAAAATCCCAATAAATAAACTTATCTGATTCTAATTTTATATTTTAAACTAATTATAGAAAACAAAACTGTGTTAGTGTAAAGTGACATGTCAAAGTGATACAGGTAAACCTTTTAAGTATTCCTGATTCATACTAAATAAAGTGAATTAGCAAGTAAGTACAGTGTACAAATTTAACCACATATTCTCAGAGAACCATCAAAGTGTCTACACAGTTGCAGAAAAGGGCACAGATGTTCACCCTAAAAAAATCCTATAATTAAGACACATTTATGCTCTGCAGATGCAGCCATTTCTAGAGTACTAAGTACTCTTGTAAACACACCCAAACCAAAGAAAAATCTTTTTGAACTTTCTTACTTATTTTAACAAGAAAACCGAAACAAGGATCTTAATTATACAAATGTGGCAGTTTAATTAATCCAACATTTGCTCTCCAGCCATATATAGTTTAGTTTGTATTGAACTTAAATTCATAATATTTAATGTTTTGTTTCGCAGACTCTGTTTCTGAAATTTACCAGGAAGATTTATGTTATTTTTATGTAATATAAAATTAGAGGTGTTGCTGATTATTGGTGTTGCTGATTTTCAAATATTGATTTATATTTTGACAATGTGAGGAGGCAGAAAATAGAATGAAGGAAGGTACTGAACGCATGGAAATGAGAGAAGTATTTTTACTCCAACTACGTACAGCATAAAATAAAAGAGATTAAGTTCATTTGTGTTACCTCCTTTTACGACAAAGGAAGGGCCAGTGATTCAAAAAGAAAAGTCATGATAAAAAACATATCTGAGGATGCACCCATCCTTTCTGAAATGAAGAGCTAGAGAATTAAAGGAATGGAAGAGTTTGTGAGAAATACCTCCTGAGCCTTGCCCTGGTTTTGAATTCGTTAGCATCAGAGCCTCTCTATTCGACTTGAATCTTCAGTTCACATTGGCAGTTGTAAAATTATGTTCTCTCCTGTTTTCAGCATAATTTTTGTATCTACTTTGCAGAATGCAAGAAAATCAATATTTGACTCACATATATGAAGGATGTAGCAGCATCTAGCTATTTCTTCTTTCCAAGGTTTTCTTTCTTATATAGAGATGATTTTTTCTTTCTTAATCTGCAGTAGGGTTTCGATCTCTATTTCATTCCATTTTCTATGACCACTAGTACTGTATTTCTAGCTGTCAGAAAATTAGGCAATTTAATGCAGTAGGTAGAAAGGCGATATTCCTAATTATTTCCCCGTATATCCTAAGTATATTAGTTCTGCAAAGAAGACCTTAAAAAAACAAACTTATTGCTAGGTATAATCATGCTTCAGACAGCTGTTGGAATAAAATCATTTTTTTTTCAGTATATACATCTTGAATGTTTACCAATTTCCATCAGTATTAAAGTTCTGGTGATGGAGGACTTGCTGAGGATTTAGATTGATCAAAGGGTCAAACCTGATGGAAGATTTAGGG
Organism: Grampus griseus; assembly: GCF_964374135.1. Classification (NCBI taxonomy): domain Eukaryota; kingdom Metazoa; phylum Chordata; class Mammalia; order Artiodactyla; family Delphinidae; genus Grampus; species Grampus griseus. The sequence continues at coordinate 41,309,821 of NC_139012.1, read as the reverse complement.
CCTCTTCCAAACTACAGCTCCATGGCTAAAGGTATCTGTATATTTGTAGACAATCAAATTGAGGGTGGTTTATCAAACCTGCTCCATTTTATGAATGTATACTTAAATAAAATAAGCACAAAAGTGAAAAAGAAATGAGACAGTAAACTTTGTTTCTTTAGAAACTGCAACAGTAGTAGGCCAAACATCATTATGCTAAGCCTCAATGTGTGTTCATATGTACACACTGACATGGGCAAAATAATGTATATGCATGAATAGAATATATTTGCATGTACAAATATAGTTGTTCATATTTAAGTACATTTTCTCATGTTAAATTCAGTAAAATTGAACTCTGCCATCTGGATTTTATGTATTTTGGTTTTAGAATTTACTATGGAGTTTGCCTTGAATCTATAAAATAGGCAATGAGGACTTGGAATAATCTTCATAATTTCTGTTTAAATTCTAAGGGTGTACTTTTAGGGGTGAAACCCCCAAAAGTATTATTTTAATACCAAACTTCTATTTTACAATTTTCTTTATTCTAATTTCAAGGTTTTTCTTTTTACTTCTCCTGAACATGATATGTAGAGTTTGCAACTGATTTCTGACAAATTCTTAAACAAGGTACTCTAGTGGTCAATCTAAACCTTGATTCTTTTCTTTTTTGCCACAGGGCTTAAAAGATACATGGAAATATATTGTATTTTTAATATTACCAATGGAGAAAAATCACAAGCTCTGATACAATTATAAGTAAAATAAATCTAAAAGGTTTTGAATCATTTAGTCACACTGACAGTCACAAGAAAATAAGGATCTTTACCTAATTATCTTTCTCTATGTATGAAGGGAGATACAAGCTAAATAAAATATGTGACTTGTGTAAGATATTGCTTATAGTTAGCACAAGAACTGCAATTAGATTGTCCTTTTATTACACTTTGTGCCTTGATTAGTCTTGATCAGTTTCCAAAATCACACACACACGCAACACACACACACACCCCTCAGCCACATCCATGCAAACCCGCATACAAAGACAGCGAGAGAGAGGGAGAGAAGGGTAGGTGGGAAACACATGCATATACACACCCTTCAGTTCTGGGAGCTTGTAAGATGGTAGTCATTTTATTTCATAAAAAGAAAATGTCCAGAAAGACATATCCATGGATAGAGACTTCTCATAATGAATAGAGGCTTTCACCATCATACATTCTCATCTGTGACTTTCACCTCCAGAATCCCAGCCAGATCCATACATTGCTGGGATCATGAGGTAGTAATGACTTTGAGAATACCTCCCCTATGGGAGGGCCCAAAATGTGACTAATGCTTAACATAGATATTTTTGACATGTGGCTCTCAACACAATAGTATTCTATGAAACAACAATTTTGACTAAAAGATACATTTCCATTATGTTTATAAATCATTGGGAAATAACTTGCTTTAAGTTGATAGACTGAATTTATTTTTTAAATTTTTTATATAAATTTATTTATTTATTTTTGGCTGCATTGGGTCTTCATTGCTGCACGCGGGCTTTCTCTCTAGTTGCAGCAAGCAGGGGCTACTCTTCATTGTGGTGCGCGGTCTTCTCATTGTGGCGGCTTGTCTTGTTGTGGAGCACAGTCTCTAGGTATGCGGGCTTCAGTAGTTGCAGTGCGCAGGCTCAGTAGTTGCAGCATGCTGGCCCTGGAGCATGCGGGTTTCAGTAGTTGTGGCGCATGGCTCAGTAGTTGTGGTGCACGGGCTTAGTTGCTCCGTGGCATGTGGGATCTTCCCAGACCAGGGTTCAAACCTGTGTCCCCTGCATTGGCAGGTGGATTCTTAACCACTGCACCACCAGGAAAGTCTGATAGACTGAATTTAAACTTCTAAAAATACTTTAAATTATTGTTAAAACACACAAGTAACTCTATTCATTTGAAAATGTTATTGATTAATTTTATTGAAAGACAGCAGAGGAAATGCAGATCACATTTAACGTGCATTCTAATGACACTAAGTACTCTACAACAATTCCCCAAAAGACATTATAGTAAAAAAGATAAATATAAAATCTTGAGCTGGGATTTAAAATAAAACTCTGCCTAATTTAATCAAAATCTTATCAATTAAAATATCTGACATTGCAAAATTCAGATTTTTTTTCTTCTAAGTTTAAAAATGTTAATTTTGACATACCCCAAGAGATGGTATCGCATTAGGCAGCTAAGTGTGCAATTTTGGATAGCTGCTCAAACAGTAACGGAGGCAGTGGCTAGCACTGCACATAAACCTACACATAGTTTAGTGCACTCGTCCTATAGCATATACCTTTAAAAAATTCACTACTTTGAGCTATTGATAGATCAAACCTTATTCTACCTTAAACTGTACATCCTGGTGATCAATAGATAAAATAAATTGAATTTATGTAGTAGATATTTGTGTTTTACTCCTTTCTTGCTTTAAAATTATTGTGAGAACTCAATTTTGAAATCTCATCTTTACTATGATTTTCCTGACACTGGAGATATCAAATGCGTGACATCTTAGAATACTGTTTCAACAAGAAAAACTAGTGACAGAAATTTATTACTACCTAGTTACATCATATTTTTACCTATTTCTAGCTCCATATGAATACTATTCTGTATTATTTTAGATACATTTCCATCAAAATTCATTAATTTGAATTAATAATTATTTATACACATTTAGTCCACACAGCATACATACACAGATTATGAGCTGTGCATTTTAAATTATTTAATTAAGATTATATTGATATTTGGAATGATACTTATTTTACTGCCAACAGACAAAATGTGAACTGAGTACAGGAGGAAAGGGGTATAATTATGAGATTAGTGCACAACTCTTCCTGTTGGATGAGTAAAGTTGTTGTGGGTCTGTGGATCCAGTCCACTTAATAGATGCCAGTGGTGCTTTCGTAGATAGTCAATGCCCCATTGACTTAATAGAAACACACTAGGGCCATGTTATTAAGCAGATTACCTCATCAGCCATCCAATGCAAGGCTATGGGAGAACGCTTGAGGAAAGACAGTGGTGGCCCCACTTCATTTGCTCTCAGTGACCTATTGTCCTCAATAGTGTTCCATCAAAAATTAGCTCAGCTGTGAAAAACAAAAGTTTAAGAGATTATTAAGTACTCAAACAGATACCATATCTACTGCTGGGTAATTGCTTGAGATTTGGTTACCATTAGTTGTCCTTCCAGCTCAAAAAAATTGATGTATTAGAAAGGTATTGATGAGGCTAAAACGTACCTTCATTTAACATTTATTTCAATTCACCTTGAATTCCACTACTGCTTTAATGCAATCAATCACTGAAACTCTGTAACATGTACTATGGCAATTTTCAGTGATTTTCAGAGAACCAAATATTACTTTCAATTTTTAATGTACAATTAACTCAAACCACATTCATTACTACAGGTAGAAAATTTTAATACCAGCATAAAAGGAAAGCAACTTTCAAATACTGTCAAATAAAGTCTCTAAATAGTTGCTCAAACTATCAGATGTCTCTTTTAATTAACATTCATAAACACATAAGGAAGAAAACCTCTGAGTTTTAAATTTAAAAGTCAAGCTGTTTTAGTAGAAGGTAGGCATATTGCACACCTAAACATCCTTTGAGAATCACAGTTAAGGTTTAATAAACACTCTCCCTGTTTCTGCTGTGGTGTGAGTTTCATTTTGCATATGCTGACCTTGGTTTAGGATGTGGAAAGTTTGTTATTAAACTTACAACCTGGCATTAAGGTGGGCATCAGCTTTTTCAAAACAACACCTATCCACATTTTTCTCATTTTAGCAGCATGTCTTTTCAGCTCTGACACTAATATCCAGGGCATCAAACAAGGACATATGCAAAATAGGCCTCTTAGTTCTTGTGCAGATGAGTTACTATGTAGTAGGTCTGTTCTGCAGGGCTCTGTGGGGTCCTCCCCAACATTTCCTACCAGCTGCCAATATCTCCCAAGCAGATCAAATGTTCTTTCACCTGAGACAAAAGCACCTTTGCTTCCAGCTAGCCAAACAAACCTCAAACTTGTTCTCCATCACACCTAAAGATATTTGAAAGAGATATAAATAACTGCCATCACCCTAACTCATAGTACTCTATTGTGTATAAAAGTGTATATACTTAGACCTTTAGCACATATGATTATGCACTGGTCTTTATGAGCTCAGAAGTAATACAGAGATTCTGAAAACTGAGTAGTCCAAACAGTGGCCAAATGAGTGAATTGAATGGTTAAGCAGAAAATTTCTAAACATGGTCTTTTGTTTCCATTTAATTCATATCTTCCTGTTCTGACACCTTCAATTTAAGACACAGAAGAAATAGTTGTGCTTTGTCCTCCCTGTAGTAGATTTGCCACTGTTACCAGACAGTCTCCAATGTTTCTCCTAGAATGTAATTCATCTTCATTGTTCCTGTGCCGACAGGATGGAAACTGCTTACAAATTTTACAGCTAGCAATACTTTTTATTGTTGTTCTGAAAGGGCTCCTGAGGGCTTTCTATTTTATTTTTAGGAAATGTCTGCTTTTTTTCCTCTTTATGTTATACTTTTCACTATTATGAATGATGACCCTAGAATACTGGGAGGAAAAAACAACCAACACTCACCAAACTCTGTAACTGTCATAAGTTTTAATGCAATCTTCCAATACTTTGATTTATTGCAGATGCTACATTTTAACTATGTTATAGCTAATGAAGAATATGAACGGACTTTGTGGAATGCTGACATTCTTTCAAACTAAGAAACCTTCAGGATGGCTCAGATGTCTTTCAGAGGAAAACTGATATAATAAGGAATGTAATGTTTTTCTTGGGCTTTTAGGTACGATTAAAATTTTAGGCATCAAAATGTAGTCAACTTTATGATGAAGCTGTGAAATCATATCACTCAATGTCAACCGTGTTCCTTTAGATGTTTTGTTTTACTCCTTTGATATCCCTCAGGCTTGATTATACTTGAAAGTAGCCAAAAAGAAGCCCTGAAAATAAATGTGACATTTTTTATGTTAACGTTTTAGGGACTTTTAATTATAAATCATCTTGGGAGAGGTCATTTGTCCTCATATGAAAAATAGCATAGGTAAACAAACATATTAATGAACTAACGGTTAGATTGAAGATGGAAGTAGCCCATATTGTACCAATACACTTATTTTGTGTACAAGAGACAGATTTGCTCTCTTATTCTCTTTCCTAATCAGTTTTATACTAATGTTGAAATCCAGTTGCCAACAGTTTTGTAATAGTTTATAAAAAAAATAAATTCAATCCAAATCAACATTCGTAAACATCAGTGTGCATCATGAAAAAAAGTTTTCCATATATACTGATTAATATTTTTAAATGAGAGTTTCTAATTGTCCAGTATAGAAAAGTGAATTTAACTACTTTTAAAATCAATTTTGAATTTATGAAGGATCTTTATCTACCATGCAAACTGTGAAAAGTACATGTGTATACATATATATTTATATACTATAAAGCATAATATGTATATATATTATGTATATTCTTATTTCTATGTAACAATAGCTATATAAAATTGATAAATTCTTTCTAATATCTTAAATACTTTATTTCTAAAGAAAGGGTAATAAAAATTCAGAAAATAATTAAAATCCTACCAAAGGTTCCATCCTGATATAAAAATGACCATGCTATTAACATCTGATAATACCAATATTTTCCTTTAATTAGTAGTTCTGTTTAAATTAAAATTACTAATAATTTACTTTACATTGTATTAGGGAAATGATGAAATTATATGAGTATTTTCATTATATAATCATCAACCTAAACTCAATACTAGTAAACAATTTAATTATATTGCTAACATAGTATCAAATTTTAATTCTAATTAGAATTACAATTCATATTACATTACTCAGAGTATATCACTGATTAATATTTTATACTAGTTATACAAACATTTTTTTCCATTTGCTATGAATATAAAATTTAAAATCTTGTGAGTTTTCTGCATTGATAAACTTACTGAATGATATCAGGAAATAACCTAAAAGTATATGATATAGATTAAATTTGAGGGCATTTGTGCTGATATTCAAAGGTGAATGTGGAATGCAGAAGTGGTTTATAGTTATATAAATTTCATCTTTTCATTCATAGAGAAATTTTTGTGAGAGCATACAAATGAGTTTTAATCAAAGTATAGCTCAGTGATATAATAAACATTGATCACAAGATAATTTTTATTCTTGATTTCTTTGTGGTCTTACAGTATAAGGAATAGACATCTGGGAGAAAGTAATCCCATGGGGTTGAATCTTTGCCTGCAATTTAGCAACTGGGAGTTTTAACATGTGCTGTCAAATATGCACCTATGTTTATGATTTACCTTCTTCCATGAAGAGTCTGAGGGTGGCTGTAAAGGATTTGAGAGCCTGCTGTTTAAACTACTCAACTGATACATTGTTTCATTTATTTTGGCATCTGTGGCTAATCTCCATTAGATTAGACAATGTACCCCTTGCCTTCAACTAGAAACCATTCAGTTTTCCTAACAAGGAGCCTTTCCAGGTTTATTTCCCTAACATTGCCCTGAAGAAATCCTCTGATCCAGAAAATCTGATTTCATAAAAAGAAAAAAGTTAACCCTGTATAAAACAGAGAATAAAATGGTGGTTACTAGTGGATGGGGATCAGGGAAGAGTGATGGTGTTTAAGGATACAAACTTGTATGTAGTAGTAAATGAGCCATAGAGATCCAATGCACAGTATAATGAATATAGACAGTAACATTGTACTATAATTGTGTAATGTGATAAATATTGCTACAGGCAATCATATTACAACATATAAATATACTAAAGTAGCAGGCTGTACACCTTAAACTTACTGGATGTTACAAGTCAAACTTATTCAAGGAAAAAAAAAAAAAGAAAATCTGATTTCACCAGTGTCCTCATTCAAACCATTTACCTTTTTGTTGTATGTTTCTCCACTCCTCTTGATAGAACTGCTATAGTCACATTTCTCTTTCTTTACATGTTGGAATCTTGCCCATTCACCAAATCCCATCTTGATGCAATCTTCTTTATAACAGTTTGAATGAGTCTTCTGAATTTATTTATCTTTTTTAATTCATCTGAAATCCTGATCATGTTTTGTTTTATCATACTTTTTGCTCCTTTTCTCTCTCTCTTTTTTTTTTTTTTTGTTTTTTTTTTTTGTTTTTTTGCGGTACGCGGGCCTCTCACTGCTGTGGCCTCTCCCGTTGCGGAGCACAGGCTCCGGACGCGCAGGCTCAGCGGCCATGGCTCATGGGCCTAGCCGGTCCGCGGCATGTGGGATCTTCCCGGACAGGGGCATGAACCCGTGTCCCCTGCATCGGCAGGCGGACTCTCAACTACTGCGCCACCAGGGAAGCCCCTTTTCTCTCTTTTGAGAAGCTGCAAGTTCTGTTGTGGAAGGGAATAGACCTTACTTATCACTCTAATTATTTCTTTCCTGGACACTGGGACAGAGGAGTGGAAAAGTACACCTTGGAGTACATGCCAGGCTTGCTTTCCAGCTGTGCCATGTACTGACTTTTTGGCCTTGAGCAAATTACCCTAGCATTATGCATGTCTCCTCATATTATAGTCTTGTCATCATAGGAATATTGTGAGGATCAAATAAGCAATTTAACTCTTTCAGAGAGCTTTATCTCACTTAGTAGGTGTTAGCATATATTTGTTCAGTGGGTAAGTGTTTTGGCTATCACTCTAGGGTGACTTTTTGATTTTAAGAAATAGTCTTTAATTTACTCTAACTGGACCCAATACAGTTGCCATCATGGTCCTGACACTGCTTTTTCACTTTGTCTTACTTGCCTTTAGTGAAGAAGTTACATTAGTGTTTTTGATACAGTGATGACTTTTAAATGTCTTCATTTTTGTGGGGGTGGGGTAAGGGGAAGCAAAAAGACTTGCCAAAAAAAAGAAAAAAGAAAATATTGCTGAGAAAGACAAGCACAGGCTATGATAATTGTAGAACAAGAAATATGAACCTGTATGAGGGGCATGTAGAAGAGATTTGAAAAAAAACAGATTTTGGTTTCTCAAAGACAGGAATTGAAAGAGGAAGTATATTATAGAAATTGATGACTTTGTCAAATGTCTAAAGAGAAGAGTGGTTTTCAAGCTAACCTTTAAAATGCAAGACTTCTGTGAAGGTAATTCAGAAATTCTATAAAAGTTTAATTTCAGTTTGAAATCTTTTTATGGTTTTAAGGCTGTATGGTTTGTATGGTTTTAAGGATGTAATTTTTAAAATAAATATTTAAACATATTGTATTTTCAAATCATTAATATATTGGAGCCCTCCAATACTTTAACTTCTGTTTTGACTAACTGGTTTTTATTAGCAAATATTTTAGTTTGTAAAGTGTAAGATTCACTGATTCTAATACAATTTCATCTTGCCTGTAATAGGCAAGAATTCACTGATTCTAATACAATTTCATCTTGCCTTTGTTGGTTTCTATACAATTTTTCACTTAATAAACTGTTTTTTACTGCTTAAAAATAGTTTGAAAATATCTGATTTGAAAGTCAGTTGGTGTGGACATCCAAAAATGAATATTCTTAGAGGGGATATCAATTTGAAGTCTATACTTCCAATGACGTTTTCTCCTGAGAATAGTTTAGAAGGCATAGTCAGTTCTTGTAATTTGCAGTAGTTTTGTTCTATGAAGTCTCCAGGAACACTGAATTAGCCAACACTGAATCATTGTTCCTTGGGGAAATATAGGGTTAGGTTCCTATGAGCATCTGGTCACAATATTTTCTTCAATCAATACATAATCTTGTTTTATGTGTGTTTCTGTTTAAAGACAACTTTTTAATATATATTGTTGATTCATGAACATTGAACTCATGGCCAACAGCGCCATAACTCATGCCTGAGCAAATCTTATCTAACACATGCACTTTTCCAAAAGGCACATCACAGCTCTTCCTCTTAAGAACACTAGACAGGACTTCAGCCCTATGCTTGGGCTCATTTTAAACAAGTGAAGTCAACAACAAAAAGCACAAAAATGTTCCCCAAAATGTGGCAGTAAGTAGACCTTGAAAAGGACATTCTTTTACAGTATAAGAGCAGAAACAAGAAGGCAGAAATTTACCCTGTGAACATGGACATCAGGCAACTCAGATTTTCTTTTGCTCTGTGCGTGAACATGTCCATGATGGACTGAAAAAGTGTGGTCATTGATGTTTGTGTTTACAGAGAAATTTTGTGTAACTCTGTGGTTACAATAGGCAAATTTGAAAGTTCAAAATCCATGAATAAGGAGGATTGACTGAATGTGCTTCCTCATCCAACTGGGGGATTACTTGGCTTGGGGTGCTACTCAGGTGGGAAACCACCATGTGCAGTCAAGCAATGACACATCTGTACACATGCTGATGGACTGAATTGTGAAAATGTCAAGACTTCAGGTTGTGCTCTAGCCTTGTCACTCCAGTGTGGTCGATGGACCCACAGCACTGATACATCCAAGACCTTGTTAGAAATGCAGACTCTCAGGCCCCACCCCAGACTTACTGCATCAGAATAGGCATTATAGCAATTTGTATGCATGTTACGGTTTGAACAGCATGAGTCAAGGCATGTAGTGAACTAATCTCTTATCAGTACAATGGTAATAAATTCTGTCCTGTATGTCCAGGAAAAAATTGAATGAGGCAAGTTTATATGAAAATTCTTTAAATGCTATAGAAATGCAGAGATGGGAGCAGTGGGCCCTAGTGGTGAGAGAAAGAGGAAGGGGCATTTTTATTACACAGCTACATTATCTCTGTTTAAGTGAAAGCCTTTCCATTTTTGATCTTGTTTTATAAGCATGATTTCCTGAAAATCCATTTTTTTTCAGCCACTGCAGCTCTTTTCCATTCTACACTTTTTCCATTTCTACCATGACTTCATTACATTAAAAAGATGTGTCAATATTCTTTTTTTCTAAGAAGGAGCTTTGCAACTGATAGAAGAAATTAGATTTTAAAAATACAACTCTCAAGATCTTATAGACATATAACTTTTTCTCCTTATAAACAAAACCCAGCAAAGAAACAGAAGACAACTCACCTTCTTCTTAAAAGAAAGAGATGACCACATTAGAGTATCTTTAGTGAGCTGCCGTGGTGTTAAATATGTACCTGCATATTTTATTTATGCCTTTTTGAAACAATTAAAGAATGTCTCTCTTTTTTAAAATACCTCAAAGAGACTTCCAACTACAGAGTACATCTCCTGGAAAATCAGAGGGAACCTAATGTTTAATCTTACATTTTCCAGCTTTACTTTGGAAAAAGTGAAAACCAAAAAAAAAAAGAAGGGAAAGAAAACCCTCTCAAACCAAGGTTTGATTATCACATCTCAAAATGCTTGTGATAAACCAAGTTCAAAATGCATGTGGTTATGCAAAAAGAAGATGAGTAAAAAGGGAAAGCATATTGTTTCCACTAAAGTATTATCAAAGCCCCTCAAAAGCAAATTGTTGTTTCCATGTTACTGTGGAGCACTTATGTGCGGCTGTCTTTTAACAAAAGAATTTCCCTTCTTGCCAGTTGTTTCCATTCACAATATTCAGCCACCTTGTGACTGATTTGTGCCAAGTGGAATTTTTCCAAGTATGCAATATTTACAATTCTCTATTTACTAGTTCCTGGAGACAGATAAAAATGCAGCAGTAAATAGTTATTTCCCAGATAGAGGAATGTACTTAAGTATCTGAGACTCAAATGAAGACAGAGCCCTGAAATGCAGTTTTACATACAAAGACATTTTAAAATGTACCTACAGAGATTAAAAAAGCATTATATTAAGTAATTGACTTTAGACTATGAGATAAAAATCTAGAAACCTTATCGGTTGTATCGATAAAAAGAAGGTGTCAGTAAAACCAAAAGTGGTACAGAATAAATAGTAAAATATACATTTAAAAACTTGCCTTGTGAGCACTGAGAGCACTTTCAAGAAATAATCTGAAATTGTGTCAAAAATCAGTGTGTGAATGAAGAGTGATACTTAAACACACCATTAACGTTATCCTTATTTTTTTTTCTACGTTCACAGATACACTGTAGGAAATCGTTTCTCTAAATAGATGTATGAACTCCTGCCAGCAATGGCCATCTCTTAAAATTCTACTTCTTAAGTATGCTCTCGAAGTTGAGGTATTAATATTTTTATTTTTCAACCTTTTTGTGTCTTCAAGGTTTTATAACACTATTGATTTCAGAGCCAGTGAATCATTATTTTTTTGAGAACAACTCGCTTTCTACCAGTATGTAAGTGCAGCTACTGTAAAAATGTATTTTAAGGAAACCATACTTAGATCACAAGAAAAATCAAAAGAGAGAAAGGTAAAGGAAGGGATTTCATTGAATCTTGAATCAATAGTATTTGACCTTATCTTGCATTTAATTGATTGGCTCTTCAAATCTGTAGAATACAGGATTACCCTCTCTAGTTAGAGAGGCTATTTTATAGCCACTATGTACATTTGTATTGATCGTGACTATGCATTAGGTCATGGTTATCATTTAATGAACAGAACAAAATGGGAGAATCCATTTAAGTGTTCCATAGCATTGTGATCTACCTGTAAGTTGCCAGATGTTTATGATAATCAGTGTCAACTAGTAGTTTTATATTGGAGTTGTAACCTCCTGGAAACAATTTCAGCTATTGGTTTTAAAACACGTCATACAGACCAATGACAAGATGGATTGTTGTTATGGACTGAATATTTGTGTCCCTCCAAAATTCACATGTGAAGCCCTCACCCCCTGTGTGGCTGTATTTGGGGACGGGTCTTCTAAAGAAGTAATTAAGGTTTGAGGGCATAAGCATAGGGTACTGATTGGTAAGATTAGTGCCCTTTTAAGAAGAGACACCAGAGAGCTTGCTCTCTTCATAGGAGCAAATAAATGAGGTCTTGTGTGCACACAGCAAAATGGCAACTGCCCACAAGACACAAGAAGAGGCTTCAGAATGAGAGACCTACCTTGTTGGCATCTTGATCTTGGACTTCTCTGCCTCCATAACTGAGAAATAAATTTCTGTTGTTTAAGCCACCCAATAGTATTTTGTTACAGCAGCAGTAGTATTTTGTTGAGCAGACTAATACTGTTATATAGGGTATAAAAAAGAATAAGGACAGGCACAAGCATGAGGAATGTCAAATAAACCTCTGGATAAGATGATTGACAAAGTGACAAAGGAGGTATCTTTGATTGGAACATCTATTAATTTGTGATTCAAGTTAGGAAGCTCTTTTGAGAATGAGGGAAAGAATGCAATAGAAGAAAAGAATGTATAAGGTGAAGCCACTTTGTTTTTCATTTTGTTATAGTGAGGAGTTTCAATGGACCGACACTGAGAAAATATAGCTTGGAATATTGATTCAGTTAATTTTGTGCTTTATGATCTTGGGCATGTGAATTAATCTCTTTAAAATGTAGTTTCTTCATGTGTAACATCTGGATAATAATACTCTGCATGGTTATTGTGAGGATTAAATGAGGTGATAGGAACTAATTTAGCTCAGTGCTTGGTACCTAAGAGGAACTCAAAAATACTTGAGAGTTTGGAATACTGTTCCTATTTTCCATTATTTCCTAAATATTGACCCAATTAAAGAAAACATTGTGTTTTTCCTTTAAGATAACTATAAATCAAACATGCATTTTTCTCCTTTTACCCATTCCTTGCTCTAGATATATAATGAACAACCAGTTTCTTAGAAAGGAAAGAAGTAACCACATGTAGTAGGTTTTTGGTATTGTAGTGGTATTTGTAGTTTTTGGTATTGTTAGTGGTAGTTGTAGTTTTTGGTATTGTTAGTGGTAGAAGACTCCTGTTATAAAGATCTAAAGTGGGTCAAGTTACTTTTCCATTATTAACTCCTGTCATAATCCCATTATCTTCTAGTACTTATTAAATGAACTTGCCCCAGATACACCTGGCCAGGCTGAGCTTATCTGCCAAAACTTGGCTATCCTTCCAAAGAAGGATAATTTTAATGACTAAATTATGGGGTTGCAGAGAGAATTAAATGAGAAAATACATGTGAAGTGTTTAGTGTTGTATCTGGCCTGGAATAAGTTCTTCAAAAATGTTTTTTGCTGATATAGTTATTATTAATTTCTATCATTATTGATATTATAATATTTATCCTATGGGTCACACAGTCCATCTTCTTGGGTATGTACAGTTGGTCTTGTATTATTTGGAACAATGTAAATGAGAAAAGACTATCCATGAAGTTTTGTAAAAAGGGAAACAGCATTTTGGTCTATAATATTATCTATTCCTAAAGCTATCAAGTAACATAGAAGTTCTCAATGACCCAGTGATTAAAATGGGATGAAAGTTATAGAAAGTTGTGAAGGGAAGAATGACATAATCTGAGATAAGTGTTGAGAGATTCACTCTATTTCTGTTTGAAAAATAGACATAGAAAACAAGAGGCATGGAGACCGGTTAGGAGGTTACTGCAATAATATAGGTAGGAAGTAAGGGCAATTTGACAAGGGTGCTAGGAGTTATGAGAAGTGTCAGACTTTGGATTTCTTAAAAAGATCCACAGAATATGATTATGCATTGAAAATGGGGTGGAGTAAAAGATAGTCATATGAAATAACTACAAGATTTTTGTGTTGAGACACCAGGAGAATTGATTTTTCCTTTACTGAGAGTGAGACAAGGGAAAATTGAGACTAGATGCAATTCCATCTGCAGTGAATGTAGAGAAGAGAAGAGGTCTGAGGACTAAGGACTGTACCTTGTGATGCTCCAATGCTTACTAGTTGCAACAAAGCAATTGGAGAGGAAGTGGGCAGTGATGTTAGAGAAGACCTCCAAGAGGGTGCTTTCTCAGAGCCAAGTGGAGAAAAATACAATATTTCAAGAAAGAGGAAGTGATCAACTGTGTCCAAAGCTGTGTGTAAAGGGATGAAATTAATTGAAGATGTCAAGCCTCTATGAATGGAAAATAATATTACTTTTAATATGCATTAGGAGTCAGAAAGAAGAGGTTTGGGGCAGAAGCTAATGAATTTACTTTAGAAAAGTTGAATTCATGGCATGGGTGAGACATGAAGTCAGATATATTTGACTTGAAATGTGAATCTGGAGGTCAAAGCTAGATCCGGACTGGAAGTTATAGGCCGAGTATCATATGAATAGAGATTATGCTGGAGTTTTGGAATTAGGTAATACCAGTGATCGTGTAGAGTTTGAAGTGACCAATGGAAGTATCTAGGGAATACCTAACATTTAAGGGTAGGATAGAAAATGTTTACAAAGCGGGAGGGGCAGGAGGAACAATATGAACAGAACCGGGACTGTATAATATTTTTGAAGTCAAGGATTTATTTATTTTGATTACACAAATCAGTGGCTGAGAAAGTAATCAGGTCAGTAGTAAGAATCAGTGGTTCCCTAGCATTAACCCTTCCAAAATTGTAAGACACACAGCCTCTGTGGCCTCCACTCTGTCAGCTTGTAACTGGTATCTGATATTTTCTTCAGCCCTCCTCTGTTTATACAGTGGGCAAAGTTTACACCACTCACTGTCAGGTAAAAGTAGCACGACTGCTGTTGGGGACTGTTATAGGTAATGTTCTCTCCTATTGTTCCAAAGCCACTTGTAGCTTCATCAGCTGCTGTAGAAGATGTTGGCACTTGGCTCCCCTGGCACAGTGGATGCTAGGAGCCCTGCCAGGGCTGTGGGCAGTTCTGCTGTGCAAACAGTTCTGGACTTGCCAAAGCCATGACACATTTTCTGTCTCCTCCAAAGCACAATGTCACACTACGATTCAAAGGAGAAAACCCACTCTTTGCTGCTCTGTGTTGATCACAAGCATTTCTGTTTTGGGGCTTAAATATCTAACAGCAATGACTTGTCATCCCTGAGATAACAGCAACTGAACAGAAAACAAAAAGAGCGAAAAACACAGGATTATACTCTAAATCATTCCTTTCTTCCAACAACCAAGGCAGGCTTTTATAAATTCATTTTTTATGCAAATATTTATTGAGAACCTAATATGTGCCAGCGTCCTTCTTCCAACCAACATTGCCTGCTGGTTACCTTACGATGGGGTGTTTTCCTCATGTGGCGAACCTCATTCCAATAGGTCTCTGGATCCATGCTTGACAAACTCTCAGTACTTTAGAATCGCTGCACCACTGCAGTTTCCGACTTAGGAGGTCTCATGTGAACTCGGGAATCTGTTTTTCTAATAGATCTGATGGGCAGATATGGCTGGTCACCACTGCTTTTGGCCTCCTATTTATATCTGAATCATACATGTGCATGAGGTTTAAATCTCAGGCTGAAAGTTCCAGTGTGCGAAGAAAGAGGAAGCTTACCAGTGTGATGAGCTACACAAGTGCTGGAGAGAAGAAAAAGAACAATGTCATCAGGAAATAAAACGTAATTGGTTGACATGGAAGTCAAATGTGACCTTGAAAAAATAATTTCAGTCAGTGGAAGGGCGCTGATTGCAAGGATTTAAAAGGTGATATGGAAGTGGACTCTATTAGGCATTAGGCTATTAATCATTAGCGGAGCTGGGTAGTGAAAAGAAAGGTAAATTGCAACCATCTAAGCCCTTGAGAGATACAGCAATAAGGTTAGGGGAAAGTGTTGTTGTTGGATTTTGTTTCTTGTTTTCTAACAGGGGGCCAGTTATGGCACTTCTGGACAGTGGAAGGAGCCTGCAGACAGGGAAATTGAACAGAAGTGTATCTTTGTGACAGAGAAGGGGAGGTGATTTACTGATCAAGATCCAGTGGTGTGCAGATAAGCCAGCAAGATGCTAGGAAGGTGACAGAGAAAAGGGTGAAAGAAAACAGGTGAAAGCTTAGAGGTAAAGCAGAGGATAGATTCTTTCTCTGAGAGACTAAGGAAGAAAAGGAATGAGTGTAAAGGAGAAGAGATAAAAAAATGAGGGCTTCAGCAGTGCCGTTTATGTAACAGATGGCGTCATTTGCCAAGAATGAAGAGTTTAGGCCCAAACTGAGGCCTCAGGAAAAGTAACCATATTGAACACTCCCGGAGTCATATGCAATGATGAAAGGATTGTTGAACACCATTGAGGTCAGGTTGAGGTTGAGCAGCGCAGATTTGTAGAAGAGCCTGTCAACCCCAGTTTCGGAGTCGCTCCAGCAATAGCTGGCAGCTCAGGAAAGAAACAAAAAAGCAGAGAGTGAGGCTTTTGCAGGATGGAAATTAGCAAGAGGGTGAAGCTGAGGTTTAGCAGAGTCAGGCTTCGAAAGATCCTTGCAGGAGCATCTGGAGTGGCTGCCCACGGGGCAGAGGCTGGGCGTGAGGGCAGTAAGGAGTTAATAAACCAGAGAATAGGAAGCACCTGAGGTACTATAGGTCTCAGTTAGGATAAACAATATAGTCCATAGGCAAAAGAAAGAAAATAAGGTGAATTTTATTTGTAGATAATTTCAGAAGTCAAGTTTTTGGGGAGTGGTGTCATTCTGAGTGGTAGAATCATTTTTGCCTATTTTGATATTTTTTTTGGTTTCTAATTTGCTGTCTCAACCACAGCCTAAGGCCTGCAACATTTATGCATTTTAAGTACACTGAATGATAAGGGAATTGTACTTGTTAAAGATATTTTTCCATCTTAAACAGAGTGACTCACTAAAACTATTAAAATTCAAGATGTAAATGCAAAATACTATTGTATTCTATTTGTGTATTACATATGTTCAGAAACATGAATACATTAAAATGCACTCGGTCTGCAATTGAATGGGAGCTTTAATATATTTTTCTCTGGAGACATTCTTAAATTTCCTGTGCCAGGTACATTTTATATCATTGTGTAAAATTTATATAGCCAGCAGTAACTTATAATTGTAATACATAGTACATTGTTAGTTGTAAAGATGTTTTCTTTTGACACAAAACCCCTCAAGGCCTGAAAGAGTTAAAGTGCCCCCATAATCCTAAATTTAATACAATGAAATGACTTTATTTGGGGGTAATTAGCATTTCTCTTTCACTACTTTTGCTTGCTTTTGTTGTGAGCCTTTCTGACTCCTATGCATTCATCTAGAATTAATACAAACATTGCTCAGGCTGTCTGTGATTTATAGACTCCTAGGGCTGGGAGGTGCCATTTGCATCCCTCTGCATTAATTCCTCATTTTAAGGATGTGTAGAGCCATGACAGCACAGGTTCCCTGGCACAGCCAGGTAGGGGCAGAGCTGGGCTTGGAAGCAAGGGCCTCTAGCCAGTGCTTTCTGGACTACATAGCTCGGATATTCTGTCTCACTGAGGAAGGGATTTTAGAAAGAAAACTCATATTCCTGCCTTTCCATAAGTACCCTTCCAGAAACTCAAGCTGCCCTTCCAACCCCAGGGGCCATGTAGTGAGGCATTTCTATAGTTGCTGCATTGTGATGGATGGGTCTGTATAGGAGTGTCAACCTCTGGTATTGATTCAGAAGATGTCTCACAAAATCTGCCTCTTCACCTTGCTTTCAAAACTGAGGGAAAATGCCCAGGTTTTACTGCAAAATGTTATTTCAACAACCACATTTTCTAAGCTCTTGGAGCTCATACAACAGTGCATGTGGTAGACGTGTTTCGTCTGCACAAAACTCCCTAGTCCAGAATGACTGTCTCTATAGTTGTGTGCTCATCATGGGAGATACCCCAAGGTGGGTGATGACAAGAGGCTTAGAATTCTTGCTGTTTGCCAGTGTTTGAGATCAATCAAGAAATGCTTGCTGTTTTGTTCCTACTTCAAGAAAAGGAAAATACTCCCTATTAATTGGATGCATTTGGCTTGGCTGTGTAAATGTGACAAATAGGGATGTGCCAAACCGCCTGGAAATAATTTGGGTCATCAGCAAATCACTGAGCCTGTCAGTTTGCAGACAGTCCCTAGTCCTCCTGGTCTGTCACATTCATTTTCCATTAGCTATTTACCATCTGACAAGGGAAAGAGGGTACTAGTTTATTTTTTGGAAAAAGATATTCTGTTTTATTGATGCTTTTCCCCTTACAAAATTATTGTTGTGTGGTCTATACTCTGGTGCCTTTGCAAATGCTCACTAGGATCTTTCCCCCAAACAGGGAATGTTATAGTAAAAGATGGAAAAAGAAATTTGAGTCTGCCTGGTCTGCTTTATCATATGAAATGACAATTGTTTTCAGATTAGCTCATACCCAGGATATGCTTCAAGACACCTGAAGGAGTATTGATGACAGTGGCTACAGCACATCTCTGTAGATTGGATAGCAGGCAGTCCTGATTTGGACATTAGTCCAAATCAGCCTTCTGTCTGTGAGTGTACAGGAAATTCAGGGTAAATCTTTTATTTACAAACAGGGAATACTTGCCAAGATGGAATAAAAAAGTAACTGATTAATCTGCATGCAGCCTTCATCTTGAAGGGCCTCGCTGCCCGGCCCTTTTCAACGTTCAGGAGATTGGCCTCATGTGAGAGGGATATAGTGTGGAAATGTCTTTGATAGCTCAGTGATTGAGTCTATCAGGATTTGGAAAGGGACAGAACTAGGTTTAAACAACCCTGCCTGATAGAATACAGAGTGTGCATGGCTGGAAAAAAATTACCTCATTATAGCTCAGCACTGTTGCCCTTTGGAGTAAAATGAGAGAAAAGCTTGCTCTGGTACTTCTGCTGATAAAATTCACTTTCTGGAACACAACCAAATCCCAGCATATATCATTGGAGAGAAATAAAGCAGTCAAAAAATTGTATTCCTAAATAGGCCTGGAACATCTTGGTAACTGCTAAAGCAACACAAATAAGGAAGAGTGCCCTATACTAGCTCGACCCTTAAATTATGCAGCTGTTCATTACCCGAATTATACATCTCAGGCTGCCCTTTGGAAAAAGGCATGGAGCACAGAGTTGGAACAATCCCTGAATTATAGTACTATAAGAAAGACCTCCTAAAGTGTCACATGCATGTAGTGGAAGATAAGAAAGGTCAGCTTAAGTTCTTGGCATTTTAAAGAAGGCAATCAAGAAAGCCTTTGAATTCTGTAGTTTTCTTTCTCGGCAATTCATTTGCATTTTTGTGTTAGTTAGACAAAGTGTCCCATTCATGTGTCAGTGGTCCTGTGTCAGTCTCCTGCTCCAGAAACGT